>NC_135501.1:41196020-42396020 GCF_052857255.1 Amblyomma americanum | reverse complement strand
CGGAGACGGTGGGGAACGACTAGCAGGAGCGGAGGTCCGTCAGGACGAAGGTTGCGGCGGTATAGGACGCCATCCTGAATGACGAACAGTTGCAATGAAGGATCTCGGCTGGCACAGTTGAGGCGATCAATGAGAATACGCAAGGAAGAGTCTTGTCACTGCTCGTCCGCGGATGTTAACCAGATCGGAGATAGCGAAGAGGCACGGGCCGAGGTCGTTGTCTCCAGGATCAGGCGGCTCTACAGGGTGCCGAGACAGGCAGTCGGCGTCTTGATGGAGACGCCCTGACTTGTAATGAACAGTGTAAGAATACTCTTGGAGGCGCAACGTCCAACGTCCGAGCCGGCCTGTGGGGTCTTTCAGTGAAGACAGCCAACAAAGGGCGTGGTGATCGGTCACTACGGAGAATGGACGGCCAAACAGGTACGGTCGGAACTTAGCTACAGCCCAAACAAGAGCTAGACACTGGCGCTCTGTAATTGAGTAATTTCGCTCAGCTGTAGAAAGGAGGCGGCTGGCATATGCAATAACGCGTTCTTGCCCTTGGTGACGTTGGGCTAGCACGGCGCCAATCCCATAACCGCAGGCGTCTGTGCGAACTTCAGTCGGAGCCGACGGATCAAAATGGGCCAGAATAGGTGGGGAGGTGAGTAAGTCGACTAGCGAAGAAAAGGCCTTCTCTTGGGCAGGGCCCCAGGTAAAAGGGGTGTCTTTCTTTAGAAGGTCGGTCAGGGGGCGAGCGGTGCCGGTAAAATTTTTGATGAAACGGCGGAAGTACGAGCAGAGGCCGACGAAGCTGCGCACATCCGTAGGCGACTGGGGAATAGGGAAGTCCTTGACGGCTTTAACTTTAACAGGATCCGGGCGGACACCAGAAGCGTCGACTAGATGTCCGAGAATGGTGAGTTGGCGGCGACCGAATTGACATTTCGACGAATTGAGCTGTAGCCCGGCTCTACGGAAGACAGAAAGAATGCTCGCCAGTCTTTCGAGGTGCGTGGTAAACGTGGGCGAAAAAACCACAACATCGTCGAGGTAACATAGACATGTGGACCATTTAAAGCCGCGAAGCAAGGAGTCCATCATTCTTTCGAAGGTAGCTGGCGCATTACAGAGACCGAATGGCATAACTTTAAACTGATATAAGCCATCCGGTGTGACGAATGCCGTCTTTTCGCGGTCATGGTCATCAACAGAGATTTGCCAATACCCGGACCGAAGGTCAATTGAAGAGAAAAATTTGGCTCCGTGAAGGCAGTCCAAAGCATCGTCTATTCTTGGGAGTGGATAGACGTCTTTTTTTGATATGTTGTTTAGGTGCCGGTAATCAACACAAAAGCGCCAGCTGCCGTCCTTCTTTTTAACCAGCACAACTGGTGAGGCCCAAGGGCTCGACGAGGGCTCTATGATGTCTTTACTGAGCATCTTGTCCACCTCTTGCTGTATGATGGTGCGTTCTGTACTGGACATTCTGTAGGGTCGTCTGTGAATAGGAGCTGCGTCACCGGTGTTGATGCGATGCGTGACCACAGATGTTCGAGCCAAAGGGCGGTCATCGAAGTCAAAGATGTCGCGAAAAGACGACAGAAGATACCGAAGGTCGTGAGCTTGCCCTGGTAAGAGGTCAGCAGCAATCATTTTTGCATATTCATCAGGTGGTGAGACGTCAGAGTCGCGGCAGTTCGGCGAGGGTGGGACGCTTCTCACCGCCGATACGACGCATTCGGCAGCAGGGCACAGCGTGGCGAGCGACATACCTTGTGGGAGCGGCTGAACGTAAGAGGCAAAATTGAGAACCGGAAGGGACGCTTGATTTGCCGACATGGTGACAACTGTATGCGCAAGGGCAACACTGCGTGTAAAGGGCACATCAGGAACCGGAGTAATGATGTAGTCACCATCGGGAACTGGCGGGACAGAGGAGAAACGGACATAAGTGGCGGCATCGGGGTCCAGGCGGACAAAGTCGGCGGTGCACAGTCGGTGAACAATTGGATCCGGTGGCTCTGAAGGAACAGGTAGAGCGAGTTGAACGATGCTTGTGGCGCAATCTATAAGGGCGGAATGGTCGGTGAGAAAGTCAAGGCCGAGAATGATGTCATGAGGGCAGTGTTCGAGGACAGTGAAGAGCACAGAAGTATGGCGGCCGGCTATTGAAACACGAGCAGTACACATTCCGACGACAATAGACATACCGCCATCTGCAACACGGACCACAGTTGAGGGGGCAGGAGTGAGCACTTTCCTTAGGCGACGGCGAAGACGAGCATTCATGACTGAGACGTGCGCTCCAGTGTCGATCAGAGCGGTAACAGGGACCCCGTACACGTCGACGTTAAGGATGTTCCGATGAGCATGAAGAGTTAAAGGAGGGTTTTCTGGTCGGGTCGTCAGAGCAGCATCACCCCCAGACGCTGCAGCCATCAGTTTTCCGACCGGGAGCGGGCATATGGGGCCGGCGACGAAGGGCGGCGAGGTCGGGGCGATGGAGATCGACGGCGCTGAGGTGACGACGAACGGTTGGTAAGCGGGGTCTGAGCGTGGTGGCCAGAAGAGGTCGTTTCCGAGGGCGAGGGAGAGCGGCGGGAATATGCAGAACCCGGCGGGTAGCGGCTGTAGGTCGAGGACGGACGGCTTCGGCAGTGTCGAGATATGTGGCCAACTCGGGAGCAGTTAAAGCAGATGGGCCTGTCATCAGGTGTTCTCCATTCATCTGGATTGCGGCTGCGTCGAGGGTAGTATGCACGTTCAGAACCGAGCTCCGGGGACATGCGGCGAGCATATGGGGCACTAACTGAGCAAACAGGTTGAATCCCAAGATTGGCAAATTCTTTGCGAACGACAGCCTGTATAAGGGATACTGCTGGAGTACTGTCTGTTGCGGGTGGATGAAACGCAACGGGGGACATTGCCTCTACTTCTTGGCGCACAAGTCGTGTCAGGCTCTCAGATGTCGGCAGACGGCTCGGTGGAGTCGAGTCTACACAGGACGACGTCGCAGTCGTATTCGGCAACCGCGTGAACTGCGGAGAAATTCGGCGGCTCTTCGCTTGTTCGAACCGGCGGCATTCCTTGATGATTGCGTCAACCGTTCCGCAGTCCTTGTATACAAGAAGGTTAAAGGCGTCATCTGCGATGCCTTTGAGCACGTGACCTACTTTGTCGCACTCTGACATAGTGGCGTCGACTTTCATGCAGAGAGCTAATATGTCCTGAATGTATGATACATAGGACTCTGTGGACGTTTGTGCACGGCATGCGAGCTCCTTCTTCGCAGCGAGCTGACGCCCGAATGGCTTACCAAACAGGTCACAAAGCTTGCGCTTGCAGAGATCCCAGCTGGTGAGTTCATCCTCGTGGGTCTCGAACCATACCCTGGCAGTGCCCGTCAGGTAGAAGATGACGTTGGCCAACTTTAGGGTCGGGTCCCACCTGTTGTGTGTGCTCACGCGCTCGTACATTGCGAGCCAGTCCTCCACGTCGACGCCGTCCGTTCCGTTGAAGGTCCCAGGATCTCTCGGATGGGCAATGATGAACGCCGGGTTGGCGGACGCCGACGGAGCGGCCCCTTCGCTGGTCATGGTTGAAGAGCCGGCGAGCTGACGACCGCTGCGGAGTTCCGTGCTTGCTGTGGCTGTACCCCGCACCTCCACCAATAATGTAACGTGAAGATGTGCACACCAAAAGGGAAAAATATATTTACAGGGAAACAGCTTGCAGCCACGCAGCCGAACAACCGGGCACGCGAAGCCCAGCCACAGAAACGCACTTCGTCCTCTTCGCGTTCCAAGCGCGAGCGCACCAAGCACGAGCGTTCCAAGCACAAGCACAACCGTAGCAATATATCTATGCTGCAGAAGGCACGAGCGCGATCTTACGGCTAGCAGGCGTGTTTTGCTGGTGAGCACGCGCTAACAGTGCATTTATTTACTGGTCGCTCATCGCGAACATTCCAAGTTTGTGCGGCTGTCCCGGCGGCAGGCGTAGTACGTAGCGTACAGTACATTCATGTTTGTTGCAACAGTGCGACACCATCTTGCGAGAATGTATGCGCTGTATTTTAGCAAAATATGTCGTTATCGAGCACTGCCCATTCAGTCTTTTGGTTACAGCGTGCTATTTAATCTATGTTTATTCTACGGACGACTCTGAAACAAGTATATGGTCGAAAGAAACGGACAGAGCATACGTTAATAACGTACACCTTGCAAGAAGTAAGTAGTTGAGTTGGCGCTTAGCTTGTGCCAGCGCATTTTCTTGTCTGTAGTGTTGTTTGAATAGCGCGCAGCAAGTACGAAGCAGAACCAAGCTCTTGTATTAGCACTGTGTAGCAATGTTGTATTACATTCTGTGTAGCTGTGCATAGCATCTCGATACAGATAGCAGTTGCTGTTTGTGCCATATTCAACGAGTTTGACAGCTCATACCATCTCGGTCGCGGTCTCCATGTTTTACTACCATGGAGTGCAGATAGACGCAGCCAAAATATGAACGTGCCTCGGTGGCTACAAGTAACGCGAACGCGGTCGAAAAAAACAAACTGGGGCGGATGTTTTCACTAACCTGAAAAACATGGACGCGCCAGTACTTTGCACTAGGGCGCCTCAGAGTTTAGCTAGATGTTTACCGAGCCCGTCCATGTGCAACATTCTTCACGGCCGCGCGTAGTAAACGAAACGGGTTCAGCGTTGCTTTTCAAGCATGCTTGCCACAATAAACAAAACACAATGTATAAATACTCTTTTATTTCAAGATTGCATTGGTGGTCCCATGATCAGCTGTGTATGCTTGCATGCTCTGTTTATATGTGGAGTGCCAAGGAAAACATTTTGACACTTGCTTATACCCATGGTGCAGGTACCACTACGAACCATTCGTAATGCAATCCCTCTTCAAGAAAGGTTACCGAAAGGACCATGGACAAAGCAGTTAAAAGACGTGCCGGATGGGTTCTCGGAGCAAGAAATCTTGGCACATCAGAATGCACATGGTGCTCAGAAACATACTGTAAGTGGATACAGGATGTTTAAATCAGAGAAGGTTCAAAATGTTCTTATTTGCAAGGCTGACAGGTCCACTTTTGTTAAAGCAACCGTGGAGGCATCGTTCTCTTTGGCAAAATCATATAACACCGCTGCTGTGCTCTCGTCAAATGGAACAGTGGTTGAAGGAACCTGCAACTGCCGGGCTGGAGCTGCAGGTGTTTGTAAACATGTAGTTGCATTATTATGGTTTGTACTAGACCTGAAGCGCTCTGGGGCAGCCTACGTGCGAAACACGCAGTCGTGTACAGACAAACCCAGAGCATGGGGTACTGGGGCTAAGAAGGCCAACGTGCACACACGCGAGTTCTCACAACTACGTTTTGTGAAACATATGCCAATGAAAGCTGGTAGGCATCTGACTCAAGAAACCACAGTTTCTCTGAGAGTGACAGAAGACCATATTAAGAGAATGCATCAGACACAGAAAAATATTCCAAACGCCATGCTATGCAAGACGCTGGAGGACAACCACTTTCTGCCCGTACCAGTGAAAAGAACACTTCACGAGGAGGCTCTTAGCCAGATGCCAATCAGGTTACCAGTGCAATCCCTGTGGGCTGAGCATGTGCCAGCTGGGTACAAGTTCTGCTCCTGTGAGCTTACTTTAGAAGACTCATGGGCCCTTGAGCAAGCGACTGGGATGCAAAGCGGCTCTACATCATGAAACTTCGAGAGATCCAAGCGCCTGACTGCTTCACACTTCGGAGATGTGGTGTCACGGCAGAAGCCAGCTGACGAGAAGTATTTCAAGAGGCTGTTCGGGTCTAGCCAGATGCAGACCAAATACATGGCTGATGGTTTAAGGAATGAAGATGCAGCCGTGCAACGTTACATAGGGAAGATAACAGTGCCAACTAGGAGTTACTGTTGTGGGTTGTGTGTCAATCCTGGTGTCCCAGTTCTTGGTGCAACGCCTGACCGTGTTGTAGAGGAGGGAGGAGATTTTGGTCTCCTTGAAGTTAAGACCCTCTCAGCTGCCAAGGAACGGGGTGATGAATTAGAAAATGCTGTGAATACGGCATCCTACCTGAAGAATGGAGTTCTTAAACCAACGCACAAGTACTTTTACCAGGTCCAGGGGCAAATGGCTTTGACTGGACTCTCCTGGTGTGTTTTTGTGGTTCATAATGGCACAGACTGCACTTTTCAGAGGATCACTTTTGACAGCTCACTTTGGATTTCCAAAATGCTGCCATGTCTCCTGGAATGTTACAAGAACTACCAAGAGCACTGTGCTTGTGTGTGAATTTCAATATATTGTGCTCCTGCCCGCAGTACAGTCCACAGAGGGCATGCCTTAGCCATGAACTTGACCAGCTGGACGACCAACCGCTATCCGAAAAAAGAATTCTACAACATCGAAAGGACCTACCGTCGCAGAAGAAGGCCGTGCAAGCGCTTTTGCGCTTCTTGCAATCTACCGGCCTGTGTGAAAGACTAACTGGAACGCCTTGTGTGCGTGTGTTTCCATGTGTGCACGTTCCTTTTTTTCTTTTTTTCGTTTTTCTCTCTGTCATCTTTCTAACCCCTATCCCCCATCCCCAGTGTAGGGTAGCAAACCGGAGACTCACATCTGGTTAACCTCCCTACCTTTCCTTTTCATTCTCTCTCTCTCTCAATGACTTACTTCAGTTACATTGCTCTGCAGGACAAAGATGCTTGGACTCATGTACTTGCTTGGATGCTTTGGCATGTGTTCATACTTACATATATTTGGTTTTTAAATATCTTGTATGGCATTAGTCTCTATGAAGAAATGAAGAAAGTGTTTTACTTTGTAATATCATTATGACCATGTGCATGTGTTGCCACTACCTATTTAAATGTGTGTGCAACTAGCAACTAATCGGTGTGTGAAAAGTAAATGTCAAGCACCACACGTCTTGCTGCCCTGTCATTGAACACATACATAATGCACTCTTAGTCCCAGGAACCTGGGCAGCTACATACTTCAACATTTACTATACTTGATGATGATAGTGACCTCACATTGGTCTCTGTAAGGAAACCACATTGAAAGTTGCAAGCAAAATCTTTGCAAATTGACAAGTGTGTTCTCCGTAGTGAAGGTACTCTTTTACTCAATACGACTTGTAACATACGTGGAGTGAACCAACGAAGGCTTATGCTTTACAGTAAATCAATGTTTAGTCATAGAGAGCGCCCAAAGTGCACATTTAGCATACCTTGAACTCTGCTCTGAGGGGTTAATGCACAAGTTCCGAACAGCACTGGGCTCGCACTGCTTTTGACGACCAAGCTCAAACCTGCCGCATCTAGAGTACTGCAGCTGATATTGAGTGCGATAGCATTGATTCATATAAGTTCGTTCTCAAGGGTTCCATGCAGGACATTACATAAGAGTTGGTAATAAAGCTCTCAAATTTCAATGGCATGAAATACTCGCATACATATACAAATTTTTTACATATACAGTACAGACATATACAAATATACAATACATATACATATCACAATTTTTTGAAAAATAGGAGCACGTCACTAACAAATGTAAAAATAACAGAGTGAAATTCACTTTACAGATTTCATTCCAAAAAGTTAGGAAAGACAATCTGTGGTAGAAAAGACAATGGCTACAAACATCAACTTTCCATATTGTCTGTGTAGTTCAGCAATGAGACTGGTGATTTGGTTTGAAGTCATGACTCGGATATAATATACTGCCACATTCTATGCTCAAATTATTTGTACAACACTGTCACAGAAATAAGACATTGCAGCCCTATGTAGCCTGTACAGTAACTTCAGACTTCAGCAGAGCAAGAAATGCTGCTCTAGTCTGCTGTGCATGAAGTAGTGTACTTTAACGCAAGTTCAATGCCTTGCACTGCAGCAGGGATTCTCAAACTGCGTTTTGTGGAACTCTCTGGTTTCTTGGAGCACTTCCTAGATTCCCCAAGCACCTATGTTTATGCATGTCTTCATCCGCCTTAGCCAAGTATTTTTGGACTAATGCTGTAACTGCTTACTGCTATCTTACTATACAGCCAGTCATAACTGAATTTAAGTATTTGTTCAGGTGCTGTGCAGTTTGCGTACCCCTTTTAAATGTGTCGGCCAGCACCTTTTGAAGTCTCAGCCGCAGCGGTCGAATTTCGATGGAGGCAAAATTCTAGAGGCCCATGTACTGTGCAATGTCAGTGCATGTTAAAGAACCCAGGTGGTCGAAATCTCCTGAGCCCTTCTCTACGGGGTCCCTCATAGCCTCAGTCGCTTTGGGACGTTAAACCCCCATAAAGCAAATCTTTCCAAGACAGGCTCCGTGACCGAAGCTGGCCAAAACATAAATGAAACTTGTTAGAAGCCGACTGCATTTTAGCCAAATAAAGTTGGTCTTTCTTCAACTGAAAAAGAAAAAATTTGAGCACCCCTGCGTTACAGTAGACCATGCACAACATACAAAACATTAAAAACGCCACCATCGCTCATCGGTTTAGAATGGGCTCATGCATGAAATTATTGAGATAACAACAAATTTTCCATATCTTGTTCAGCTTCTCTGCCATAACATTAGGAAAGACGGCACGGAGTATCCTGAAGTTTTTAAGTTCCCTGATGACACGCTCAACATGGATTCGCAAACTGGCTATCTGCCGTGTTGCTAACTCATCTGCCAGTGACAACTGCGTGCGGCCATTCAACATGGGTGGCATGTTTAATTTGACTCCAAGCTGACGAAGGTCATCTTCAATGAGGAATCCTCTATCCGCCATTACACTGTCCCCTTCCTCGAGCAACTCATACAGGCCACTGTGTCTTGTGATTTCTCGATCAGAAAGTCTTCCAGGAGCAAGATTAAACACGAAAGAAACGAAGCCGTTTGGAGTGATGCCAATGAGCCCTTTTGCGGTGTTATGTCCCTTATACGAGCTGAAAGTGTCGCTTTGTGTTTTGTAGTCAGACGGGTTCTCGATAAAAATTTCTGTGCAGTCCAGTACAATGCGTGTAGATGGGTACAGTTCTTTAAAATTGTCTGGCATGAACAGGTCCACTGTGTTACGTGATGACCACGTTGGTACCTGGATTAGCATTTCATACAAAAAATTAACCCAAAATGAGTACATAGCACTCACGGTCGCCACAGACACTTTCAGGCGATATGCCAAATCCTGCTCTAGCATGCAAACTCTGAGCCTGTAAAGCACTGCAATAAGCTGTTCTTTCATTGTCAGTGCTGGTGGCCTGCCAGCACCCGTTTTCAGTGCCTGGTACATGCATTCAACATGTTCAACGAACGCATCAAATTTTTTGAAGGAGTTGAAGCCCGTATAAAACACGTGTCGTTTCTCATCTAAAACGAAATCGTGAACTTTGGAGACACAATCTTTTAGTTTTAGTTTCTCTGGAGGCCCCATGGAGTATGAGTGGTCGGCACCTAAAAAAAAAAAAGAACTGTTTAATGATTTGCGAACAGTTAGGCCCTGCTTTAATGCAGATTTCAGGTTTTGAAATAGTCACTTCAGCCGACAGTGGGTGTTCTGAACCTTTGCTCTCGGCTTACATTGATATACAGACAACAAAGAACCAGGATAACGAAGCCATACAGCCCAACTCTCTTTCACTCCACTGATCCACCTGTGCAAGCAGCTTACCAACCAGCAAGTCCAGATCAATACTATCCAGTTATACTTCTAAGCCTCATGAGCTGTTTGTTTCCCCTCCTGAGCATGCAGTTCGACGACGTTGCAGCTTGTGCTACCAGCGTACTGGTGGGGAATCGCCAATCATGCTGCATGACCGTATCCGTAGTGAACCAAAATACATAAATACTAGGTTTCATGCACCCAGCAAGTCCGCCAAATTTGGCTAGCCTGACTTTTGGGACATTTCTCTAAGCTGGGGTGAAGGGAATAATGTCGAGGAAAAAGAAATGAAATGGGTAAGTTTCACAATGCCGTGCACTGGTGGAAGAGGTACCGCGTTTATCATAAAACTCGCTGTAGTAACATATGCACGGTAGAAATCACTGATGACATTTATGTCACAGAACACATGAGGTTCTGCCACTCCTAACATGCAACCTATCATGCAGACGTCCAATGGCTAGCTGCAAAAGCTCGCGGAAAACTGGCTTCGCGGGAAAAAGTTTTGTCAGTTTTCATTGGATGAAGAAGCCGCTCGCTATAAATATGCCGGTTGCCACAACACCCGTGGACCTCGGTATCAGTGGGCGCGATAGGGGTCCGTTAAAAGCGAAAAATAAGTTTTCACAGTGGAATGAAGAAAGCGGCAATTTTTAACCACCATTAACCTTCCGTTTCCGTGCGAGGCGAAGCCGGTGCACCGAAGGTCAGCTGGGTGGGCTCCTTGGAAACTGCGTCGCTCTCTGCGTACAACAAAAAAAACGCTTTCATGAAAATGCGTACACACAAAGCCGAAGCATCAGAAAAAAGATGGCACAGTTAAAGCGTCGCTTACTTCGATCGCATTGGGGCACGTCAACTACGCAGCCGATCTAAAACTCGTTCAGAAGGAGCACCGGGCTGGCAGAGGCAGTTTTGGAGCTCGTCTTGCGTTTCGCGACTGGAAAGGATTTGGAAGTTATGATAATATGCAATAACAGTCTGAATATATATACTTACCGGTATTAAAGGAAAGAGATAGTTGATTGATGACTTTATGGGGGAAAATTGTTGGCAGCCGGTCCATATAACCACGGCGTCCACTTGCGTTGAAGTGGGCTCCGTATATCCGGTGGTGCTTAGAAGGTTGCCACAAAGAGAAGCGACCAGCACTTCCCTGGCGGTTAATTCTTCTCACCCACTCCTTTTTTTTTCATTTGCAGGGAACGCATGAAATGAAACGTTCTTGTCTCTCAGCGTGTTGTTGTCGCAACCAGGCACACAAGTCTGACCGCCGCCTCGGCACTTCGACGACATCGCGTGCAGTAGTGGCTGCGGTCACTAAGTGACCAACAGGCACGTAACACTTAATATAGCGCACCTGCAACCGCCCACCACCAAAAAATACACGAAATCTCAAACCAAACAAAGTACGCACACACACACACCACAGCTATGCAAACCCAGGAGACAAGAAAGATGACCGGCCGGTCGGCGCTCGCTCATTTTTCCCATAATGCGTCGCGCGTGCGCTAGGTTTTTTCGCTGCGCTGCGATTTCCGAAATGGTGCATTATGAGTCCTGACGCGCAAAAGGAATTTTCGCTCCTAACATTAACCGGCTCCGAATGAAACCGAAACTCCTGCCAGGTGCCGCGGCAAAAAAAGCCAGTCGAAGCCAATCCAGTCCAATCTATAAAGTATTACAAACTGCACATCTCCAACCAAAAATGTCAACTTTAACCCAACGTTTCGAAGCCGACTCGGCTCCTTCATCAGGGGTGACTGAGGGCAGTAGCGAGCGTCTTTTAAGTATGGAGGGGAGGGGAGGGGTGAAAATAACGACAGCTGTGTCGCGCAAGGCGCGGGGGAGGGGTATTAGGCTGTTAGCCACGCTGACGCACTGCAGGGAGGTGCTGAATGGCGACTTTTTTTCGTTGCGTTGAAGAGCGAAGTCCCTGGGCATATACTAGAGGCAGGTTTCCTTTTATGCGGTTGATATTGTTCGAGGTGGTTTGGATATGCCAGGATTCCAGAAGGAGCCTCTTGTGGTAATTTGTTTCGGTTCCGAGGATGCGGGTCTCTTCAAAGTCGATTCTATGGTCGGAGTCCTCGGAATGTTCAGCTACTGGATTGCGCTCTCTTGCGAATTTGCGGACGTCGTTCTTATGTTGCCGAATTCTTTCTTTGAAATTTTTGTTTCGCCGATATAGCATGCGTCGCAGTCGACGCATGCAATTTGGTAGACAATGCCTTGGGCTCTTTCTCTCGGCGGCCGGTCTTTGGGAACAGGTAGGCAAAGCGCAACAGTGTTTGTGGGCTTGTGCGCAACCTGGAGACCCGATTTGTTCAGGATTCGGGCGATGGGTTCGCTGACACCTCCGACATAAGGTAAAGTGACGTATTTTGGTGGTGGCGTTGGTCTTTGTGCGTTGATTTCTTGACGAATGTTGTGTTTCTGACGTCGAATGGTTTTTTGCATAAAGTCTTTTGGGTAGCCGTTCATGATGAGTCCTTTGAATATCGTGCGTTGTTCTTTTATTCTGTGAAGTCCTGTGCTGCAGTGTGTCTCAATTCTTCTGAACAGCGTCTTCACCACTGATGCTTTATGGGCTGTCGCGTGGTTCGATGAGAAGTGGAGATACCGGCCTGAGTGGGTTGGTTTGCGGTATACGGAGAATTGAAGGGTATTGTCGTTTCGGGACAGGAGGACGTCCAAAAACGGCAGGGAGTTTTCTTGTTCCACCTCTAGCGTGAACTGAATGTCAGGTTCTACGGAGTTTAAATGACGAAGGAAATTTTGATCAGATTTTTTGATGACGTTGAAGCAGTCGTCGACATACCTGAGGAAAATCTTTGGTTGCGGGTGGAATGAGTTGAGGGCTCGCTGTTCGACGTGTTCCATTGTTAAATTGGCCATGACGACAGAGATGGATTCTCTTATTTGTGTTCCTTTCATTTGTCGGCAAAATTGCCCGTTTGATGAGAAGTACGTGTGTGATAGGCACAACCCCAGGAGGCGGCACACATCATTTACATTCAGCGGGGTTCGTGCGCTGAGTGGTCGTCGCGTTGTAGGGCGTCACGGGTAGCGGCCACCGCAAGCTTCACGGGAATGTTTGTGAAAAGGGACACCACGTCGAAGGAGACAAGGCATTCGTCGGCCTAAAGGGTGGCTTGGGACACCAGTTCGATGAAGTGACTGGAATGACGGATATGGGTCGCTGTTTTTCCTGAGATTGGAGATATTAGTTTGTGAAGGTATTCTGACAACGACCGAAGAGGGGAACACCAGAAGTCGACAATCGGGCGCTAAGGGGTCCCCGGTTTGTGGACTTTGGGCAGGCCGTAGCATGCTGGAGCCGATCCGTTGGTGCTCAATAACTGAAGGTAGAGGTTTCGTAAGGTGGGGTGTTTTTCGAATAGTTCTTTCAATGTTTTGTCACTAGGTTGGGCATGTTGTGCTCGAGTTGTCGGCGGGCGAAGAAGGCGTCGAGTTCTTTCTTCCTAATCACGCTACGGCACTCATGTATCCGTGCCGTCACTAGGTGCTGTTCTGCGTTGTTGATGATGTTTCGTCCTTCCGGTGGGGGGACCAGGCGTGGTAGTCGTAGGCTCGGGGGTACAACCTTGTTTTCCTTGCATATCTTGGCGAATTCCAGGTGTGTCTTGAACACCGAAATGCCTTGCATGGTCTTGATGTACTTCTTCGCAAGCTGAATAGCTTCTTGCCCGAAGTCTGCATCCTCTGAACCGAAACAAATTACCACAAGAGGCTACTTCTAGAATCCTGGCATATCCAAACCACCCCGAACAATATCAACCGCACAAAAGAAAACCTGCCCCCAGCATATGCCCAGTGACTTCACTCTTCAACGCAACGAAAAAAAACGTCGCCATTCAGCACGTCCCTGCAGTGCGCCAGCGTGACTAACAGCCTAAAACACCTCCCCCTCCCCCGCGCCTTGCGCGACACAGCTTTTGTTATTTTCACCCCCCCCTCCCCTCCATACTTAAAAGACGCTAGCTACTGCCCTCAGTCACCCCTGATGAAGGAGACGAGTTGGCTTCGAAACGTTGGGTTAAAGTTAACATTTTTGGTTGGAGATGTGCAGTTTATTATGTATTCAAACCCAACCAGACTGGTAAACCTGTCAAAATGTTTTGTTTTCAATCTATCCGTGCAGAAGCTATGCAGCTTGCGAAGATGTACATCAAGACAATGTAAGGCATCTCGGTGTTCAAGACACCCCTGAAATTCGCCAAGATATTTATTTCTTCATTTATTTATTTATTCAAATACCCTAAAGGCCCTCTTGGAAGAGGGTATTACATAGGGGGGGGGGGGCACACGAAACACACTAATACGCAAACACAAATATCTGCAGTGGATTAAAGTTCGAATGAAGATAAGAATAAAGTGTGAAAATTGAAACACTGCGGGTTCAAGGATAACACAAAGAGAGAAAAAAACTGCAATACAATGTCGAACAAGATGCAAATGTATTAAAATAGCCCTGAAAAAAAAATAGCTAACACCAAAAACGCACAGAGACGTCAAATTCAGATATGAGTCCACAGCATTTGATGAAATTGATCGGTGTTAACTTCAGTGGCAATATCTGATGGTAGGTTATTCCAGTCAACTATGGTTTTGGAGATGAATGATTGTGCGTAATGGGCCGAGTGGCATGCTGGGCGTTTGACTTTGCAGGGGTGTTCACGGCGAGGAAAAATGATAGGGGGTGACCGAAAGAAGTCGTCGCGCAAACGATCATGATGATAAAGTTTGTGAAAGAGAGATAGGCGGGCGTGTTTCCGTCGTAGTGATAGCGGATGCAGATCAGCACGAATTTTTAAAGATGTAACACTGGAATACGGAGAATAATCTGAAAAAATGAAGCGAGCAGCACGGCTTTGCAGGGATTCAATGTTACGTATAACGTAGTCCACGCTCGGGTCCCAGATGGCACATGCATATTCAATTTTCGGCCTGATTAACGTGGTGTACGCGAGTTTTTTTAGGTGTGAAGGCGCTTGCTTTAGTCTGTGTTTCATGATTCCGAAAGTACGGTTAGCAGATGCAAGAGTAACGTAGATGTGATGATGCCATGTTAGATCCGATTCCAAAGTTGATTCCTAAGTATTTGTACGTGGTAGGAAGTTCGACAACATTGTTACCTATAAAGTATGAAGTTGGAATACGGGAAAAGGAGTGTGTAAATGACATGCACTTCGTTTTATTATGATTTAGGGTAATTTGCAGTCTGAACACCATCTGTTTATTGCATTGAGGTCTGACTGCAATGCTTGATGGTCAGTGTCAGTAGAAATGGTACGGTAAATTACGCAATCATCGGCGAACAGTCTTACTCTGGACGACATGCAGTTAGGCAAGTCATTAATATAAATTAGAAAAAGCAAAGGGCCAAGCACGCTCCCTTGTGGAACGCCGGACGTGACAGGAGTAAAATGGGAGTTGTAATGATTAATACTTGTGAATTGAGTTCGAAATGACAAGAAATCCTTAATCCATGCAATGACTTGTGCGTCAATGTTAAAATGTTTTAGTTTCAGTAGTAGCCTGTGGTGAGGAACGCGGTAAAAAGCTTTGGAAAAATCTATGAATATCGCGTCGACTTGGTTGCAAGCGTCAATACATGAAAGCAAGTCATTAGCAAACCCTGCAAGTTGCCCATCGCATGAAAATCCCTTGCGAAAGCCGTGCTGGTATTTGAAGATTATGTTATGCTCTTCTAAGTATATAATGATTTGAGAATGTATGACATGTTCCAGTAGTTCGCAAAAAAAGGCCGGTAGTTAAGCGGTGATGAGCGATCGCCAGATTTAAAAATTGGTATGACCTTGGCTCTACGCCAATCATTAGGAATTTGGCCGGATGACAATGACTGTGAAAAAAGAGCGCACAAGATTCCCGAAATACTTTGGGATGTACTTTTAAGCAACTTGTTGTTGAACCCAACGTGGTCAGATGCAGATGATACCTTACGATTATTAAGCAGTGATATGATACCGGACTCGGTAATATTTATCTGCGGCATGATGATATCGGAAAGTGTACCTATCTTTGGGCATGAAGTGACGTCCTCGCGGGTGAACACAGTCGAGAATGCATTGTTTAATATTTGTGCACACTGACTCGGGAACAGTGGCGCCTGTGGGATCGGTAAGCACAAAGTCAGGGTGATTGCTTGGATTTATTACTTGCCAAAATTTACGAGGATTGTTAGTCAGCATAGATGACAGGTCGTGGTTGAAAAAGTGACGACGACTGGATTTAAGTAACTCTTGGTATTCTTTGTCGCACTGTTTGTATTTAAGCCACGATGGAGCAAGACTGGATTTCTGGGCTTGCCTGTACAATCGCTTTTTTTGTTGTTTAGACGCATAAGTTACTTGTTGAACCATGGCGTAGAGCTCCTACTCCTAATTGTTATGGACGGTATATACTTGCTAACGACGTCAGTAAACATATTTTTGAACGCGACCCAGTTTTCTTCAACTGTACGGGACAAGAAGTCATTAAGAAACTTGTCTGCAAAAAGAGATAATTGTGCATTCATTCCATCAAAGTTAGCTCTGCTATAGCATTTAATTTTTTTTCAATGATCTTCCTACTGTTATGCCGACAAACAATGTTCCCAGTAATGACGTCATGATAGGAGAGCCCATCTAGGTGACTAATGTTGGCGCAAATGTCAGGGATATTAGTAAGGATTAGGTCAAGAATACTGGAGCATGTGGCAGTGCGCCGTGTGGGTTGCATGATAAGTTGGGATAATGAAAAATCTAAACATGACTGAAGAAATGCATTCGATTCTCTTTCACTCTCCGTGACAGATAGAGTTGCCCAATTGATGAGTGGATAATTAAAATCCCCAAATATTAATAACACACAATTTGGAAATCGGTTACACACTTCACTAAAAATGCGATAGAACTCTTAAACAAAAGCACTGCCCATATTAGGGGGGCAATAAAAAACACCAATAAGTATGTCAGTACTGCTACCGTTTAACAACACCCATAAACATTCAAGAAACGTAGAAATTATGATGGGTACACATGATAATTCTTTTTTTTTATTGCCAATAGAACACCACCGCCTCTCCTATTTGACCTGTCGCAGCGAAATATGTTAAACGTCGCCTCGGTATCAAAAATGCTGTCGTCGGGAACATTGTCCGTAAGCCACGTTTCCGTGAACGCGATTAAGGATGCAGAGCATGAATCGATAAGCGAGGAAATGGGAACAGCTTTAGAGAGGATACTTCTGGTATTTGTATAAAGGAAATTTAATGCGGTATTATGACAAGGCTTATGAACTGACGGCAAAGAAGGGTTGATTACTTGAGTTGAGGCAGGAGAATTATTGGGTCATTCGTCAGCACTTCCGTGGGCGCCGTCCTCTACCTCTGGCGCATCATTTCCAGATGTTTGTAAACGGACTGCGCAGTTGGCATCCGTGTCCCAGACGTAAGCGTCATCATTGAGAATGAGCTTGGTGAAAGCAAGGCGGGGACGATCACCCTCCTTTTTTATTGACTTCGATAACTGCCAAAGCTTTCGGCGCTTATCCCGCACGGCAACAGAGTATTCCCGTGCTATCCTGAAACCTGTTTCCTTCAGCTTGCTGCCATTGCTGAGCAAAGTCTCGATTTCTTTTTCATTGTAGAATTTAGCTATTATTGGCTGATTTTTCTCGGCTGAGAACCGACCCAGGCGGTGGGCCCTGGCAATAGACTGTACTGAAACCCCCAGTTTATTTTTACAAAATTCTCGAACTATAGCCTCGGTACTGTCCCACGTTTCTGAATGGTCGGTGTCTGCAACGCCAAAAAACAGTGCATTCGATCGTCGTGAACGGTTTTCGAGGTCATCAATTTTCTCTTGGAGTTTGCGAACGTTGCTGTCACGGGTTTCTGGGAGTTGCGTTGGAGGCATAGGCACACATTTAGATTCAAGGTCATCGATGCGTTTATTTAGCGCGTCTGTCATTCTTAAGGATGCTATGCATTTCTAGAATTTTATTTACAGATTCTAGAAGGCTCGCCTTATTTGTCTCGAGACGCTTAATTGCATCGCACACTAAGTCAAGCTTCTCCTCCTGCGCCTTTGTCATCGGACCAGGGTTCGACTCAATATCACCACCTAAGAGCAAACGACGCCACAGGTACAAAGCCGCAGAACGAAAACGCTTGCAACAATCGGGTGGCCACGACACCGCAACAAGACAGACATTGTTATCACGAAAGGCGTAGGAATCGTGGTAACTAACCTGCACAAATGCAAACGGTGAGAACAACATCGCAACTGCGGTGGCGTGGTCCGACGTGTCGAAGATGTTGGCGCCCTTTTCACACTGCGGATCAGCTGACAATGTTCCATGTTGCCAAACGGAAGGTGCTCCCGTGTCCAGAAGTGGCGGTGTAGGTAGCGGCCGGCTCGAGGATAGGACGCACTGTTCCATTCCAAGGGCGGCGGTCCTAGTTGATGCGTCAGCACACCATCCGTCCTTTATCTTGAAGAGCCGAGTCGAAGCAATAGGCGTCAGCAGACCAAGCCCAGTCACCAGCACCTGTACAAATGCAAACGGTGAGAACAACATCCCAACTGCGGTGGCGTGGCCCCTGCAAGGAAAACAAGTTTGTACCCCAGAGCCTACGACTACGACACCTGGTCCCCACACCGGAAGGACGAAACATCATCAACAAGGCAGAACAGCACCTAGTGACGGCACGGATACATGAGTGCCGTAGCGTGATTAGGAAGAAAGAAATCGACGCCTTCTTCGCCCGCCAACAACTCGAGCACAAGATGCCCAACCTAGTGACGTCGATCGAGACATTTGCCAAAGAAACCGCAACATCGGAAGCCGACAAACACCGCACCAAGCAGACAGAGAAGTTCTCGAAACTTCAACACCGGCCCGAACAACCCCCACCGGACCATTCTGACCTGGTCGCCAACCACTACCCAGAGTGGGCGTGAGAACAGCACCAGGATGCGGCCACCTAATCCGCTCTGCTTCTTCGTCCAGGTTACGGCGTGGGCTCTGTTCAGCAATGCGCCGCTATCGTCACCTACTCATGAGATCAGCAAGCTGCCCTGCCACTTCAACGACATTTGCGATGCCACATGCCCGCATGACAGGCACATTTTCATCGCCGTCCCTCCATCGCATGAAAGTTCCAGATCAACAGCGACATCATTTGCTGCCTATATGAACAGCTGGCGGGCCCCCGGCGCCCTTAGTGGGCGTGAGAACAGCACCAGGATGCGGCCACCTAATCTGCTCTGCTTCTTCGTCCAGGTTAGTTCTGTTACTTCTCTGTACGCTAAGAAATCTAATGACGTGTGCCTGTTGCTGTTCCCTCGCCCGGGAGTTTTGCTTTGTGTGTTCAGTGAATGCTTTGATATTGTAAACCAACTTCTGGCGTTGTCCGGGGACGTCGAGCTCAACCCTGGGCCTAACACGAGGCATCAGGTACAGGACTCTCTTCCTGACGTCCAGTCTAAGCAGTTGGAAGATATGTTTGCAATACTGGAGGCTTTGAACACGCGAACTGCGAAAATGCAACTGGACCAAAATGCTTTCATAAAGTCTATTCATGATCTTAAGAAGTCCCAGCTGAAGTTAGAAGAAGATTTGAGCGAAATGAACTAAAGATTAACTAACGTTGAGCGCAAAACTGTTACCATTGACGAAACCGAGAAGGAAGTAAATCCTTTTCAGCAGTTAGTTGACCAACTTTCTACAGAAAACTCTCAGCTGCGCGCGCGCCTGTCTGAACTTGAAGACAGGCAGCGACGCGATAACCTTCTGTTCTATGGCATACCTGACGCGCAATCAGACTCCTGGGCTCAGTCAGAAGAAAAGCTAGTCAAGGTTCTTTCATCCTGCTTGCAAATTCCGTCCTCTGAAATTTTGATCGATAGAGCGCACAGGCTCGGTAATCAAGCAAGGGGAATTGATTAAACAGACATTACCGGGACTAATATATGCGGACGATATAGTGATAATGGCTGACAACAAGGAAGACCTGCAGAAGTTGTTAGACATATGCAGTACAGAGGGAGATAGATTAGGCTTCAAGTATAGTAAGGAAAAATCTGCAGTCATGATATTTAATGAAGAGCGCGGCGAGCATAGAATACAGGAGTTCGTGCTAAAAGTAGTGAATGAGTACAAGTATCTTGGGGTGTGGATAAATAACAGTGTTGAGTATCTGACAGAGCATGAAAAATATGTAATGAATAAAGCTAGTAGGAATGCAGCTGTCATGAAAAATAGGGCACTGTGGAATTACGATAGGTATGAGGTGGTATGAGGGATCTGGAAAGGGGTGATGGTCCCTAGCCTGACCTTCGGGAATGCGGTCCTGTGTATGAGGCCAGATGTTCAAGCAAGGCTGGAAATTAGGCAACGGGGACTAGGGAGGTTAGCTTTGGGAACACATGGCAATACACCAAATCAGGGGGTACAGGGTGATATGGGATGGGCGTCTTTCGAGAGCAGAGAGGCTAGCAGTAAGATAGCATTTGAGGAACGATTGAGAAGGATGGAGGAAAAGCGGTGGGCTAGGTAAGTTTTCAGATACCTGTATATAAAGAATGTTGACACAAAATGGAGAAAGCGAACTAGAAAATAGACAAGCAAATATCTGGACAGCAGTAAGGTGGCAAATCAGCAATTATCGGTTAAGAAAAAGGTTAAAGGAACAGAGAGAGCTTTGTGGAAAACAGGGATGCTGACTAAATCGGCACTGGAAACATACCGGACCTTTAAACAGGAAATTGTCAAAGAAAATATCTATGATAATTTTAGGGGAAGTTCTTTGTTGTTTGAGGCCAGGACTGGAGTTTTGCGGACTAAGACGTATAGAGTCAGGTACCAGGAGATAGACACTTTGTGCATGGCGTGCGGAGAGGAGGAGGAAATAGCTGAACACTTGATACTTTTCTGTAAAGGGCTTCACCCTACAGTGGAAGGCAGCGGGGCTGACTTACCCAAGGCATTGGGGTTTAGGGATAGTGAAGGGAAAGTGGATTTTAAGAGGTTAGAAGTAACCAAGCGAAGGTTATCTGATTGGTGGCTAAAAGCAAGACAGGAGTAAAATTTCACAAGACATGGCTAGGGGGCTTGAGCCACCGCCCGATGTAAAGGGTTCAGCCGTATCCATCCATCCATCCATCGCATCGGAAAAATGTCGACCAATTATTGCCAAATTTTCATCCTTCAAGGTAAAGCAGAGAATACTGCTTAACTGTTCTAAGCTCAAGGATGAAAAAATTGCGCTTAGCGAGGATTTTTCTTTCGCCACCCGTCACGCTAGAAAAAAAACTAGTCGAATTTGGCAAATCCCAGCCGCTCACTTTCAAGCTTCGCTTCAATAAGCTTTACATAAAAAATAAATGCTACTCCTACAATCACTCTGATGACTCCGTTCATGAAATCCCAAGCGCTTTCCTGTTGCCAACCAACCGTTCTGAGGACCCTACGAATGATACCCACAGCGCCTCCGCGCCACCGACCGAACTTGTTACCAATTAGCACTGCGCGAGGGGCAGTGGAACTAAGTCCCCGGCCATTACCCCACTTTCTTTTTTGTTCACAAATATTCGCAGCATAATACCTAAACGAGATGATCTTTGTTCTGTAATTGATGCTTGCGATGCTGACATTGTATGTCTTACTGAAACCTGGCTATCGGCGAAGGTAGATAGCTGTGAACTTCTTACCTGTAAAAAGAGATATAACATTTATCGGTGCGACAGGGGTTCTAGATGTGGCGGAGGCGTGCTTGTAGCTGTTGCTGATACTGTTATGTCTTTTCCGAACCATTTTGTAAGCGCGTTGGAACTTGTACCGGTTGAAATTCGCACATGCTCTAGGAAATTGATAGTGGGCGTTTGCTATCGTCCGCCGTCTACCTCCCCCACCTTTGTAAACGATCTTCATGATGTCATTCATATGATTACAGTCCGTTATCCGAGCAGTCCCTTTATCTTACTGGGTGATTTTAATTTCCCCACCATAGTGTGGTCTAATTTGAGTTCTTATTGTGAACCTTTTTCAAGTGAATGCGACATGTTCTTGAATTTGTGCAGTGATTTTAACTTATCCCAGCTTGTAACGCAGGCAACTCGTATTTCACCTACTGCGTCTAATATCCTCGACCTGGTACTCACCACATCGCCTGATTTTTTCCAGCCCATATCATACTTGCCAGGGTTAAGTGATCACCTACTCCTTCATTTTGCTTTGACCTGCGCAGTTCCCCATCAACGTAACCACAGTAAATATATCCATGATTACAAAAATGCTGATTTTGATGCTATTAACCTTGAACTATCTGTTTTTCTTGACCATTACTTGCTGAGCTTTCATGATCGCTGCGTGAATGCTAACTGGAGCCTGTTTAAAGAAAAATTTGCTGCGCACACTGAAAAATATGTTCCACGCTTAGTCATCAGCTCTAACCGTCAATCACCATGGTTCACTAAATCGTTAAAACGGCTCTGTAATAAGAAAAAACGCATGTTCCGCACTGCAAAACTAACCGGTTCCCAAGAACGTTGGACTGCTTATCAGGCCGCGGCCCTTGAATATAAAAGTGCACTGAAGGATGCCAAAGATTTGTTTTTCAATGACACATTACCTTCCCTTTTGATAAATAACCCTAGGCAATTTTGGAGCGTAGTTAACAAATAAGACAATTCATCCATCAGCCTTAAAGCCTCCAGTGACCAACTAATTCATCCTAATGAATGTGCAAATGTTCTAAACAGTGTATTCGTTTCAGCTTTTTCCAAAAATCAGTGTTCGGTAACCTCTCCATATAACAATGCTGACTTTTTACCGATGAATTCTATTGTCTTTGATCCTGCTGGAGTAGAAAAAATAGTCGAAAAACAAAAGGTTTCTTCATCATGTGGTGTTGATAACATTAGTTCCAAGTTCTTGATTAAAACAAAAGTATACAGCGCAATAATACTCTCTAACCTATTTCAGCAATCTCTTGAAACGGCATGTATACCTGATGACTGGAAGGTTGGGAAGGTGATTCCCTTGCATAAATCTGGTGATCAACATTCCCCGCATAATTATCGACCCATCTCACTTACCAACATTCCGTGTAAAATCATGGAGCATGTTATTTACTCTCACCTTGCATTGTTCCTTGATTCTAATGCCTTTTTTACGGACAGTCAACATGGATTTCGGAAGTGGTTTTCTTGCGAAACACAGCTTTTAACCTTCACACATGATCTAAACTCATTCCTCGACAGGGGTTCCGTTGTCGACTGCATATTCCTCTATTTCTCAAAGGCATTTGACAAGGTCTCTCATCAACTGCTTTTTTTTAAACTTGGTAAACTTAACCTCGACCCTAACGTTCTTAGGTGGCTGCATTCGTTTCTCACTAATCGTTCACAATTTGTCACCGCTAATAATGTTTCTTCCTTCACTTCTCCAGTTGGATCTGGAGTACCACAAGGCTCTGTTCTAGGGCCTCTGCTTTTTCTTAGATATATCAATGACTTACCTGACAATCTATGTTCAACAATAAATCTTTTTGCTGATGACTGCGTCATATACCGCGAAATTAACAGTGACTCTGATATAGCTCTTCTTCAGTCGGATATTGATCATGCTCTTGAACGGACTAACAAATGGAACATGGAACTAAACATAAAAAAGTGCAAGTACATGCGGGTTTCTCGTCGTAACACCACATTGCCTTCATATCGTCTTAATAATTGCTGCCTTGAGTCTGTGCCTTTTTACAAATATTTAGGTGTCTTCATTTCCCATAATCTTTCTTGGAAAGTACACATAGACTATGTAAGCAATAACGCTAACCGCATGCTGGGCTACATACGCCGTAACTTTAATCTTTCTTCTAGCTCCGTAAAACTGCTTCTCTACAAGTCGTTGGTTCGTAGTAAACTAGAATATGCTGCATCTATCTGGGACCCCTATCAAGAGACACTAATATACCAACTCGAATCTATACAGAACCGTGCGGCCCGTTTCATTCTCTCGAATTATCACCGTAACTCTAGTGTGAGTGCCATGAAATCAAGCTTATCACTCCCACTACTGTCGCAACGTAGAAATATATCGCGCCTTTGTCTATTCCATAAGATTTACTACGATAACCCCATCCTCAAGAAAAAATTTATAATGCCACCTTGCTACGTTTCAGCTCGGATCGATCATCGTCATAAAGTTGGTATTCTTTCATGCCAAACAAACCACTTTTACAACTCATTCATCCCCAGCACATCGGCACAGTGGAATCACCTTCCCCGATCGGTCGTCGAAATAAGTGACCATTCTGTGTTTAAATCGGCTTTAACTAACTTGATGGTAACATAGTACATGTAATTCTTGCGCCCTGCCGTTTATTCTTTTAAGCTTATGTGGTAGTTAAAACAGACATGGTCTGCGTGGTATGCTTGTTTGCGTGGTATGCTTACTTTTATTCTTTGATCCTAATTTCGTTTTAAATGACTTAATTTGTTTGATTGTATTTGCTGTAACCTACTGATTTGTGCGATCCATATTCTTGTTCACATTTTTGTGTTACTTGTGACTGCCGTTCTTTTGTTATTTTGTCTATTGTACCCCACTCCCCTCTGTAATGCCCTCGGGCCCTGAGGGTACTCAAAATGAATGAATAAATAAATAAATAAATAAATAAATAAATAAACTTCCCCTCCAGGAAGCTCACAACCGCCGAAACGTAAGTCCTAGCCAAGGGACACGAATTCAACCTCCAGGTTAATAGACCCCCCTTCCAGCAATCGTATCTGCGCTTGAAGTCGGTATCCGGCAACTGGAACCTGATGTACGAGAAGAGGTCAGGCTCAAAACAATAGGTGTACTCAATTCAGTGCAAGCACACCGAAATGAATCAAACCTAAATCCGGACGAAAGGCAAGCCTGCAAGACCTCAAGACAGACACCAACATAGTGATCCTCCCAGCGGACAAGGGCAACACAACAGTCGTTCTAGACAGACGGGACTACGAAGAGAAAATATCTGCCTTACTCAGCAGTCGAGAATATGCAAAATTGAAGAAGTACCCCACAACCACTACCCAAGCAAGGCTAAACAAAACATTGAAAGAAGTATTCGAAAAACACCCCACCTTCCGAAACCTCTACCTTCAGTTATTGAGCACCAACGGATCGGCTCCAGCATTCTACGGCCGGCCCAAAGTCCACAAACCGGGGACACCTTAGCGCCCGATTGTCGACTTCCGGTGTTCCCCTCTTCGCTCGTTGTCAGAATACCTTCACAAACTAACATCCCCAATCGCAGGAAAAACAGCTACCCAAATCCGTCATTCCAGTCACTTCATCGAACTGGTGTCCCAAGCCATCCTTGAGGCCGACTAATGCCTTGTCTCCTTCGACGAGGTGTCCCTTTTCACAAACATCCCCGTGAAGCTTGCGGTGGCCGCTACCCGTGACGCCCTACAATGCGACGACACACTCAGCACACGAACCCCGCTGAGTGTAAATGATGTGTGCCGCCTCCTGGGGTTGTGCCTATCACACACGTACTTCTCGTCAAACGGGGTATTTTACCGACAAATGAAAGGAACACAAATGGGAGAATCCATCTCTGTCGTCATGGCCAATTTAACAATGGAACACGTCGAACAGCGAGCCCTCAACTCATTCCACCCGCAACCAAAGATTTTCCTCAGGTATGTCGACGACTGCTTCGCCGTCATAAAAAAATCTGAGACTCAAAATTTCCTTCGTCATTTAAACTCCGTAGAACCTGACATTCAGTTCACGCTAGAGGTGGAACAAGAAAACTCCCTGCCGTTTTTGGACGTCCTCGTGTCCCGAAACAATACCCTTCAATTCTCCGTATACCGCAAACCAATCCACTCAGGCCGGTATCTCCACTCTTCATCGAACCACGCGACAGTCCATAAAGCATCAGTGGTGAAGACGCTGTTCAGAAGAATTGAGACACACTGCAGCACAGAACTTGACAGAAGAAATGAACAACGCACGATATTCAAAGGACTCATCATGAACGGCTACCCAAAAGACTTTATGCAAAAAACCATTCGACGTCAAAAACACAACATTATTCAAGAAATGAACGCAAAAAGACCAACGACACCACCAAAATACGTCACTTTACCTTATGTCGGAGGTGTCAGCGAAACCATCGCCCGAATCCTGAAAAAATCAGGTCTCCAGGTTGCGCACAAACCCACAAACACTGTTGCGCTTTGCCTACCTGTTCCCAAAGACCGGCCGCCGAGAGAAAGAGCCCAAGGCATTGTCTACCAAATTCCGTGTGCCGAGTGTGACGCAAGCTATATCGGCGAAACCAAAAATTTCAAAGAAAGAATTCGCCAACATAAGAACGGCGTCCGCAAATTCGCAAGAGTGCGCAATCCAGTAGCTGAACATTCCGAGGACTCCGACCATAGAATCAACTTTGAAGAGACCCGCATCCTCAGAACCGAAACAAATTACCACAAGAGGCTCCTTCTGGAATCCTGGCATTAGTGTTCCTGTATATGCTCCCGCAGGGAGCAGAGTTGCGCGAAGGTCCGCCATTTTGTTCCAAGCTGTGCGGGAAAGCAGCTCCTCGAGCGCACAGGCGCTGGGATCATGACGGGGCTGGCGTTGTAGAACAGCTCGCTTTTTTTTTAAAGCTTACAAACGGCGCTGGATTGCGGGCATCCTTTTTTCCTTTTACTGTCTCAGTGCTCAGGGATCGATGCTAATCCCATCATATTTCGTTGAAAAAAAACTTCGAAAAATAATCTGCTTTGCCGAAAATATAATACAGCATGACAGAAAGATCGCGGAATAACAGCGATGTCTCGCAGTACGGACATTAATGGCGCAGAAATGCTTGGAAATGAAAAACCCTCTTGAGTTGTGCGATGAAGAGAAGTGCGGTAATGCACCTCCCTGCAGAACCACATTGAAATACATTATGTTGCACGAAGCTTGTGAAACCACGCTGCATACGATGTGAATGCGGGCAGTCTAAAGCAATGCTTTTTTGCACGCAAGTAAATCTAACCAGCCAAAGGCACAGATATCGCAAACTCGCGCGCTTATATTTCACAAAATATACGTATCATTTGTTGCTCTAACTTCTAGCCCTCCATTGCATTTTTCCTATGCCATGGTCATTTTTTCAAGCCACACACATCACGTGCCGTACTTATTTAATATCCAATTAGAGAAGCCTGCCTTAAGTCACTGCAGCTGAATTGTGGTATACGAGTTTTCAAGGATCTCAAAAAGTGATGTATCTCTTTCAGGTGCTGTTATTTGCTCGTTTTTTCCTAAACACCATTGCGTTTTCTCTTGACGTACTTGAATTTTATGTACCTTCACTGCATTCTGAAATATCTTTGTTTTGGACTTCTCCATGATTTTACTCAAGGAAAAATAATTATCTGATTATCCAATTTTGCTTTCAAGTATTTCATGCTATTTTTGTTCCCCTCTCCTTCAGTGTTAACATCCTTGTCAGTGGAACCTTAAGGGTATTCTTAACAAATAAAATAGTTAAATAGCCTAGGCAACGCTTGTTCTCATGCAGAGAGACTGGCCTCCCACTTCTGTGTAGTATACTGGGACTAGAACAAAATTTCACAAAGAGTTTGCTTGTCAAACATTGTTTATTTCACAAAACAAATCATTTCTGCAAAATGCTGGAGGTAGCAGCAGAATAAGCAGACAGGCTGGCAGCGGCTGCACATGAGAAATGCTGTCACGTACAATCAGGTTAGGGACAAAACCTTTGTTCACATTTTCATTTGGAACTTGTAGCGTTGCACGAAAAATGAAGATACCTCGCATATTGGAACTTAACTCGCATATTCGAGTTCCTTTCGGGGCTGCTTTCACCCGTCCCATACGCAAAAGCCGGCGCAGTCGCCGACGTACGACTGACCGTCCGGACGGCACTGGGTAAAAAGCTTTGCCGCTTTCGGTACGGTTCTTGCAGTTTGGCGCACTGCACCCCATCATAGTTGGAGGCTGCCGTCACTGCACACTATCAAAATATATACAACTGTAGCGCACGGAAAATGCGGGAACACACCGCACCGGACGCGTCCGATCACGATGGCAGCCGAGAGGGTACTGGGGCTGGCGAGGAACCGGTGTTGCGCCTGGAAAGTCGGCTCCTCCACTTCAAATGGAACAAACGTCGTCAGCTGAATCACGTGACGGCCGCTTGGCGAATGGCGTCAAGAGCGGCGCGAGGAAAACAGTCGCGCAACTCTTCTACAGGAACACTACCTGGCATATCCAAACCACCCCGAACAATATCAACCGCACAAAAGGAAACCTGCCCCCAGTATATGCCCAGGGACTTCGCTCTTCAACGCAACGAAAAAAAATCGCCATTCAGCACCTCGCTGCAGGGCGCCAGCATGACTAACAGCCTAAAACCCCTCCCTCTCCCCCGCGCCTTGCGCGGCACAGCTGTCGTTCTTTCCCTCCCCCCTCCCCCCCCATACTTAAAAGACACTAGCTACTGCCCTCAGTTACCCCTGATGAAGGGGCCGAGTCGGCTTCGAAACTTTGGGTTACAGTGAACATTTTTGGTTGGACATGTGCAGTTTATTATAAGTCTTCAAACCCAACCAGACAGGTAAATCTGTCAAAATGTTTAGTTTTCAATCTCTAAAGTCGCCAGCTGCGGCAAGCTCCGGCGCCATGTTCTCTTTGTCGCCGGGTTGCATTTCGGGCTGTGTTTCTTTTCTAGCAACGTTGCGTTTCGTGTTGCGCCTTGCGTGGCATTTGCGTGCTGTTTTTCTCTGAATGTGCTAAAAAATTGATGCGCGACTTGTGCACTTCGAAGGATGTTCTGAAGCGCCTGAAGTTGTTCTCGAGATATCGGAAGACGTATTGCGCCTTGTACCACGCCGTGACAACGCCGGCAACAACGTGGAAGAAAACAACCTGTAGGGATTGCTCAAGAATGTGAGTAGAGTCCTTGAAATTTTCTTTAAAATGTTTTGGGGTGCGTGAAGTGCTGTAAATGCTGCTGGGTGTTCTCTGACAACTTCTTCGAAGTAAAGTAGATGTTCGAGTTCGACGCAACGGCTTCCGAAAGTGCGCTGTTTTAATGTGACCGCGAGCCAGTCACATATCCACGGAAACCGTCGCTTCGAGCCTATAACTTCTCCGCAGGGAAGAAGTTGCGATATGGAGTGTAGTTTAATGTTTTTGACCTCCTGGTATATTTGCTCTCACTATTGCGATGAATGGGGCCAACGCGTGGAAAGCACTCTGTTGGAACGACGTATGCTTCTCAGTGACGGTGGTTCTGGGAGTTTAGTTTTCCGTGCGTGTGTTTGTATGTGTGTATGTGTTTACAGGGTATAATGCCAAGCTCAACAAAACATGGCCTGCTTATTCCACGTTACGAATGCGCACAGTGCGCAGCCTTTCAGTGCCTGGAAGTGGAATGACGATGTAGCTATGGCTGTCTGAGTTGCGCACGTCCAATGCACAAGAAACCTTGCCGATGACTTTCGCCAGGAAAATAACTTTCCTGAATTCCTTTCCGGCGTTGTTCGCTCACAGAGAGCATTAAGCATTTTGTGGGCACTATATTTCGTTGATTGGTTAATTTTTGTCATCTCAAGTATACTTAGAACTGCTGCAGTAATGAACCTCTACGAAGAAAAAAAATAGTAACACACCTTGGTTAATATCCCAGCACATTTATGCTCCTTACTATTTACTCTAAAAGAATGTAACGAACATAATACAGACTCGTTTTCGATTTATTTTTGTTTCTCCTCAAAAGCCGACATGGCTTTTCTTCTCATTTTTATTTTTGTTCACTTAATTACTACAACCCATCATACCTTTCTTGACAAATTAACTTGCCAGCCTGCTTCTGATGATCTCTTAGATTGTTAGAAGCAACCTGCCTATTGTGAATCCAGGCAACACTTAAACACAGCTCAAGAAAGCATGTGCATAGGTGGAAAATTATTTGCATGTTGACAGCAGCAGCTGAGTGAAGAAAGGGCGCTGTAACAAATGACATTCACAGCTTATTTGTCACCTAACAAGGATTGTCGAACAGCCAACTAAAGTGTCCTATTCTGACCGCTCTCTATACCCTATGGGTGGACCAAGCTGTACATTCAAAGCAGGGCAGGAAAAGACAAGTGACATATATGTAATACAAGAAGCCAGTCCTTTTGTGGTCAGAGTCACGGATTTAGTGTACAGTTTTTTTTTGTGATTAATAGCAGGCAGTGCAAATTGGTCCGAAATGAAATGCCAACAAATGCACACCCTTGTGTAAACGGTAATATGCGTGGTGGTTAATGGTTGATTGCTGCTCAGTATCAGATATTAAGTACTCCTTGAAATTTACATTCTCATGAGATAATGTTTAGTCATGTAGAGTAGAAATGAATATTGTACTCTTTCTTTTGCTTATTCTTGCGTTTTGTGTCTTGCTCTTATTCCTGCTGCTTAACGGAGTACAGGCACATAATATATGGGGGAATGTTTTCTGCTTTGTAATGACGCAGAAGACATTATTATACATGGATACAATAATTCCATGTATAATACCATGTGGTATTCTGGTATGACAGCTAAATAATTTTTAGTCGAATTTCTTCCTCATGCTGTTTCAGCTTCAACAGCCGAACGATGACTGCCACATCAAAGTGTGCTTATAGGTAATGGGAGACATGAAGAAACTGCAACATAATCGCTTCTTTGTCATTTTAATTCGCTGGAATGCTAAAAGCAGCCAGTCTGATCAGCCGGAATGGCAACGAATGTCAGCGATATAATGTTTTATTTCTCTTTCCTCACGTGACCTATAAGCAGTTTAACGTCACATCCATTGTTCAGCTGTTGAAAGAGAAACAGCATGAAAGAAAAATTGATTTATAAATTATATCATCTGGTGATTTATGCATAGTAGTGTCTTCCGCATCATTGCAGAGAAGAAAACATGCCGCCAAAATTAAGTGTCTATATTTTGTCAGTAACAGGTTAGTCTAATACTACACAGATCTCGTATTAGCTCTTCAATACAATTTTGATCGCTTGATCACGTTCAATTTTTATTATGCTCACAGTCCTTGGACAGCTTTAAATGATATCCTTTCAGAATGCTACATTAAGTCACATAGTGCTTTCTAACTTAATTCTCGTAGAATAAACACGCAGCTAGCCTTTTGCTGTGGCTCCAGCTAACATTTGGCACCTCATGTAGGGCATAAATGCATCAAAATTATGGCAGGCTCATGCCAAGAGGTATTCAAGGGGGAAGGCTATGCAGTATTTCAGTCGGTACTCCGCTGTGTTTTTTATGAAAACATGCTCTCTTTTAGATGTGATCTTTGTTGCACATGTGGCGTGGAAAATAATTTTAATCTAAAATAATTGTCCCCAAATAAAATGTGCTGATACTGCTCACATGCCACACCTCCTACCAATTTTCATCATTATTGCTGCGAATTACTAAGAATCGCAAGGGGCTGCAAACATTTAATTCCATAAGCTACTTTAAAAGTTGCTAATTGAAATAAAATTACTTGATTGCATATGGTGTGCTGTTGCTGTGTATTTTTTGCATGCTTACAGCATTAACAGTTGTTACATCATCTTTTTACGGGCTGTTTTCCTTTCCACCAGGAAATAGAGATCAATGCGTAACTTCATTCCATAGCAATGCTGTGACCAAATGTCTTACAGAATTTTTTGCAGATTCAAAAGCAACACGCTGCAACAAAGTGTGTGAAAAAGCGTTCGTAAATAACTCCCGAAGAGTTTCTGACAAGAGTCATTACAGTGCGTCTCTTGAAAGCCACTAGCGGAGCTCTGTAGGTATGTGATGGCCATTTCGCTTTTGGAACTGATTACTGAAATCTTATACAGAAACAAAAAGATCACAGTGCAATAAAATGAATGGATTCAAAAGAATTTCTATAAAATTATTTTAACTAGTTTGAAAATAGATTTGTTACAGTGCCTCTTTTAAAGGACATTAGCCGTGTCCCTATAACAATGCGCTGGCCAATTAGTTATTGAAACACTGTACCCAAATTCTATACAGATTCAAAAGCAGCATATAACAATGAAAGGAGTGCACTCAAGAGGGTTTATAAACAAACTCCTTAGGGAGTTTCTAAAGCAAGGCATAACAGTGTTTCTTTTAAAGGACGTTAGCCGTGTTCCAATAACCATGGGGTGGCCAAATAATTATTGAAACACTGTACCCAAATTCTATATAGATTAAAAAGCAGCGCATTACAATCAAACTAGTACACTCAAAAGGATTTATAAACAATTTCTCAAGAATTTCTAAAGCCAGTCATTAGAGCATTTCTTTTAAAGGACATTAGACATGTTCCTGTAACAACGTGGTGGCCAAATAGTTATTTAAACTCTGTACAAAAATTCCGTACATATCCAAAAGAAATAAATTACATTCTGTTCAGTAAATTCGAAAGATTTTGTAAAGAATCACAAAAGCAATTTTTGTAAGGTTTCCTTGGTCTTGGCATCCGTGGAGCCTACGGTGACAATGGCTCTTGATCCGAGTGGGACGCTCACTTGTTCGTCGAAGACACTCAAGGCAACATGCTGCTCCATGATTGTCATCGAAAGGATGTCTTCATCCGCCGAAGCGTGATGAGCTTGGATTGAATGTCGAGGATCGCCCGATGCTCATTTACAAAATCCGTTTCCAATATTACGTCGCGGCAACAGTGTTGCAGCACTGTGAAGGTCACAGGACAGGTGTGTTCCTTGACACTCGCTCGCACTGCGCATCTTCCTGATTTCGTAATGCGGTGCGCTCCTGCGGTGCGAAAGTGTTGGCCGTCCCAAGCGGTTGTGACGTTTGTGTTCCATTCATCACTGAATGCAGTCGATAGCAATATCCAAGTTAGATGTCCTGGCTCTTGCGTTGCAGGTTATCCTCAGCGTACGGTCGCGGCTTCGTTAGGTATGTGAATCGTGGGTAGGGAGTGTCGTCGGGGCTTTTTTGAGTGAGGGCGTCATTTTGAAGTCCGGTCGCTTGCGCGGTCGAGCTCGTGTTAGGCCACATTCTCACAGCCGGCCTCCTCTACGGCGAAGCGGCGACGGAGCAGAAAACCGCGGCAGCAACGGAGCGGCGCGGTGTTCTAATCGAAGAGGGCGCCGGACGCCAGCAAACCAGTTATGGCGGGCGCTCGCTCCTACCACGTTTCTCCCGCGTGGAAAAAAAAGAAAGGGCGGTGGTGACGGCTGAGCCCGAATGATGCCGAAGGTGGGGTGAAAGTCGACTATCGTCTGCTTGCGCGTCTGTTTTGCTTGACTATTATCGCAGAACAAACATGCGATCTCGCAAGCTGTGTCAAAAGTTAGAAGTTAGTTGAATAACTTTGCACAATTCCAGTTTTTACAGCGAAACACCACGTGTAAAACACAAAACATATTTATTCGAATACAGCAAGCTACTTTTAAAGCGCTGCGTGCACTGCCGTCATATTATTCTGGCCAATGCAAACCAAATCGAACATAAGTAGGGAGTAATGATCTACGTTATCAATACAGGAATGGTTTGCCAGGGCTTGCTATATTTGTCTTTATACTAACGTTAGAGAGTTAGGCTACAAAACAGTTTGGAGAATATTTCACCAGTATCGGCTAATACACATGCAAATTTTCAGATTTTTCTCGATAGCAGAACTCAATGAGTGTATGAAAGAGATAAATCCGTCATGCTAGAACAATCCACACCGGATCGTTTTGCTGGCGTTGCTCTCTGTTTTAATGAAATTTATTCTGTTATGCATCTGTGTGTTCAACCATGTCTATCGCAAATGCTTGTATTTTACGCTTGTATATTGCTACGGTTGTGCTTGTGCTTGGAACGCTCGTGCTTGGTGCGCTCGCGCTTGGAACGCGAAGAGGACGAAGTGCGTTTCTGCGGCTGGGCTTCGCGTGCCCGGTTGTTCGGCTGCGTGGCTGTAAGCTGTTTCCCTGTAAATATATTTTTCCCTTTTGGTGTGCACATCTTCACGTTACATTATTGGTGGAGGTGCGGGGTACAGCCACAGCAAGCACGGAACTCCGCAGCGGTCGTCAGCTCGCCGGCTCTTCAACCATGACCAGCGAAGGGGCCGCTCCGTCGGCGTCCGCCAACCCGGCGTTCATCATTGCCCATCCGAGAGATCCTGGGACCTTCAACGGAACGGACGGCGTCGACGTGGAAGACTGGCTCGCAATGTACGAGCGCGTGAGCACACACAACAGGTGGGACCCGACCCTAAAGTTGGCCAACGTCATCTTCTACCTGACGGGCACTGCCAGGGTATGGTTCGAGACCCACGAGGATGAACTCACCAGCTGGGATCTCTGCAAGCGCAAGCTTTGTGACCTGTTTGGTAAGCCATTCGGGCGTCAGCTCGCTGCGAAGAAGGAGCTCGCATGCCGTGCACAAACGTCCACAGAGTCCTATGTATCATACATTCAGGACATATTAGCTCTCTGCATGAAAGTCGACGCCACTATGTCAGAGTGCGACAAAGTAGGTCACGTGCTCAAAGGCATCGCAGATGACGCCTTTAACCTTCTTGTATACAAGGACTGCGGAACGGTTGACGCAATCATCAAGGAATGCCGCCGGTTCGAACAAGCGAAGAGCCGCCGAATTTCTCCGCAGTTCACGCGGTTGCCGAATACGACTGCGACGTCGTCCTGTGTAGACTCGACTCCACCGAGCCGTCTGCCGACATCTGAGAGCCTGACACGACTTGTGCGCCAAGAAGTAGAGGCAATGTCCCCCGTTGCGTTTCATCCACCCGCAACAGACAGTACTCCAGCAGTATCCCTTATACAGGCTGTCGTTCGCAAAGAATTTGCCAATCTTGGGATTCAGCCTGTTTGCTCAGTTAGTGCCCCATATGCTCGCCGCATGTCCCCGGAGCTCGGTTCTGAACGTGCATACTACCCTCGACGCAGCCGCAATCCAGATGAATGGAGAACACCTGATGACAGGCCCATCTGCTTTAACTGCTCCCGAGTTGGCCACATATCTCGACACTGCCGAAGCCGTCCGTCCTCGACCTACAGCCGCTACCCACCGGGTTCTGCATATTCCCGCCGCTCTCCCTCGCCCTCGGAAACGACCTCTTCTGGCCACCACGCTCAGACCCCGCTTACCAACCGTTCGTCGTCACCTCAGCGCCGTCGATCTCCATCGCCCCGACCTCGCCGCCCTTCGTCGCCGGCCCCATATGCCCGCTCCCGGTCGGAAAACTGATGGCTGCAGCGTCTGGGGGTGATGCTGCTCTGACGACCCGACCAGAAAACCCTCCTTTAACTCTTCATGCTCATCGGAACATCCTTAACGTCGACGTGGACGGGGTCCCTGTTACCGCTCTGATCGACACTGGAGCGCACGTCTCAGTCATGAATGCTCGTCTTCGCCGTCGCCTAAGGAAAGTGCTCACTCCTGCCCCCTCAACTGTGGTCCGTGTTGCAGATGGCGGTATGTCTATTGTCGTCGGAATGTGTACTGCTCGTGTTTCAATAGCCGGCCGCCATACTTCTGTGCTCTTCACTGTCCTCGAACACTGCCCTCATGACATCATTCTCGGCCTTGACTTTCTCACCGACCATTCCGCCCTTATAGATTGCGCCACAAGCATCGTTCAACTCGCTCTACCTGTTCCTTCAGAGCCACCGGATCCAATTGTTCACCGACTGTGCACCGCCGACTTTGTCCGCCTGGACCCCGATGCCGCCACTTATGTCCGTTTCTCCTCTGTCCCGCCAGTTCCCGATGGTGACTACATCATTACTCCGGTTCCTGATGTGCCCTTTACACGCAGTGTTGCCCTTGCGCATACAGTTGTCACCATGTCGGCAAATCAAGCGTCCCTTCCGGTTCTCAATTTTGCCTCTTACGTTCAGCCGCTCCCACAAGGTATGTCGCTCGCCACGCTGTGCCCTGCTGCCGAATGCGTCGTATCGGCGGTGAGAAGCGTCCCACCCTCGCCGAACTGCCGCGACTCTGACGTCTCACCACCTGATGAATATGCAAAAATGATTGCTGCTGACCTCTTACCAGGGCAAGCTCACGACCTTCGGTATCTTCTGTCGTCTTTTCGCGACATCTTTGACTTCGATGACCGCCCTTTGGCTCGAACATCTGTGGTCACGCATCGCATCAACACCGGTGACGCAGCTCCTATTCACAGACGACCCTACAGAGTGTCCAGTACAGAACGCACCATCATACAGCAAGAGGTGGACAAGATGCTCAGTAAAGACATCATAGAGCCCTCGTCGAGCCCTTGGGCCTCACCAGTTGTGCTGGTTAAAAAGAAGAACGGCAGCTGGCGCTTTTGTGTTGATTACCGGCACCTAAACAACATAACAAAAAAAGACGTCTATCCACTCCCAAGAATAGACGATGCTTTGGACTGCCTTCACGGAGCCAAATTTTTCTCTTCAATTGACCTTCGGTCCGGGTATTGGCAAATCTCTGTTGATGACCATGACCGCGAAAAGACGGCATTCGTCACACCGGACGGCTTATATCAGTTTAAAGTTATGCCATTCGGTCTCTGTAATGCGCCAGCTACCTTCGAAAGAATGATGGACTCCTTGCATCGCGGCTTTAAATGGTCCACATGTCTATGTTACCTCGACGATGTTGTGGTTTTTTCGCCCACGTTTACCACGCACCTCGAAAGACTGGCGAGCATTCTTTCTGTCTTCCGTAGAGCCGGGCTACAGCTCAATTCGTCGAAATGTCAATTCGGTCGCCGCCAACTCACCATTCTCGGACATCTAGTCGACGCTTCTGGTGTCCGCCCGGATCCTGTTAAAGTTAAAGCCGTCAAGGACTTCCCTATTCCCCAGTCGTCTACGGATGTGCGCAGCTTCGTCGGCCTCTGCTCGTACTTCCGCCGTTTCATCAAAAAGTTTGCCGGCACCGCTCGCCCCCTGACCGACCTTCTAAAGAAAGACACCCCTTTTACCTGGGGCCCTGCCCAAGAGGAGGCCTTTTCTTCGCTAGTCGACTTACTCACCTCCCCACCTATTCTGGCCCATTTTGATCCGTCGGCTCCGACTGAAGTTCGCACAGGCGCCTGCGGTTATGGGATTGGCGCCGTGCTAGCCCAACGTCACCAAGGGCAAGAACGCGTTATTGCATATGCCAGCCGCCTCCTTTCTACAGCTGAGCGAAATTACTCAATTACAGAGCGCGAGTGTCTAGCTCTTGTTTGGGCTGTAGCTAAGTTCCGACCGTACCTGTTTGGCCGTCCATTCTCCGTAGTGACCGATCACCACGCCCTTTGTTGGCTGTCTTCACTGAAAGACCCCACAGGCCGGCTCGGACGTTGGACGTTGCGCCTCCAAGAGTATTCTTACACTGTTCATTACAAGTCAGGGCGTCTCCATCAAGACGCCGACTGCCTGTCTCGGCACCCTGTAGAGCCGCCTGATCCTGGAGACAACGACCTCGGCCCGTGCCTCTTCGCTATCTCCGATCTGGTTAACATCGCGGACGAGCAGCGACAAGACTCTTCCTTGCGTATTCTCATTGATCGCCTCAACTGTGCCAGCCGAGATCCTTCATTGCAACTGTTCGTCATTCAGGATGGCGCCCTATACCGCCGCAACCTTCGTCCTGACGGACCTCCGCTCCTGCTAGTCGTTCCCCACGTCTCCGTTCATCTGTCCTAGCGGAACTACACGACCTACCGACCGCAGGCCACCTCGGCGTCTCCCGCACATACGATCGGGTCCGACGCCGCTTCTTTTGGCCTGGTCTGTACCGCTCTGTTCGGCGTTACGTTGCCTCCTGCGACCTCTGTCAACGCAGGAAGAGACCATCAACGTTGCCTGCTGGCCTTCTACAGCCTATTGACGTACCTCTCGAACCATTCTACCGTGTTGGACTCGACCTTCTCGGACCTTTTCCGACGTCCTGCTCCGGCAACCGTTGGATTGCTGTCGCGACCGACTATGCGACCCGGTGCGCTATCACGCGTGCGTTACCAACAAGTTGCGCAACCGATGTCGCCGACTTCCTATTGCAGAACGTAATCCTTCACCACGGCGCTCCACACCAATTGCTGACGGACCGCGGCCGCTACTTTTTGTCCCGAGTAGTTGACGATATCCTCCGGTCCTGTGGCACGCAGCATAAGCTCACTACAGCTTACCATCCCCAGACGAACGGGCTTACCGAGCGCCTCAACAGGACTCTGTCCGATATGCTATCCATGTATGTCTCGCCCGACCACCGCGATTGGGACGTTGCCTTGCCTTATGTAACATTTGCTTATAATTCGTCGCGGCATGATACCACCGGCTATTCTCCTTTCTACCTTCTGTTTGGTCGGCATCCTGTGCTGCCATTGGATACATTACTACCGAGTTCTACTGCCTCGACCTCAGAGTATGCACGTGACGCCATCTCCCGAGCAACTATGGCCCGTGAAATCGCCCGAGACCGGCTCACCGCATCTCAGACCTACCAGAAGTCAGTTTACGACCGCCGGCATCGCCCAGTACACTATCCGCCGGGCTCACTCGTCCTCCTTTGGTCTCCTTCTCGCCGTGTAGGTCTCTCTGAGAAACTTCTACGTCAGTACAGTGGCCCTTATCGAGTTCTCCGTCAGGTGACCGACGTGACCTACGAGATTACACCTCTTCATGCTCCGACGTCGTCCACTAGCCCTTTGACTGACGTCGTTCATGTAGTCCGTCTCAAACCGTACCACACGCCTGCTACATCATCCACTTAGCACCGGGACGGTGCTTTTGCCGCCGGGAGTTATGCTACGGTTGTGCTTGTGCTTGGAACGCTCGTGCTTGGTGCGCTCGCGCTTGGAACGCGAAGAGGACGAAGTGCGTTTCTGCGGCTGGGCTTCGCGTGCCCGGTTGTTCGGCTGCGTGGCTGTAAGCTGTTTCCCTGTAAATATATTTTTCCCTTTTGGTGTGCACATCTTCACGTTACAATATTTACTCTATATGCTTGAACTAGCCGATGGTTTGCTGAAGAAGCGTATGAATTTTTGCCCTACGTTTCTCTCTCCCTCTCTTTCAATAAAAATAGAACAGGTGTCCAGCTAAATGTAACCACGTTTTTAACAATTGAAGGAGTGTCCTACGCGCGTAAAATGGGTTCAGTAGTGCTGGGCGTCGTGTGCCTACTCTGCAGTATCTATTCAAGGCAAAACTTGAACGGTAGTCCGGTGTGCGTATATTACATTGAAATGACCTTCGCACTTAGCGATTCCATAGCAACAGATTTAAGCCAAATGACACGCATATTTTGACTACGGCCAATGCGATGGTGTCTCGAAATTAGACCCGGGTCGTTTCCGAAATGTTGCCCATCCCACCCCCGAATTTTAACCGTTATTGATTTGGACAAAATCTATTTTCAGGCTAAATTCAATGTGCTGGATACGATGGCAGTCTCTAAATTTGACCCGGGTCAGCCCCGAAATTTGACCTCGGCCGATTTGGACCAAAAATAACTGAGCGTCCAACCATATTGAGCATGCAACCATAAATGAGCGTTCCTGTCACGATGACGACCTCCAAATCTAGTCCGGGCCATTGCCAAAATGCTTTCGCTCGACCTTCGCTATAACCAAGATTAAACTCTGCCTAACTTTCTTTTTCGCACAAAACAGTCGATTAATTAGTTCATACTAGCTAGCTTTTTAAAAATTAACTTCGTGTTTGCAGCAAGGTACCGTCCGAGTAATTTTTTCTTCAAGCTGTAAAATAAATCCATATACATGACAGTGGTGCTACTTGAGCGCAACAGATGCAAATTCGCTTATCGTATATCCCGCGCCCAGTGCAAACACAAAACTCATCAGAGCCTCGTTTACCAGGAAAGCCTCGTATAATGCGAAATGAAATAAATCCTTCATCCGCTCTCTGTTCCTTGGCAGCGGGTGCTTTTCGGGGCGCAATACGCGTGCTTCTCCCGACGGCGAAAAGAAAAAAAAGAGGGGCCTTCTTTTTCTCGCCCGCGCAACCACGCACCGGCGCATCGCCGCCGCCGAAGCAGTGATGGGGAAGCCGCGACGCTCGCCAGCGCCATCTCTCGCTCGCAGCAAGCAAGCCGTGGGTCACGGGAGGCGAGCTCGCGCTGTGACTGACACGTTTTATTTTTTTTTTGGGGGGGGGGGAGGGGATGCATCGCCGCCGCTCGACGGAAACTTATTTGGGGGGGGGGGGGGGTGAAACCGGTCCAAAAACATCCCCCTCCGTCGGCGACGGAGGAAGCGAAAAACCGGCTGTGAGAATACAAGCGATTGCGGGTCGGTGGGCTGGAAACGCTGATTGGTCAAAGAAAATGTGACGTCACGCCTGCAACGTCATAATCACGTGACTTTTAATGACGTCATTTCCGGTTGGGGACAGACACATTTTCTCTAGAGTTTTCTCAGAATTCCCCACGTTTGTGACAGCGTACGCGGGATAAAGAAGCGCATCTTTGCCTCCACCCCACCCAGTTCGACCACTTTGCCGAGCGGGATGCAGTTGAAGAACCCTTGCCTAAATGCTCCCGCCATTCACGTTTACCCCCCGCCTCCCCCCCCCCCCCACGACACTTTCCCGAACTCGGATGTTTTGTCGCCTTTTTCATTTTTATTTTTTTTGTTTTTGCATGCACAGTGCACATGTCTCTACTTAAGCAAACTGCGCCGCTGATTCCACATTGACTATTCCTGCCGAAGAGGCTCCAGGGAAGTGTCCTGCCATGTCTGCGCTTTATTCTGTTTTTTTTTACTCGTTTTGGCCAGGGGCACGCGACTACATGCATCTCCGCGAATCCGCCGCCGTCTGTTTCTGTACTCGCCGCCGCTCTGCCTTGAGGGGCGACCATTCTCCCCTCCCGCTCCTCGTTTTCCTTTAATTCTGTCTCTTTTTTTTTCTGCACGCTCCCAGCGGCCTTTCGGTGGACAGGGTGCGACAGCGCGTATTCTTTTTCTATTTATTACTCTTTCTCCCTTTTCTAGTATTTTTCTTTTCTGTCCATCTTATTTCCAGCACCCGATTGCTTGTTGCTATTTTCATGTGGCGGACATGTGTGCCAATTACAACTTCTCAAGAACGGGAGGAAGATCGCTGTAACTTCAGTCTTGAGAAAGGACAGGCTCTGTCCGAAATGTCGACTCCAAATAAATCTGTCTAAAGGAAGCGTCTCTCAACTTTGCATATATATATTTAGTTACCCTTGATGTAGTGTCTCTGTACACAAACATGCCGCATGATGAAGGCATCCGATTCTGGTCGCATCCTATGGAAAACACAAAAACGATGATGCTCCTAGCCAAATTAAGTACCATCGCTGCACTTACTGATCTGGTCCTCAAGCTCCACTTTTTTTAATTCAACAACTCCTTTTACCTACAAACGTGTGGTACCGCTATGGGAACGAAAATGGCCCCAAACTATGCCAACGTATATATGCATAGCATTGAATCGGAGTTTATCCGCTCATACCCAACAAAAACGGCTTTTTACAAATGCTTCCTAGACAACATATTCATGGTATGGACGAAAACAGAGGACCAATTCATCCAGTTTATTTCAGCATTTAACAACGTACATCCAAACATCTGTTTCACACACCCTTACTCCACCAGTCAAATTAATTTCTTGGACGTCTCAATTCTAATGGAGAAGGGTACCTTAATCACCAGTGTCTATAGAAAGCCCACGGATACGCAACAGTACCTTCATTAGAAGAGCTGCCACCCACGCCACTGCAAAACTTCAATTTCATATTCCCAAGCCATCAGATTCAAACGGATCTGCTCACGACCAGAAGACTTCGAAAAAAATTCTAGCCGTATGCGGGAGGTTCTAAGGGACCAATGCTATCCGGCCTCCATTATTGATGATGCCGTTACGAAGGCGGAAGCAACAGATCGTAATGAAATGTTTGGGGATCCCCCATTAGCAACCGCAAATGAACACCGCTCTAATCTCGTCTTAACCTTCGCAAACAACCTTCCTAATGTCAACAAAACTAAAAAAAAATTTCAACATAATCGAACAAAACGATCGACTGTCAAAAATTTTTCCAACAGTTCTACAGGTTACCTATAGACTACCAAAAAACATGCAGAATTATGTAGTTCACTCTACCGTCAATAAGTAAAACCCTGTGGTTTGCCTAACTTGAAGGAAGAATCGCTATCAAGTTTGCGACCATAGGATGCGACCAGAGCTCTGATGCCATCATCATGCGGTATGTTTTTGTACAGAGACACTACATCAAGGGTAACTATATATATATATATATATATATATATATATATATATATATATATATATATATATATATATATATATATATATATATATATATATATATGCAAAGTTGAGAGACGCTTCATTTAGACAGATTTATTTTGAGTCGACGTTTCGGACAGAGCCTGTTCATTCTCAAGACTGAAGTTACAGCGATCTTCCTCCCGTTCTTGAGGAGTTGTAATTGGCACACATGTCCGCCACATGAAAATAGCAACAAGCCATCGGGTGCTGGAAAGAAGGTGGACAGAAAAGAAAAATACTAGAAAAGGAGAAAGAGTAATGAATAGAAAAAGAAAACGCGCTGTCACACCCTGTCCACCGAAAAGCCGCTGGGAGCGTGCAGAAAAAAAAGAGAAAGAATAAAAGGAAAACGAGGAGCGGGAGGGGAGAATGGTCGCCCCTCAAGGCAGAGCGGCGGCGAGTACAGAAACAGACGGTGGCGGACTCGCAGAGATGCGTGTACTCGCGTGCCCGTGGCCAAAACGAGTAAAAAAAACAGAATAAAGCGCAGACATGGCAAGACACTTCCCTGGAGCCTCTTCGGCAGGAATAGTCAATGCGAAATCAGTGGCGCAGTTGGCTTAAGTAGAGACAAGTGCACTGTGCATGCAAACACAAACACACAAAATAAAAATAAAAAAGGCTACAAAACATCCGAGTTCGGGAAAGTGTTATGGGGGTGAAGGCGGGGGGTAAACGTGAATGGCGGGAGCATTTAGGCAAGGATTCTTCAACTGCACCCCGCTCGGCAAAGTGGTCGAACTGGGTGGGGTGGAGGTAAAGATGCGCTTCTTTATGCCGCGCACGCTGTCACAAACGTGGGGAATTCCGAGAAAACTCTAGGGAAAATGCTTCTGTCCCCAACCGGACATGACGTTATTAAAAGTCACGTGACCATGACGTTACAGGCGTGACGTCACTTTTTTCGGGCCAATCAGCGTTTCCAGCCTACCGACCCACAATCGCTTGTCGGCTCACATGCAAGCGAACTGGCGAACAGAGCGAACAGCGGCGCTGCGAAGCGGTTCGCGAGCTTTCGTTTCACATGCATCGGCGCTCCGCGTTTCCCACCGCTGCGAAAACCAATGTTGCTGGCATAAGATATGCGCCTTCAACCGGTTTTGTTGGCCTGCAAACACAATAAAAGCATGATATATAAACATTATTTTGTCATTTTTTTTCACAGTTTATTCAAATCAATATATTTATTGCGTTTCAAGCATTAAACAGCACTTTATACAATTTTTTTCCTAAAGAAAAGTTCGTACGTGCGATGTACAAACTCGCGTTCAAGGCCGGGCCGTCATTGGTTGAGATGAGGTGCTGCCGCGTCGCCGCCGCGAAAATTTCCAGCTTGCCCGAACCTCGCCGCTCCAGCCGCTGGGGCTTCCACCGCCGCTTGAGAGAGGGTGTATGCGCCGCGGCGGCGGAGTTCGCGAGCGGTTCGCTTGCATGTGAAACAGGCTTTAGTGTGCGGCGTCGGCGTAGCGGCTGCGGCGTCTTCATGTGGCGTAATCGGTGGAGGATCTTCGTCGTTTCGCTGGTGTGCAACCTCACCTCCCAAGCTTGGTTTCTTTAGCTTCCTCTGCGGGTGCTGGGGGACCTTCTGCGAAGTACCGCTGCGTAGCTGCGGCTCCACGGCGCAAAACGGGGCATGGACGGAGATGGTGTGCCGGAGAGACGGCTAGATGACACTCTTCTCGACGCAGGTACTCGTCGATATACCGCAGTATTTTGCAGGGACGGGGTCGTGCGGCATCTATTGAGAAGCCAGGCAAGCCCATTTTTTGTACGGGCAGTGCCAAAGAACATGGCCGGGTTCGCCGCAACAGAAGGGGAGTGGGCGGCGTTGATCGCGGGTCCTCCAGAGGTCTGCCTTTCTTGAATGAGCTTGCAAAAGAGTTGGGCGGGCAGGCGATTGGGATATTTGGGGCGGTGTATGCGGCTCCTGGCGCTGAGTAGGGGGATGTCTTTTGCTACGCACCGCGGTGGAGGTGCGTAGCAAAAGTCATGGCCTGGGGTTGTATGGCCGTCGAAGTCGCGGTTCTTCAAAGTGCCTGTTGTACTTCTCGCACCACATCCATGAGGGTCGCTGCTTGAAGCTATTAGGAAGTTGGCAGCAGTCGCTGTAATTCCTCGCAAACAATTTCGCAGATAACTTCCTGCAAGTTATCGCTGGTGGTGGTCGTCGCGCCCGGGCGGATTGCACCGACAGAGGAATGGCGGTTGTACTGCCGAGCCCGGACGTCGAGAGTCTTCTCAATCGTTCAGGCTTCTTGCATGAATTCCTGAACGGTTTTTCGGCAGCTCGCGGAGGAGGCTGTGTCACATATATTAAGGAGCCTAAAGTAAATTCTAAAGGAAAAAGGTGTGAAGAAGACGACGCAAATTAACCGAAGAATAAAGAAGAGGATCAAGAAGCATATTCGTTGACGTGCAGAGAGATGATTAGTGGAGAAGCATTCGGTGAGGTGGAGAGAGATGATTAGTGGAGAAGCATTTGGTGAGGTGGAGAGAGATGATTGGTGGAGACGAGAAGACGACAACAAGGCTTACGTGGAATAACACCGAGGCTATAAAAGGGCGAGTGAGAGCGAGGCACTGGGGGGAACAGCAGAGAAGCGGAGGCTCCGGCGGGTCAGGGACACTGGCTGGAAGAGAGCGACACCGGCTACTGCTCCGGTGAGCTCGCGTTCTATGGTGGACTTCCTGCCGTGCCTGAGCCCGTTCCGGGGAGTCAACAGAGGAAGCTACCACCTGCTACGGCCAGGGGTGTCTCCAGCGCTGTTGCCAATCATCCGGGTGGTGCCCCAAAAGACAACACCGGCATCACCTCCACGGGCGCTTGGACCGGGAGCTTGTACGACACAGCCAGCGACGTCAGCCCAAGCACGTGGAACGCCGACAGAAACGCCAGCCCAAGCACGCCGAACGCCGCCCCGACGCAGGATACTGGATCCATTCAACGCCGCAGCTGCACCGAACCAACCGTCAGCACGAACGCCGACCACTAATAGTAGACCGCTAGTAGTAGACGCTGGTAGCAGTGTGCCCGGGTCGTCTGTATTTATAGCCTTTGTGTGTTGTGTGAGTTTTGTTAGTTTTGTGTTTTAGCGTGTGTGTTACGTCATCATCATCATCATCATCAGCCTTACTACACCCACTGCAGGGCAAAGGCCTCTCCCATGTCTCTCCAATTAACCCTATCCTTTGCCAGCTGCATCCACCCTTTGCCTGCAAACTTCTTAATCTCATCCGCCCACCTAACCTTCTGCCGCCCCCTGCTACGCTTACTTTCTCTTGGAACCCACTCCGTTACCCTTAAGGACCAGCGGTTATCTTGCCTTCGCATTACATGCCCTGCCCAAGCCCATTTCTTTCTCTTGATTTCGACTAGGATGTCATTAACCCGTGTTTGTTCCTTCACCCACTCTGCCCGCTTCCGATCTCTTAACGTTACACCTATCATTTTTCTTTCCATGGCTCGCTGCGTTGTCCTTAACCTAAGCTGAACTCTTTTCGTTAGCCTCCACGTTTCTGCCCCGTAGGTGAGTAACGGTAAGATTATGCTGTTGTACACTTTCCTCTTGAGGGAAATTGGTAAACTGCCACTCATGATCTGCGAGAATTTTCCATATGCGCTCCAGCCCATTCTTATCCTTCTAGTTATCTCCCTCTCATGATCTGGATCAGCTGTCACTACGTGCCCTAAGTAGACGTATTCCGGCACAATTTCTAGGCTCTCGCTGCCAATTGTGAACTGTTGTTCCCTTGCTAGGCTGCTGAACATTACCTTGGTTTTCTGCATGTTAATTTTTAGACCCATCGATCTGCTCTGCCTGTCTAACTCGTTGATCATGATTTGCAGTTCACCTCCTGAGTGACTCAGCAAGGCAATGTCATCAGCAGATCGCAGATTATTTAGGTATTCTCCATTTATTCTTATTCCCAACTGTTCCCAATTCAGGCTTCGAAATACCTCCTGCAAACATGCGGTGAACAGCATTGGCGAGAACGTGTCTCCTTGCCTGACGCCCTTTCATATTGGAATTTTATTGCTGACTTTATGGAGGACTATAGTAGCTGTGCAGTTGCTATATATATCTTCCAGTATTTTGACATAAGGCTCTTCTACCCCCTGATTACGCAATGCCTGTATGACTGCTGAGGTTTCCACTGAGTCGAATGCTTTCTCGTAATAATGAAAGCTATATATAGAGGTTGGTTATATTCTGCGCATTTCTCTACGTAGGGTGTGTTACGTAGGGTGTATTAAATGTGCGTTTGTGTGGGTACAACCATCACCTAGTGCATTCTTTGGGTTCGAGTGTTCTCCAGAGAGATCCGTAACAAAGCCACTTATCTTTGTCACGGATCTCTCCAGAGAACACTCGGACTGAAATAATGGACTAGGCAACGGGTGTACCCACACAAATGCACATTTAATACACCCTACGTGACACACACACTAGAACACAAAACTAAAAAAACTAACACAACACACAAAGGCTATAAATACAGACGACCGGGGCACACTGCTACCAGCGTCTACTACTAGCGTTCTACTATTCGTGGTCGGCGTTCGTGTTCACGGTTGGCTAGGTGCAGCTGCGGCGTTGTAGGGATCCAGTATTTGGCGTCGAGGCGGCGTTCGGCGTGCTTGGGCTGTCGTTGCTGTCGTCGTTCGACGTGGTTGGGCTGGCGTCGCTGGATGTGTCGTACAAGCTCCCGGTCCAAGCGCCCGTGGAGGTGATGCCGGTATTGTTGGCTTTGGGGGCACCACCCGGATGGGTGGCAACAGCGCTGGAAACACCTCTCGCCGTAGCAGGTGGTAACGTCCTCTGTTGACTCCCCGGATTGGGCTCAGGCACGGCAGGAAGTCCACGATGAGTTGCTGTAGAACGCGAGCTCACCGGAGCAGTAGCCGGAGTCGCTATCTTCCAGCGAAAATGTCCCTGACCCGCCGGAGCCTCCGCTTCTCTGCTGTTCCCCCCGTGCCTCGCTCTCACTCGCCCTTTTATAGCCTCGGTGTTAGTCCACGTAAGCCTTGTCGTCGTCTTCTTCTCTTCTCCACCATTCATCTCTCTCCCCCTCAACGAATGCTCCTTCTTCCTTTTCTTTATTCTTCAGTTAACTTGCGTCGTTAATTTCCTTCTTCACACCTTTTTCCTTTCAAATTTAATTTAGGCTCCTTAATATATATGACAAGGGCCCCCTCTCTCAAGAGTTTTTCCATGAGAAACTGCTCACGTCACCTTCATCTTCAAGCTATCCAGCCAACCGACTATCTTCTGTGGCGATTTTTAACTCAGCACACATCACACCGCAGAGGTCCAGCACACACCAAACGCACACCACTAACACAGCACACCAAATTGTGTTTCCAGAACACTAACACACCACTGCCGCTGTCCGCACAGAGTCCTTAATAAACATGTTCGTGTCCACAACACACTCCCTTGTATAATCACACAACACCAACAACAGCAACTACAAGATAAATCCCAGAGATACATTAAAACAAAAACAACAAGATATATTCCAGAAATACCTAGAGCTGTTCAGTTGGCTCTACTCATGAAGTCTGCTCCAACGTTATCTTCTGTGTTCATTGAAATTGGGGTTTACTAGTACGTTAACCCACCCCCACAATGTCAATAGCCCCTCTTTGAAACGGTCGGTCGATGGCTGGCATCTTGTCCTGAGGTACGGGACCAACTCTTCCCTTCAGAACTGTGCGCTAGCACACGTCACATGAGCGAACAAAGCGCATAACGTCACTCTGAACACCCGGCCAAACGAACTCCTCGGTGATCCTAGACACCGTTTTTTGCACACCCTGGTGTCCGGCCATAAAGGCGTCATGTACTAAGCGTAGAACTGTCTCTCGCATAAATCTCAGTACCCCAGCTGTTGAACCCGCCTTCCTGAAATTAATATGCATTCCCTGTGCAGAATACCATTTACCAATTGATATTCGAAGGACGTACGACTCTTCTTTCTTTTCACTTTTTCCCCGAGTCTTTCGAAGCACGTTTTCAGGCTCGGGTCTTCTTTTTGCCTCATTGAAATTTCGCCCTGTGTTACGCTCAAGCACATCGCACCAGGGAGAGAGAGCGGACGCTGCGTTGCTCGGGCTGTCATTTGAGCTCTTGTCTCAACTGCCGACGAGAAACTGACTGCACCTGTCTGAGATGTCGCGGGCCTTTCCTCCTTTGGATGTTCTTCAACTTCAAGCATCCTCCACTCAGGATCGGGGTCTTCGACACCGCTTACACCCGTAATGTTCCCCAAGATGAGATCGTTGATGGGTTGGTCTATGCATTTTTCCACTACCTGCCCAGTATAATATGGCGTGGACATTAGAATCTTTGCTTAAGGAAGGTACCTCACTGTGCTATCTACAAGAGTGACGAGCGACGCTTCCCCTGTAAGATCCTCGTCCTTCACCATGTTTCTCCGAACCTAGACTGTGTTGGCTCCGCTGTCTCTATGCGCCAATATAGGACGGTCTCCTATTTGTCCAACCAGCACTGGCATTGCTGGTTTCGACTTTGGCGTTCCACTCACTGCCTCATTTTCGAGCGGCGTTTGCTCTCCTTTCAGCTGTGGCATTTCGGATGGCGTGACAAGTTCTACCCTTGAGTCGACAACGCATGCAGCTCGGTCCTGCGTTCTGTATCGGCACTCATCCAGAGTATGACCCCTTCTCTTACAACCTTGACACACAATGTGTGTTTTTTTTGGCCGCGCTACTAGTCCGACAGTCAGCTGTCCGACAGTCCGACAGCAGAGAAAACACCTTACTGGAGCCTTTGATGCACCGCCATATACTCTTGGTTTTGCCGCATTTGTCTTAAGGATCTTTTGGGTTTCCTTTTTAGCCTTTCTCAAATTTCTTTGCCCATGAGCCTCGAGGAATTGGTCTGCAGTGTCAGCGAACTCTTCCAGCGAACACAACTTTCTTTCAGGAATAGCGCCAGCTGAGAGCTGCAACACGCTAAAACTTGGTCTGTAACCAGCTTGCCACGCACACCTTCAAAACTCTTTTCCGTGTTTGACATATTCAAACCACCTATCAAAATAGTTGGATAGCCTGCAGGAAAACTGCTTAGCGGTTTCCGAATCCTCAGGTTTCGCGGTGCGAAATCTCTCACGAAAACCCTCTGCCTAAGCCTGAATATTTGGAGGAGCGCCTTTTTGACCTTCTTGTAGTCCATGGAATCAGCAGCAGGCATCCTTCCAAACACATTCAGCGCCTCTCCGACTAAACACATGCTCAAGGAAGTGGCCCATTCACAGCGCTCCCAGCCTTGCCCCAAAGCTATCCGCTCGAACCGTTGCAGATATGCGTCCAGATCATCTCTTTTGTCATCGAAGGGAGCCATCAGCTTCCTTGGACAAATTCTGGCCGGTCTAGGAGATTCTCTACCCGCTAAGGAACGCTGATCACTATCCGCGATCTCCTCAGATCCTCCCGCGACATGCGCCTGTTTCCACAAACGAAACTCCTGCTCCCGTTCTATCCCTCTAGCCTCTCGCTCTTCCGCCTCGCGAGCATCTGCGCGTGCTTGCGCTCTTTCCTCTCTCTACCTATCTGCCTCCTCTCTCTGCCTGTTTGCCTCCTCGTCATAGAGACGCATCGCCTCTTCTTTGCTTAACCACAGCTTGAGCGCCAGTTCTAATGATTTTGCCAAATACATACTTTCTGCCGTCGAGAGATCGGAAAATCCGAGACAAAGCAACAAAGAAAAAGGAAATGTATCCTGGCAGGCTCGCCACTTATCTTTGTCACGGATCTCTCCGGAGAACACTCGGACTGAAGGAACGGACTAGGCGACGGGTGTACCCACACAAACGCACATTTAATACACCCTACGTGACACACACACTAGAACACAAAACTAACAAAACTAACACAACACACAAATGCTATAAATACAGACGACCCGGGCACACTGCTATTAGCGTCTACTACTAGCGTTCTACTATTCGTGGTCGGCGTTCGTGCTCACGGTTGGTTCGGTGCAGCTGCGGCGTTGTATGGATCCAGTATCCGGCGTCATGGCGACGTTCGGCGTGCTTGGGCTGTCGTTGCTGTCGGCGTTCGACGTGCTTGGGCTGGCGTCGCTGGCTGTGTCATACAAGCTCCCGGTCCAAGCGCCCGTGGAGGTGATGCCGGTGTTGTTGTCTTTGGGGGTACCTCCCGAATGGGTGGCAACAGCGCTGGAGATACCCCTGGCCGTAGCAGGTGGTAGCGTCCTCTGTTGACTCCCCGGAACGGGCTCAGGCACGGCAGGAAGTCCACCGTAGAACGCGAGCTCACCGGAGCAGTAGCCGGAGTCGCTCTCTTCAAGCCAAAGTGTGCCTGACCCGCCGGAGCCTCCGCTTTTCTGCTGTTCCCCCCAGTGCCTCGCTCTCACTCGCCCTTTTATAGCCTCGGTGTTAGTCCACATAAGCCTTGTCGTCGTCTTCTTCTCGTCTCCACCAATCAACTCACTCCACCTCACCGAATTCTTCTCCACCAATCATCTCTCTCCACCTCAACGAATGCTACTTCTTCCTCTTCTTTATTCTTCGGTTGATTTGCGTCTTCTTCTTCACACCTTTTTCTTTTAAAATTTAATTTAGGCTCCCTAATATAAGTGACAGGCTGGCAAATACTTATTTTATAAGTCACGCATTAAAAACTGCACTTCCTTCTTTTCGGTCAAATCGGGGTCGGCGCGGCGAAAGAGGCGATTCATGTCTTTAAATCAAATCATATTTTTATTCTCGAGCAAGTATCTGGATGGTCACCTGGGCTAAAAGCTGTACGAACAGCTTGACGAAGGCCCAGGAAACCATTATATGGCAGCAGCAGACAACGAAATAACGATTAATGAACAATACAGTATTGGTCGTCTATAAATAAATAGAAAAGAAATTACACAGTGTATGCATGAGAGCAACACAGCAGAAATAAGATAACAGAATGTTTATCAATAATGAATGAATGCAAAAGAGGAGTACCGTGATGACAGACATTTTCTCATATGACATAAGAATAAATAAAGATTACATTTTGACAAAGGATATTTGCAGTTGTTTTGGACAAATCTAGCAGTATCTTTATATTTATTAAGAAAAAATGGCAGATTGTGAGCCAAGGATTGCAGCTTGTAATCAGTTCGAAACTGTGGTAAGGACCAAGTGTCAGTACAACGAGTGTTAACTGTTGGTGTACGATATTCAAGGGAAGCAAGTTGTGTGAAAAAATTACTCATACCTGTGGGATCTTTAACGTGCACTGACATCGCACAGCACACGGGCGCCTTAGCGTTTTTCCTCCATAAAAACGCAGCCGCCACGGTCGGGTTCGAACCCGGGAATTACTGATCCGGAGTTCCCGGGTTCGAACCCGACCGCGGCGGCTGCGTTTTTATGGAGGAAAAACGCTAAGGCGCCCGTGTGCTGTGCGATGTCAGTGCACGTTAAAGATCCCCAGGTGGTCGAAATTATTCCGGAGCCCTCCACTACGGCGCCCCTTTATTCCTTTCTTCTTTCACTCCCTCCTTTATCCCTTCCCTTACGGCGCGGTTCAGGTGTCCAACGATATATATGAGACAGATACTGCGCCATTTCCTTTCCCCAAAAACCAATTAATATTATTATTATTACCTGTGGAAGAAAAGTATGTTTTTTGTAACAAACGAAATTTACACATATGATCTACACGGATCATATTGAATGATGCTATTGTGGAATTAACACTTGATGTTGGTTCGATGTTTGCTATAACACGAACAAGTTTACTCTGCAAAACTAGAAGCTTGTTAATATTTTAGTTGTTGCCCGTTCCAGTGTACAGTTGTTAATATGAGAAAGAAATAGAGCGTAATATATTTGTAGTTTAGAGCTGGTGGGAAGAAATGTGCGGCAGCGTGAGATTACGCCAGTAACAGCAGACAGTTTTCTAGAGATCTAAACAATATGAGCGTCCCATTTAAGGTGGGCAGAAAAATTCACACCGAGAACCTTATGCTCGCTGACTATTTCTATATGCTGGTCTTGAAAAACGAATGAATTCACCGGAGGAACTGTTTTATTCTGAGCCTGAAAAATAACGGCTTTGGATTTAGTTGGGTTTACTTTGATTTTATTTGCTCTAGTCCATGCCGATACTTTAGTAAGGATATCATTGCAATTTAGTTCTAGTGCGCTAATATTACTCCTAGAACTAAGTAAGGTGCTATCATCAGCATAGATTACGAATTTTACGGTGGTGTCGTTATGTACGATATCATTAATAAAAGTATTAAATTAAAGGGGCCCCAATATACTTCCTGGTGGAAGGCCACATACTATTGTTAAGAATGAAGACCTTTGGTTGTTAATACATACGCACTGGTACCTATTTTCTAAGTAGAATTTAACTAAAACCAAAGCTGTACCACGAATTCCATATGACGAAAGTTTACTAATGAGAATACTGTGATCAATGGAGTCAAACGCTTTAGTAAAATGGAGAAAAATTCCGGCTGTCAATAAGTTATTATTAATATTTTCCAAAATTATTTCCTTCAGGGCTATCAAGGGGTCTTCAGTCGACCGCCCCTTTCTGAAACCATACTGTGAGTTTGTCAAAATACTGCGCTTATCATAAAAGTTTGTAATGGGAGAAAGAATAATTTTTTCCAATCCCTTAGAAAATACTGGGAGGACAGAAATGGGACGGTAATTGGGCGCAAGGGTGTGATCACCGCCTTTGTACAACGCACATACCCTCGCACATTTCATGGAATTTGGAAATATGCCTGTCTCAAGGACAAGATTAAAAATATGAGCAAGGGCAGACGTTAGCAATTCTAATACATACTTAACAGGTTTAATTTGAATATCGTTAGTGCCCAATGATCTACTATTTTTTAGGCTCATGAATGTGCTTTGAATTTCATTTTCATCTGTAGGAGCAAAAAATATGCTTTCAGCACAGCTATAAGCTAGTTTAACTGTATCTGAGGGAGAACTATTCGTTGTTGCAGCGTTTACAAAATAATGGTTGAAGTATTCAGCTATGTCGCGATCTCCAAGTTCACGGTCATTAATAGTTATCTTTCTCGGAATTGAACGGGAGTCATCCCGTCCAAGGACATTGTTTATAATTTTCCATTAAGCACCAGGTCGTTGCCTGTTTATATCTGCAAACAGATTTTGGTAATATGCAGTCTTCGCACGTTTAATCTCCGCGTTTACTTGATTCCTTGTTTTCTTAATTTCCTTTAGGGCGGCTGCGGAACGTGAACGTAGAAAATCATGATAAAGGCTGTTTTTCGTTCTGATCAATTTGAGGTGTTCCCTGTTTATCCATGCTTTTCTCGTTTTCCTCGATGACTTAAGTGTTATCAATGGGAAGTGCTTTGCATAGATGTCCACAAAGATTTTAATAAATTCACCGTATGCATCATTCGGATTTGTTTTGTTCAGGACCGTTGACCAATCACATGCCGATAAATCTTGTCTGAATATTTCTAAAGTGTCCTGCGTGATAGATTGAATTATAATGGGTTGTTTGAGTTCCCTTGTTTGAGTGCAGTTTGATAAGTCATAAATACAGGGCAATGGTCACTTATGTCAGAAGTTAGAGTACCAGAGGTATGAACTTTAGTATTTATATTTGTCAAAATAAAGTAGAGTGCGGATTGAGTAGACTGTAACTCGTGTAGATGTTGTGATTAGGTTTAGAAAGCCAGAGGAATGTATCGCAGTCTTAAATTGTCGAGTAGTGTTGGTATCATCAAGTATATTTATGTTAAAATCGCCACCGAACACAAGGCGGAAGTTGTTGCTGCATATATAGTCTAGTAATGACTCAAAAAAGTCTATGAAAGATTTTACGTTACCTCCTGGTGGACTATATACAACAGAGATGGTTTCATTTTTGCATTTTACGGTGATTATTTCAAAGTCGGAGGTTACTTTGCTAAAGTCAGGCAAGATTGCACAGTTCTTGTGCACTTTAACATGAACTGCAACACCACCACCTCGTCTGCCAGTACGGTTTAAAAAGAAATTCCTGTAACCTGGTAATCTCAACATATTACATCCCTCGTGAAACCACGTCTTTGACAACATCACGATACTAAATTTAAACCCAAAATCATCCAGAAATTAGATAAGAACATCTTCTAACTTCTAGAACATCTTCGACGACGTAACCGCGCAGGGGCTCGTTCGGAAGCTGGATCTTGGACTCGAGGAGTCGTTCGGCTTTTTCTTGCCTCACGACACTGGTGAATGCCTTCAAAAGTTCCTTATTGAATAGCCCCACGTCGTTACGGACGACTAGTGGTTTCTCTAGCACATACGTGCTACATACTCGCTGTAGCACATATGTGCTACAGCAAGAAAAATATGTGTGCAGTTTTCGCCGCATCATCCCAATTATTGAGTGATTTCACGCGCTCAAAGTTCCCAACCTTTCTTCAGTGTTTTCGCCTTGCGATCCATTAAAATTTGGTGGCACCACCGGCTGCTTTAGAGTTATCGGGATCGACATCTGTGGCGTGGTTGTGGTGCTCGTAGCCGCGAGTTTCCTCTGCGGGGTGGGGTCCGGCAGGCTCTCGAACTCAGGTTGAGCCTCTTCGAGACGTCGGCTGGCTCGGTGAACTGTAGGCTCGTCCTCCGGTGCGAAGTGCAGAGGGCTGGAGTCAGGACTTGAATGGGGTGCACGGCACATGGGACGGTTCCCAGCACCTCCACCATAATGGTGACGGCAGTCCGGAGTGCAGGAAGAGAGCGAGATGGGTTTCCAAGTAAAACTTTTTGTTAGTCTGACTTGCTCTCACAAAGAAATGAATGACTTGGCGGTAGCATAGCAAAAAGCGTGCTCTGCGGTCGTCGAACAGAATTCCGGCCGCTCTCGGCCATGCTCAATTTAAAGCTGATAGCGAACTTTCGATACGGCGTGTAAAGTTACCGCAGCATTCTATAACGACTTAGTACTAGGTCCGCCTGTGGATGGGATCAATATGGATAAATCTGGTAGCGTTGTGCAAACAAAGTGATAAAGCCGCGTGCCGGCAACTTTATAGAAGGAACCATCAAACAGTTCACAGATTCGCGGCAAAGTGGAGTGTCCTTAGCTTCGTACAACCTCGTGAATCATGTAGCTCGCTCAAATTTAGCAGAGTATTTGCGTTTAATCATTCGCTAACACTAGCCATACCGTTGTGACGCTGCCCCCTCCATCAAGGAAGAGGCCTATATTTCCATTCCTTTTCTTCAGCGACAAGAATGAGCCTGAGATTGTGCTCGACCTGCCTTGTACACAAAGTTACAAAATATTTTGGATGCCATACATGTGTGAACCCGTCATCGCAAGTCCTACAGAGCACATAGCTAAGCTGCTAACTGTCTTTGTTTCAAGATATGCGATAGCAATTACCATGTGTATTGAAACTCGTGAATCAGCATCCTCCTTGACTTGTCATCGCCATTCCGAATGGCACGCTAAAGGACATGCCCTGTCTGTGTAAGAAATGTGTGCCGCTTTTCTCAACATCATATTGGTGAAATCTGCCCCTCTACAAAAAAAAGGCATGACAGACCAGTGACGTTGCATGTCCGGATCTGGCACCGGACTAAATGGTTGCACGAAGCGAGCGAAGCCGGTTTAATTAGTTACAAAAACCGTGCAGTTAGGTCCAATCAGTCGTCAGCAAAAGATACTTGTACGGATAAGGATATTCTCATGCTGACACTCATCAGCACCTTCATGATTAAAAAATCTCTGGATACTCCTTTTTACTTTTTCGTCGGAAATGAAAATGAATGTCTCTTTGCAAATGCCGTCTTCATTAACTCCCATTCCATTTTTTCTTCATTGTTTGTTATACCCACTAGGAACACAAGAAATGGTTTTTAATGTGAACTTCAATATATCTACCGGTCACTCAATTTTTTTACGGTCGGCGTCTTATGCAATACATTGGTACAAACATCTGGAATACAGTTCCTCTTGAAAATAAATGGCCAATAGCTTTACATCTTCTATAAAAGAGTTCACTTCGGGAAATGTGCTTCATAATCATGCTGTAATAACAATGATTTCGCTTAAATTCTTTTTGCTGTTCTAACATGTTTGCTTGCATTTTCTGTTTCAACATTAGGATCCTGCTGTTGTTTTAGGTTGTATAAATCAAGCATGGCGGAAATTCTTCAAGCGCCGGCCATTCGTTCTAAAAAAAGACGTTTCTGCCCAGCTGCGCGAATCTTGTGAACAAGGCCTCTGTAGCGGGGGCGAAAAGTCGATTTTTCGAATGATTTGTCGCCGCTTGAAGAATTTTCGCAATGAACATACCCGACAGAGATTTCCGCCAAACGCTGGGTTTAATAAATACCCCATATCTGCGTCTTTACGCGTCTTTTCAGAGCGTAAGTTCTTACTCATCACGTTTCGAGATTTCGTGGACTCTGATACCAACCTGAGATCAGAGCGCCATCTGTGGCAGCAACTAGAAAACAGCACATCTCGCAGTGAGACTTGAAGCGCCACATACAATGGCATTGTAGAAACAACCACCTGCCGCGTGCCAATGACGACGCCACGCCCCAATATGGTGTATAGAGGTGGAACTATGTGAGTACGACGTCAGGAGACGAAACGGAGGCATAGTTTCAGTTTCTGGAATTCAAGATGGTTGCCATTAAAATTTGTTGTCCCCATGAGAGAAGGAAAACTCAGGAGAGACCCTCGCCGTCAGAGCTGCATTCCAGAAGTGTGCCGGAAGTCACGTGCTTTCGCAAGGAAACTTGGACTATTTGGCCGCAGGCGCAGTCAATAGCAACGCTGGGCGCAGCGACGTCGTCTGCTGCAATGACTGCTACGCATTCGCAAGCGCGCTGACACAGCGGCCAATTAGGGAGGACGCAGGGGGAAGCTGGCTTCAAAAATGTGACGTAACCGCCTCTGCTCTTTATTTTAAAGCGAAAACTTTACTGGCCGCAGGTTGAGCAGTTTCGCGTGATTCCTGGAGAGCCGTGCTGCGCATGCGCGAGGAGCAGTGAGGACACGCGGCGCATTTCTCTCTCTCGCTTCCTAGTCACAACTGCGCATACGCCATTATAGTATCGCTGGGCCTCTTCGATTTTCCACGCTAGGGCAGCCCGCTGGCTGCCAGCAAGTGAGCCCCTGACCGGAAGTCGCGCCATGGTCACGCTAACTGGCAGCCACCGAAACCGTAAGGAAAGTTTCGAGCAGCCGGCTCTCGCGTCAGCGTCGTCTGCTGCGTCGTCTGCTGATCACTTTCATCAGCCGAGCGAAGAGGTAGCTGCTCTTGCTAAGCTCACCGATGCTGTTGACCGGAGTGAGCCCGTTGACCGCGAAGATGATGACGACAACGAGTCTGTCGTGCTTCTCCTGGTGGTGCATGTAGAGAGGCAGGACCGTCACAGGGTCCTACCCTATGTGGCGGGAGTCGTGCCCACATATTTGGCATTTAAATTCCGGAAACTGTTCTGTATTTCGAGAAACCTGTGCGCAGATTTCATTGGCGAATTTGAGGCATCTGCCTTCTACCCGGAGGGATGTCGAGGACGGCGACAGATATCTGACCAGGAGACGAAGCTCATCGCCCTGACTCGTCGGTACTAAAACCACGATGTGCCAGATTGCCGACAAATTCGACGTGAGTCGACAGTCCACGCTGCAATATGTCGGATATTAGATTTCTTGTTCTCAATAAGCGAGAGAGAGATATACTGGCCGGACCCCGACGAGCGACAACGCAGCAAGACAGTTTTCTGCCAGCTCAGCCGTCGCGAACGAGTGCTGCCGGACGTCATCGGGGCCATTGATGGATGCCATGTCCTCATTGCTCGACCCTCGGTGTCGGAGGAAAGTTATTATAATCGAAAAAGTTTCATTCCGTCATACTCCGTGGGTCTGCAACGCTGACATGGTTTTCACAGACGTCTTCGTCGGCTTCCCCAGCAGCGCTCACGACTCCAGAGTTCTCCGCGAGAGCTTCCTCTTCAAAGGCGGAAAATCTAAATGCGAAGGGGAGTTAAAGAACTTTTTGTTGTTACATCACTAATGCGTGTTTAATACATGCATGATGCGCATGAGAGAGTTCAGAAAACTGAAAGCGGCGCGCGCATATATGCAAGATATCGATTAATCGTCTCGGATCGTTTCCGCTAGCTTTAACCAAGCTGAACTGTGAGCAACAGGTATAGATAGTGATGCTTGGAATTACGAGTTTACAAATTGCTACATTTGCTACGGTCGGTCATAAACGCAGGAGGTTTTCGTTAATTTTTATTTCTCACATATGGGAATTAATTCGCGCAGGAGGATACATTTTGGGCGACGCTGTGTAGTCGTTGCTGCCGTGGCTGCTGCCCCCGTACAGCCAGGCCACGACCAATTGGCAGCCTTGGATGGCGGCATTCAACAAAGCGCACAGTCGACAGCCCGTTGTTGTGGAGGGAAGCTTCAGCCTCCTGAAGGCGCGATTTCAGCGGCTCCTCTACATCGACGTGGCCAGGATAAGCCAGGCGGTGCACATCGTGCTGGCTGCTTGCGTGCTGCACAACAAGGCAAGGAGGTGCGGCGACGCAATGGAAATCTTTGAGGAGGTGGACAGCAGAACCAACGTGTCGCCAATCGAGCCTGCCGACGACGAGGAAGAGAGTGCTGTTCCGGCAGGAACTTTGCGCGAGCGCGTGGCTCAGAGCCTTAATCATGAAGTATATATGCCTCCCATGTATACCTGCCAATATTTATTTTTTCATTGCTTGAGTTTTATGCAGTGTGAGCTCACATCTCTCCATTACATTTAAATGTAAAATTAAGACTGAAAGCAGAGAGATTAAATTATTTGCTTTAAAGATAAAATTAAGGCTGAAAGCAGATAAATTAAATTATTTTCTTTCAGCAACAATATGTTATGTATATATATATATATATATATATATATATATATATATATATATATATATATATATATATATGTTGCCTGTCAGGACAATAAATGAAGCAACGGAATTGGCACGTACGATGATTGACTTGCAGCCTTTTCTATCTTTTCTTAATAGAGTGGTCTTCCTAGCTAGATTTTTTGCTAAGTGTTTTTATTGTCTTTTTCATTTCTGTACTTTTGTTGCACGCAATTTTCAGGTTTTTTACATTGAAATATTTGTGATGTATATTGCAGACAGATGATATGGTGAAAAAGGGTGCATATTAATTGTAACAGCGCTTTAATTAAATGGCTCTGACCATCCTTTCTTACTTTATGTCAACAGATATCGTTTTCCCTCATCAAAATATTATCCCAGGTGTTGATTTATTGCTAATGGGAATTGCTGTTTTCTGTGGTTTTATTTGTCCCAGAAAAATAGGTTTTCTTTTAGTGTATATATGGTCCTAATAGGGCAGCTGATTTTGTGCTGGGCTCATCTTCTGGTCCCTACTGGGAACTTGTGGTTTTGAAGTCCGATCTGCTAGCTCCAGCTTAGAAGTTTTGTTGTTGAATTGGCAGCCTTTTCTGTTGTGTGGTAATGGCGTTTCTTAACCATGCACTAACCAAATTTTCTTGCTGAATATCATGATTTTTCATGCAATAAATTGCATAAATAGTGCTTAAGTTTCATGAAAAAAACGTTGCTTAAAAATTAACCGTACTCCACTGACACCTGTGGCCTGCCCTTAATTAATGAGGGAGTATATAACTAACCCATGCAAAGATAGAATGGGAGCTTTATAAGTTTTCATATAAGTTGTATATATTGCAACGCTTTGTTTAACAACTGCTGCATTTCAAGCTCTGTGTTCTATGGGCAAATCTAGCTGTGTGGTCCGGCAGGATGACACAGTTTAGTGTAGATTAATTCCTTCTTTTTTTCTTACGTCTTGGAGTATATGCTGCTGCCTGTCAGCTGCATAGACTGCTTAATGTAGCAAGAGATATTGGTACAGAAAAAGATGTTCATGTGTGATGTTAGTGAAATAAATTTTCGTGCGGAAATCATACAGAGTAGCCTTCCAGTTTTCTCTTCGTATATGCATGCATTCTGCCCCCTGAACAGTAAATGACAAGAGGCAGTGTGTAAGCTAAACTGCTGGAACGAGGGTGTGCAATATAGAAATTTTAGACAGTTATGCTTTACAAGAAATCAATGTATATTCAATGAAACACCAAGATCTTATTACGTATGCATGGTTGCAGAATATATTAAAAGATGAAGCATTAGGATAACTTAAAATACACACATATCGAAATGTAATAGAGGATAGGCGACAAATATACAAGTGTGCATATACACGCGCACATGCAGCCAATTAGTGGAAATATATGGAACTGAACAGAAAGAGACATACAGAAGCAATTAATTAATGAAAGTTATAAAATTGTCAACTGCTTACCAGACTGAATAAAAGAAAACATTAAAAACTGTGCATTAGCTAGGAGGCTTGGAGAATGATGTGAGGAGGAGGTCCATCGCTCAAGTGCTGCAGCCACCCAATTAAGTGCTGCACTCCTCCTCTAGTCAGCAGCAATCTTCAATGGCCATCTACTGCTGTGTGTTAGCTTTAGTCACCATAAGATGACTGACATGTTCAAATGTGCATTGTGTCCCCTGAATAGAGCTGGATGCTGAAGCGCTGTCCGCAACAGAACGTTATCGCTTAACTGCAAGAGGCGAACTAAATATACGTTGATAGCAGAAGACAGCTACGGATATATCGTAGACGCCGCAAACTAAGAATTATATACCACTTAAGCCAGCAGCAAAAACCGCTACAACGCATGCACGACACATAAGCGTGCATGCCTACATGACAGGGAGTGCGCCTACACACGCGTATGTGCTGCAATAAAACAAGACCCGCAACCAACTCCGTGGAGTTCACGAGAGATTACTCATGCATGACGTCTCTCATATACGATGCACCCGTTATCTGCCGTGAACCGCGCGTCTCACGCGTATACGATGTCGACGCTCGGAGCACGCGCATATGCCGATACGATCCAGCCGAAACCCGGAGGTACGAACGAAACAGGCGTCGTTAGCAATCGCCGAATCTGCAAGAGAAAAAAGCAAAGATATACAATACAGCTATAACTGATACCAGAGGCAAGATAGACGCCGCGCGCAAACAAAAAGCTATAAGCGTGCTAACGAGTTTGAGAGAGAGATGACGGCGCGCCAGTTTGAGACGCCACGATTGAAGAACTGCCGAAGTCGCGAAGCGCGGCCATCGTCATCAGAAAAACAAATCGGGAGCGACCGCTGAACCTGCAAGACACGAAACAAGGATAAATACGGCTGATACAAGAATAGAGATATCGTAGACGCCGCAAGAAGAGAGGATATATACCAGCTGCAAGCCAACGTACAACAAGGCATGCATGCAGTATACGTTATAGAGATTTGCCGACGTGCACGTAGCAAAATAAAATACAACCGGAAACCAACCCAAGTTCGCAAGTAATCTCGAGGTAACAACGCTTCGCACGTGACGTCGCGCGGAGGTGCCGAAATAAGAAGCGTTAGTTGAAACGAATAAACAAGATGCAGCTCGGAGATTCGACTCGAATTAAGATAAGCATAACCATGTTAAGAGAGATACGAACGCTAACGCCGTTTCTGCGCGCTAGCTGTTAACCACCCAAGCTGTGGCGAATGCGCCTCCCTCCATTTTGTCGTTTGCTAGCCGCCACAGCGGAGAGCTGTGGAGCTAACATCGACGCTGCCAGCACGAAATCGTCCTGGTCACTCTGGCTGTCCGCTGGCTGCCCGAAACCGCCCAGCCAGAGAAACACGAACGCGTTCTGGGCAGCCACCGGAATGCCCGGAGCAGCCCGAGAAAATCGAGCGCCTGGCGGCGCGCTCTGGCAGCCCGCAGGCAGCCCGCGGGCTGCCGGAGGCGGATAATCGAAGGGACCCATTGGGCCACAAGTGTTCCGCCGCTGCGCAGCGGCGTGCCTTTCCTCAAAATGCGACTTTCGATTTTCAGTCTTCTCTTTTTTCTTTCCCTCCCTCCTTTATCCTTTCCTTTACGGCGCGGTTCGAGTGTCCGCCGAGATATGTGAGACGGTTGCCTGCTTGTTGGAAGCCTTTGGGAACGTGTTATGAAGCGGCCGTTCGTCGCGTCTCGCAGTACATTAGTGTGCTTTGCGCGCTCGCCGCGCCATCTGGCATGATGTCACACCGCACGGCTCGCCGCCGCCGCCGTTTGGTATCACGTCACACCGCGTTCTTGGTTGTCGCGCACTCGCCTCCGCTCGCTTCGCCAGCTGCGTCGCATGCCTGAAAACATGTCCGAGGATTGAAAAGGAGAGCTCGCGTGTGCCGCAACCACAGTTGTGACGTCTTTAATGCGACAAGATAGCTAGACAACAAGACTAACCTGGACTTGCAATCAAGAATAACCAAAGCTAACCATGCTAAGCTTTTTCTTTCGATACGTATATCCTGGCATAGCCGAGCTAAGCCACTGCCAATTTTCTCTCTCTCTTGCTCCCTAGTCACTACTGCGTATGCGCCACTAGTATCGCGGAGCCACAGTAGCACCGAGCCGGAACTGCGCAGCTCCGCGCCTTTTCAACTTTCAATTTTCTCTTTCCTCTCCCTTCCTCCTTTATCCCTTCCTTTAAGGCGCGGTTCGGGTGTCCACTGAGATATGCGAGACGGCTACTGTTGCATTTCTTTTCATCAAAAACCAAGCAAATGAACCGGTCGCATTCATATAGTTCATTGGCGTTGACAACTTTGCAAAGACCGTTCAATTTCACAAAAGGAAAGGCGCACGACCGGCTCCGTGGGTCAGTGGACACCTCAATCTCGCTTTCTCTTTGTATATCCTGGATTGGCTGGGTTAATCCACATTCAATTTTTTCCTTCCTCCAAGGTTGTGCCCTCCAAAGCCTTACCCCCACCCCCCAGTATGACGCCAGGTGTCGAAATGGCGGCACAGTATCGGTTTCTCGCATCCAAGACAGCGCCCATTTAAATTGGGTGTCACCTCCCATCGCTTTTGCAGATTTTTATGTTTTACTGTAACTTATGCTTTATTGTGATGATTTGCCGCATCTTCTTGACGCGTGGTTTCACTCCCGAAAACATATAAATGGGCCTACACTTTCTTCGGCTGTTGGCGCAACATACCTTGCATATATGTGCACATTCATTGAAATGAATTACGACGCTGTCTTAGTTGTAGTGGTGGTGTATAACATTAATTTTACAAAGTGTGACTGGCAGACCGGTCCTTCTGGGCGGGTTATCAATCTTGCACTCTGATAGTTCCTGCTGCTCTGTGGTCCCGCGCCATCATCTGTTGCTGATCGTCCAGGCTAGAACTGTACAGAGCCGCTTCCCATGAGAAGGTATTAAGGAGCGGTATAGGTGGTTGCCGCGGCGGAAAATTGAGCTCTCGCACGTGAAGTGATATCACGTGAGTTGGAAATTCTTGCATGACGGCCAGTAAAATTTCATGGTATTGTAGAGCAGGCACATGAGTTTCCTTACAACGCAGTGCACAGAGGAGGGGGAGCCCCCTACTCGCAGTGAAGGCTTTATTTAAACGCCGCCGATGATGAACGCTTTGCACGGACGAAACCTCTTGTCGAACCACTGGCTAACTACCTGAGGCTGCCCCCCCCTCCCTTGTTCACTTTGAGTGCGCATTGAAAGGGGCATTGTGAGGAGAAACTTGAAGCGTAAAAGATTGGGCAAGTAGGTCAGACATGCTCCAGTGGTACTCATCGTCTGGGCTCCAGGCCACGCGTCCCTGCTTGTCAGCGAGTGGGGACATTTACTCGCGTGAAAACTTAAAGGCGAGGCCATAGGCCATGGGTGGGCACACCACAACCTCGCATTATCGGCAGGACCACTCACATACTCGAAAATCCTCGAATGCTACAAACCCTAACAAAACACATTTATATCATCCCACCATTTCTTATAAAGAGCGGACGGCATGGCTTGGCGTCCCCTGCAGACGAAGACCGTCACGAACATCTACCACAAGTACTCAATTTTCTCAACGGATTAATGGCGCAGATCAAGTGACAGGACAGCCGGAGAGCACGCACACACACACAAGTGCCAACTTACAACTTGCCGAATTTATACCAAACAACGTGCCCAAACTGTGAACAATAATCAAACAGTGATGCACATGGACGCGATGTGCGAAGCGGCAAATCATGACATCGCACAAGGCAAACAACATGACGAGAGCACTAAGCTCTACCGCAGCACGTGGAATATCCCTGTCTCAGATGACTAACTGGAAAAAACAAGAGGTAAAAGACGGGACGACGCAACCTAAAACCTAAGCTAATCACGAACATATCACAGCAGAAAAAAATATCACGGAAGGCCACGTCACAAAACCAGGGAAGTGACCAAGGAGGACTAAAAGGGCTAAAAACATGGGAATGAAATCTGAACCGTCAACAGAACACGGCAAACGCTCAGTGTAAAACAAGACGCATAAAAGAAAACTACAAAGCCAACAAAAACACGGCTAAATTCGATAAAAGTGAATAACAAGGAACTGGTGTAAAAGCGCAAAAAACCCACACTAAGCATGCTGACACGACCTCGGGACCCAGTATGACGAGAAAAAGACAACAAAATCAAAACCCTTCAATTAGGTTTTCCACCTCCAGAGCGCTGTCGTTCGGTGAAGAAGGTTAATTCTTTTTTCGTTTGGCAGATTGATGCCGCGCTGATAGAAGTCTTCTCAGCTCGCGCTATTTCTTGCGCTTCTACAATTTCGCGGGTAAGCTGATCTTTGTGCTTGTAAATAACAGAGCATTTCTTCAGTAGCGCCCTGCACTTGCAGGACATGCAGTGTTCGGCTAAATGCCCTTCAATTGCCAATTTGACGTAACTTCCTGCGATGTTCTTTCAGACGCTCGTTGAGGCACCTTCCTGTTTGGCCTATGTAACTGGCACCACATGATAGAGGGATCTTGTAAACGACTCCTTCAGAACAGGCTACGAATTTGTTCTCATGGTTGATTATGCTGTCCGGCTTCGCTTTCTTGACATGACAGGATTTTTTACAAAGGGCAGAAAGTTTGACAGGAGCGGAACATACCACCCTGACTTTCGCAGGAGCTCCGATCTTTTTGAGGTTGTGTGAAACGGCATGAAGGTATGGTATCACAGCAACCTTGCTTTTCTTGAGCTCCTCCTTTTTCTTGGCCTTAAGTCCATCCTTTTCCTCATCACACAGACGGGCTTCTACTTTTTGTTTCCTGTGCAGGCCTTCAGCAACCGATACCAACAAGGGATCCGGACAGCCCGCTGTCTTTCGGCGCGTGACCTGCATACTGAAGCTTCTATCCATTGCATGATGACACGAATTCTGAGAGCATCGGTGAAATAGTGTTGCACAATGGCCCTCTTTACTAGTTTGGAGTGGGCTCACTTGTATGGCAGGAGGCCTTTCTTCGCTCTGGGTTCACATGTGGACAGATGTGGTTGTCCTTGAAGGTCAGACGAAGGTCCAAAAACCATATAGAACCTTCACTTGGAAGCTCATCAGTTAGTGTATCACTGTGCAGCACTGTTTCACCGATGCTCTTAGAAAGTCGTGTCATCATGCAATGGACAGAAGCTTCAGTATGCAGGTCACGCGCATAAAGACAGCGGGCTATCCGGATCACTTGTTGGTATCGGTTGCTGAAGGCCTGCACAGGAAACAAAAGTAGAGGCCCGTCTGAGTGATGAAGAAAAGGATCGACTCAAGGCCAAGTAAAAGGAGGAGTTCAAGAAAAGCAAGGTTGCTGTGATACCATACCTTCATGTTATTTCACACAACCTCAAAAAGATCGGAGCTCGTGCGAAAGGCAGAGAGGTACGTTCCGCTCCTGTCAAACTTTCTGCCCTTTGTAAGAAATCCTGTCATGTCAAGAAAGCGAAGCCGGACAGCATAATCAACCATGAGAACAAATTCGTAGCCTGTTCTGAAGGAGTCGTTTACAATATCCCTCTAAAGTGGTGCCAGCTACATAGGCCAAACAGAAGGTGCCTCAACGAGCGTCTGAAAGAACATCGCAGAAAGTTACGTCAAATTGGCAATTGAAGGCCATTTATCCGGACACTGCAGGTCCTGCAAGTGCAGGCGCAACTGAAGAAATGCTCTGTTATTTACAAGCACAAAGATCAGCTTACCCACGAAATTGTAGAAGTGCAAGAAATAGCGCGAGCTGAGAAGACTTGTATCAGCGCGGCATCAATCTGCCTAACGAAAAAAAGAATTAACCTTGTTCACCGAACGACAGCGCTCTGGAGGTGGCAGACCTAACAGAAGGGTTTTGTTTTTCTTGTCCTTTTCTCGTCATACGGGGCCCCGAGGTCGTGTCAGCATGCTAAGTGTGGGTTTTTTTGCGTTTTTAAACCAGGTTCCTTGTTATTCACTTTTGTCGAATTTAGCCGTGTTTTTGTTGGCTTTGCAGTTTTCTTTTATGCGTCTTGTTTTAGTTGACGGTTCAGGTTTCATTCTCATATTTTTAGCCCTTTTATTCCTCCTTGGTTATTTCCCTGGTTTTGTGACGTGGCCTTCCGTCATATTTATTTCTTCAGTGATTTATTCGTGATTAGCTTAGGTTTTAGCTTGTGTCGTCCCGTCTTTTACCTCTTGTTTTTTCCAGTTAGTCATCTGAGACAGGGATATTCCACGTGCTGCGGTAGAGCTTAGTGCTCTCGTCATGTTGTTTGCCTTGTGCGATGTCATGATTTGCCGCTTCGCACATCACGTCCATGTGCATCACTGTTTGATTATTGTTCACACTTTGGGCGCGTTGTTTGGTATAAATTCGGCATATTAGCAGCCAAACAATAAAGTTGTAAATTGGCACTTGTGTCTGTGTGCGTGCTCTCCGGCTGTCCTGTCACTTGATCTGCGCCATTATTCCGTTGAAAAAATTGAGTACTTGTGGTAGATGTTCGTGACGGTCTTCGTATGCAGGGAACGCAGAGCCGCGCCGTCCGCTCTTTATAAGAATGGGTGGGATGATATAAATGTGTTTTGTTTGGGTCTGTAGCATTCGAGGATGTGCGAGTATGTGAGTGGTCCTGCCTATAATGCATCGTTGTGGTGTGCCAACCCGTGGCCTATGGCCTCGCCTTTAGGTTTTCACGCTAGCAAATGTACCCCCTCGCTGACAAGCAGGGACGCGTGGCCTGGAGCCCAGACGAAGAGTACCACTGGAAGTGTGCTGGGATCACCGGGATTTCAATGTCTTCAGTCCGAACGCATACAGTAATAGAGCGGCAAGGTGGACAAGTTGGTACATGTTCGTCTTGAAATTGGGATTTCTGCCCCACAAAACACGGACAATTGATAGGCTCTGAGAGCATTGTTCTTGCTCACTGCATATACGTCATCTTTGATGCAATAAAATTCACTTGTGCATCTGCACACATCCTCTGCTATTCTTTACCCGCTCTCTGACAAGCAGGGACGCGTGGCCTGGAGCCCAGACGAAGAGTACCACTGGAAGTGTGCTGGGATCATAGAGGTTTCAATATGTCTTCAGTCCGAACGCATACTGTAGTAGAGCGGCAAGGTGGACAAGTTGTTAGATGTTCGTCTAGAATTTGGGGTTTGTGCCCCACAGAACACGGACAATTGATAGGCTCTGAGAGCATCGTTCTTGCTCACTGCATATACGTCACCTTTCATGCAATAAAATTCTCTTGTGCATCTGCACACGTCCTCTGCTATTCTGTACCCGTTCGCTGACAAGCATGGACGCGTGGCCTCGAGCCTGGACGAAGAGTACCACTGGAAGTGTGCTGGGATCACAGAGATTTCAATATGTCTTCAGTCCGAACGACTACTGTAGCAGAGCGGCAAGGTGGACAAGTTGTTAGATGTTCGTCTTGAATTTGGGGCTTGTGCCCCACAAAACACGGACAATTGATAGGCTCTGAGAGCATCGTTCTTGCTCACTGCATATACGTCATCTTTCATGCAATAAAAATCACTTGTGCATCTGCACACGTCCTCTGCTACTCTGTACCCGCTCGCTGACAAGCAGGGACGCGTGGCCTGGAGCCCAGACGAAGAGTACCACTGGAAGTGTGCTGGGATCACAGAGATTTCAATATGTCTTCAGTCCGAACGCATACTGTAGTAGAGCGGCAAGGTGGACAAGTTGTTAGATGTTCGTGTTGAATTTGGGGTTTGTGCCCCACAAAACACGGACAATTGATAGGCACTGAGAGCATCGTTCTCGCTCACGGCATATACGTCATCTTTCATGCAATAAAATTCACTTGTGCATCTGCACACGTCCTCTGCCATTCTATACCCGTTCGCTGACAAGCAGGGACGCGTGGCCTGGAGCCCAGACGAAGTGTGCTGAGATCACAGAGATTTCAATATGTCTTCAGTCCGAACGAATACTGTAGCAGAGCGGCAAGGTGGACAAGTTGTTAGATGTTCGTCTTGAATTTGGGGCTTGTGCCCCACAAAACACGGACAATTGATAGGCTCTGAGAGCATCGTTCTTGCTCACTGCATATACGTCATCTTTCATGCAATAAAATTCACTTGTGCATCTGCACACGTCCTCTGCTATTCTGTACCCGCTCGCTGACAAGCAGGGACGCGTGGCCTGGAGCCCAGACGAAGAGTACCACTGGAAGTGTGCTGGGATCACAGAGATTTCAATATGTCTTCAGTCCGAACGCATACTGTAGTAGAGCGGCAAGGTGAACAAGTTGTTAGATGTTCGTCTTGAATTTGGGGTTTGTGCCCCACAAAACACGGACAATTGATAGGCTCTCAGAGCATCGTTCTTGCTCACTGCATATACGTCACCTTTCATGCAATAAAATTCTCTTGTGCATCTGCACACGTCCTCTGCTATTCTGTACCCGTTCGCTGACAAGCAGGGATGCGTGGCCTGGAGCCCAGACGAAGAGTACCACTGGAAGTGTGCTGGGATCACAGAGATTTCAATATGTCTTCAGTCCGAACGCATACTGTAGTAGAGCGGCAAGGTGGACAAGTTGTAAGACGTTCGTCTAGAATTTGGGGTTTGTGCCCCACAGAACACGGACAATTGATAGGCTCTGAGAGCATCGTTCTCGCTCACGGCATATACGTCATCTTTCATGCAATAAAATTCACTTGTGCATCTGCACACGTCCTCTGCTATTCTGTACCCGTTCGCTGACAAGCTGGGACGCGTGGCCTGGAGCCCAGACGAAGAGTACCACTGGAAGTGTGCTGGGATCACAGAGATTTCAATATGTCTTCAGTCCGAACGCATACTGTAGTAGAGCGGCAATGTGGACAAGTTGTTAGATGTTCGTGTTGAATTTGGGGTTTGTGCCCCACAAAAGACAGACAATTGATAGGCTCTGAGAGCATCGTTCTCGCTCACGGCATATACGTCATCTTTCATGCAATAAAATTCTCTTGTGCATCTGCACACGTCCTCTGCTATTCTGTACCCGTTCGCTGACAAGCAGGGACGCGTGGCCTGGAGCCCAGACGGAGAGTACCACTGGAAGTGTGCAGGGATCACAGAGATTTCAATATGTCTTCAGTCCGAACGCATACTGTAGTAGAGCGGCAAGGTGGACCAGTTGTTAGATGTTCGTCTTGAATTTGGGGTTTGTGCCCCACAAAACACGGACAAATGATAGGCACTGAGAGCATCGTTCTTGCTCACTGCATATACGTCATCTTTCATGCAATAAAAATCACTTGTGCATCTGCACACGTCCTCTGCTCTTCTGTACCCGTTCGCTGACAAGCAGGGACGCGTGGCCTGGAGCCCAGACGAAGAGTACCACTGGAAGTGTGCTGGGATCACAGAGATTTCAATATGTCTTCAGTCCGAACGCATACTGTAGTAGAGCGGCAAGGTGAACAAGTTGTTAGATGTTCGTCTTGAATTTGGGGTTTGTGCCCCACAAAACACGGACAAATGATAGGCACTGAGAGCATCGTTCTTGCTCACTGCATATACGTCATCTTTCATGCAATAAAAATCACTTGTGCATCTGCACACGTCCTCTGCAACTCTGTTCCCGCTCGCTGACAAGCAGCGACGCATGGCCTGGAGCCCAGACGAAGAGCACCACACGAAGTGTGCTGGGATCACAGAGATTTCAATATGTCTTCAGTCCGAACGCATGCTGTAGTAGAGCGGCAATGTGGACCAGTTGTTAGATGTTCTTGAATTTGGGTTTGTTCCCCACAAAACGCGGACAATTGATAGGCTCTGAGAGCATCGTTCTTGCTCACTGCATATACATCATCTTTCATGCAATAAATTTCATTTGTGCATCTGCACACGTCCTCTGCTTTTCTGTACCCGCTCGCTGACAAGCAGGGACGCGTGGTTTGGAGCCCAGATGAAGAGTACCACTGGAAGTGTGCTGGGATCACAGAGATTTCAATATGTCTTCAGTCCGAACGCATACTGTAGTAGAGCGGCAAGGTGAACAAGTTGTTAGATGTTCGTCTTGAATTTGGGGTGGTGCCCCACAAAACACGGACAAATGATAGGCTCTCAGAGCATCATTCTTGCTCACTGCATATACGTCATCTTTCATGCAATAAAATTCTCTTGTGCATCTGCACACGTCCTCTGCTATTTTGTACCCGTTCGCTGACAAGCAGGGACGCGTGGCCTGGAGCCCAGACGAAGAGTACCACTGGAAGTGTGCTGGGATCACAGAGATTTCAATATGTCTTCAGTCCGAACGCATACTGTAGTAGAGCGGCAATGTGGACAAGTTGTTAGATGTTCGTGTTGAATTTGGGGTTTGTGCCCCACAAAACTCAGACAATTGATAGGTTCTGAGAGCATCGTTCTTGCTCACTGCATATGCGTCATCTTTCATGAAATAAAATTCACTTATGCATCTGCACAAGTCCTCTGCTATTCTGTACCCGTTCGCTGACAAGCAGGGAGGCGTGGCCTGGAGCCCAGACGAAGAGTACCACTGGAAGTGTGCTGGGATCACAGAGATTTCAATATGTCTTCAGTCCGAACGCATACTGTAGTAGAGCGGCAATGTGGACAAGTTGTTAGATGTTCGTGTTGAATTTGGGGTTTGTGCCCCACAAAACACAGACAATTGATAGGCTCTGAGAGCATCGTTCTCGCTCACGGCATATACGTCACCTTTCATGCAATAAAATTCTCTTGTGCATCTGCACACGTCCTCTGCTATTCTGTACCTGTTCGCTGACAAGCAGGGACGCGTGGCTTGGAGCCCAGACGAAGAGTACCACAGGAAATGTGCTGGGATCACAGAGATTTCAATATGTCTTCAGTCCGAACGCATACTGTAGTAGAGCGGCAAGGTGGACAAGTTGTTAGATGTTCGTGTTGAATTTTGGGGTTTGTGCCCCACAAAACACGGACAAATGATAAGCACTGAGAGCATCGTTCTTGCTCACTGCATATACGTCATCTTTCATGCAATAAAAATCACTTGTGCATCTGCACACGTCCTCTGCTACTCTGTACCCGCTCGCTGACAAGCAGCGACGCGTGGCCTGGAGCCCAGACGAAGAGTACCACAGGAAATGTGCTGGGATCACAGAGATTTCAATATGTCTTCAGTCCGAACGCATACTGTAGTAGAGCGGCAAGGTGGACAAGTTGTTAGACGTTCGTGTTGAATTTGGGGTTTGTGCCCCACAAAACACGGACAAATGATAGGCACTGAGAGCATCGTTCTTGCTCACTGCATATACGTCATCTTTCATGCAATTAAAATCACTTGTGCATCTGCACACGTCCTCTGCTACTCTGTACCCGCTCGCTGACAAGCAGCGACGCGTGGCCTGGAGCCCAGACGAAGAGTACCACAGGAAATGTGCTGGGATCACAGAGATTTCAATATGTCTTCAGTCCGAACGCATACTGTAGTAGAGCGGCAAGGTGGACAAGTTGTTAGATGTTCTTGAATTTGCGTTTGTTCCCCACAAAACGCGGACAATTGATAGGCTCTGAGAGCATCGTTCTTGCTCACTGCATATACATCATCTTTCATGCAGTAAATTTCATTTGTGCATCTGCACACGTCCTCTGCTTTTCTGTACCCCCTCGCTGACAAGCAGGGACGCGTGGCCTGGAGCCCAGACGAAGAGTACCACTGGAAGTGTGCTGGGATCACAGAGATTTCAATATGTCTTCAGTCCGAACGCATACTGTAGTAGAGCGGCAAGGTGGACAAGTTGTTAGATGTTCGTGTTGAATTTGGGGTTTGTGCCCCACAAAACACGGACAAATGATAGGCACTGAGAGCATCGTTCTTGCTCACTGCATATACGTCATCTTTCATGCAATAAAAATCACTTGTGCATCTGCACACGTCCTCTGCTGCTCTGTACCCGCTCGCTGACAAGCAGGGACGCGTAGTTTGGAGCCCAGATGAAGAGTACCACTGGAAGTGTGCTGGGATCACAGAGATTTCATTATGTCTTCAGTCCGAGCGCATACTGTAGTAGAGCGGCAAGGTGAACAAGTTGTTAGATGTTCGTCTTGAATTTGGGGTGGTGCCCCACAAAACACGGACAAATGATAGGCTCTCAGAGCATCATTCTTGCTCACTGCATATACGTCATCTTTCATGCAATAAAATTCTCTTGTGCATCTGCACACGTCCTCTGCTATTTTGTACCCGTTCGCTGACAAGCAGGGACGCGTGGCCTGGAGCCCAGACGAAGTGTACCACTGGAAGTGGGCTGGGATCATAGAGATTTCAATATGTCTTCAGTCCGAACGCATACTGTAGTAGAGCGGCAAGGTGAACAAGTTGTTAGATGTTCGTCTTGAATTTGGGGTGGTGCCCCACAAAACACGGACAAATGATAGGCTCTCAGAGCATCATTCTTGCTCACTGCATATACGTCATCTTTCATGCAATAAAATTCTCAAGTGCATCTGCACAAGTCCTCTGCTATTCTGTACCCGCTCGCTGACGAGCATGGACGCGTGGCCTGGAGCCCAGACGAAGAGTACCACTGGAAGTGTGCTGGGATCACAGAAATTTCAATATGTATTCAGTCCGAACGCATACTTTACTAGAGCGGCAAGGTGGACAAGTTGTTAGATGTTCGTCTTGAATTTGGGGTTTGAGCCCCACAAAACACAGACAATTGATAGGCTCTGAGAGCATCGTTCTTGCTCACTGCATATACGTCATCTTTCATGCAATAAAATTCACTTGTGCATCTGCACACGTCCTCTGCTATTCTGTACCCACTCGCTGACAAGCAGGGACGCGTGGCCTAGAGCCCAGACGAAGAGTTCAACTGGAAGTGAGCTGGGATCACTGAGATTTCAATACGTCTTCAGTCCGAACGCATACTGTAGTAGAACGGCAAGGTGGACAAGTTGTTAGATGTTCGTCTTAATAATAATAATAATTGGTTTTTGGGGAAAGGAAATGGCGCAGTATCTGTCTCTCATATCGTTGGACACCTGAACCGCGCCGTAAAGGAAGGGGTAAAGGAGGGAAAGAAAGAACAAAGGAAGAATGGGTGCCGTAGTGGAGGGCTCCGGAATAATTTCGACCACCTGGGGATCTTTAACGTGCACTGACATCGCATAGCACACGGGCGCCTTTGCGTTTTTCCTCCATAAAAACGCAGCCGCCGCGGTCGGATTCGAACCCGGGAACTCCTAATCCGACCGCGGCGGCTGCGTTTTTATGGAGGAAAAACGCTAAGGCGCCCGTGTTGAATTTGGGGTTTCTGCCCCACAAAACACGGACAATTGATGGGCTCTGAGAGCATCATTCTTGCTCACTGCATATACGATCTCTTTCATGCAAGAAAAATCACTTGTGCATCTGCACACGTCCTCTGCTTTTCTGTACCCGCTCGCTGACAAGCAGGGACGCGTGGTTTGGAGCCCAGATGAAGAGTACCACTGGAAGTGTGCTGGGATCACAGAGATTTCAATATGTCTTCAGTCCGAACGCATACTGTAGTAGAGCGGCAAGGTGAACAAGTTGTTAGATGTTCGTCTTGAATTTGGGGTGGTGCCCCACAAAACACGGACAAATGATAGGCTCTCAGAGCATCATTCTTGCTCACTGCATATACGTCATCTTTCATGCAATAAAATTCTCTTGTGCATCTGCACACGTCCTCTGCTATTTTGTACCCGTTCGCTGACAAGCAGGGACACGTGGCCTGGAGCCTAGACGAAGAGTACCACTGGAAGTGTGCTGGGATCACAGAGATTTCAATATGTCTTCAGTCCGAACGCATACTGTAGTAGAGCGGCAATGTGGACAAGTTGTTAGATGTTCGTGTTGAATTTGGGGTTTGTGCCCCACAAAACACAGACAATTGATAGGCTCTGAGAGCATCGTTCTTGCTCACTGCATATGCGTCATCTTTCATGAAATAAAATTCACTTATGCATCTGCACAAGTCCTCTGCTATTCTGTACCCGTTCGCTGACAAGCAGGGACGCGTGGCCTGGAGCCCAGACGAAGAGTACCACTGGAAGTGTGCTGGGATCACAGAGATTTCAATATGTCTTCAGTCCGAACGCATACTGTAGTAGAGCGGCAATGTGGACAAGTTGTTAGATGTTCGTGTTGAATTTGGGGTTTGTGCCCCACAAAACACAGACAATTGATAGGCTCTGAGAGCATCGTTCTCGCTCACGGCATATACGTCACCTTTCATGCAATAAAATTCTCTTGTGCATCTGCACACGTCCTCTGCTATTCTGTACCCGTTCGCTGACAAGCAGGGACGCGTGACCTGGAGCCCAGACGAAGAGTACCACAGGAAATGTGCTGGGATCACAGAGATTTCAATATGTCTTCAGTCCGAACGCATACTGTAGTAGAGCGGCAAGGTGGACAAGTTGTTAGATGTTCGTGTTGAATTTGGGGTTTGTGCCCCACAAAACACGGACAAATGATAGGCACTGAGAGCATCGTTCTTGCTCACTGCATATACGTCATCTTTCATGCAATAAAAATCACTTGTGCATCTGCACACGTCCTCTGCTACTCTGTACCCGCTCGCTGACAAGCAGCGACGCGTGGCCTGGAGCCCAGACGAAGAGTACCACTAGAAGTGTGCTGGGATCACAGAGATTTCAATATGTCTTCAGTCCGAACGCATACTGTAGTAGAGCGGCAAGGTGGACAAGTTGTTAGATGTTCGTGTTGAATTTGGGGTTTGTGCCCCACAAAACACAGACAATTGATAGGCTCTGAGAGCATCGTTCTTGCTCACTGCATATGCGTCATCTTTCATGAAATAAAATTCACTTATGCATCTGCACAAGTCCTCTGCTATTCTGTACCCGTTCGCTGACAAGCAGGGACGCGTGGCCTGGAGCCCAGACGAAGAGTACCACTGGAAGTGTGCTGGGATCACAGAGATTTCAATATGTCTTCAGTCCGAACGCATACTGTAGTAGAGCGGCAATGTGGACAAGTTGTTAGATGTTCGTGTTGAATTTGGGGTTTGTGCCCCACAAAACACAGACAATTGATAGGCTCTGAGAGCATCGTTCTCGCTCACGGCATATACGTCACCTTTCATGCAATAAAATTCTCTTGTGCATCTGCACACGTCCTCTGCTATTCTGTACCCGTTCGCTGACAAGCAGCGACGCGTGGCCTGGAGCCCAGACGAAGAGTACCACAGGAAATGTGCTGGGATCACAGAGATTTCAATATGTCTTCAGTCCGAACGCATACTGTAGTAGAGCGGCAAGGTGGACAAGTTGTTAGATGTTCGTGTTGAATTTGGGGTTTGTGCCCCACAAAACACGGACAAATGATAGGCACTGAGAGCATCGTTCTTGCTCACTGCATATACGTCATCTTTCATGCAATAAAAATCACTTGTGCATCTGCACACGTCCTCTGCTTTTTGTACCCGCTCGCTGACAAGCAGGGACGCGTGGCCTGGAGCCCAGACGAAGAGTACCACTGGAAGTGTGCTGGGATCACAGAGATTTCAATATGTCTTCAGTCCGAACGCATACTGTAGTAGAGCGGCAAGGTGAACAAGTTGTTAGATGTTCGTCTTGAATTTGGGGTTTGTGCCCCACAAAACACGGACAATTGATAGGCTCTCAGAGCATCGTTCTTGCTCACTGCACATACGTCACCTTTCATGCAACAAAATTCTCTTGTGCATCTCCACATGTCCTCTGCTATTCTGTACCCGTTCGCTGACAAGCAGGGACGCGTGGCCTGGAGCCCAGACGATGAGTACCACTGGAAGTGTGCTGGGATCACAGAGATTTCAATATGTCTTCAGTCCGAACGCATACTGTAGTAGAGCGGCAATGTGGACAAGTTGTTAGATGTTCGTGTTGAATTTGGGGTTTGTGCCCCACAAAACACAGACAGTTGATAGGCTCTGAGAGCATCGTTCTCGCTCACGGCATATACGTTACCTTTCATGCAATAAAATTCTCGTGTGCATCTGCACACGTCCTCTGCTATTCTGTACCCGTTCGCTGACAAGCAGGGACGCGTGGCCTGGAGCCCAGACGAAGAGTACCACTGGAAGTGTGCTGGGATCACAGAGATTTCTATATGTCTTCAGTCCGAACGCATACTGTAGTAGAGCGGCAATGTGGACAAGTTGTTAGATGTTCGCGTTGAATTTGGGGTTTGTGCCCCACAAAAGACAGACAATTGATAGGCTCTGAGAGCATCGTTCTCGCTCACGGCATATACGTCATCTTTCATACAATAAAATTCACTTGTGCATCTGCACACGTCCTCTGCTATTCTGTACCCGTTCGCTGACAAGCTGGGACGCGTGGCCTGGAGCCCAGACGAAGAGTACCACTGGAAGTGTGCTGGGATCACAGAGATTTCAATATGTCTTCAGTCCGAACGCATACTGTAGTAGAGCGGCAATGTGGACAAGTTGTTAGATGTTCGTGTTGAATTTGGGGTTTGTGCCCCACAAAAGACAGACAATTGATAGGCTCTGAGAGCATCGTTCTCGCTCACGGCATATACGTCATCTTTCATGCAATAAAATTCTCTTGTGCATCTGCACACGTCCTCTGCTATTCTGTACCCGTTCGCTGACAAGCAGGGACGCGTGGCCTGGAGCCCAGACGGAGAGTACCACTGGAAGTGTGCAGGGATCACAGAGATTTCAATATGTCTTCAGTCCGAACGCATACTGTAGTAGAGCGGCAAGGTGGACCAGTTGTTAGATGTTCGTCTTGAATTTGGGGTTTGTGCCCCACAAAACACGGACAAATGATAGGCACTGAGAGCATCGTTCTTGCTCACTGCATATACGTCATCTTTCATGCAATAAAAATCACTTGTGCATCTGCACACGTCCTCTGCTCTTCTGTACCCGTTCGCTGACAAGCAGGGACGCGTGGCCTGGAGCCCAGACGAAGAGTACCACTGGAAGTGTGCTGGGATCACAGAGATTTCAATATGTCTTCAGTCCGAACGCATACTGTAGTAGAGCGGCAAGGTGAACAAGTTGTTAGATGTTCGTCTTGAATTTGGGGTTTGTGCCCCACAAAACACGGACAAATGATAGGCACTGAGAGCATCGTTCTTGCTCACTGCATATACGTCATCTTTCATGCAATAAAAATCACTTGTGCATCTGCACACGTCCTCTGCTACTCTGTTCCCGCTCGCTGACAAGCAGCGACGCATGGCCTGGAGCCCAGACGAAGAGCACCACACGAAGTGTGCTGGGATCACAGAGATTTCAATATGTCTTCAGTCCGAACGCATGCTGTAGTAGAGCGGCAATGTGGACCAGTTGTTAGATGTTCTTGAATTTGGGTTTGTTCCCCACAAAACGCGGACAATTGATAGGCTCTGAGAGCATCGTTCTTGCTCACTGCATATACATCATCTTTCATGCAATAAATTTCATTTGTGCATCTGCACACGTCCTCTGCTTTTCTGTACCCGCTCGCTGACAAGCAGGGACGCGTGGTTTGGAGCCCAGATGAAGAGTACCACTGGAAGTGTGCTGGGATCACAGAGATTTCAATATGTCTTCAGTCCGAACGCATACTGTAGTAGAGCGGCAAGGTGAACAAGTTGTTAGATGTTCGTCTTGAATTTGGGGTGGTGCCCCACAAAACACGGACAAATGATAGGCTCTCAGAGCATCATTCTTGCTCACTGCATATACGTCATCTTTCATGCAATAAAATTCTCTTGTGCATCTGCACACGTCCTCTGCTATTTTGTACCCGTTCGCTGACAAGCAGGGACGCGTGGCCTGGAGCCCAGACGAAGAGTACCACTGGAAGTGTGCTGGGATCACAGAGATTTCAATATGTCTTCAGTCCGAACGCATACTGTAGTAGAGCGGCAATGTGGACAAGTTGTTAGATGTTCGTGTATAATTTGGGGTTTGTGCCCCACAAAACTCAGACAATTGATAGGCTCTGAGAGCATCGTTCTTGCTCACTGCATATGCGTCATCTTTCATGAAATAAAATTCACTTATGCATCTGCACAAGTCCTCTGCTATTCTGTACCCGTTCGCTGACAAGCAGGGAGGCGTGGCCTGGAGCCCAGACGAAGAGTACCACTGGAAGTGTGCTGGGATCACAGAGATTTCAATATGTCTTCAGTCCGAACGCATACTGTAGTAGAGCGGCAATGTGGACAAGTTGTTAGATGTTCGTGTTGAATTTGGGGTTTGTGCCCCACAAAACACAGACAATTGATAGGCTCTGAGAGCATCGTTCTCGCTCACGGCATATACGTCACCTTTCATGCAATAAAATTCTCTTGTGCATCTGCACACGTCCTCTGCTATTCTGTACCTGTTCGCTGACAAGCAGGGACGCGTGGCTTGGAGCCCAGACGAAGAGTACCACAGGAAATGTGCTGGGATCACAGAGATTTCAATATGTCTTCAGTCCGAACGCATACTGTAGTAGAGCGGCAAGGTGGACAAGTTGTTAGATGTTCGTGTTGAATTTGGGGTTTGTGCCCCACAAAACACGGACAAATGATAGGCACTGAGAGCATCGTTCTTGCTCACTGCATATACGTCATCTTTCATGCAATAAAAATCACTTGTGCATCTGCACACGTCCTCTGCTATTCTGAACCCCCTCGCTGACAAGCAGGGACGCGTGGCCTGGAGCCCAGACGAAGAGTACCACTGGAAGTGTGCTGGGATCACAGAGATTTAAATATGTCTTCAGTCCGAACGCATACTGTAGTAGAGCGGCAAGGTGGACAAGTTGTTAGATGTTCGTGTTGAATTTGGGGTTTGTGCCCCACAAAACACGGACAAATGATAGGCACTGAGAGCATCGTTCTTGCTCACTGCATACACGTCATCTTTCATGCAATAAAAATCACTTGTGCATCTGCACACGTCCTCTGCTACTCTGTACCCGCTCGCTGACAAGCAGCGACGCGTGGCCTGGAGCCCAGACGAAGAGTACCATAGGAAATGTGCTGGGATCACAGAGATTTCAATATGTCTTCAGTCCGAACGCATGCTGTAGTAGAGCGGCAAGGTGGACAAGTTGTTAGATGTTCTTGAATTTGCGTTTGTTCCCCACAAAACGCGGACAATTGATAGGCTCTGAGAGCATCGTTCTTGCTCACTGCATATACATCATCTTTCATGCAGTAAATTTCATTTGTGCATCTGCACACGTCCTCTGCTTTTCTGTACCCCCTCGCTGACAAGCAGGGACGCGTGGCCTGGAGCCCAGACGAAGAGTACCACTGGAAGTGTGCTGGGATCACAGAGATTTCAATATGTCTTCAGTCCGAACGCATACTGTAGTAGAGCGGCAAGGTGGACAAGTTGTTAGATGTTCGTGTTGAATTTGGGGTTTGTGCCCCACAAAACACGGACAAATGATAGGCACTGAGAGCATCGTTCTTGCTCACTGCATATACGTCATCTTTCATGCAATAAAAATCACTTGTGCATCTGCACACGTCCTCTGCTGCTCTGTACCCGCTCGCTGACAAGCAGGGACGCGTAGTTTGGAGCCCAGATGAAGAGTACCACTGGAAGTGTGCTGGGATCACAGAGATTTCATTATGTCTTCAGTCCGAGCGCATACTGTAGTAGAGCGGCAAGGTGAACAAGTTGTTAGATGTTCGTCTTGAATTTGGGGTGGTGCCCCACAAAACACGGACAAATGATAGGCTCTCAGAGCATCATTCTTGCTCACTGCATATACGTCATCTTTCATGCAATAAAATTCTCTTGTGCATCTGCACACGTCCTCTGCTATTTTGTACCCGTTCGCTGACAAGCAGGGACGCGTGGCCTGGAGCCCAGACGAAGTGTACCACTGGAAGTGGGCTGGGATCATAGAGATTTCAATATGTCTTCAGTCCGAACGCATACTGTAGTAGAGCGGCAAGGTGAACAAGTTGTTAGATGTTCGTCTTGAATTTGGGGTGGTGCCCCACAAAACACGGACAAATGATAGGCTCTCAGAGCATCATTCTTGCTCACTGCATATACGTCATCTTTCATGCAATAAAATTCTCATGTGCATCTGCACAAGTCCTCTGCTATTCTGTACCCGCTCGCTGACGAGCATGGACGCGTGGCCTGGAGCCCAGACGAAGAGTACCACTGGAAGTGTGCTGGGATCACAGAAATTTCAATATGTATTCAGTCCGAACGCATACTTTACTAGAGCGGCAAGGTGGACAAGTTGTTAGATGTTCGTCTTGAATTTGGGGTTTGAGCCCCACAAAACACAGACAATTGATAGGCTCTGAGAGCATCGTTCTTGCTCACTGCATATACGTCATCTTTCATGCAATAAAATTCACTTGTGCATCTGCACACGTCCTCTGCTATTCTGTACCCACTCGCTGACAAGCAGGGACGCGTGGCCTAGAGCCCAGACGAAGAGTTCAACTGGAAGTGAGCTGGGATCACTGAGATTTCAATACGTCTTCAGTCCGAACGCATACTGTAGTAGAGCGGCAAGGTGGACAAGTTGTTAGATGTTCGTCTTAATAATAATAATAATTGGTTTTTGGGGAAAGGAAATGGCGCAGTATCTGTCTCTCATATCGTTGGACACCTGAACCGCGCCGTAAAGGAAGGGGTAAAGGAGGGAAAGAAAGAACAAAGGAAGAATGGGTGCCGTAGTGGAGGGCTCCGGAATAATTTCGACCACCTGGGGTTCTTTAACGTGCACTGACATCGCATAGCACACGGGCGCCTTTGCGTTTTTCCTCCATAAAAACGCAGCCGCCGCGGTCGGATTCGAACCCGGGAACTCCTAATCCGACCGCGGCGGCTGCGTTTTTATGGAGGAAAAACGCTAAGGCGCCCGTGTTGAATTTGGGGTTTCTGCCCCACAAAACACGGACAATTGATGGGCTCTGAGAGCATCATTCTTGCTCACTGCATATACGATCTCTTTCATGCAAGAAAAATCACTTGTGCATCTGCACACGTCCTCTGCTTTTCTGTACCCGCTCGCTGACAAGCAGGGACGCGTGGTTTGGAGCCCAGATGAAGAGTACCACTGGAAGTGTGCTGGGATCACAGAGATTTCAATATGTCTTCAGTCCGAACGCATACTGTAGTAGAGCGGCAAGGTGAACAAGTTGTTAGATGTTCGTCTTGAATTTGGGGTGGTGCCCCACAAAACACGGACAAATGATAGGCTCTCAGAGCATCATTCTTGCTCACTGCATATACGTCATCTTTCATGCAATAAAATTCTCTTGTGCATCTGCACACGTCCTCTGCTATTTTGTACCCGTTCGCTGACAAGCAGGGACGCGTGGCCTGGAGCCCAGACGAAGAGTACCACTGGAAGTGTGCTGGGATCACAGAGATTTCAATATGTCTTCAGTCCGAACGCATACTGTAGTAGAGCGGCAATGTGGACAAGTTGTTAGATGTTCGTGTTGAATTTGGGGTTTGTGCCCCACAAAACACAGACAATTGATAGGCTCTGAGAGCATCGTTCTTGCTCACTGCATATGCGTCATCTTTCATGAAATAAAATTCACTTATGCATCTGCTCAAGTCCTCTGCTATTCTGTACCCGTTCGCTGACAAGCAGGGACGCGTGGCCTGGAGCCCAGACGAAGAGTACCACTGGAAGTGTGCTGGGATCACAGAGATTTCAATATGTCTTCAGTCCGAACGCATACTGTAGTAGAGCGGCAATGTGGACAAGTTGTTAGATGTTCGTGTTGAATTTGGGGTTTGTGCCCCACAAAACACAGACAATTGATAGGCTCTGAGAGCATCGTTCTCGCTCACGGCATATACGTCACCTTTCATGCAATAAAAATCTCTTGTGCATCTGCACACGTCCTCTGCTATTCTGTACCCGTTCGCTGACAAGCAGGGACGCGTGACCTGGAGCCCAGACGAAGAGTACCACAGGAAATGTGCTGGGATCACAGAGATTTCAATATGTCTTCAGTCCGAACGCATACTGCAATAGAGCGGCAAGGTGGACAACTTGTAAGACGTTCGTCTTGAATTTGGGGTTTGTGCCCCACAACACACGGACAATTGATAGGCTCTGAGAGAATCGTTCTTGCTCACTCCATATATGTCACCTTTCATGCAATAAAATTCACTTGTGCATCTGCACACGTCCTCTGCTATTCTGTACCCGCTCGCTGACAAGCAGGGACGCGTGGCCTGGAGCCCAGACGAAGAGTTCAAGTGGAAGTGAGCTGGGATCACTGAGATTTCCATACGTCTTCAGTCCGAACGCATACTGTAGTAGAACGGCAAGGTGGACAAGTTGTTAGATGTTCGTCTTGAATTTGAGGTTTCTGCCCCACAAAACACGGACAATTGATAGGCTCTGAGAGCATCATTCTTGCTCCCTGCACATACGTTATCTTTCATGCAATAAAAATCACTTGTGCATCTGCACACGTCCTCTGCTGCTCTGTACCCGCTCGCTGACAAGCAGCGACGCGTGCCCTGGAGCCCAGACGAAGAGTACCACTGCAAGTGTGCTGGGATCACAGAGATTTCAATATGTCTTCAGTCCGAACGCATGCTGTAGTAGAGCGGCAAGGTGGACAAGTTGTTAGATGTTCTTGAATTTGGGGTTTGTTCCCCACAAAACGCCCACAATTGATAGGCTCTGAGAGCATTGTTCTTGCTCACTGCATATACATCATCTTTCATGCAATGAAATTCATTTGTGCATCTGCACACGTCCTCTGCTATTCTGTACCCGCTCGCTGACAAGCAGGGACGCGTGGTTTGGAGCCCAGATGAAGAGTACCACTGGAAGTGTGCTGGGATCACAGAGATTTCAATATGTCTTCAGTCCGAACGCATACTGTAGTAGAGCGGCAAGGTGGACAACTTGTAAGACGTTCGTCTTGAATTTGGGGTTTGTGCCCCACAACACACGGACAATTGATAGGCTCTGAGAGAATCGTTCTTGCTCACTCCATATATGTCACCTTTCATGCAATAAAATTCACTTGTGCATCTGCACACGTCCTCTGCTATTCTGTACCCGCTCGCTGACAAGCAGGGACGCGTGGCCTGGAGCCCAGACGAAGAGTTCAAGTGGAAGTGAGCTGGGATCACTGAGATTTCCATACGTCTTCAGTCCGAACGCATACTGTAGTAGAACGGCAAGGTGGACAAGTTGTTAGATGTTCGTCTTGAATTTGAGGTTTCTGCCCCACAAAACACGGACAATTGATAGGCTCTGAGAGCATCATTCTTGCTCACTGCACATACGTCATCTTTCATGCAATAAAAATCACTTGTGCATCTGCACACGTCCTCTGCTACTCTGTACCCGCTCGCTGACAAGCAGCGACGCGTGGCCTGGAGCCCAGACGAAGAGTACCACTGCAAGTGTGCTGGGATCACAGAGATTTCAATATGTCTTCAGTCCGAACGCATGCTGTAGTAGAGCGGCAAGGTGGACAAGTTGTTAGATGTTCGTCTTGAATTTGGGGTTTCTGCCCCACAAAACACGGATAATTGATAGGCTCTGAGAGCATCGTTCTTGCTCACTGCATATACTGCATTTTTCATGCAAAAAAATTCACTTGTGCATCTGCACACGTCCTCTGCTAGTCTGTACCCGCTCGCTGACAAGAAGGGACGCGTGGCCTAGAGCCCAGACGAAGAGTACCACTGGAAGTATGCTGGGATCACAGAGATTTCAACATGTCTTCAGTCCGAACGCATACTGTAATAGAGCGGCAAGGTGGACAACTTGTAAGACGTTCGTCTTGAATTTGGGGTTTGTGCCCCACAACACACGGACAATTGATAGGCTCTGAGAGAATCGTTCTTGCTCACTCCATATATGTCACCTTTCATGCAATGAAATTCACTTGTGCATCTGCACACGTCCTCTGCTATTCTGTACCCGCTCGCTGACAAGCAGGGACGCGTGGCCTGGAGCCCAGACGAAGAGTTCAAGTGGAAGTGAGCTGGGATCACTGAGATTTCCATACGTCTTCAGTCCGAACGCATACTGTAGTAGAACGGCAAGGTGGACAAGTTGTTAGATGTTCGTCTTGAATTTGAGGTTTCTGCCCCACAAAACACGGACAATTGATAGGCTCTGAGAGCATCATTCTTGCTCACTGCACATACGTCATCTTTCATGCAATAAAAATCACTTGTGCATCTGCACACGTCCTCTGCTACTCTGTACCCGCTCGCTGACAAGCAGCGACGCGTGCCCTGGAGCCCAGACGAAGAGTACCACTGCAAGTGTGCTGGGATCACAGAGATTTCAATATGTCTTCAGTCCGAACGCATGCTGTAGTAGAGCGGCAAGGTGGACAAGTTGTTAGATGTTCTTGAATTTGGGGTTTGTTCCCCACAAAACGCCCACAATTGATAGGCTCTGAGAGCATTGTTCTTGCTCACAGCATATACATCATCTTTCATGCAATGATATTCATTTGTGCATCTGCACACGTCCTCTGCTATTCTGTACCCGCTCGCTGACAAGCAGGGACGCGTGGTTTGGAGCCCAGATGAAGAGTACCACTGGAAGTGTGCTGGGATCACAGAGATTTCAATATGTCTTCAGTCCAAACGCATACTGTAGTAGAGCGGCAAGGTGGACAAGTGGTAAGACGTTCGTCTTGAATTTGGGGTTTGTGCCCCACAAAACACGGACAATTGATAGGCTCTGAGAGACTCGTTCTTGCTCACGGCATAGACGTCATCTTTCATGCAATAAAATTCACTTGTGCACCTGCACACGTCCTCTGCTATTCTGTACCCGCTCGCTGACAAGCAGGGACGCGTGGCCTGGAGCCCAGACGAAGAGTACCACTAGAAGTGTGCTGGGATCGCTGAGATTTCAATATGTCTTCAGTCCGAACGCATACTGTAGTAGAGCGGCAAGGTGGACAAGTTGTTAGATGTTCGTCTTGAATTTGGGGTATGTGCCCCACAACACACGGACAATTGATAGGCTCTGAGAGAATCGTTCTTGCTCACTCCATATACGTCACCTTTCATGCAATAAAACACTTGTGCATCTGCACACGTCCTCTGCTATTCTCTACCCGCTCGCTGACAAGCAGGGACGCGTGGCCTGGAGACCAGACGAAGAGTACCACTGGAAGTGTGCTGGGATCACAGAGATTTCAATATGTATTCAGTCCGAACGCATACTTTACTAGAGCGGCAAGGTGGACAAGTTGTTAGATGTTCGTCTTGAATTTGGGGTTTGAGCCCCACAAAACACAGACAATTGATAGGCTCTGAGAGCATCGTTCTTGCTCACTGCATATACGTCATCTTTCATGCAATAAAATTCACTTGTGCATCTGCACACGTCCTCTGCTATTCTGTACCCGCTCGCTGACAAGCAGGGACGCGTGGCCTGGAGCCCAGACGAAGAGTTCAACTGGAAGTGAGCTGGGATCACTGAGATTTCAATACGTCTTCAGTCCGAACGCATACTGTAGTAGAACGGCAAGGTGGACAAGTTGTTAGATGTTCGTCTTAATAATAATAATAATTGGTTTTTGGGGAAAGGAAATGGCGCAGTATCTGTCTCTCATATCGTTGGACACCTGAACCGCGCCGTAAAGGAAGGGGTAAAGGAGGGAGAGAAAGAACAAATGAAGAATAGGTGCCGTAGTGGAGGGCTCCGGAATAATTTCGACCACCTGGGGATCTTTAACGTGCACTGACATCGCACAGCACACGGGCGCCTTAGCGTTTTTCCTCCATAAAAACGCAGCCGCCGCGGTCGGATTCGAGCCCGGGAACTCCGAATCCGACCGCGGCGGCTGCGTTTTTATGGAGGAAAAACGCTAAGGCGCCCGTGTTGAATTTGGGGATTCTGCCCCACAAAACACGGACAATTGATGGGCTCTGAGAGCATCATTATTGCTCACTGCATATACGTCATCTTTCATGCAAGAAAAATCACTTGTGCATCTGCACACGTCCTCTGCTTTTCTGTACCCGCTCGCTGACAAGCAGGGACGCGTGGTTTGGAGCCCAGACGAAGAGTACCACTGGAAGTGTGCTGGGATCACAGAGATTTCAATATGTCTTCAGACCGAACGCATACTGTAGTAGATCGGCAAGGTGAACACGTTGTTAGATGTTCGTCTTGAATTTGGGGTTGGTGCCCCACAAAACACGGAAAAATGATAGGGTCTCAGAGCATCGTTCTTGCTCACTGCATATACGTCATCTTTCATGCAATAAAATTCTCTTGTGCATCTGCACACGTCCTCTGCTATTTTGTACCCGTTCGCTGACAAGCAGGGACGCGTGGCCTGGAGCCCAGACGAAGAGTACCACTGGAAGTGGGCTGGGATCACAGAGATTTCAATATGTCTTCAGTCCGAACGCGTACTGTAGTAGAGCGGCAAGGTGGACAAGTTGTTAGATGTTCGTGTTGAATTTGGGGTTTGTGCCCCACAAAACACGGACAATTGATAGGCTCTGAGAGCATCGTTCTTGCTCACTGCATATGCGTCATCTTTCATGAAATAAAATTCACTTATGCATCTGCACACGTCCTCTGCTATTCTGTACGCGCTCGCTGACAAGCAGGGATGCGTGGCGTGGAGCCCAGACGAAGAGTACCACTGGAATTGTGCAGGGATCACAGAGATTTTAATATGTCTTCAGTCCGAACGCATACTGTAGTAGAGCGGCAAGGTGGACAAGTTGTTAGATGTTCGTCTTGAATTTGGGGTTTGTGCCCCACAAAACACAGACAATTGATAGGCTCTGAGAGCATCGTTCTTGGTCACGGCATATATATCATCTTTCATGCAATAAAATTCACTTGTGCATCTGCACACGTCCTCTGCTATTCTGTACCCGCTCGCTGACAAGCAGGGACGCGTGGCCGGGAGCCCAGACGAAGAGTACCACTAGAAGTGTGCTGGGATCACCGAGATTTCAATGTCTTCAGTCCGAACGCATACTGTAGTAGAGCGGCAAGGTGGCCAACTTGTAAGACGTTCGTCTTGAATTTGGGGTTTGTGCCCCACAAAACACGGACAATTGATAGGCTCTGGGAGCATCGTTCTTGCTCACTGCATATACGTCATCTTTCATGCAATGAAATTCACTTATGCATCTACACTCGTCCTCTGCTATTCTGTACCCGCTCGCTAACAAGAAGGGACGCTTGGCCTGGAGCCCAGACGGAGAGTACCACTGGAATTGTGCTGGGATCACAGAGATTTTAATATGTCTTCAGTTCGAACGCATACTGTAGTAGAGCGGCAAGGTGGACAAGTTGTTAGATGTTTGTCTTGAATTTGGGGTTTGTGCCCCACAAAACACAGACAATTGATAGGCTCTGAGAGCATCGTTCTTGCTCACGGCATATATATCATCTTTCATGCAATAGAATTCACTTGTGCATCTGCACACGTCCTCTGCTATTCTGCACCCGCTCGCTGACAAGCAGGGACGCGTGGCCTAGAGCCCAGACGAAGAGTACCACTGGAAGTATGCTGGGATCACAGAGATTTCAACATGTCTTCAGGCCGAACGCATACTGTAGTAGAGCGGCAAGGTGGCCAACTTGTAAGACGTTCGTCTTGAATTTGGGGTTTGTGCCCCACAAAACACGGACAATTGATAGGCTCTGGGAGCATCGTTCTTGCTCACTGCATATACGTCATCTTTCATGCAATGAAACTCACTTGTGCATCTGCACACGTCCTCTGCTATTCTGCACCCGCTCGCTGACAAGCAGGGACGCGTGGCCTGGAGCCCAGACGAAGAGTACCACTGGAAGTATGCTGGGATCACAGAGATTTCAACATGTCTGCAGTCCGAACGCATACTGTAGTAGAGCGGCAAGGTGGACAACTTGTAAGACGTTCGTCTTGAATTTGGGGTTTGTGCCCCACAAAACACGGACAATTGATAGGCTCTGGGAGCATCGTTCTTGCTCACTGCATATACGTCATCTTTCATGCAATGAAACTCACTTGTGCATCTGCACACGTCCTCTGCTATTCTGCACCCGCTCGCTGACAAGCAGGGACGCGTGGCCTGGAGCCCAGACGAAGAGTACCACTGGAAGTATGCTGGGATCACAGAGATTTCAACATGTCTTCAGTCCGAACGCATACTGTAGTAGAGCGGCAAGGTGGACAACTTGTAAGACGTTCGTCTTGAATTTGGGGTTTGTGCCCCACAAAACACGGACAATTGATAGGCTCTGGGAGCATCGTTCTTGCTCACTGCATATACGTCATCTTTCATGCAATGAAACTCACTTGTGCATCTGCACACGTCCTCTGCTATTCTGCACCCGCTCGCTGACAAGCAAGGACGCGTGGCCTGGAGCCCAGACGAAGAGTACCACTGGAAGTATGCTGGGATCACAGAGATTTCAACATGTCTTCAGTCCGAACGCATACTGTAGTAGAGCGGCAAGGTGGACAACGTGTAAGACGTTCGTCTTGAATTTGGGGATTGTGCCCCACAATACACGTACAATTGATAGGCTCTGGGAGCATCGTTCTTGCTCACTGCATATACGTCATCTTTCATGCAATGAAACTCACTTGTGCATCTGCACACGTCCTCTGCTATTCTGTACCCGCTCGCTGACAAGCAGGAACGCGTGGCCGGGAGCCCAGACGAAGAGTACCACTAGAAGTGTGCTGGAATCACCGAGATTTCAATGTCTTCAGTCCGAACGCATACTGTAGTAGAGCGGCATGGTGGACAAGTTGTTAGATGTTCGTCTTGAATTTGGGGTTTCTGCCCCACAAAACACGGATAATTGTTAGGCTCTGAGAGCATCGTTCTTGCTCACTGCATAGACGTCATCTTTCATGCAATAAAATTCACTTGTGCACCTGCACACGTCCTCTGCTATTCTGTACCCGCTCGCTGACAAGCAGGGACGCGTGGCCTGGAGACCAGACGAAGAGTACCACTGGAATTGTGCTGGGATCACAGAGACTTCAATATGTCTTCAGTCCGAACGCATACTGTAGTAGAGCGGCAAGGTGGACAAGTTGTTAGATGTTCGTCTTGAATTTGGGGTTTGTGCCCCACAAAACACAGACAATTGATAGGCTCTGAGAGCATCGTTCTTGCTCACTGCATAGACGTCATCTTTCATGCAATAAAATTCACTTGTGCACCTGCACACGTCCTCTGCTATTCTGTACCCGCTCGCTGACAAGCAGGGACGCGTGGCCTGGAGACCAGACGAAGAGTACCACTGGAATTGTGCTGGGATCACAGAGATTTCAATATGTCTTCAGTCCGAACGCATACTGTAGTAGAGCGGCAAGGTGGACAAGTTGTTAGATGTTCGTCTTGAATTTTGGGTTTGTGCCCCCCAAAACACGGACAATTGATAGGCTCTGAGAGCATCGTTCTTGCTCACTGCATATACGTCATCTTTCATGCAATAAAACTCACTTGTGCATCTGCACACGTCCTCTGCTATTCTGTACCCGCTCGCTGACAAGCAGGAACGCGTGGCCTGGAGCCCAGACGAAGAGTACAACTGGAAGTGTGCTGGGATCACAGAGATTTCAATATGTCTTCAGTCCGAACGCATACTGTAGCAGAGCGGCATGGTGGACAAGTTGTTAGATGTTCGTCTTGAATTTGGGGTTTGTGCCCCACAAAACACGGACAATTGATAGGCTCTGAGAGCATCGTTCTTGCTCACAGCATATACGTCATCTTTCATGCAATAAAACTCACTTGTGCATCTGCACACGTCCTCTGCTATTCTGTACCCGCTCGCTGACAAGCAGGGACGCGTGGCCTGGAGCCCAGACGAAGAGTACCACTGGAATTGTGCTGGGATCACAGAGATTTTAATATGTCTTCAGTTCGAACGCATACTGTAGTAGAGTGGCAAGGTGGGCAAGTTGTTAGATGTTTGTCTTGAATTTGGGGTTTGTGCCCCACAAAACACAAGCAATTGATAGGCTCTGAGAGCATCGTTCTTGCTCACTGCATATACGTCATCTTTCATGCAATAAAACTCACTTGTGCATCTGCACACGTCCTCTGCTATTCTGTACCCGCTCGCTGACAAGCAGGGACGCGTGGCCTGGAGCCCAGACGAAGAGTACCACTGGAATTGTGCTGGGATCACAGAGATTTTAATATGTCTTCAGTTCGAACGCATACTGTAGTAGAGCGGCAAGGTGGACAAGTTGTTAGATGTTTGTCTTGAATTTGCGGTTTGTGCCCCACAAAACACAAGCAATTGATAGGCTCTGAGAGCATCGTTCTTGCTCACGGCATATATATCATCTTTCATGCAATAGAATTCACTTGTGCATCTGCACACGTCCTCTGCTATTCTGTACCCGCTCGCTGACAAGCAGGGACGCGTGGCCTAGAGCCCAGACGAAGAGTACCACTGGAAGTATGCTGGGATCACAGAGATTTCAATATGTCTTCAGTCCGAACGCATACTGTAGTAGAGCGGCAAGGTGGACAAGTTGTTAGATGTTCGTGTTGAATTTGGGGTTTGTGCCCCACAAAACACGGATAATTGATAGGCTCTGGGAGCATCGTTCTTGCTCACTGCATATACGTCATCTTTCATGCAATGAAACTCACTTGTGCATCTGCACACGTCCTCTGCTATTCTGCACCCGCTCGCTGACAAGCAGGGACGCGTGGCCTGGAGCCCAGACGAAGAGTACCACTGGAAGTATGCTGGGATCACAGAGATTTCAACATGTCTGCAGTCCGAACGCATACTGTAGTAGAGCGGCAAGGTGGACAACTTGTAAGACGTTCGTCTTGAATTTGGGGTTTGTGCCCCACAAAACACGGACAATTGATAGGCTCTGGGAGCATCGTTCTTGCTCACTGCATATACGTCATCTTTCATGCAATGAAACTCACTTGTGCATCTGCACACGTCCTCTGCTATTCTGCACCCGCTCGCTGACAAGCAGGGACGCGTGGCCTGGAGCCCAGACGAAGAGTACCACTGGAAGTATGCTGGGATCACAGAGATTTCAACATGTCTTCAGTCCGAACGCATACTGTAGTAGAGCGGCAAGGTGGACAACTTGTAAGACGTTCGTCTTGAATTTGGGGTTTGTGCCCCACAAAACACGGACAATTGATAGGCTCTGGGAGCATCGTTCTTGCTCACTGCATATACGTCATCTTTCATGCAATGAAACTCACTTGTGCATCTGCACACGTCCTCTGCTATTCTGCACCCGCTCGCTGACAAGCAAGGACGCGTGGCCTGGAGCCCAGACGAAGAGTACCACTGGAAGTATGCTGGGATCACAGAGATTTCAACATGTCTTCAGTCCGAACGCATACTGTAGTAGAGCGGCAAGGTGGACAACGTGTAAGACGTTCGTCTTGAATTTGGGGATTGTGCCCCACAATACACGTACAATTGATAGGCTCTGGGAGCATCGTTCTTGCTCACTGCATATACGTCATCTTTCATGCAATGAAACTCACTTGTGCATCTGCACACGTCCTCTGCTATTCTGTACCCGCTCGCTGACAAGCAGGAACGCGTGGCCGGGAGCCCAGACGAAGAGTACCACTAGAAGTGTGCTGGAATCACCGAGATTTCAATGTCTTCAGTCCGAACGCATACTGTAGTAGAGCGGCATGGTGGACAAGTTGTTAGATGTTCGTCTTGAATTTGGGGTTTCTGCCCCACAAAACACGGATAATTGTTAGGCTCTGAGAGCATCGTTCTTGCTCACTGCATAGACGTCATCTTTCATGCAATAAAATTCACTTGTGCACCTGCACACGTCCTCTGCTATTCTGTACCCGCTCGCTGACAAGCAGGGACGCGTGGCCTGGAGACCAGACGAAGAGTACCACTGGAATTGTGCTGGGATCACAGAGACTTCAATATGTCTTCAGTCCGAACGCATACTGTAGTAGAGCGGCAAGGTGGACAAGTTGTTAGATGTTCGTCTTGAATTTGGGGTTTGTGCCCCACAAAACACAGACAATTGATAGGCTCTGAGAGCATCGTTCTTGCTCACTGCATAGACGTCATCTTTCATGCAATAAAATTCACTTGTGCACCTGCACACGTCCTCTGCTATTCTGTACCCGCTCGCTGACAAGCAGGGACGCGTGGCCTGGAGACCAGACGAAGAGTACCACTGGAATTGTGCTGGGATCACAGAGATTTCAATATGTCTTCAGTCCGAACGCATACTGTAGTAGAGCGGCAAGGTGGACAAGTTGTTAGATGTTCGTCTTGAATTTTGGGTTTGTGCCCCCCAAAACACGGACAATTGATAGGCTCTGAGAGCATCGTTCTTGCTCACTGCATATACGTCATCTTTCATGCAATAAAACTCACTTGTGCATCTGCACACGTCCTCTGCTATTCTGTACCCGCTCGCTGACAAGCAGGAACGCGTGGCCTGGAGCCCAGACGAAGAGTACAACTGGAAGTGTGCTGGGATCACAGAGATTTCAATATGTCTTCAGTCCGAACGCATACTGTAGCAGAGCGGCATGGTGGACAAGTTGTTAGATGTTCGTCTTGAATTTGGGGTTTGTGCCCCACAAAACACGGACAATTGATAGGCTCTGAGAGCATCGTTCTTGCTCACAGCATATACGTCATCTTTCATGCAATAAAACTCACTTGTGCATCTGCACACGTCCTCTGCTATTCTGTACCCGCTCGCTGACAAGCAGGGACGCGTGGCCTGGAGCCCAGACGAAGAGTACCACTGGAATTGTGCTGGGATCACAGAGATTTTAATATGTCTTCAGTTCGAACGCATACTGTAGTAGAGTGGCAAGGTGGGCAAGTTGTTAGATGTTTGTCTTGAATTTGGGGTTTGTGCCCCACAAAACACAAGCAATTGATAGGCTCTGAGAGCATCGTTCTTGCTCACTGCATATACGTCATCTTTCATGCAATAAAACTCACTTGTGCATCTGCACACGTCCTCTGCTATTCTGTACCCGCTCGCTGACAAGCAGGGACGCGTGGCCTGGAGCCCAGACGAAGAGTACCACTGGAATTGTGCTGGGATCACAGAGATTTTAATATGTCTTCAGTTCGAACGCATACTGTAGTAGAGCGGCAAGGTGGACAAGTTGTTAGATGTTTGTCTTGAATTTGCGGTTTGTGCCCCACAAAACACAAGCAATTGATAGGCTCTGAGAGCATCGTTCTTGCTCACGGCATATATATCATCTTTCATGCAATAGAATTCACTTGTGCATCTGCACACGTCCTCTGCTATTCTGTACCCGCTCGCTGACAAGCAGGGACGCGTGGCCTAGAGCCCAGACGAAGAGTACCACTGGAAGTATGCTGGGATCACAGAGATTTCAATATGTCTTCAGTCCGAACGCATACTGTAGTAGAGCGGCAAGGTGGACAAGTTGTTAGATGTTCGTGTTGAATTTGGGGTTTGTGCCCCACAAAACACGGATAATTGTTAGGCTCTGAGAGCATCGTTCTTGCTCACTGCATAGACGTCATCTTTCATGCAATATAACTCACTTGTGCATATGCACACATCCTCTGCTATTCTGTACCCGCTCGCTGACAAGCAGGAACGCGTGGCCTGGAGCCCAGACGAAGAGTACAACTGGAAGTGTGCTGGGATCACAGAGATTTCAATATGTCTTCAGTCCGAACGCATACTGTAGCAGAGCGGCAAGGTGGACAACTTGTAAGACGTTCGTCTTGAAATTGGGGTTTGTGCCCAACAAAACACGGACAATTGATAGGCTCTGAGAGCATCGTTCTTGCTCACTGTATATACGTCATCTTGCATGCAATAAAACTCACTTGTGCATCTGCACACGTCCTCTGCTATTCTGTACCCGCTCGCTGACAAGCAGGGACGCGTGGCCTGGAGCCCAGACGAAGAGTACCACTGGAATTGTGCTGGGATCACAGAGATTTTAATATGTCTTCAGTTCGAACGCATACTGTAGTAGAGCGGCAAGGTGGACAAGTTGTTAGATGTTCGTCTTGAATTTGGGGTTTCTGCCCCACAAAACACGGATAATTGTTAGGCTCTGAGAGCATCGTTCTTGCTCACTGTATATACGTCATCTTGCATGCAATAAAACTCACTTGTGCATCTGCACACGTCCTCTGCTATTCTGTACCCGCTCGCTGACAAGCAGGGACGCGTGGCCTGGAGCCCAGACGAAGAGTACCACTGGAATTGTGCTGGGATCACAGAGATTTTAATATGTCTTCAGTTCGAACGCATACTGTAGTAGAGCGGCAAGGTGGACAAGTTGTTAGATGTTCGTCTTGAATTTGGGGTTTCTGCCCCACAAAACACGGATAATTGTTAGGCTCTGAGAGCATCGTTCTTGCTCACTGCATAGACGTCATCTTTCATGCAATAAAATTCACTTGTGCACCTGCACACGTCCTCTGCTATTCTGTACCCGCTCGCTGACAAGCAGGGACGCGTGGCCTGGAGCCCAGACGAACAGTACCACTAGAAGTGTGCTGGGATCACCGAGATTTCAATATGTCTTCAGTCCGAACGCATACTGTAGTAGAGCGGCATGGTGGACAAGTTGTTAGATGTTCGTCTTGAATTTGGGGTTTCTGCCCCACAAAACACGGATAATTGATAGGCTCTGAGAGCATCGTTCTTGCTCACTGCATATACGTCATCTTTCATGCAATATAACTCACTTGTGCATATGCACACATCCTCTGCTATTCTGTACCCGCTCGCTGACAAGTAGGAACGCGTGGCCTGGAGCCCAGACGAAGAGTTCCACTGGAAGTGTGCTGGGATCACAGAGATTTCAATATATGTTCAGTCCTAACGCATACGGTAGTAGAGCGGCAAGGTGGACAAGTTGTTAGATGTTCGTCTTGAATTTGGGGTTTCTGCCCCACAAAACACGGACAATTGATAGGCTCTGAGAGCATCGTTCTTGCTCACTGCATATACGTCATCTTTCATGCAATATAACTCACTTGTGCATATGCACACATCCTCTGCTATTCTGTACCCGCTCGCTGACAAGCAGGAACGCGTGGCCTGGAGCCCAGACGAAGAGTACCACTAGAAGTGTGCTGGGATCACCGAGATTTCAATATGTCTTCAGTCCGAACGCATACTGTAGTAGAGCGGCATGGTGGACAAGTTGTTAGATGTTCGTCTTGAATTTGGGGTTTCTGCCCCACAAAACACGGATAATTGTTAGGCTCTGAGAGCATCGTTCTTGCTCACTGCATAGACGTCATCTTTCATGCAATAAAATTCACTTGTGCACCTGCACACGTCCTCTGCTATTCTGTACCCGCTCGCTGACAAGCAGGAACGCGTGGCCTGGAGCCCAGACGAAGAGTTCCACTGGAAGTGTGCTGGGTCACAGAGATTTCAATATATGTTCAGTCCGAACGCATACTGTAGTAGAGCGGCATGGTGGACAAGTTGTTAGATGTTCGTCTTGAATTTGGGGTTTGTGCCCCACAAAACACGGACAATTGATAGGCTCTGAGAGCATCGTTCTTGCTCACTGCATATACGTCATCTTTCATGCAATAAAACTCACTTGTGCATCTGCACACGTCCTCTGCTATTCTGTACCCGCTCGCTGACAAGCAGGAACCCGTGGCCGGGAGCCCAGACGAAGAGTACCACTAGAAGTGTGCTGAGATCACCGAGATTTCAATAAGTCTTCAGTCCGAACGCATACTGTAGTAGAGCGGCAAGGTGGACAAGTTGTTAGATGTTCGTCTTGAATTTGGGGTTTCTGCCCCACAAAACACGGACAATTGATAGGCTCTGAGAGCATCGTTCTTGCTCACTGCATATACGTCATCTTTCATGCAATATAACTCACTTGTGCATATGCACACAACCTCTGCTATTCTGTACCCGCTCGCTGACAAGCAGGAACGCGTGGCCCGGAGCCCAGACGAAGAGTACAACTGGAAGTGTGCTGGGATCACATAGATTTCAATATGTCTTCAGTACGAACGCATACTGTAGTAGAGCGGCATGGTGGACAAGTTGTTAGATGTTCGTCTTGAATTTGGGGTTTTCTGCCCCACAAAACACGGATAATTGATAGGCTCTGAGAGCATCGTTCTTGCTCACAGCATAGACGTCATCTTTCATGCAATAAAATTCACTTGTGCACCTGCACACGTCCTCTGCTATTCTGTACCCGCTCGCTGATAAGCAGGGACGCGTGGCCTGGAGCCCAGACGAAGAGTACCACTGGAATTGTGCTGGGATCACAGAGATTTCAATATGTCTTCAGTCCGAACGCATACTGTAGTAGAGCGGCAAGGTGGACAAGTTGTTAGATGTTCGTCTTGAATTTGGGGTTTGTGCCCCACAAAACACAGACAATTGATACTCTCTGAGAGCATCGTTCTTGCTCACGGCATATACGTCATCTTTCATGCAATAAAATTCACTTGTGCATCTGCACACGTCCTCTGCTATTCTGTACCCGCTCGCAGACAAGCAGGGACGCGTGGCCTGGAGCCAAGACGAAGAGTAACACTGGAAGTATGCTGGGATCACAGAGATTTCAATATGTCTTCAGTCCGAACGCATACTGTAGTAGAGCGGCAAGGTGGACAAGTTGTTAGATGTTCGTCTTGAATTTGGGGTTTGTGCCCCACAAAACACAGACAATTGATACTCTCTGAGAGCATCGTTCTTGCTCACGGCATATACGTCATCTTTCATGCAATAAAATTCACTTGTGCATCTGCACACGTCCTCTGCTATTCTGTACCCGCTCGCAGACAAGCAGGGACGCGTGGCCTGGAGCCAAGACGAAGAGTAACACTGGAAGTATGCTGGGATCACAGAGATTTCAATGTCTTCAGTCCGAACGCATACTGTAGTAGAGCGGCAAGGTGGACAAGTTGTTAGATGTTCGTCTTGAATTTGGGGTTTCTGCCCCACAAAACACGGATAATTGATAGGCTCTGAGAGAATCGTTCTTGCTCACAGCATAGACGTCATCTTTCATGCAATAAAATTCACTTGTGCACCTGCACACGTCCTCTGCTATTCTGTACCCGCTCGCTGACAAGCAGGGACGCGTGGCCTGGAGCCCAGACGAAGAGTACCACTGGAATTGTGCTGGGATCACAGAGATTTCAATATGTCTTCAGTCCGAACGCATACTGTAGTAGAGCGGCAAGGTGGACAAGTTGTTAGATGTTCGCCTTGAATTTGGGGTTTGTGCCCCACAAAACACAGACAATTGATAGGCTCTGAGAGCATCGTTCTTGCTCACGGCATATACGTCATCTTTCATGCAATAAAATTCATTTGTGCATCTGCACACGTCCTCTGCTATTCTGTACCCGCTCGCAGACAAGCAGGGACGCGTGGCCTGGAGCCCGGACGAAGAGTACCACTGGAATTGTGCTGGGATCACCTAGATTTCAATATGTCTTCAGTCCGAACGCATACTGTAGTAGAGCGGCATGGTGGACAAGTTGTTAGAGGTTCGTGTTGAATTTGGGGTTTCTGCCCCACAAAACACGGATAATTGAAAGGCTCTGAGAGCATCGTTCTTGCTCACTGCATATACGTCATCTTTCATGCAATAAAATTCACTTGTGCATCTGCACACGTCCTCTGCTATGTTGTACCCGCTCGCTGACAAGCAGGGACGCGTGGCCTAGAGCCCAGACGAAGAGTACCACTGGAAGTATGCTGGGATCACAGAGATTTCAATATGTCTTCAGTCCGAACGCACACTGTAGTAGAGCGGCAAGGTGGACAAGTTGTAAGACGTTCGTCTTGAATTTGGCGTTTGTGCCCCACAAAACACGGACAATTGATAGGCTCTGAGAGACTCGTTCTTGCTCACTCCATATACGTCATCTTTCATGAAATAAAATTCACTTATGCATCTACACTCGTCGTCTGCTATTCTGTACCCGCTCGCTAACAAGCAGGGACGCGGGGCCTGGAGCCCCGACGAAGAGTACCACTGGAAGTATGCAGGGATCACAGAGATTTCAATATGTCTTCAGTCCGAACGCATACTGTAGTAGAGCGGCAAAGTGGACAAGTTGTTAGTTGTTCGTCTTGAATTTGGGGTTTGTGCCCCACAAAACACAGACAATTGATAGGCTCTGAGAGCATCGTTCTTGGTCAGTGCATATACGTCATCTTTCATGCAATAAAATTCACTTGTGCATCTGCACACGTCCTCTGATATTCTGTACCCGCTCGCTGACAAGCAGGGACACGTGGCCTAGAGCCCAGATGAAGAGTACCACTGGTAGTATGCTGGGATCACAGAGATTTCAATATGTCTTCAGTCCGAACGCATACTGTAGTAGAGCGGCAAGGTGGACAAGTTGTTAGTTGTTCGTCTTGAATTTGGGGTTTGTGCCCCACAAAACACGGACAATTGATAGGCTCTGAGAGAATCGTTCTTGCTCACTCCATATACGTCACCTTTCATTAAATAAAATTCACTTATGCATCTGCACTCGTCCTCTGCTATTCTGTACCCGCTCGCTGACAAGCAGGGACGCGTGGCCTAGAGCCCAGACGAAGAGTTCCACTGGAAGTGTGCTGGGATCACAGAGATTCCAATATGTCTTCAGTCCGAACGCATACTGTAGTAGAGCGGCATGGTGGACAAGTTGTTAGATGTTCGTCTTGAATTTGGGGTTTCTGCCCCACAAAACACGGATAATTGAAAGGCTCTGAGAGCATCGTTCTTGCTCACTGCATATACGTCATCTTTCATGCAATATAATTCACTTGTGCATCTGCACACGTCCTCTACTATTCTGTACCCGCTCGCTGACAAGCAGGGACGCGTGGCCTGGAGCCCAGACGAAGAGTACCACTGGAATTGTGCTGGGATCACAGAGATTTCAATATGTCTTCAGTCCGAACGCATACTGTAGTAGAGCGGCAAGGTGGACAAGTTGTTAGATGTTCGTCTTGAATTTGAAGTTTGTGCCCCACAATACACAGACAATTCATAGTCTCTGAGAGCATCGTTCTTGCTCACGGCATATACGTCACCTTTCATGCAATAAAATTCACTTGTGCATCTGCACACGTCCTCTGCTATGTTGTACCCGCTCGCTGACAAGCAGGGACGCGTGGCCTGGAGCCCAGACGAAGAGTCCTCTGGAAGTGTGCTGGGATCACAGAGATTTCAATATGTCTTCCGTCCGAACGCATACTGTAGTAGAGCGGCAAGGTGGACAAGTTGTTAGTTGTTCGTCTTGAATTTGGGGTTTGTGCCCCACAAAACACGGACAATTGATAGGCTCTGAGAGCATCGTTCTTGGTCAGTGCATATACGTCATCTTTCATGCAATAAAATTCACTTGTGCATCTGCGCACGTCCTCTGCAATTCTGTACCCGCTCGCTGACAAGCAGGGACGCGTGGCCTAGAGCCCAGACGAAGAGTACCACTGGAAGTATGCTGGGATAACAGAGATTTCAATTTGTCTTCAGTCCGAACGCATATTGTAGTAGAGCGGCAAGGTGGACAAGTTGTAAGACGTTCGTCTTCAATTTGGGGTTTGTGCCCCGCAAAACACGGACAATTGATAGGCTCTGAGAGAATCGTTCTTGCTCACTCCATATACGTCATCTTTCATGCAATAAAATTCACTTGTGTATCTGCACACGTCCTCTGCTATTCTTCACCCGCTCGCTGACAAGCAGGGACGCGTGGCCTAGAGCCCAGACGAAGAGTACCACTGGAAGTATGCTGGGATCACAGAGATTTCAATATGTCTTCAGTCCGAACGCACACTGTAGTAGAGCGGCAAGGTGGACAAGTTGTAAGACGTTCGTCTTGAATTTGGCGTTTGTGCCCCACAAAACACGGACAATTGATAGGCTCTGAGAGACTCGTTCTTGCTCACTCCATATACGTCATCTTTCATGAAATAAAATTCACTTATGCATCTACACTCGTCGTCTGCTATTCTGTACCCGCTCGCTAACAAGCAGGGACGCGGGGCCTGGAGCCCCGACGAAGAGTACCACTGGAAGTATGCAGGGATCACAGAGATTTCAATATGTCTTCAGTCCGAACGCATACTGTAGTAGAGCGGCAAAGTGGACAAGTTGTTAGTTGTTCGTCTTGAATTTGGGGTTTGTGCCCCACAAAACACAGACAATTGATAGGCTCTGAGAGCATCGTTCTTGGTCAGTGCATATACGTCATCTTTCATGCAATAAAATTCACTTGTGCATCTGCACACGTCCTCTGATATTCTGTACCCGCTCGCTGACAAGCAGGGACACGTGGCCTAGAGCCCAGATGAAGAGTACCACTGGTAGTATGCTGGGATCACAGAGATTTCAATATGTCTTCAGTCCGAACGCATACTGTAGTAGAGCGGCAAGGTGGACAAGTTGTTAGTTGTTCGTCTTGAATTTGGGGTTTGTGCCCCACAAAACACGGACAATTGATAGGCTCTGAGAGAATCGTTCTTGCTCACTCCATATACGTCACCTTTCATTAAATAAAATTCACTTATGCATCTGCACTCGTCCTCTGCTATTCTGTACCCGCTCGCTGACAAGCAGGGACGCGTGGCCTAGAGCCCAGACGAAGAGTTCCACTGGAAGTGTGCTGGGATCACAGAGATTCCAATATGTCTTCAGTCCGAACGCATACTGTAGTAGAGCGGCATGGTGGACAAGTTGTTAGATGTTCGTCTTGAATTTGGGGTTTCTGCCCCACAAAACACGGATAATTGAAAGGCTCTGAGAGCATCGTTCTTGCTCACTGCATATACGTCATCTTTCATGCAATATAATTCACTTGTGCATCTGCACACGTCCTCTACTATTCTGTACCCGCTCGCTGACAAGCAGGGACGCGTGGCCTGGAGCCCAGACGAAGAGTACCACTGGAATTGTGCTGGGATCACAGAGATTTCAATATGTCTTCAGTCCGAACGCATACTGTAGTAGAGCGGCAAGGTGGACAAGTTGTTAGATGTTCGTCTTGAATTTGAAGTTTGTGCCCCACAATACACAGACAATTCATAGTCTCTGAGAGCATCGTTCTTGCTCACGGCATATACGTCACCTTTCATGCAATAAAATTCACTTGTGCATCTGCACACGTCCTCTGCTATGTTGTACCCGCTCGCTGACAAGCAGGGACGCGTGGCCTGGAGCCCAGACGAAGAGTCCTCTGGAAGTGTGCTGGGATCACAGAGATTTCAATATGTCTTCCGTCCGAACGCATACTGTAGTAGAGCGGCAAGGTGGACAAGTTGTTAGTTGTTCGTCTTGAATTTGGGGTTTGTGCCCCACAAAACACGGACAATTGATAGGCTCTGAGAGCATCGTTCTTGGTCAGTGCATATACGTCATCTTTCATGCAATAAAATTCACTTGTGCATCTGCGCACGTCCTCTGCAATTCTGTACCCGCTCGCTGACAAGCAGGGACGCGTGGCCTAGAGCCCAGACGAAGAGTACCACTGGAAGTATGCTGGGATAACAGAGATTTCAATTTGTCTTCAGTCCGAACGCATATTGTAGTAGAGCGGCAAGGTGGACAAGTTGTAAGACGTTCGTCTTCAATTTGGGGTTTGTGCCCCGCAAAACACGGACAATTGATAGGCTCTGAGAGAATCGTTCTTGCTCACTCCATATACGTCATCTTTCATGCAATAAAATTCACTTGTGTATCTGCACACGTCCTCTGCTATTCTTCACCCGCTCGCTGACAAGCAGGGACGCGTGGCCTAGAGCCCAGACGAAGAGTACCACTGGAAGTATGCTGGGATCACAGAGATTTCAATATGTCTTCAGTCCGAACGCACACTGTAGTAGAGCGGCAAGGTGGACAAGTTGTAAGACGTTCGTCTTGAATTTGGCGTTTGTGCCCCACAAAACACGGACAATTGATAGGCTCTGAGAGACTCGTTCTTGATCACTCCATATACGTCATCTTTCATGAAATAAAATTCACTTATGCATCTACACTCGTCCTCTGCTATTCTGTACCCGCTCGCTAACAAGCAGGGACGCGGGGCCTGGAGCCCCGACGAAGAGTTCCACTGGAAGTGTGCTGGGATCACAGAGATTCCAATATGTCTTCAGTCCGAACGCATACTGTAGTAGAGCGGCATGGTGGACAAGTTGTTAGATGTTCGTCTTGAATTTGGGGTTTCTGCCCCACAAAACACGGATAATTGAAAGGCTCTGAGAGCATCGTTCTTGCTCACTGCATATACGTCATCTTTCATGCAATATAATTCACTTGTGCATCTGCACACGTCCTCTACTATTCTGTACCCGCTCGCTGACAAGCAGGGACGCGTGGCCTGGAGCCCAGACGAAGAGTACCACTGGAATTGTGCTGGGATCACAGAGATTTCAATATGTCTTCAGTCCGAACGCATACTGTAGTAGAGCGGCAAGGTGGACAAGTTGTTAGATGTTCGTCTTGAATTTGAAGTTTGTGCCCCACAATACACAGACAATTCATAGTCTCTGAGAGCATCGTTCTTGCTCACGGCATATACGTCACCTTTCATGCAATAAAATTCACTTGTGCATCTGCACACGTCCTCTGCTATGTTGTACCCGCTCGCTGACAAGCAGGGACGCGTGGCCTGGAGCCCAGACGAAGAGTCCTCTGGAAGTGTGCTGGGATCACAGAGATTTCAATATGTCTTCCGTCCGAACGCATACTGTAGTAGAGCGGCAAGGTGGACAAGATGTTAGGTGTTCTTTTTGAATTTGGGGTTTGTGCCCCACAAAATACGGACAATTGATAGGATCATAGAACATCGTTCTTGCTCACTGCATATACGTCATCTTTCATGCAATAAAACTCACTTGTGCATCTGCACACGTCCTCTGCTTTTCTGTACCCGCTCGCTGACAAGCAGGGACGCGTGGCCTGGAGCCCAGACGAAGAGTGCACTGGAAGTGTGCTGGGATCACAGAGATTTCAATATGTCTTCCGCCCGAACGCATACTGTAGTAGAGCGGCAAGGTGGACAAGTTGTTAGATGTTCTTGAATTTGGGGTTTGTTCTCCAAAAAACACGGACAATTGATAGGCTCTGAGAGCATCGTTCTTGCTCACTGCATATACGCCATCTTTCATGCAATAAAATTCAGTTGCGCATCTGCACACGTCCTCTGCTATTCTGTACCCGCTCGCTGACAAGCAGGGACGCGTGGCCTGGAGCCCAGACGAAGAGTTCCACTGGAAGTGTGCTGGGATCACAGAGATTTCAATATGTCTTCAGTCCGAACGCATACTGTAGTAGAGCGGCAAGGTGGACAACTTGTAAGACGTTCGTCTTGAATTTGGGGTTTGTGCCCCACAAAACACGGACAATTGATAGGCTCTGAGAGAATCGTTCTTGCTCACTCCATATACGTCATCTTTCATGCAATAAAATTCACTTGTGCATCTGCACACGTCCTCTGCTATTCTGTACCCGCTCGCTGACAAGCAGGGACGCGTGGCCTGGAGCCCAGACGAAGAGTTCTACTGGAAGTGAGCTTGGATCACTGAGATTTCAATACGTGTTCAGTCCGAACGCATACTGTAGTAGAACGGCAAGGTGGACAAGATGTTAGGTGTTCTTTTTGAATTTGGGGTTTGTGCCCCACAAAATACGGACAATTGATAGGCTCATAGAACATCGTTCTTGCTCACTGCATATACGTCATCTTTCATGCAATAAAACTCACTTGTGCATCTGCACACGTCCTCTGCTTTTCTGTACCCGCTCGCTGACAAGCAGGGACGCGTGGCCTGGAGCCCAGACGAAGAGTTCTACTGGAAGTGAGCTGGGATCACTGAGATTTCAATACGTGTTCAGTCCGAACGCATACTGTAGTAGAACGGCAAGGTGGACAAGATGTTAGGTGTTCTTTTTGAATTTGGGGTTTGTGCCCCACAAAATACGGACAATTGATAGGATCATAGAACATCGTTCTTGCTCACTGCATATACGTCATCTTTCATGCAATAAAACTCACTTGTGCATCTGCACACGTCCTCTGCTTTTCTGTACCCGCTCGCTGACAAGCAGGGACGCGTGGCCTGGAGCCCAGACGAAGAGTGCACTGGAAGTGTGCTGGGATCACAGAGATTTCAATATGTCTTCCGCCCGAACGCATACTGTAGTAGAGCGGCAAGGTGGACAAGTTGTTAGATGTTCTTGAATTTGGGGTTTGTTCTCCAAAAAACACGGACAATTGATAGGCTCTGAGAGCATCGTTCTTGCTCACTGCATATACGCCATCTTTCATGCAATAAAATTCAGTTGCGCATCTGCACACGTCCTCTGCTATTCTGTACCCGCTCGCTGACAAGCAGGAACGCGTGGCCTGGAGCCTAGACGAAAGTACCACTGGAAGTGTGCTGGGATCACAGAGATTTCAATATGTCTTCAGTCCGAACGCATACTGTAGTAGAGCGGCAAGGTGGACAAGTTGTTAGTTGTTCGTCTTGAATTTGGGGCTTGTGCCCCACAAAACACGGACAATTGATAGGCTCTGAGAGAATCGTTCTTGCTCACTCCATATACGTCACCTTTCATGAAATAAAATTCACTTGTGCATCTGCACTCGTCCTCTGCTATTCTGCACCCCCTCGCTGACAAGCAGGGACGCGTGGCCTGGAGCCCAGACGAAGAGTACCACTGGAAGTGTGCTGGGATCTCAGAGATTTCGATATGTCTTCAGTCCGAACGCATGCTGTAGTAGAGCGGCAAGGTGGACAAGTTGCTTGCATACAATGTGCACATGGTCGACGCCCGATTAATGTGCAGTGGGTCTGATACGGATAAGCACAGGATACTCAACAGTCTCAAAAGACTATACGGAATTGACGCTGCTGTCGAGGCCATTTAGATAGTAAAACATGGCCCCAAGTATGTAGGGCTTCGTTTCAACAGGGTCTGAATTCTTGCGTCAAACTCGCGCCTCAATTACTACCTTCGCGTGGGTCAGTCCTGTTTCATTTGTCTCTATGTCGTCCTTTGTTTTCTTTGCGCTGCACCTTTCCATGATAACACCTAAAACATCTTTATCTTCTGCAATACTGTTAAATGACAAAGAACTGCTAAACTGTCTTTACTGTACCAAACCTATTTATTGCGAAGTTCACTGCGAGACAAGTGCTAATAGGACGTTCTTGCGGGCTTGTTGGTGATAGTTTGAGGACGGTTAGAAAGTGCGCAAAAAGGTGGTCGTGTGGTGATATGTTCCTTTCTTTATCTCCTATATACATGCTTCAGCCCACTTTCTAACCATTCTCGAGTGTAAAGATTGATTGAGGTGAGGAGGATATAGTACTCCATCGTATGTCAGGGTGCGGTGAAGGGCATTGTGGTAACCTCCGACCCACGTAGCACAAGACATTGGTCCAATGCAAGAATTCTACTGGCAAATCAGCGTGGCCCTAAGTAGGCCCAGACTTCCCAATCTGTATATGATGTGGACAGTGCCAGTCGTTGCTGCATTCAGTATTCGCCCAGGTTGGGTGTTGCTTCCCCAGTATTGCCTGTACCATCATAAAATCATAGACCATGATATACTAGTGTCACAGCTCTAAAATCAAATGCAAATCTTCGCAATCCAGAATCTCAACGTAAATTAGCCTGGCTCCTTCTCGATCACACGTTCTATCATTTTCCAATTGATAATAGCGTTATATCTTCCGCTCACCGCCATGCATCCCGGACCAGTCATTCCAGGTGCGTATATCCGCCGCACGCGTGCAAATCATCGCATCTTCACTCGTTTTCTCCACAACGAGCGAAAGACTGGAATGATCTGCCTGAAGAAGCGGTTCACCACTCCAGTGCGACATATATCAGGACAGGCATTGAAAATTTTCTTTTGTGAAGCCGCCCACCCTTGAAATCGTGTCTGAATCCACCCACTCCTCATGTAAAACCCCCGTCCAAGGGTAAGATGTGGATTAAATAATTAAATGAATAAAATACAATCATGCGCCAAGAAAGCCAGAGTTCCTCCACTGTTTGCCACAACCGGCTGTGCCACTCAAAAAAGTTGGCAAGGTTGTCTCTATACGTTGAATCTATATTGGCTACCGTAGGTAGTCATTGGGGTGCCTGTTGAACTTCCATGCCAACATTCCATATTGTGGCAGCAAAGAAAACTAATTTTATTCATATGAGTACAATGGTAGCTTTTAACTTTCGAGATAGTATGAAATTGACGAGTCACTTGTATAGTCCCGTGTCATCTACAGAATTCAATATTTAGTGGCATATGTCTCTTAACCGCACTAAGTGTCAATTTGTCTCCTTTACGTGTAAACGCGACCCATCTCTGTTTAATTATACTTTAGACGCTGTACTGCTGTCGCGAGTGAGCGAATGCAAATATTTGGGGGTTTCTTTTTCATCCAAAGTAACCTGAAATAAACACGTCGAGTACATAACTGCAAGGGCTTGCCAAAATGCTAAATTTCATCAAACCTAATTTCAGAAAAGCGCCTCCCAAAATTATAGCAATACTTTACTAACGTAAGGTCTATTTGGAGTGCGCCTGTACGGTTCGGGACCCCCATACTAAACTTATTTTCGACATGCTTGAAAGGATACAAAACCACGCAGCTCGATTTATCTGCAATAATAACTTGACGTGTAGTGTTACTTGGGGATGGGTTAGAATAGGAACCCTTAAGCAGGCGCAGAAAAAATTTGCGGTTAGAAATCCTCTACAGATTGTATTTCGAAACAGAGTAGACAGAGAAGAGGTGCGATCATCAACTCAAATTAAAAGGATTTTATTCTCCAACCAGTTTTTTTTGTTATACATTCTTTCCACACACTCTCAGCGAATGTAACAGATTACCACAGAAAATTGCCGAATGTCACAGCGAAACAGTGCCAGTCGTTACCGCATTCAGCATTCGCCCAAGTTGGCTATTTCTTCCTCAGTATTGCCTGTAGCATCATAAAATCATAGACCTTGATATACTAGTGTCACAGCTCTAAATCTAATGCAAATCTTCGCAATCCAGAAACTCGACGTAAATTACCCTGGTGTAGCTGCTTGCACGGTGCCTTCGTTTAATTTGCTCGTTCATTCCTTTCAATTTTTTTCTTGTTTGTTAATGTGGCGTCATTCTACTATTTTCTAGTATTTTCTTTTTCTTTCCCACACAACGGCTTCTCGCAAACAGAACAATATGTACTTCCCCCCTTTATAAATGCTTTCCGGTGCTGCAGGTGTTATCAATACATAAATTAATTAAATATTAGGAAACTTTAAAGGGCCGCAACTAACCTCTCAAATGTCTGAAAATCTGCCGCGAATTCAGCAATTAATTAATGCGTGCTGGCGTGGCTCAATTGAAATGATTCATGTAATTATAAAGAGTATTTCACGTAAGACTCAACAATATCTAAAAACGGAATTTTAAATTGGAAGAGTGCTTTTCTCGGAATAGCATTGTCAGCTATGTAGTACATCAAAAAATAGCATAGAGTTCTCATCACCGTGAGGCTTATAAATTGAGGCGCGTAGCTCACCGTAAGGAATAGCGATATATTTTTATTTTAGAAACGCAGTTGGCCTTGGCGCTCTGGCCCAACAAATTTGGCTACATCGCGCCAAAATACACGCGCTTTTGAGAAGCTTCAAGGCAACGCAATGCGTCCAGTTCACGTAACTCGTCAAAATGGAAACATTTTGCTGTCACACAGCGCCGAAGGCAACCGCATTTACGAAATTACAAAATATGATATGAATATCACGGTGGGCTATGCGCCGCTCAATAATTAAGGAGACTAACAATAATTGCTAAACTGTTAACTATTCAATACTTGTGCAAACACCTAATAGTTTCATATGTTAGCTCTAATCACATGTACTACTCCGCTGACAATGCTATGCCGACAGCGCTCTTTTAAATAAAAAGTGCTATTTTTAAAAATTGAGTAAAGTTTTATGTTAAACAGCCTGTATATGGCACAACCAAACAGGCGATAAAAAAATTATTCTTGACACATCTCCATCTCACGCTGTTTCCCTTGTCCAATGTTTTGGTATAATGACCCGTCTACATTTGTCATGCAAGGTTATGCTTTGAACGAGTTTTTGAAAGCTCTGCACACGCGCTTATCTGGAGATCTGCCCGAAGGCTCTTTCTATTCAGCCCGAAATAAGTTTTATTTTATTAAATAATTTACTAAGACACTTTTTTGATAATTCTAGAGAATTAACTTCTACGCTGCCCAGCGGGAACCTGTGTAAGGGAAATCCCGTGTCAAACGTAGTATCTGCAGGTGCATTGGCTCAACCGACTGTGAGAAGTATCAGCAATGGCCAGAAACGAAGCAGTGGCCTCCTAAGATACCAATATTTGTTGCCCACTGCAAAATATTAGGTCAACGTCATAAAGGAGGTTTGGAAAAGCGTCGATTTGGGCTTGATGGTGCATACTACTTGAGATGGCGCTTGTCCAGCGTCCTTCTTCCGTTGTGGCTTCATAAATTCACGTTGCCACTTGCTACTAGGGGATTCCTGCGCTGTCGCGCGTCGTGCCCTGTGATCACGCATTTTCCAGTGTTCTTCAACTATAGCATAGGACGTAATCTCAATGTCCTCCTTTAGAATAATTTGTAGACTGTCCCATAAAATCCCGGCATCACGACGAACACAAAGCAATGATCAACAATTTCTGGCGGCTGACCTAGGAGACAGTTGACTGATCAAGGGGCAAAATTCCCCTTTCTGAATAAAGCCACGCTTTGACAGGTAAGGTTGACGGCGAAGTCGTTGTGGCCGATTCAACACACATAAGTTGCATCTGCTTTAATACACTGTTCTCTAGAAAGGGGAAATAAGGTTGCCACTACATCGGTGCTCAAAGGGTAGTTTGTTCAAGCGAAGGGCACCTAGAGAATGCGTTGCGGTGTGCATGGTTTAGTAACGTAACGTGTGCTTTGGACATGTAGTGATGTTATACTAAGTTTAAAAATAAAACGATATATAAATTCGCTGATGAGGCGTTATAATTTTGGTCCAATGAAAAGGCAGTGTTATGGTACTTCATTGTATGGAAACAAATCGTATGTGTATATATGACCATGTAGTGGCGAGGTACATCGTGCAATGTAGCCTAAATGGTGATTGGGTATTCTTAATCTGCAGCGTGGTCGGTAAGTTTGATCGTAATCTATGACCGTGATCGGTAATGTAATTGAGGATTGGGAATCGTTGAGAAATAAAAATAAAAGGAATGAACACACAGAGAATGCGCTATCCATTCTATTCTTACGGCGAAGCTTAAGCGTCACCCTACTGTTTCGTGTGTGTTTTTATGTGCGTTAAACTTCCAAACTAGACAACTGAATCTCGTCATTAGGAACTAGCTCTTGTGCGCAGGCGTACTTGATCACCATGGCTCTGGGCAGCCTATCTAGCGTGTTGTGTAAGGATTTATGGTTTATGGGGTTTAACTTCCCAAAGCGACTTAGGCTATGAGGGACGCCGTAGTGAAAGGTTCCTGAAATTTCTACCTCCTGGGGTTCTTTAACGTAAACTGACACACTGTGTACAATATAAGCAAATGATTCTTGGCTGTACTTGAGAATGAATCTGATTACGACTGGTGTTGGACGTGTGTTACCCTAGCTCGTTTGCACATGCACCAATACCAGACCATCAAAGAGCAGGCATTCACATCCAAACATTACTTTTGTCATTTTGTCACTTTTATGGCAGCAATTGTATGCCTGCTTGAACCAGCCTATGGAAAGCTGCATGATGGGTCAACATGCACAGCCACCTCGTTCATCTAAGTCTCTGTTCAATAAGCACCGCGCCTTGGTGTGTGTGTGTGTGTGTGTGTGTGTGTGTGTGTGTGTGTGTGTGTGTGTGTGTGTGTGTGTGTGTGTGTGTGTGTGTGTGTGTGTGTGTGTGTGTGTGTGTGTGTGTGTGTGTGTGTGTGTGTGTGTGTGTGTGTGTGTGTGCGTGTGCGTGTGCGTGTGCGTGTGTGTGTGTGTGTGTTCACGCACGCACGCACGCACGCGCGGGGGGTTATACTACGCAGGACCAGCCGCCTGAATGATTGTCGATTCTTGGCGCATGTATATGTCTCCCGCAAGTGTGACGTGCTCGTGGAGTGCAGTGTACGAAGAGATAAGAATGTGTGTCTGCATCGCAGAATGGTATGTTTGTAGGCAAAGTATTTGGTAGCTCCTCTTACAAGAATTTCCTTAGAGAGTCTATAGACTGTCCACAGGCGTCTGTCTATAAAGCCTTTAGAATTTCTTTAGACAAACCCTAGAGAACAGTCTATAAGCAATATAAATCCTATAGGCAGTCTATAGACATTCATTAAATTTATGGCCATATAATTTTATTAGACCTTTTTCTATATAAAATCTTGACTATGGCTAGGCAAAAGTAGATGTTAATAGAAAGGCAATAGAGTTTTCAAGAAGTCTATAGACTCTCTATAGGCAATTTTTAAGGGTAAGTGGGTTAGATTTCCATACAATAAAAAAAGAGAAAGAGATCCTTCGTGACATATTCGTTGCGTGCCCGCCTGGCACGCAGAGGGACTGGGTTTGAACCCGAAAGCCGGGAAATTTCTTTTTCAAACGAGGTCACGTGAGTGGTACAACTTTCTGTGGACACATTTTGCAGACTTCTCCGCAGAACTTAGTAACGGTTTTTTGTTCGCATGAGGCGTATAATGCTTTTGCAATAATAGCTTTATATTTACATTAGGTTCGAATATAACCGCGCTGGAAGACCTGTGAGAGCGCCCACTACACACTGATGCGCGCCATATATAGCGGCAACCCTCCGCATTGTCCCTTAGAGTCTCTAGGTCACGGCTGGGATCGTGCATGATCAGTATCTGGAATTTTCCGTTCACGTGCAGCCGTACCCTCGTTACGTGACCCAACGTAGCGAGGCGGCGAGCCCGCGGGTGCGGTCTCCTGGAGGACACCCTGGTCATAATAGCGTGAAAAACCTTGACTTAGCACCCCCTAACCAATTCCTTGACGAAAGTAATAAATATTCCCGTTGTGCCAGGAAAAAAACCTCCCTAGCAGGTAATAAATTCTTTACTCGCTTTTTACATCATAAAGTCAATTTCGTTCATGGAATGCGCTCGATAAGTTGTCCTACCTATCCGGGCGTCTTTTTGGCCTACAGTGTTTAGAAGAACCAGAGCTCGTTTCATGTTGCCCAGCCAACATTGCTAGTCCGCTATCAAGCAACGACTCATTCTTTCAGAAGATCTGAGATAAAGTCGACAGTTATACCGAACCACTCACTTTAAAGCTGATGCCTTAGGCGGTGCGGGCTGGGCAACAATAGTTTTCTTTCTTTTTCTCTGCGCACACGAATATACGTAAACCTGATGCGCTTATGAATGCCCACCTGCTGGGCATCACAAGTGCGGTAACACCGGGCCTGTGCTGGCTATAGATACATTTTAGGCCAAGAATACAGTCAACTGCTGGTTTTCCAACTGCTCCGTCAGCAAAAATTTGCACGTCCATCAATCCGTCCTACCTAGACCCCTCTTCTATGCACAAGGTGCTGCATGAACAAGGTTAAACAATTCTCACTCCCTCTTTCTTTTAAATGTAAGTCAGCAAGAAAATCAACTGATGATGATGATGATGATGATGATGGTGAGCTTTTATGCCGTAAGGGTAGCTTTGTCCAAAGAGCGCCATGGCACAAGGGAGTTTTCATCGCGAAAGGTCGGGTCAAAGACTCATTTCCCAAGCATTTCACCCTAAAGAAGCCGAGCACCAGGCAGGGGAAAGCTTGTACCCATTGTATCACCGTCGGCTACCCGGCGGCACTGGGGATCGAACCCCACACCTCCCGCATGTAAGGTGAATGCTGAAAGCACTAGGCCACCGCTGCGGTCAACAGAATCAACTACCAGGGGTTTTAATCCATCACCTGCAATTACAACGTTGCGATGACATATGCAAGGCATCACAAAAAGGAACTTTACTAAAAACACAGTAAGCACTAAGCAATGTCCACGGTGAAGGGACCAGATGTCGCCACGTGTACGTGTTTTGGGCCCATGAATGCCTAGTCGAGAGCAATCAGAATCGCAGTAAGTATGCCAGTAGGCGTCGCACGCCTTCGGGCTGGTTACAGCACACTTGGCGCATCATCTTGACCAATCATCGAATGAGCACTGTTGGCGCGCTGTACGCTAGCGGTAGCGCTAAGCTCTTCGTCCGTGTTTTGCTGGCGCCAAAGCTAGCATCCTCGTTTCTTTCACCTCCAACTTCATCCCTTGCCTCACAGTACCGTTCCATGGCCAGACTCCAACCAGCAAATCGTGCGCGTTCCGTGACACTCTCTGGGCACTGCCCTGCACCTGTGCAGCAGGCTGTCCGCGAGCAATACGCTCTTTCCTAAGAAACTCTGGTCGTCTTCACTGCCGTTGGTAGCAATTTCCCCAGATTTCACCCAGCGATCGCGATGAAAGTAGCTCTTTCATTCGCCTCTGGCAATTTCACGTGTAAACTGTGTTGCTGTGACCTAAAACAAAAGCCAGCACGCATGCATCTTTGCAGTTGGGTAGTCCAGACACAGCACGGATAACACAACTACTTTCCGCAGATTGCGCAAAGCGTACAGGCAAAAACAGGAAAAATGAGATGGCTTTCTTCCGCTGAATTTCTTCCACAAGCTATTTGCGATGCCTTGTCCTATAAATTTGTTCGTAAACAGTAGATGGAAAGAACGCAGCATGCAACGAAAGTACGGCCGTTATTGCAACATTATGTAATACCCTACGTTGCGGGGCAAGTTGATGATGAATTTTTCTTATTTTTTGAAATTAAACGGGCTACATATTTAAATGAATGCACAAAAAGACGTGACAGGACGGGCACTGTCAGCGCTTGTCATGTTATGTCTTTCTATGCATTCGTCTAAATATATAGCGCTGTTTAATTTTGAACCGCCAAGTGGCCGGTGGAGAGAGCGGACGCACCTCACCTCGGCTCCGTGGATTTTCCCTCGGGACGCGGATTTTGGTCGTGAAATATACTGATACCACCCATAATCGGTCAGTGAAGGTGCGGTGGTTCCCACTTCACGGTATCCAAAAAATGCAAACTCCAGTTCAACCCACTGGCACCCCGAAATCCACCACCAATGCTACAACCACCACAGACAATCCTGCAGGGCCTTCATCCCCCAAGAGCACGGCTCAGCAGTGCCCATCATCACGAAGCCGGCTTCGGCCCAACTCCAGAACCGGTTCTTGGTCCGTCGCACGGAAAAGCCAGCGCAGCAGCCGGTCCGCCTCCTTCCCGCCACTACAGGGACCAAAAGCCCAGCCCATGGACACACAGGTGAACTGGGTGCTCGCCTGACGGCATGCGCATGAGAAAGCGCGCGCGGCGTCTGCTGATGTTGCTGGGCTGGGGCCGCTGTTTCCGCCTGGAGGACGGCTCGGACAACCCGCCTGGACATCGGTGCCACGGATGCGCATAAGAAAGCGAGCGCGGCTCTGCTGACGTTGCTGGGCTGGGGCCGCTGTTCCAGTCTGGACGACGGCTCTGTGGCACCAATGTCCAGGCGGGTTGTCCGAGCCGTCGTCCAGACTGGAACAGTGGCCCCAGCCCAGCAACATCAGCAGACGCCGCGCTCGCTTTCTTATGCGCTGGCCGTCAGGGGAGCACCCCAGCAGCAGCAGCCACCGAAACAACGGCAGCGCCGGCAGCGGAAGCGGCGATCCGGTTTCCCGGCGTACCGTACAGCGCGGCCCGAGCCTACGGCCGCTTCTCACGGCCAGCCCCCTGACGCACGGGACGCGGAGATCGCGCGCCTAAAGCTGGCGTTGCGCGCCCTCAGCGCACTTTTCCCGGAGGGCACCGATGGACACCGGGTTTGCTTAGAAGCAGTGGGTGCTCCCGCACATATAAGCGAGCATGATGGCTAGCCGCCGGACTCCCTCCCGCATACCATCCATCCCGCAGTAAAATGTGCGCTCACTTGCGGCACGGTACGCCGAAATGCGAGTTCGTATCGCACAGGATTCGCCGGAAGTTATCGCGCTGCAGGAGACGAGCGTACGTTAACATGACGGGGAGCCCCAGATGCGGCTACCTGGCTATATTGGCTACCACTCAGCCACCACGCGCGAGGAACACACCTGTGCCGCAGTGCCCTGTTGTGACACATCTCATCGCCACGCGAAATCAAGGTGCGCGATATATGTGCGGCAGGACATCCAGCACGCCCTCGGCGGCGGCGACATCTGACGCCCAGAAGTGTGTGGTGGTGACAGTGCGCGTCGGTGGTGTTGACACGTCGGGGGCCAGTGTTTATGTACGTCCAGCTGTCGCATGGAACGCGCTGTGTCTTCGTGCTGTGCCCCGCACCAAATCATCTGTGGTGATTTTAACGAACACCATAGTGCGTGGGGCAGTGCGCGCCACTCCGCCCGTGGAGACGACCTGCACGACGCAGCAACGCAGCTGGGACTCACCCCATTGAACACCGGTGAGCCCACCTTTCGGCAACGCAGAACAACCGGCTCCTGCATCGACGTTGCCTTCGCATCCAGAGGCATCAAGAAGACATGGCGCCGATCACCATCTCTCTGGTGATTGAATCATTACTCCATCCTAGTCGAACCCACTGCGTCGGAGGCGCGCTCAAACGTGCCTACTCGATTATGCGTTCAGGCGGGCGGTCGACGAGGCGGCGGCCACTGGAGCAGATTTCTTTTCAAGTCTAGACCGAAGCGCTCTCGCAGCCACCCAGCGAGCAGAGGTAAGGGCGGGGCAGCCCACACCTGATATGAAGCTGCTCAATCTGCGCGAGAGAGAGATCGCGCAGATCGACGGGTGCGACGGACTGACAGAGCCGCCGACTGGACTGTCTACAACTGCTTGGACGCGGCAGCGCGCCGCCACACCAACAAGCTATACCGCCGGCAGTGGGCTTCCCTATGCCAAAGGATGGAGGAAGATGTCAGCTCGCGGAGGCTGTTTGACACGGAATCACAAGCAAGCCGTCAGCCGCTGGCCGCTCTCGCAATCTCCAGCGGACTCTGCTTTGAGAGTTGGCAGAGCGGTTCGCCGATCAGTTCGCGCCGCCCAGCCCCGCAAACGCAGCTAACATAGCTGCCCCTGAGAGCCCCAGATGTGACGCCAGTCCCTCGCCCGTCGCCTCGGAAGGTCCATGTGATGCACCGTTCACCGCGGCGGAACTGAACAATGCGCTGCAGCGCTGCCTCCGCCACTCGGCGCCCGGACCGGACGGGGTGACATACCAGATGCTGCGAAACCTGAATGCGCAGCAACGACAGGTCCCCCTGCAGCAGATCAACCTGGTGTGGAAACGCGGGGAGCTACCGGAAGATTGGCGAACCGCGATCGTTTGTGCCAACCGAAAGGCAGGGCGCCCACCTAAGGAGCTAACCGGATACCGGCCAGTGGCATTAACATCGGCGGTAGGTAAGCTCATGGAGCATATGGCGTTGCAGCGTCTGAACGAGCGGGCTGCGGAGGCTGATTTGTTTGACGAGCGACAGACGGGTTTTCGTGGGATGCGGTGCATGACTGATTCTATATCGGACGTTGTTACAGCGCTGGAGCATGCCAGGGCGGCTGGCCAGGTTGCGCTACCACTACTACTTGATGTCTCGAGCGCTTTTGAGAACGTTCACCACGCACCAATTTTCGCGGTGCTTAAGGGGGCCGGTGTGAGCGGGCGCCTTTTGCGATAGGTTCATGGATTCCTGAGCGGGCGCACCATGCGCGTACGAGAAGAGGTAAGCTCTACAAGCCTCGCCCGGTGGACATGGGCGTGCCGCAGGGCTCTGTCTTATCACCATTTCTCTTTAATGTGGCCATGTCCGTGGTGCCGGCCTCCCTGTTCACGACCGGCCGACACCGTGTGTACATGTCCATATATGCAGACGACATAACTCTGTGGTGCCGGGGACCACCGGGCGAAGCGTTCCGCGTGCGGGAGTGCCTTCGGGGAGCCCTGACCGCAATCGATGCCAGCTTGCGCGTCCTTGGTCTGTCGCTGAGCGCGGACAAATCGGTGGCCATGGCCTGCGTTTCGCGCTCGCGCGCGCACCTTGAGCCACTGTTACTGGACGGGACTTCGACTCATTCGCGAAAATCGCTGCGCTACCTTGGCCTGGACATCGACTGGCGCCTTTCCTTCCGCCCCGCGGCGACCAAGGCCTGCCTGCAGATGAAGACGATCACCGCCGCCGTGCACAAGCTCACCGCTCGAGCCGAGGGCATCTCCCAGCTAGCTGCGAGGCGGCTATACAATGCCGCAGATTTGGGGGCGGTGCTCTCTGCGCTGCCGCTCGTCACGGTGCGCAAGCCGTGCTGGAAGGAACTCGAGCTCCAGCACCGCAAATCCCTGCGCTTGTACCTAGGCCTGCCCAAAAACTCGAATTGCACCGCAACGTTCGCCGAGACAGGAACGTGGCCACTCAAGCTCCAAGCAGCGCGCAGGGCACTGAATCACATCGACCGGCTTCACCGCGCACCGGACTGCGGCTCGCTGCTGCAGCGTATGCGCTCGCACCCGTGCTCACGAATGGGCGCGGCGCTGCTCGAGTATGAGCAATTGACTCAAGGTCCACCCCCCTACGGCTCCTGCGCGCCCTGGCTTGCTGCCTCGAAGGTACAGCGAGAGATCGTCGGCATTGCGGGAAAGCGAAGTACGCCCCTCTGTGCTGTGCAGCAGCTGGCCAGAGCCGTCTTACACGAGGAGCTCCAGGACCATCTCCTCGTGTACACCGACGGCTCAGTGGCCCGCGACATCTGCTCCCTTGCAGCGACGGCTACCTTCCCCGCCCTGCGACTTCACAGCCAGCAACACGCAACCTTCCTGGGCTCCTCCACCACGGCGGAGTTAATGGGGATCCGGCTCCGGCTTGACCTGCTGCTCACCCTCTACCCTCCGGTGCCCAGGAGTGCTCTGCTGTGCGACTCCCGCGCCGACCTCAGCCGCCTGCAATCTAACTGCTGCGGCACTCCACTAGTGCGGGAAATTCGCTCGCGCATCGAGCGCCTCGCGCAGAGAGGATGTGCCGTGCGTGCAGAGTGGGTGCCCGGTCACTGCGGCATGGCAGGCAACGAAGAAGCTGACGACCTCGCAACCGCTGTGCACCAACTACCTGCTAGCGATCTGCCCCTTGCGCTGGAGGACGTGCTTGCAGCCATCCACGACCATCTCCGAAAGCAGCACCTCGACCCACGCATCGCAGAAGGCGAGAGCATCGACAGTATCACCGGCTGTGGCACACTTACACGGTCACAACGTGTAATGATCCTCCGCGCGCGCATTGGCTGCGTGTGGCCCGGGGAAAGACGGGAGCGTCATGGAATCGCGACGAGTGATATGTGTGACGGATGTGGTGCAGTGGAAGCACTAGAACACCTGCTCCTTCACTGTGCCGCGTCCGCCGATGTCGCGATATGCTTGCGGCCTATAGGGCGCATGGCATACTACCAGACTCCATCAAGTCGCTATTGTGGCGCAGGGCACTGCGCGCACTCGTGAGCGAACTTTGGTGAGCCTCTGTGCATTCCTCGAACACACGGGCTAGACGTCCCGTCTGTTTTCCGTCAGGTAGTTACACGCAGTGCCCGAACGGTCCGCGAGTTCTACCTTGAGCGATTAATTACTGGACGCCCCACTCCAGTTGTAGCCAACACATTGCTGTGCGCGTGTTTATATTCCTCTAAAATGAACTAATCACGCGCACAACCTGGACACATTTCTCATTGTGTAAATAGTTTGTATATATTACTTCTCCCCCTATCCTCTCTTCCTGTCCCCTCAACTCTATCATTTAATTTCTTCATTCTGCCTGACCAAATTTCCAGCCCATGGACGAACAGGTGAGCTGGAAGCCGGGACCACCCTCGCTCGCTGAAGAGAACCAAGAGCTCGAAGCACAACTCCGTCAGCAGAGTTTAGAAATTGGTGAGCTCCGCCAAAGTTTACAGCTCAGGCGAGAACAGGCTAGAAAGAATTCGATTTCCTCCAACGCAGTACAAGCTATCACACCCAAGCAACTCACACCTTCACCTGCCTCCACCTCCTCCTCACGCGCCGCGTCACCTACTCGCAAACCCCCAGTTAAGCGCAGGGCGTAAGCTGAAAATGACCCCCAAAACTCGGTAGACACAGTTGGGCTCACTCCGCTAACCTCGATAATTCAAACCCTCGAACAAAACATGAACGCCCCTCAGACTGATACTGCAGCATGAACGGCAAACATTGCAGGCCGGATGACTGCCCTCGAGCGACGTCAAGGCGCACATGAAGTCTCTATGACTCAAATCTAGCCCCACATGCAAGGACAATTCGTCACCCAACCAAACGGCCCAAATCTTATAGACCCGTCAGCCGCCCCCAACATGGCTGCACAACATAGCTGCATTCGAGTGTGGCAGTGGAGTTGCAGGAGCATCCGAGCGAAGCGCGACAACCTGCAACTTCACCTCCAAAACCTCTCAGCAGACGAGATACCTACCGTCATAGCACTGCAAGAAACTGTCTCTAATGTCAAGCTTCGAAACGACACAGTTCATGAGTCAACCAGCGTGCTGCCACGAACGCGAGTAGCGACACTGGTTCACCGTAACTTTAGCGCAATTGAGCACACTTTAGAGCTTGATGACACAGACGGCCTCCTAGAAGAATTTTTACCCCGCTCACGCAAGGGTAGCAGCCTCTTCATACTAAACGTATATAGCCCGTTAAAAGACAATCCAGAACCTCTCATTGTAGCAATGCACAAGGCACTCACGCTCAGTGCTGACCATCCCATTCTGATAAATGGCGACTTTAACGCCAACCACACCAGTTAGGGCTACCGTAAAAACTGTCGTAAAGGCACCTTGGTTTGGACTTTCATCCAGAACGAAGGCTTATCCCTGCTCAACGACATAGACCAACCCACAAGGATCCGAACAAGTATTCAACGCACCAGCCCGGACCTAACCCTCTCGAAACACCTCCGCAACAGTCATTGGACAAACACGCAGCACTCGTTCGGTAGTGATCACTATATACTCAGCACCGATCTGAACCTCACAACATTAGCCCAGGTTAGAAAACGGCGCCTGGAGATGGTGGACTGGGACATGTTCCGTCAAATCCGACGAGACGTCCCAGACACCATCACAGACCTGGGCACCTGGACACAAATTCTCACAAAGAACGTGGCTAGGGCCACATCCACAATCCCTGACGCCCCAAATGTAGAGACGGCAGATAGTCGCTTACTACACCTTTGGGAAGCGCATGCCAGCTTTCAGAAAAGGTGTCTTGCTCACAAACACAATAAGGCACTCAAGCGGTGCATAGCCGCGTTATTAAAGGACATTGAAGCCCATGCAAGCCAACTGGCACACCAGCAATGGGGCCAGTTGTTGATCGTATGAGCAGCAATATCCGCCTCAAAGACACGTGGGAATTTCTTCGTTGCTTGCTCGAATCAGGAGGCGCGAAAGCAATTCAAAGGAATAACGTCAACCGCATTCTGCACAAGCTCCCTCTACAGCATGACGTCTTGTTAACATCTCTTATAGCACAATATCATACCACAACTCCACCTAACACGCTCCCTACTTACACCGGTGGCCCCAATACTACACTAGATGACGACATTTCTACATCGGAAGTTAAAGCCGCCATGCAGAAACTGCGCACCACTTGGGCCCCAGAGGCAGACAAAATCAACAAGAAGCTTAGGAATCTGGACGAGCACTCTATAGACCCATTCAACAGGTGCTGGCAAGATGGAGCGCTACCAGCCCAATGGATGCACGCCCGCATAACCTTTATATCGAAGCAAGGCAAACCTCTAGATATAAAAACCTACGCCCAATCTCCCTCACACCCTGTCTATGCAAACTGTTCGAACATATGGCCCTGGAACGCCCACAGAACCATATCGACTATCACGGCCTACTCCCCCACACGATGATTGGCTTCCGCAGTCATCCGTACACACAGGACGTTATGCTTCAGATTTCGAAAGAGGCCCTCCACCCCCGAATTGCAAAGCCCACGCGAGCAATACTAGCTTTGGACCCAACCAAAGCCTTTGACAACGTCAACCACTCCGCCATCCTAGAAGCGCTTTCGGCACTAGGAACCGGCCCGCGCACCTTCAAATACATTTCAGCTTTTCTAACACACCACACAGCAGAAGTCTGCTGTGGGTCTCTCTCCTCCCTACCTTCGCACCCGGCAGCACAGGCAACCCGCAAATGTCGTTATCTTGTCGCTGCTCTTCAATATGACACTCATTCCCATTGCCAAGGCGTTAAACTCAGTACCTAATTAATCTCTCGCACTCCTTATATGCCGACGACATTACACTGCGGACAACCACAGGAAATGCCGGAGCCATAGAAGAAACATTGCAGGCCGGTGCCGACCTGGTGGCAGCGCATGCTGCAACCGTCGGTCTGGCCTGCTCCCCTACCAAATACGAGTTACTCAATCTTCGACAACCTAGATGTAGGACGGACCTAGGCCCCCCGCCTCCAATAAAACTCACGTTGGACGGCATCCCCATCTCTCCTCCACCCTTACAGGCCGCAGCATCATTAAGAACCTAGGTCTTAACCCAACCAACACTCTCCGGCCTACATACCCCACCCTCGGGACCATCCAAAAGCTTCTAAGTACATCTACTCCAAAAAACATGCACCCGTCCACCACCAAGCTGGACGCGCAGCAAGAGTCCAGGCACTAAACAAACGTTATAACCAACACACGGAGGCTGTCTACGTAGATGCCGCGGCATACACCACTCAGCCGGCCTTTGCCATTTCCGAAATCGGCCCTAATATTTCACCCCTAGCAGCTGCATTGGTCCTGACGTACACCTCGCTAGAATCCGAAAAAGCTGCAATTGTACTTGCGATCTCTTCCACCACTGCCACACTCGTATTAATGACTCAAAAACCGCGATTAGAACGATTAGAAATTTTGCCAAAGGGCGGACGCACGCCGTCGCCCATAAAATCGCTACTAAATTCGAGCAGGTGACGTGACGCCAGCTACAATCTCGCACTTTTCTCTCCCCCGCCATTTTAGCACTAATGCACCCAGGGCTGTTTTCTCCAGAGTGTACCCTATGCGGAGCCCCAAGAGTTGATTCCAATCACATACTATACATATTCTCTGAGTTCCAGCCGTCATCAGAGTGGCAACTCACTGACCTCGAGCGATGGGAGGTCGCGCTGTCCAGCTCCGACCCAGCTGTCCAAAAGCAGCTGGTGGGCTGGGCTTTGGAAGTCGCCGGACGTCACCGACTGCCGCCCACTTCACGCGACCAAGAGCCAACCCAAGAATAGTTTAACATATGGCTCAATATTTATTAAAGTTTACCACCACCACATGTTTAATTTCAAGAAATGAAAAAAAGCCAGCACTATTTTCGCTGCATATCAAACGATTATTTCAATCCGCCTCACCGTCGGACTGATTCCAAAGAAAGCTAAGTTCGATTGTTTATGAGGGTCTAACGTCCCAATGCGACTGAGGCTATGAGGGACTCCGTAGTGAAGGGCTCCGGATATTTAGACCAACTGAGGCTCTTCCACGTACACTGACATCACTCACTACACGGGGCTCCAGAATTTCTCCTCCAACGAAATTCGATCGCCACGGCCGGGATCGAGCCAGCGTGTTTCGGCTGAGCAGCCGAGCGCCATAACCAGTGAGAGACCCAGGCGGCTTTCAAAGAAAACCAGGACATGGGTCAAGTAAAGGTCAAAAACAGTAGGAGCTCAAAGCCTTTGATCGCGTCCCTCACGCCAAACATCTTGAAAAAGGCGCCGTCATCTTGCTCTCGCTACATTAACCATAAACTGGATAAGAGCGTACAATTCTGACCGTACTTAGTTTATTTATATTAAGGGGCATGCATCCACTGTATTACTGTGCGGTGTAATTAACGGGCCCAGGTCCGTCCATGAGCTCTGGGAAATAAACAGGCCGCATTCAGCGTCGCGACACTTTTCTTGAGCGACAGGGACGAAGGCATAACTCGCCCGCTTACACACTAGCACACGCACATACACTGCGTGGCACTTCCTGCCTAGAGATGACAATATCAATACCAGCATTCTACTATGGGCTCCGGTGCGACTGTCCTTCTCGGCGCCGAAGCACATGGCGGCAAAGGTACTGCCCGGTCACCGGGGAAGTATCAGCAGGCAACCGGTTCGTGGTGATGTCCTAGATACCTGGACGCCGGTACCCGCATGCAGGAGCGCGTCGGTAGACCGCCTGGCTACCTGGAGACCGGAATCTGCACGCGGATGCAAGTAGATAGGCCGCCTGGCTACCGGGAGGCTGGACTCAGTGGGCGGGTGAACGTCGGTAGGCCCCCTGGTTACCGAGAGGACGCAGTCAGCGGGCGGGTTCTCGTCGGTAGGCCCCCTGGTTACCCGCAGGCTGCAGAAAGCAAGCGGAGCTCGTCGGTAGTTAGCCTGGCTACCGGGAGGCTGGAGTCAGCGGGCGGGTGCTAGTCGGTAGTCCCCCTGGTTACCGGGAGGCTGGAGTCAGCGGGCGGGTGCTCCTCGGTAGGCCGCGTGACTACCGGGAGGAAGGAGTCAGCGGGCGGGTGATCGCCGGTAGGTCGCCTGACTAACGGGCAGATGGAGTCAGCGGGCGAGTGCCCTTCGATAGGCCGCATGGCTACCGGCAGTTTGGAGAAAACCAGCGGTGTTCGTCGGTAGGCAGCATGGCTACCGGGAGGCTGCAGTCAGCGGGCTGGTGCTAGTCAGTAGGCCCCTTGGTTACTTGGAGGCTGGAGTCAGCGGGCGGGTGATCGTCGGTAGGCCGCCTGACTACCGGGAGGATGGAGTCAGCGGGCGAGTTTTCGTCGATAGGCCGCATGCCTGCCGGCAAGCTCGAGTGAGCAAGCGGTGCTCGTCGGTAGGCAGCCTGGCTAACTGGAGGCTGCAGTCAGCGGGCAATTGCTCGTCGGTAGGCCGCCTGGCTACCTGGAGGCTGAAATCTGGACGAGGATGCAAGTCGGTAGGCCGCCTGGCTACAGGGAGGATGGAGTCAGCGGGCGAGTTTTCGTCGATAGGCCGCATGGCTACCGGCAGGTTAGAGAAAGCAAGCTGTGTTCGTCGGTTGGCAGCCTGGCTACCTGGAGGTTGCAGTCAGCGGGCGGGTGATCGTCGGTAGGCCGCCTGACTACCGGGAGGATGGAGTCAGCGGGCGAGCTTTCGTCGATAGGCCGCATGCCTACCGGCAAGCTCGAGTGAGCAAGCGGTGCTCGTCGGTAGGCAGCCTGGCTACCTGGAGGCTGCAGTCAGCGGGCGGGTGATCGTCGGTAGGCCGCCTGACTACCGGGAGGATGGAGTCAGCGGGCGAGCTTTCGTCGATAGGCCGCATGCCTACCGGCAAGCTCGAGTGAGCAAGCGGTGCTCGTCGGTAGGCAGCCTGGCTACCTGGAGGCTGCAGTCAGCGGGCGGGTGATCGTCGGTAGGCCGCCTGACTACCGGGAGGATGGAGTCAGCGGGCGAGCTTTCGTCGATAGGCCGCATGCCTACCGGCAAGCTCGAGTGAGCAAGCGGTGCTCGTCGGTAGGCAGCCTGGCTACCTGGAGGCTGCAGTCAGCGGGCAATTGCTCGTCGGTAGGCCGCCTGGCTACCTGGAGACTGAAATCTGCACGAGGATGCAAGTCGGTAGGCCGCCTGGCTACCGGGAGTATGGAGTCAGCGGGGAGTTTTCGTCGATAGGCCGCAAGGCTACCGGCAGGTTGGTGAAAGCAAGCGGTGTTCGTCGGTAGGCAGCCTGGCTACCGGGAGGCTGCATTCAGCGGGCGGGTGATCGTCGGTAGGCCGCCTAACTATCGGGAGGATGGAGTCAGCGGGCGAGTGCTAGTCGATAGGCCGCATGGCTACCGGCAGGCTGGAGAAAGCAAACGGTGCTCGTCGGTACGCCCCTGGCTACCGGGAGGCTGCAGACAGCGGGCTGGTCCTCGTCGGTGGGCCCCCTGGTTACCGGGAGGCTGGAGTCAGCGGGTGGGTGATCGTCGGTAGGCCGCCTGACTACTGGGAGGATGGAGTCAGCGGGCGAGTGCTCGTCGATAGGCAGCATGGCTACCGGCAGGCTGGAGAAAGCAAGCTGTGCTCGTCGGTAGGCAGCCTGGCTACTGGGAGGCTGGAGTCAGCGGGCGTGTGCTTGTCGGTAGGCCCCCTGGTTTCCGCGAGGCTGGAGAAAGCAGGCGGTGGTCGTCGGTAGGCAGCCTGGCTACCGGGCGGCTGCCGTCAGCGGGCGGGTGCTCGTCGGTAGGCCCCTGGTTACCGGGAGACTGGAATCTAAAGGCGGGTGCAAGTCGGTAGGCCGCCTGGCTACCTGGAGACTGAAATCTGCACGAGGATGCAAGTCGGTAGGCCGCCTGGCTACCGGGAGGATGGAGTCAGCGGGGAGTTTTCGTCGATAGGCCGCAAGGCTACCGGCAGGTTGGGGAAAGCAAGCGGTGTTCGTCGGTAGGCAGCCTGGCTACCGGGAGGCTGCATTCAGCGGGCGGGTGCTTGGGAGTCCGCTGGCGGGTGATCGTCGGTAGGCAGCCTGGCTACCGGGAGGCTGGAGTCAGCGGGGAGGTGCTCGTCGGTAGGCCCCCTGGTTACCGGGAGGCTGCATTCAGCGGGCGGGTGATCGTCGGTAGGCCGCCTAACTATCGGGAGGATGGTGTCAGCGGGCGAGTGCTAGTCGATAGGCCGCATGGCTACCGGCAGGCTGGAGAAAGCAAACGGTGCTCGTCGGTACGCCCCTGGCTACCGGGAGGCTGCAGGCAGCGGGCTGGTCCTCGTCGGTGGGCCCCCTGGTTACCGGGAGGCTGGAGTCAGCGGGCGGGTGATCGTCGGTAGGCCGCCTGACTACTGGGAGGATGGAGTCAGCGGGCGAGTGCTTGTCGGTAGGCCCCCTGGTTTCCGCGAGGCTGGAGAAAGCAGGCGGTGCTCGTCGGTAGGCAGCCTGGCTACCGGGAGGCTGCCGTCAGCGGGCGGGTGCTCGTCGGTAGGCCCCTGGTTACCGGGAGACTGGAATCTAAAGGCGGGTGCAAGTCGGTAGGCCGCCGGGCTACCGGGAGGCTGGGGTCAGCAGGCGGGTGCTCGTGGGTAGGCTTGATGAAATCTTAATTAAAATCGAGGGAAGAAACAGGTGTAGCTTGAATAAATAAAGTTAAAAGAAATGATCGGAAAGAAAATAATTTTTAGAGCAAAGTAACGGCATCGAGACGTTAACAGAAAACACTCGCGGCTTCAATGAACTTCTTAAGAACAAGCTGACACACCTGCTTAGTGGCATGCCCCTTGACGGTTCCACAGAAGGAGGGGAGGACGGGAAGAGTAAACGGCAGCCCTAATTAAGCAAGGATATTTTTTTTAAACTGAATTCTCTGCCATGAAAACCGCCAGCTGTAGAGGATTGGATGGTATATCGTTTAAATGTCCCCGCATGACACACATTGATTCGACGTCGTGAACCCAGAACGGCATAAATAAAGATTGAAGCCAGGAATCTCGCACAGCAACAGTGTCATAAAACCTCACATTGTCTTGATGCGAAAGCACGTATGTTTCAATAGAATTTTTAATGTTCAAAATCCGCTGCATCAAAAATGGGCGCATGGCTGAGGAACTAGTGTGTTTGGCAACTTGCATGCCGGGCCGTTGTCAGTAGGGTAAGGTTCGGAACGACATTGGCAACAGGCCCATTGATGGCTGATTTCGCTAAGATATCGGCTATTGAATTTGAAGTAATGCCACAGTGTCCTGGGATCCACTGCAAACGGACCTCTTGGACGTCAAGTGGCACAAAGTAATTAGGGATCGTTACAAGAGAGTACTTTCCGAACTTTCAAGCGCTGCCAGGACTGAGAGAGAGTCAGAGAGAATGTTAACTTGAGAAATATAGCGGGAACAGTTTGAAGCGCCGAAGCAATAGCGAGTAAATCAGCAGCAAAAATTGGTGCATAATCATGGAGCCTAATAGAATAACTCCAATCTAGTTGTGGGAATAAACACCTGCTGCCTTTTCGCCTTGTTGAGAGGCACCAGGGAACAAAAAAGCATAGCTTAGATACTGGAACAGATATTCCTCCGGGAGTCCATTTAACACATTGGCAGATAACTGCTTTGCATAAAGCGGCAGCGTATGGCCGAAGCAAACAGCTGGTGCAGCCTGCACATTGCTAACGCATTGCACGTACCTAAGCGAGACTACAATTCTAGACAACGGTGCTCTGTAAACACAAATTGAAGCACTTCGTAGAGCAGCCAATGTTTATATAGAAACAAAGCTATGTTAGTCAAAAAATTGGGGGAACCACTACAGGAATAGGAGCGCACTGTGAGAAGCTTGAAGCGAAAGTTCAAGTCCAGTACACAGGCTTCCAGAAAGAGAACACAATTTGCCACTGATTCTGGCAAATCCAGGCAAAGCCTCTTCAAAAGAACCAGAGGCTGAATTTTGTATCTAGGATAACCGGAGAAAACAACACAACCGAACTCCAAAACTGGTCGTACGTAAGTTTTATAGAGAAATAAGAGAGTGTCTCTGCGCATGCCGAATTTCTTATTTCTGATTCGCGTCAGCCGACCAAGAGCTCGCTCACCTTTCGGAACTATACTTCTGATATGAGGTCGCCAGTCAAGATGATGTTCGTATATTACACCTATGTACTTAAACAACTCAACTTCAGGTATATGAGCACCACCATAGAGTAGACAGATAAGAGGGGACGCTGGAGGAAAAAAAGAGAACGAAAGATTTTTTCTTGTTGAGAATTTATTGTAATTTACCCAGTCACACTTCCAGGGCATTGAGGTAGGCTGGCAATAGCTTGTATAGTGAATAGATGGCTCTAGCATAAGCAAAAAAGGCTATGTCTTCCACATACACATACGCTTTGATGTCGACCTGAATAGGTATGACCTGCATAACTATGTGAAAAAGTAAAGGAGACAGAACCGATCCTTGAGGCGCACCCATGGTATGAAAATAGGTTTCGGAAGTAAACGAACTTTCGAATCAGAAGGGACGTTTATTTTTTAGGAATTCTTGAACCCATGGAAGAATATAAAAAGGCAGCCCAATTTCGTCAAGCATCTTCAATAGTATAGAATTCTCTATGCTGTCCTGTGCTTTAGAAATATCCAAATTGACTAAAGCCGCGAGCTCTTTCTTCGCCATTAAAACCCTAATCTTTCTAAATCTAAATGAGCAGTCCAGTTCGAGCACCCACGACGAAACCCTATTTGAGAAGCACTAAAGGCTTATAATGCATTAAAGTGATTTGTCACAGCTGTGAACAATGTGTTCAATAAGTTTTACTAAATTACACAAGATGGAAATTGGCCGAATGTTATCAGTTACAAAACCCTTTTAGAATCTTTAATAAGTTAGGTTACTTTCTCAATTTTCCATTTCGCGGGCAGTGTTTATGAGAGAGGTTTACCAGGAAGCTGTCTATATGCTCGATATAAGTCGATATATGTCGATATAAGTCGATATTCTCTCTCACACTTATCATTCCACCACAGGGGGGGGGGGGGCTGTTTTTTTTCGACTGTAGACTACACCGAGAACACGGAATGCTCAGAGGCCCCTAACAAGGAATAGAGAACGCTGTGCGCGATCCAAGTTATCATATGATGCAATGGAGGAGAAAGAGGATTGCACAAGTTTGTTTCAAAAGTGTGTGGTTTACGAATTTCTGCGAACAAGCAGTCGCGCTAAGGGGAAAAGCTGCTATAGTGAAAGTTATCATAAACTGAAGACTGAAAGTACCACAATTCAATGTAGACCACCAAGAAACCTGCACGCCGTTCACTGCCAATGTTAAGTCAATGACAAATCGAGAATCAGAACGCACGTAAGGAACTCCTCAACTGTTGCAGCAACGCACACTTCTTGCCAACATCCATAAAAAAAGCTGCCCACATGCATCAGTACGAAAACCCCAAATTACGTCATGAGAATTAAAATCACCAGCAATCACCACTCTGTTGTTACAACGCGAAAGAACATCTAAATAAATCTTTACTGTGGACACCTGAAGAAAAGTACGCATTAGAAACGGTAATAGGAGCCCACTACGGAATTGTGATACCAACAGCCAAAAAATCACAGCCAGGTTGTTGAATTAGGTGTGACACATGTGCCCGATGGAGAAATTTAGAAGAAATTAGTGTTAATAAGCCACCACCCCGGCTACAATAGCGATCGGCTCGGAATACTCGGACATTTTCTAGAGAGAATGGCATAAAAGGAGTAAGCCAAGTTTCTTGAAGTAAAATTATGTCTGGGTCGAATTGTGAGACAAGGTTCTGTAGATCGTGAAAAGAAGATGCGACTGAATGGCAATTTCACTGTAGTACTTTTTACCCCGCCATGGTTACTGTAAAAGCAGAGAGGCCGTGACAGCCTCCTTTAACACATTGGCTTTAAGCGGATTGCTGGGGAAACCTTTCTTGCATTTATTCTTTGTGAGGGCGACTTCGACGGAGTGGTAGTAGCTCGGCGCTTCTGGGAAGGATTCACCATCTCGACGTCCGTAGTGCAAATGGTAGAGAGGCGGTTATCCCCGATATCTTGTACAGGCAGAGACAAGGAGGCAGCAGGAATAGGATTCAGGGGAGAGACACCAGAGAGGCTTTGGGATGGACTAGTTGGAGAACCAGTTGAAGACCAACTGTTGAATGAGCAACCTGACTGAAAATGACCTGGCAAAGATCTTCACTTATGGTAGTGAACATACGGTCCGCAACGCCTTCAAGGGCATTCTCGACAGCTGAGGCCAAAGACTGTCAGCAACGCCTCTACCTCAGACTCACAAGACCTGGCAGGACCCGCATAATAATGCCACTTCCGGTATAATTTGGCATATGCATCAGCTCTAGAGCACCTTCTCTGCTGTATGATGTCCACAAAATTCTGCTCAACAGAATGTTTGGGACAGCCAACATCATCAGCCGGAAGAACGCCGCCACAAGGACTGTAATTGGGCCCCTCAGATGTGCACAGGTCCGCGGAATGGTTCTCCCCGTATAGTCGGCAAAGCGTCGCATATTTGCAAGCTTTCCTGCTGTGACCAAAGCGCCAGCAATTCCTACATTGCAAAGGACGAGCCTGTATAGAGCGTACTCGGTACACTATGGGTCAAACCTAAACCTCAAATGGGCAAGAAGATCCTGCAAATGTAGCAATCACAGACCCTGTCGACACACGTAATCCATTAGCATCTCTCATACAGCGGTAAACTGACAACAAGCCAAAACCTGCGTCCTGAAAGTCGTCAAGTAGTTCTGGAGGAGAGGCCGATGGGTCCACGCCGCGTATCATACCTTTTGAGCATGCGAGTTACCCTGGACGGAAAGGCTCGACTGGAAATGATGCGACGGATATGCAATGCATGAACTCCGACACGCACTGCACATCCAAAGATAGGCACAGAAAGCCCCTACGGCCGAAAGGGCGCACTTCCGAGATCTCCCAGTGGAGGCTGGTAATAGCCTTCAGCAGCTCCTGGATCATTTTAGAAGTTCTCTGTTTTAGGGGCCCGTCTTCAATGGTTACAAGCGCCATTACAATGTCACTAACGCCATTCCGTCCAAAAGAATCCAAGGGCAAACTTTGGGCCGGCAGGCTGGCGAACCAGGGAGCCGGACCTCCCCCGGGGAAGCTAAAGACATTCCTCGAGGCCTAATGATACATTAAACATAATTCTCGGTTCAGCATTAAAAAAAACACCTGCCAAAACACCTACACGTGGAGCGGCCTCACCATAGAAAAGAGGGAGCACACAAGAGGCGACACGACCACAGACAGGAACAGCGGCAGGAACCCCGCACACGGCCACACTTTTTCATTGTCCGCCCGGAACCCATATCGGCACAATCCACACCATCACAAACTGGTTCACTTCGGAGTACATCAAGGAACCATATTGTGAGCGATTCTCTTCTTAATATATCTTAGTGATATAACTAATGCCATTCACCCTCATGCTAGCATCAGATTGTTCGCCAGCGATTGTCTGCCCTTTATACAGGGTACATACCGTGGCGATCACCTTTAGTTAAACAGTAGTTTAGCCAAACATAACTAATGGTAGAACTTGGGCTGCCAGTTGTTCGTTGGGCTGGATCATTTAAAGTAATACGCGCTTTATAAATATGTTTTGCGGAATTTTGACCCCGGAAGCACAGGTGCGTCATAAGTGAACGAAACATGGTGACCACAGGATGCTGAAGAAGAATAACCTGGGCAAGAAAATCGCGCGAATACCCTGAACCTCTGGCCAAGACTGGTTCCAAAAGTTTTCTTAAGAGCGTGCTTTTGCTGTCCTAGTCAATGGGGTGCAAATGTGGGCTGCCGACGTACCACATTTACACTGGTACGTACTATCAGCACGACAGAGACCCAAGTTTTTTTTGCGGTCGACGTCGTGATTTGTGGTTTATTTTAGCAATGTATTATTCATTCGGCAAGAACTCATTCGGCAAGAACACAGTTTTGCCCATTTTTCTGGTGAAATATGCGGTGTGGACAGATAATTGGCACACGCTTAAGTGCCAGTTCTCTTGTAACCCCTGCCACTGGCTCTAGGGGGCTGTCTGCTGCTCGTTTCGCCAAAAAATTCAGCGAAATGAAATATAAGCTGTAGCGGCTCCCACGATATTTTAGCACAGCGCATGAAGGCATGCCCAACACAGGCGCCACAAACGTTTTTACTTCTTTTTATTGCAAAATAACGACTCTCCTGTGCATAGGCTTTCCTAACAGCAAACAATTCGAGAGTGGTAATTCGTAATTCGAAAAACAAAACTTTTCGCTTCTCCCGCGTTGTGCATTTCGCCTGTCCTCTTTTCTCCGGATCTAGACGTCAATGCATTGCAAACAACGTTTCAAACAGTCAGTTTCCTCCTTTCATGTCTCCTGAACAACGAGCTCGCTGAAACGCCACCGCCGATAACGAGTGTTTGCGAAGTGATAATAACAGTTGCCGCGCAGCGCGGCAAGAACTGTTCCTGGTTTGTTATCTCCGCTCTGAGCGTGTGATGCCAGCATGTTGAGACGTCACTCTCCGCCCCTCTCGATCAGTATCTCCACTCCTCGTGAACTGGAATCGCAGCATAGGCTGCCATGCTTGCCGGAGCCGCAACGCGGTAGCACATGTATTTTTTACACTTCACACTGAGCACTTGCTCATAGCAACACAAGCGAACAGCACCGAAAAAAAGCGTTCTTTGACATCACTTGCGAGATGGGTAAGTGAGTTTATTTATTTATTTATTTATTTATTTATTTATTTATTTACTCTAAAGACCCAGAAGAGGGCATTACATAGGGGGGGAATGATGAAAAGAAAGCACACATAACAAATCAACTCATAACAAATGATGGTAAATATACAGAGGGCAGAGTTTGGGTAACATTTGATTAAGTGCAGTATAACATATTGAAACCACAAAATTCAACACGTTCAAACAAGTGAGTAATAATTAGGGCGAAATAAGTAACTAAAAATACAATGGCACATAAAAGAGGCTCCGGAGCTGTTCAGCACACAAGAAATGGCAAAGCAAAAAAGGCCCGCCAAAAAGTCACTGACACGGTAAATCATTCAGCACTCTATGACGCATTTTCCGTGTTCATAAATGTTAGTAAAGCTGTTTGAAAAGATGATAATTCAGTATGGCCGACAATGCTGGGTGGCAATGAGTTCCATTCATTTATTGACAAAACCAGCGGTGACTTCTGATATTTTAGTGTGCGAGCGAAAATCGGACGTACCTTATGCGCATGATCCAGGCGAGCTGAACATTGAGGTGCAGGAAAGATATGATTTCGGGAGAATGGCGTTTCGCTATAGTATAAGGTGTGAAATAATGACAACCGGGCGAACTTTCTACGTGTAGCAAGAGGTTGAAGATTCATGGCGTGCTTCATTGCTGATGCGCTTTGATGACGTGAGTAGGGTGACAGTATGAATCTGACGGCTTCATTTTGTACTGCTTCTAGAGCATTTGTAAGAATCGCGTGGGAGGGGTTCCATATAACAGAAGCGTATTCAACAGATGATCTGATAAGCGTTGTATAAGCGCTGTTCCGTGTTTCAGCGTTCGCAAGGGGTAAACGGCGTTTCAAGAGACCAATTTTTTTAAAGGCTTTATTAGTTATGTATTCAATGTGAGCATCCCAGGTTAAGTTCTGACTGAAAAACACTCCCAGATATTTTATACACGACACGGAGTCAATTCCACTATTATTTAACCGGTAATTATTCTGTGATGTTTCTGCTACGCTAGAGAATCTTACATGCTTAGTTTTACTGACATTAATATCCATCTGCCACGTTGAACACCATTCAGTTAGTTCTGTTAGATCTGATTGGAGAGCTAGTGCATCAGTCGGGGTGGTTACCTGCCTGTATATTACGCAGTCGTCTGCGAAAAGCCGTATTGATGAAGTAATATTAGAGGCTATGTCGTTTATATAAATTAGAAAAAGTAATGGCCCTAATACTGAGCCCTGTGGGACACCGGATAACACGCGAGTGGGTTTAGAAATGAGGTTCTCAATTTTGACCGACTTGTAACGATCTGTTAGGAATTGCTCGATCCATGTAGTTCTTTTGTCGTCGAGCAGTAAATTTCGGGTCTTTAGCAGTAAGCGTTTGTGGGCAACACGGTCAAAAGCTTTTGTAAAGTCAATGAAAATGGCGTCTGTGAGATGAGACATGTGTAGGGATTGGTGAAGGTCAGTCACAAGCTCAAAGAGTTGCGACTGGCATGATCGGTATTGCCGGGATCCGTGCTGGTTCTCGAGAAGTAAGTTATTTAGGTTCAGATGGTTCATGATGTGGGAAAAGAAGATATGCTCTAGTAGTTTGCAGCAGATACAAGTAAGTGAGATAGGCCTGAAGTTGTTTGGATCGGTGTTACTTCCTGATTTGTGTATGGGAATGATGTGTGCTTGTTTCCAGTCGTCCGGGAGCTGTCCTGTATCCAGAGATTGTTGAAATATCAGCGCGAGCAAACCAAATGATTCGTGACATGTTAGTTTCAGAACCTTTGTACTGATCCCATCGGGTCCTAGGGCCTTTTTTAGTTCTAGCTTGTCGATCGCGCGGGCGACGCCATTTGTTGTGATAGTAATAGGTGCAAATTGAAACCGTATGTATGTTGCAGAAATGGGCGGTAAATTATCAACGGGGAGTTCATTTGTGAACATGTCACTAAAAGATTTGTTGAAGATTTCGGCGCACTCGTCTAACGGTAAGGGTGAGCCCTCTCCTGTTATTAGTGCTGGTAAAATGTTGCTGCTCTTAGGATTTACAGTGCGGCAAAACTTTTTGGGATCACTTTTTAATAGTTTCGGAAGTGTGTCGTTATAGTATTTTTGTTTCTCTTCTTCGAGTTTTCTTTCAATAAGCGCAGCAATTTCCTTATATTTCATCCAGTCGAGTGGTGCATTGGTTCTTGAAGCTCTTCTGTATACCCTCCTTTTTCTGTTTAAGTACCTTTTGCATTCGTTAGTGAACCAGGGATCATTTATTCGGTTTGAGATTGTGAATTTGGGAACGAATATCTTCTCAAGTTCTTTTAATTTATCACAAAATAAGCACCAGTTTTCATTCGTAGTACGTTTAGTGAAGTCTTGGCGGAAATCAGCTGCAAAGCTTGTTAGAATGCTATTCATTTTAGGTGTATCTGCACGTGCGTAATCCAGTATCTCTTTGCTGATCCTTGCGTTATCAGGGCGAGGCAAGCTGAAGCGGCAATGAATAATCTTGTGGTCGCTGATTTCCTCCAGAACAGAAGCAGACGCATGGTCAGGATGGTTGGTGAAAACTAGATCTAAGGTATTATCGCCGCGTGTGGGTTCACGAACCAGCTGAGTTAGTTGATAAAGTTGCAACAGATTGAGAAAGCAAATACATTCGGCTCGGTTATTATGATGGCTTACAGAATAATCCAACCAGTTGATAGAAGGATAGTTGAAATCTCCGCACAGGACAAGAATTGATTTGGGATGTTTAAGTGTTATCTGCTCTAAGGCTTCATTCAGGGAATCAGTAAAATCAGATGCAGAGTCAGGAGGTCTGTAAAGAACTCCTAAGATAATTTTTCTAGTTCCAACATGTGCCGAGACCCAAATAATTTCCAGTCCTGTGTCAATAGGTACAACGGTCGGGCGGAATTACTTTTTTATTGTTATGATTACTCCTCCCCCTCGAGAACCGATCCTATCTTTACGAAAAATTTGAAACGAAGGCGGAAATGACAATTCAGAGTCGGGGATGTCGTCCGAAAGCCAGGTTTCAGTGCCGACAATGACATCCGCGGAACATGTGTAGATGAATGAATTGAGAACATGAAGTTTCGGTAGTATACTGCGGAAGTTTGCCAAGAGAACCGAAACGTTATTGGTGTCCATGTGTTTGCTATAGCCGGGCGGGGGAAGTCAGTCTGAAATTTTGTTTGGTTGGTCTTCGCTTGGCTGAGAGTTGGTTTGGCTGGTTTCGGCCGAGGCTAGTTCGTCTTGTTCTTTGCTCGGCCTATTTTGGCGGATTTCTACGACACTGCTAGTAGCTGCATCATACATAAAGGTGCTCCCCCTAAAATGCAATTTGTTGAAGCGTATGCGGAAACGTTCCCTTTCGTCCCGATTTGCCTTGACGAAGTCTCGCAAGTTCTAGCGCGCTAGCTGAATCTTGGGAGAGAAATCCTCCTCCAGCCATACCACTGCCTTTCTGATGTGGGAACAAAACAACTGGGTCCCAGTAGCCACAGAGCGCTTTTCGAATTGCCCGCCCCTGTACAGTGGAATGCACATCGTTTTTAGTCGTCTCCGGAATAAATTAATAGAATATCTCCAACATGGATTTATTTCTGGGAACTACGAAGCAAAGCTGGCGCATATCGCTGTACATTACCGCAATAGTTCTAACTGTTCGCCGTAGACAGTAGGACAAGCCAACAGCAGATGTGGCTCTTACACTGATCGTCATGACCCCCACATGTGCTTCCTCGACTTCGTTATTAAAAATACATTTTCTTCCGCTTTACGATTCTAAAAAACAACTTCTTCAGGTTCCTAACAGATTATATATGCTCTCACGCATACACAGCCGCAAATCTGCAAACTGTTCCACCAGAACGTGACTAACACAGTCTATGTATTCTATGTCACATTTTGAGGAGGCTAATTAGCGTGCTTCTAGCAGCTAGTGGAATCCACCAGGTATGAGAATTTCTCTAAGAGGAAATTTTCTTTTCGCTGCATCGCCCCAATCATGAAACATGGCATACGTATATTGAAGCCAGTGCACAAGAGAACAACGAAGGTTGCCGAAGAGGCAGTAGAGCGTGAATTCTTGGTCATTGTTGCTAAGCGCTGCTTATCCTACTTATCCGGGTCCTTGACGCACCCCCGAGGTCTTTCCAGCGAAAGCTCCACTTCTCACGTACAACCCCTGAATACCATATTATGGCGCAAATTTGACCTTCAAGCGGCCTCAGGTAATAAAAAAAACAAGAAAATTGTGGTGTGCGTTGGAATCGAACCCGGGTCTCCGGCATGCGAAACAGGGACGCCTCACTCCGTCACGGCTCTTTGTTTCTTTTTAAAATGGCATTTATTACAATGATTCAATATTTTATATACATGAGGTCGACTTTTCGAAGTGATTGAAGGCTCGTCTAGTGAATGCATGCATGTCAAAGAAACATATCTTGTACTTATGTACTCAGCCGTTCATGAATAATTAAATTATAAGCGCGTATTTTACAAATCCTCCAATTAAGCGAGTAGACAAATTGTCCGGAATGCACTCAACGTGACAGACGCCAAGCCGCATCTAGTTGCCCGATAAACCACAGTTTTCGTTCTCTAATTTCAGCAGAAATACAATCACAGAAAATTTTACAATATATGCGAGGTTCCTCATGAAAGGTGATCATTAATTTTTAAAAGTAGTGTTTCATAGGTAAAGGATATTTTTTCGGCGCAGTGATACCAGTGCAGGCGGACGTCAAAAAACACGCGATACATGCTAAATGGCAGGGTGGTTAAAATTCCAATAATGAACCTTTCAACTATTTCACATAGTTAGCTAATTGCAATTCAAATTTGCAGCCAGCCGTTAGTAATAGCCATAGCAGTTTTTAGAATTTTGAAAACACGATTACACTTGGCGCTGTGGCTCGAAAAAATCTAGCTATTTAGACTAGTTACATGCATTGGGCAGGTTGCTTTGCCTGCTTGCTTTTCGAAAGCGCATGTATTTCTGGCACGATGTAGCCAAAATTAGCAACTTTCAACTCGTAATTAAATAACTTACCTTTCTAGAAGTACTAAAGTTGTTCAGGTAGTAAAATAGAGTGATAAGTATGAGGAACAATTTCGACATTACAGTGTATCCCTTCTTTTCCGACAATTTTCCCGAATACTGCAATTCTATGGTTGCAATTCCGTATGAACAATTTTTGCGAATTTTTGCTGCGAAACTGCCAGAGGTAAAAACCTTCTTTCGACTGCATGGCACACAAACGGTTACATACTGCCTTGACCCAAGAAGCCGTGAAGGCAGGCGTAGGGTAGAACCCAATAACGAGGCCGCGTTTTTAATCATCGAGCCACGTCAAGCCTGAGCGTTCCTAACGCGCCAATGGCCGCTTCGTCGCCGTCTCTACTAACCGTGGAAGACGGGCCGTGCTAGGAACACGACATTATTCAACACCCAGCCGTGAAACTAAAGCATAGTCTCGATACGAAACGAGCTACGGACTATTAAAAAAAAACAAGAACAGAGAAATAGCTGCGAGCTGAACTGTACAGCCCGACATATGAGGCGTGGAAAGTCAACTCCACACTAGCGGGAAGGTTATAAGAGAACAGTGTGAACAGCGCTCAGTCACGCGAAATGCAGGGCTTTAAACGCACCATATACAGGATTTAAGGCCGCTGACGCCTATGGCCGACGGTCGCAATTCCACAAAGCACACGGTCACGCTAACATTATCTTAATTCATGAGAAAGGAGACGTCAAGGACTTGAAAATTTGCAACCCGATCAGCAAAACAGCAGTTCACAATTGGTAGCAATGTGTAGGAACTGGTGAGGGCATATGTTCACTTAACTAGAAGATTAAAAATGGGGTCGAACGCATATGGCATGTTCTCACAAATCATGAATGGCAGTTTACCAACATCCCTCAAGAGAAAAGTGCACAACAGATGTATCTTACCAGTACCCACCTACGGGGAAGATACCTGGAGGCTAACGAAAAGCGTCGCCCTATGGAAAGAAAAATAATAGGTGTAACGTTAAGAGTCCTGAAGCGGACAGCGCGGGATCACCCACGCTGCCCGCTTCCGGATGACATCGTCCTAGTCGAAATTAAGAGAAAGAAATCGGCTTGGGCAGGGCGTGCAATGCAAAGGCAGGATAACCGCTCGTCATTATGGGTAACGGAGTGGATTCCAAGTGGAGGCAAGCGTAACGGGGCGCGGCAGAAAGTTAGGTGGGCGGATGAGATTGAGAAGTTTGCTGGGATATGGGGGCCGCAGCTGGCAAAGGACAGGGTTAATTGAAGAGGCATGACAGAGGCTTTTTCCCTGCAGTGGGCGTAGTCAGGCTGATGATGATGATTTAATTTTGTCTTGTTTCGGTGGGAAACCAAACTCGCAATTTTGTGAAATCGCAAAGCGCCGTTTTATCCTACTTGAGATATGTGGCTTGCTTCAAAGAAAAACGCAGCGTCTCTTCCAAAGCTGACGGTCATTCATTTCTTTGGACACGTTTGCACATTGCATATAACAATTTTGTTCAGACCAAAAATGGTCGTGGAAACACAATTACGGTCCGTATCTGACCACACCCGTATAGTACCTATACAACGACATTGAGACCTTCGGTTTGCAAGCTCCAAAGGGAATTGAAAGTACTTTAACCCCACTACAGCGACCTCCCAGTGGCCTTATCAAATCAAATCATATTTTATTCTCCTCAAGCATTGCTTGTAGAGAGGAAGGGTTGAGCAAGAAATTCCACACAGTGATAATTTTTCTGCAGATATAACCTATCCTTTTACTCGGACCTGCCGAGATGGCTTAGGGGTTGTGGCACACGGCTATTGACCCGAAAGACGCGGGTTCGATACCAGCTACTGCGGTCGAATTTCGATGGACGCGAAATGCTAGAGGCCCGTGTAATGTACGATGACCGTGCGTGTTAAAGAACACCAGGATGTCGAAATTTCCTTCACTCCGGCGTCCCTCATAGTCTGAGTCGCTTTGGGGAGCTAAACCTTTGTAAGACATAAAAAACCATTTTGCTCGGTTTTGCTGAACGTACACTCCTTAAGTTAAGAAAACAGAAGAAAAACAACGACGCTTTCGCGACGCTGATGACACACACAGATTCAAGTTCAACGGAAGCCTTGTGCTCGATTGCAATCTGCAAGGTGAGGAACTTCACAACGCGCATATGTTTCAGCTCCTTTCTATATTGGATCGAACTACGACTTGCCTCATTACCTGCACAACGCCATGCCTGGATTGACAAGAGAAAAACATCACGAAGTATTCAACTACCTGATCAGCAAGGAAGTAATATCTGTGACCGACTTCAACAAGGAATTCCACCAGGTGATCGATGATATAACCCGCATCATTGGCGCCCGGGCTGCAACAACCCTTCTGTCCTGCAGATACACGGCAGTAGCAACAGGCGAGTCTTGAATGTTTTTTTTACTGGTTCTTGCTTCGTACCTGTGGGTATCCTGGCAGATGGCACCCCAAATTGGGAAAACATACCCGACAGTTCTAGGCGAAAGCGTTTTTCAACTCGAAACATTGTATGAATGCAATTTTTTTTAGATATTGTAAGATTACACTACAATAAACTATATATGTGCCAATCTTCTGTTTCAGCAAGCTTGCATTTTTTACTATTAAGGTTCTTGCCATTGTCGTAAACGTTAGTAGCCTGTTGGTAATTCATGTTTGACAAGTAGGCTTCGTGCGAGATAAACGACGACACGGACAAATGGAACGGTTTCTTTCCGTGCCATTTTATATCGTCGTTTAGTCCCACATTAAGTTGGTTCAAATTGTCTTTATCCTGCCCCCGTCTTAATCAGCGGTTAGTGGGGCATGCACATTCAGTTTCTCGAGCTCGTAATTCTGGTTCCGTTTCTTTCACTTCCAACTTAGCGCTCGTCCTGTGTCCCTCTTTTGTCCTCGTTTGTCCCACGCTAAACCTATCTGCAAATCAAAATTTTCCCCTTGGTTTTCTATGAGTTTCTCTGGTTTTCTGTATGTGAGCGATGGAACAACTTTAAGAGACATTGTACGCCCAAGAAGGATTAACCGCTATCTTCATCATTTCCATATAGTACCTGGCAATTATCAATTATTCAATTTTTTTTACCAAGAATGTTTGACATGCATTTGCCAAGAAGGGAACATAATAGTCCGAGTAAAATATTGTCACGAAATAACCCAAAGTTTTTATTCGCACGTTCAGTGAAAACACGACAAAAAAGGCGGTACCACATCTAACGAAAAATAGAGAAGTACATGTAACACAAATAGGAAAGCTCGAAGAACATACAAAACACAGACAACTGAATGCATATAAATATGCACGACGAGTATTATGAAACACTGCAATAAGTGTCCAACGTGTGGCTCCAGCGTCGCCGAGAAGACGAGGCCGGCCCTCTGCCGCCAGTTATCGCAATGTCTTCGTTGGGACTCGGTGCCCATACAGCGCATACCAATTGCCGGAGCATGAAAACGGCAACGCCGCAAAAATGTCGGATTTACGGCAGAGTTATGCGGAACTAAGATCAACAACCAGACGGCCGTCCCATCTACATTGGAATGTCATGTGGGCCTTCTGTCACATTTCTGTATTCCCGGCGCGTTCTATCCTTGCTTCCACAGCTCTTCTGGGGAATAGAGGCGGACCTATATCAAAAGATGTTGGCGAGCCCAAAACCACAGCAACAAAGCATAAAATAACCGACGATTGAGTGGTAGGAGCTCAATCAGAAAGTTCAGGAGGAGCTTATCGAAAGGCCATGAGCGATTTCTAGGCCCACTGAACTCCCAGAATAGGCAGCCTGAACACCAATTTTATTACGGGGTTAGTTCAGCAGCAGGAACGATAGGCCGCACACAGAAGGCACACCAGAACCCAACTCACTAAAGCACTAGCTGCAGCGTCCTCGTCGTCGCCAACTGTCCAGCGACAAAACAACGTCCTCTTCACTATCGACTGTGTACAGTAACACTACACCCCCTCCCCTCCGCACCGCGGAGGAATACACAGTCCCTGGGCGTCCTAAGGTGGTGTGTGCAAGTGGTAGGGTTTAAGACGGGCGACGAGCACAAGCTGTGCGGAGGGGAACGCGAAAGGGGAGTTTGGGTGCAGCGGCATGAGTTCGCAGGTCATACTGGCCAGTTGCCTCAAGACTCGGCAAGGACCGACGAAACGAGGCAGGAGCCCGCAGGAGGCAGGAGCCCGCAGAGGCCCGCTTGACATCCAGGGAGCCAGAGGAGTACCAGAGAGCCGAGAGGGTAATAGACGTCATGGTGATGAAGGTCGTAACGGCGTCTTTCGGTGGTCTGAGTAGCGTGGAGACGATTACGAGTGATTTGGCGGGCGGCGTCAGCATGGGCAAATGTGTCACAAGCGTAACTTCTGGCAGAAGCGTCATGAGGCAGTAAACTGCCAAAGGGTGGAAACGGGTCACGACCAGAAACCAGGTAGAAGGATGAGTTTTCGCTGATATCATGGCGTGAGGAATTGCAAGCGAACGTCACGAAAGGCAAACAACGTCCCAGTCACGATGGTGGTCGTTGACATACATTGACAGCATGTCTGTGAGGGTGCGGTTAAGGCGCTCAGTAAGGCCGTTTGTATGGGAATGATAGGCCGTCGTGAGCTTGTGGCGGGTAGACCAGGAGTGGAAAAGGCCATGGACCAGTTTAGAAAGGCAGCAGGGGCCTCGATCTGTAAGCAGTTTACGAACAGCTCCACGAAGCAGGACGACCTAACGGAGGAGAAGGTCGGCGACATCGGAGGCACAGCTGGCCGGGATAGCGCGCGTGATATCGTATCGGGTAGTGTAATCGGTCGCAACGGCAATCAACTTCTTCCTGGAAGCTGATGTGAAAAAAGGCCCAAGCAGATTGAGACCAACACGGAAATATGGGTAGTCGGAATGTCCACGGGTGGAAGCTGGCCACCAGGCGGAAGCGGGGGCGTTTTCCGGCGCTGACATTGATCGCAGGCAGCAACGTAACCGCGGACAGAGCGGTAAAGGCCAGGCCAGAAGAACCGCCAGCGCACGCTGTCGTATGCGCGGGACACGCCGAGGTGCCCTGCAGTATGCGCGTCATGTAGCTAGCCAAGTACTGTGGAGCGTAGAGGCGTCGGGACGACGAGCAAGAGGTCGGCGCCATCAGGGTGCATATTGCGACGGTATAGAGTATCGTGACGCAGCACGAACGGGCTCAGAGCAGGATCGGAAGGGGCGCTGTGGAGGCGGACGATTATGGGGCGCTGAGATGGATCACGGCGCTGCTCGCCGCCGATGTGTAGAAAGTCCGAGACGGACAAAACGCAATCGTCGGTATCATGGTTGTGGGAATCAGGAGGATCGACAGGATGGCGGTACAGTCAGCGTCTTGGTGCAACTGGCCGGACTTGCAGACAACAGAAAATGTGCACTCCAGCAAGCGCAAGGCAGAGTGACCCATTCAGCCTGTGGAGAGAGGAGAGCCAACTCAAGGCATGTAGGTCCCTATAACAACGCAGAAGGGCCTTCCAAACAAATAAGGGCGGAATTTTGTTAACGTCCAAACAACTGCAAGGCACTCCTGCTCGTAATGGAACAGTTACGTTCTGACGGAGATAGCAGGCTTCTGCCGTAGGCAGTGGCACGATAGTGGTCATGCTGGCGCTGCGCAAAGATGGCGCCAATGCCATGGCCACTAGCGTCGGTGTGAAGTTCCATAGGCGCAGAAGGATTGAAATGGGTCGGCAAAGATGGAGCAGTGAGGGCCGCAACAAGTGCGGTGGAGGCGTGAGCTTGGTCAATGCCCCCGCAGAAAAGCGCATCCTTCTTCAGTGGGGTGATAAGGGGACGGGCCGCGTCGGCGATGTTCGGGATAGACCGGCGGAAATACGAGCAGAGCCCGAGGAAGCTGCGCATATCGCTTGAGGAACGGGAGGTGGGAAACTCGCGAACGGCACTAACTTTGTCAGGGTCGGGATTAGCACCAGAAGTATCAATCAAGTGGTCGATGACTTTAATTTGGCACCGTACGAAGCTGCACTTCTTGGAGTTGAGTTGTAGACCTGCGCGGCGAAAGACGGCAAGGATAGTAGAAAGATGGTGTAGGTGGCTTTCGAAAGTTGGGGAAAAAATGGCAATGTATTCTAGATAGCACAAGCATGTCGTCTATTTGAAGCCACGCAAGAACCAGTCCATCATGCGCTCGAAGGTGGCAGGAGTCTTGGAGAGACTGAAACGTATGACTGAATTACATTGATACAGGCCGTCGGGGGTGACAGTCTGCCTTCTCACGATCCCGTTGGTCAACATCAATTTGCCAGTATCCTGAACGAAGATCAATAAAAGATAGCTGACACCGTGTAGGCAGTCGAGGGCGTCATCAATTATCGGAAGAGGACAAACGTCATTCTTTGTTATTTGATTAAGATGGCGATAGTCGAGACAGGAGCGCCAACTGCCATCTCTTTTTTTACCAAAAGCATAGGGGACGGCCCAGGCTGGTAGAAGGTTCGCTAATGTTTTTTTTATGCTAGGTATATTGCCTCGGGGAATAAAGGTTATGAAATGAGGGATGAGGAGGATCCCAAGGGTAGAAACTTGGGCAAGTCGGTAACGGTGATCCATGGAAAGTGAGAGTCCCGTCTCTGTCCCTTTGTCCCGTTTTGCGCTACTCTCACTTTCCATGAGGAGGATGCTTAAATAAATGAAAAAACGGCTGATCTAAAGAACTCAAGAAGTTGACGATGATGTGGTCCTTGTTTTCATGCGATATATCAGTCCAGATTGTTCGGTGAGAGACCCACTTCCACCAGGTGCCGAATTCTCGTCGGCTTCAGCACAAGGCAAACCCACCGCAGGTGGTGACTTCCGTCTCAATATCTCTGATCTTGCAAACTGCACACCCGGAGCGGGGTTATAAATCTTGTAAAGGCGGCCACATGCGTGTCACGGCTGGAGTTAGGGCAACCCCGACCCGGATCCTCCGAAGGGCAACCTCCTCTGCATGGGTAAGACCACGGGGAAGATTACCACACACGAAGGGATTACAGCACATGTGCGGCGCCGGAGGTGTTCCTTTCTTGTTAAAAGGAGGGTGGTGTCATCCAGAGTGAGGAATCGAGACAAAGACAAGGTTGAAAGCTAAACATTTTGACAGATTTGCCTGTCTGGTTGGGTTTGAAGATTTATAATAAACTGCACATCTCCAACCAAAAGGGCCACAAATGGGCTTCTACCGCATGAGGCGGATTTAACATTGTTGACGGCGGAACCGATCGCTGGTCCGTCAGAGCAACTGTGGTCAAGACCCTTTTCCCAAGCATCTCACCCTGAAGATCCGAGCACCATGCCGGGGGAAATCTTGTACCCATAAAAACCGGTGGGTACCCGGCGGCACTGGGGATCGAACCCAGCACCTCCCGAATGCGAGGCGGATGCTCTACTACAAGGCCAACGCTTCGGTAAAAGTTAAAATTTAAAAAAAAATTAAAAAGGTTTAAAGTAAAAATTTCTGTTGGAGATGTGCAGTTTATTATAAAGACAAGGTTGGGGTCGAAATACGAGTCGCAGAGTCTGCGTGGCTTTGTGCGCTCAGAAGGTCATGCGGGACCCAATCAATACGGATTTTCTGCGGGATGCTTACCGCTAGACGATGGATGTCTTGGCAGATTTCTGGGGTGCGACTGACGCATCGTAGTAGGCGTGTGACGTGAAGGGCGTCGGTGCGAATGACAATGCAGGCCATATATAGCATTGGAACGGCAGCCACAGAGCAAAGTGCCTCTTGAGCCGCAAGCATCTCCGCACAGAAGGAGGAAAGAGGTTCTGAGAAGCGAAACTTTGATGTTTTGTTCAAGGCAGGCTTACAAGGACAGTAAACTGCCGTTGTTGCTTCGCAGGCCTGGATGCTTGCGTCAACGTACATAACGATAGAGCCTTGCGGCAGCTTGGCGTCTTGCTCTCAAATTCGGTCGCGAAACGGCGATGTCGCGTGGGTAGATGATGGCCGACGCAGATCAGTTGGTTTGTTTTCGCTTCGCTGCACAAAGCGCCAGGGAGGAAGAACTGGCGGGGGCGACTGTATAATAGAGTGCGGTGAAGCATATGCCCTGTGTGCACACGTTGTGTGTGTAAGGCTCGACATAAGCAGGCGAGCATCGCGTTGTTCCTGCACCAGCTAATCTAGTGTATTCAGCTGCGCATGTCCTTGGAGCGCCACGTTCGGGGTGATGCAGGGAAGGCATGTGATGAACCTCATTGCCTCTCGATTAGCAGCTTCAAGGCGATCCCATTGAGCCCTCGGCAAATGCTAGAATTGCGTTTGGTAAACGAGGCGCGGTTGCACAACCACCCGCACCAACTGTCGTGCAACATGAGAGCGCGCTTCGCCTGTTCGAGGAGCATTGCGTCTAATCAGACCCAACGCCTGAATTGCTTGCTTTTTAGCCAAAGAATGCCGAGCATTACCTGATCCTGGCTCGTGTATTGTCAAGCCCAAGATTTTTACGGCCGAACTTTCATGAAATGAAGTTTACGGCACCCCCAGCGGTTGGCGACTGACGCGGACGTGGTTTTGCTCACTGAAATCTGAAGACCAATTGAAGAAGTAAAGGTCAACGCAATATATATGGCTGATTGTAGGGCTGCTGCTGGATTCATCAGGTCGTTGTTAGTGCTCCACACCGTTATGTCATCAGCATACAATAAGAACTTAATCTCAGAGACATCATGTAAGCGCCAAGCAAGGGGGATAAAAGCAATAATAAATAATGTTGGCGATAACACCGATCCCTGGGGAACGCCGCGAAGAGGCACAAAAGATCCGATGGCCTAACCACTGACGCGTATGGCAAAGTGTCCGCCTTCAAGGAAGGATTTAGCAAAATTGCACACTCTAACGGGGAAATGCAGCATGTCAAGCGATTCCAGGATGGCAGCATGACTGATATTATCGTAAGCCTTTTCAACGTGCATGGCCAGTACAGTACGTACATTGTGGCTGCGAGTTGAGGCGAGAACTGCTGACTCCAAGAGAGCCAGTCCATCTTCTGTACCTATGGACGTACGAAAGCCAACTTGGGCGGGATGGTAGAAACCATGGTGCTCAAGCCACCACGACAGTCGTGTGGCAAGCATTTTTTCGGTAAGCTTGCATAATGTTGGCGTAAGCGATATAGGCCGGAAATTTCCAAGCTCTGTCGGCGGCTTCCCCGGCTTTGGGATGGGGATCAGAATAGCAGATTTCCAGTGTTCTGGTACGACGCCTTCTATCCATACCTTGTTAATGGTGGCGAGGAGTTGAGGGAGTACAGCGGAACTCATGATATTGTAAACCTCGTACGAAATAGAGTCCGGACCGGGCGCAGTCTTCCGACGGGCGTCATCTATTGCTGCAGGAAACTCGGCCATGGAAAATGGGCTTTCAATTCTTTCTGAGTCGGCTGTAGATGGGAGCTTATCGACATATGCTGGAATGGCAGCCAAGGGGGCTCCTACAACCTTTGGAGGCAACACATCAGACTTGGGGGAAAAACTTCCGCGCTGCCTCTCTGGCGAAATCATCTGGAACTAGATTAGCTGAAGCATGCTGTGGCCGCTGCGTCAGGACAACGGGAACCATGTTCCATTGCACGGAACGTTCGCCAGAGAGAAGCATTCAATGACCGTGCCGAGAACAGTTCACACCGCGCATGCCACTGCTGTCGCGAGAAATCGCTTTCATATCTGCGAGCCTTGGCAGTAAGGTAATTCAGCCTTCTCCGTGCTTGCGCAGATGTCGGGCCTCGGGAAGTAGCCATCTCCGCTTCTCGGCGAGCAGCCGACAGGTTAAGCAGACCCACAGCTGGAGCCGGGTGATTGACGCCAGTCCAGGTGACAGCAGTAGCCTTATTCAGCGCAGTTTGTACGCAGTCCACAGGTAGTGTAGATGATTGCAGAGAGAGATCTTCGACGGTGGTGCGAAAGGTGTCCCAATTGAGCACACAACACCTACGGCGTAATCGGCGGGCCCTTGAATGTAGACTGATGATAGGATGGTGGTAACTCCCCAAACTGTCAGGCTCAAGGTGCCACGAGGGAGTGCCGGGCCCAGACCACCACGTAACATCAGGAGCATATGTGGTACTGTGACTGTGACGCATAAACCGCGTTGTTGAACCGGAGTGATTTAGAAGAATTAACAACGCATCCGCGAAGGCATCCCGCACACGCCTGCCGCGGAGGTTCGAAGTAGGGTACACCCAGTCTGGGTGTGGGGCGTTGAAGTCACCTCCGACTAAAATCGGACACCCAGGGTATTTACAACGCACAGTCAATAACCAACCCAGATTAATACGGGAGGGAGCGCCGCCCGCTGGTTTGACGTAGTAAGACCTCATATACTTACCTGCTAATAATGTTTATATGTATGTTTTTTATCTGTGTGCTGCTAATATTGTATAATTTTGTTCTTTTGGTTTTATTATTTTCGTTTATTCTTTTGGTTACGTATCAATGTAAATTCAATCCTGCTTGAGCCAAGCAGCAACCTGCAGTATTCTGAAATCAATAAATAAAGTAAATAATAAATAAATAAATAAGATGCCACCACAACACTTGCCTTGGGTAATTTTACACCAACTGCAAATACCTCCTGGTACGATCTGCCCCAGGTATCCAGAGAGAGGCGTAGATGAGGGAAACGCGTGTCGACTTACACCGCCGCCTTTCTTGGGTTGTATTCAGTGCGCACACGGTGGTCATGTGCCAGCATCTTGTCCAACCCGGTCTGAAAAACATGGTGCTCAGGAAGGGAGACACGATAGGGCCTTATGTGTATGGCCTTCTGTGTACGGCCCTCTGTCTGTAGCTCTAATTAAAACGATTTCATCATCAAGCAATCGATAGTATCTTTTTTTTTCGGACGCCTTGTCTAATGAGTGAGCACGTGCCACGCTGGCTGCTTAGACGAGCACACGTGCAGCACGCATCAGCATTTAAATTTATACTGGCACACATGGTTCATGCCTGTGTTTGGCCAACAATGAGAGCATGTAGATTCAGGACGCTTTTGTCTGGAAAGCCGCCGCGGTAGCTGAGTGGTTATGGCGCTGGGCTGCTGGTCCGATAGACGCGGGATCGATCCCGGCCGCGGCGGTCGAATTTCGATGGAGGCGAAATTCTAGAGGCCCGTGTACTGTGCGATGTCAGTGCACGTTAAAGAACCCCAGGCGAGCGAAATTTCCGGAGCCCTTCACTACGGCGTCTCTCATAGCCTGAGTCGCTTTGGGACGGCAAACCCCCATAAAACCAAAACCAAAGCTCTTGTCTAGAGAGCTTTGCAAGGTGAACGTTTTAAAGTTGAGAAATAGGACGCATAGCATATTCCAATATTTTACGCCACAGAGGCCAAGGTTGGGTTCTTGAGCACAGCCTGCTCGTTTCTTTTGTGATCCAGCATTAGGCCTCGAGAACGTACTGCGCTATTGTCAGGAAAGCTAGCTAAGCCGTCAGCTGGTCCAAAGCTATCCATGCTTCCCACGTTGCTTGAGATAGGTGTAAGTAACTGGAAGAGTGAATGGCAAGAGGGGGGGGGGGCTAAAATAGAATTTTCCCAATCAGCAGAAACTGTGTGGGAAATACAGTGTCCTAGGGAGAGACGAAGACGGTACGGCACGAGCGGGTTGGGGTTATAAGCGAATGGGTTCAGAGAAGATGAAGAATGCACAGCTGGAGTCCAACAGAGATTTGGCATCAATAAAAACAGTACGAGAAGAGTGTTTTTTGTTCTTTAGTAAAAATTTATTTGAGGCTTGTAATGGGCAGTACTGCCCCACGTTGGTGGATAAGCACAAGAAATTCGAGGGAAACGTTGAAGTTTGCGGGAGAGGTGATGCACCATTTCATTCGGGGGGATCCAAGCACCATTAGATATCCACCTCACCGCGTGTGTGAGAAAGAAGTTTGACGAGAACCTCATGTAGATCATGCCTTAGTTGTGCAGGAATGCCACCAGTATGAATTGCGAGTATAGGTAGACTTGCATCAAAATACATCGTGTAGCCGGCTGGGACAGGCGTTGCTTGCTTTAAGACCTGTGTGCTGGTGATTGTCGAGAGGATTTGATGTTAGTGGTGGGAAGGGTTCAATTTAAGGGCTGAAGTTGATGTCAGGGCAAGGCTGATACTCGTGTGCAATCGGCATCAGTGCCGACCTGACGTGAAGCATCTATGTAGGCTGTAGTCAGCTGAACGTGATGCGCGTAGTGCATGAACGCGAGCATTGCGTCTACATGGGTTGATATCAGCCGGAACGTGTTTTGCAATAGAGGCGTTGCGAAGGTTATCTGGAAGCCGGAATAAATTTTGATTTAGATTGCAGTACAATAAGTTTTTGTAGGTTTCAGTAATCCTTGTTTAAACTTAAAAACGGGCCATCTTCGGGACATGATGATACTGCAGGTGTTGTCCAAGCGGTAACAGGAGCCCCATGGAGCATAAACACTCAGCGGTCGTCTGTATGGAAAAGTTAAAGAAGATCTTGTGCGAATTATGAACTGTCGACTAAAACTTGCGTTTCGTACTGTGCAGACCGTTGCGAAGCAACCAATGATATGGAATCGTCACAAAACTGAGAGGACAGTGTTTTTTCTTTCTTTGAACAGTATAGAGATTTTAACTAAATGTTTTTAGTTCTAGTCAAGTGTTTCACGGCATACCGTCTGGTCAGGAATCATGGCGATGAAGAATACTGGTCACTGTACAAAGTCAATAAAGATGAAAAGACGTTTCAGGAGCACAACGGCTCCCTTGTTCACTACCTATAGTTCAGTAGCTTCCTCACGACTTTGTAGAAGTCCGGTGTAGGGCGGAAGAGCTACGTTAGCTGATGGAAGACCCTGACGGTGGTAGCAGCATTCGCTTGAATAGCTTATTCCTGGATAAGAACCTCCAGAATGCATGCAGGACGGTGCGCGACCGCCGCAGTGACTAGCCATCGTAAGAGAGATTAGGACTAATGTTGACGTTAATGGCGGGATTTTGCATTTACCATCAATTTGGCTTTGTCGGGTGCGGCACAGAGGCATATTCTTTGAGGATAAGTGAATGCATCGATACCTTTTTCAAAGGTTACCCTACCGTCTGTGATGAGCCAGAGGTGCACAAAATAGTAAGGTCGTCGGCGTAAAGGCATGTTTGTGTCCTGGAATAAGTGCAATTATATGGGATGTGGCATAAGGGATACATACCTAAGGTAAATGGAAGGTGGCAGAATAATAACAGCCTACCGGAGGGTCCAGAGACACACGCAATGAGCCGGAGCCAGACTCTTCGGTCAGAGAGAAGTCCAGTAAGGCAGCTGTATATCTCTGGAACGGAGCCGGTAGAGGCAACGACATTTAGTAGGGGTCATAAGCAACGTTACCGAGCGGCTTCTATACATCTACAGCAACTATCGCATAGAACTGGGGAGAGGGTAGAAGGCCATACTGGTGTTTGAGGAGGCAGATGAGGAAGCCTACACGGAATCCTCTTGCGTCACCCGTTGTTGCAACTGGTTGAAGCCTTTTTGAGAGGCCTGCAGAATCTCGGACGTATGAGGGGAGTAACGAAGAGTGAGGAAGAATTGACATTTATTGCAAGAAATCGTACGTCGGGTAGAACTGACATTGCAAAAGACCATGATTTGATATATCCAATGATCCCTGGGCAACATTTCGTCAGTGACGTGCTAGGTCACACATCGGCGGCTCCTGCCGCACCTGAGGTCGGACTTAGGTAGCTGTTGATGCCTGTGTCCCTTTCGACTGTTAGCATTCATAAATTTTAAACAGTAATTTGAGCTTGATGAGCGTTTCCGCTGAGTATGTGGCCAGGTGTCTTAATGCATGCGTAAACGCAAATTATATGCGGCGCTGGAAAGTTCCCACTTATCATAAGTGTTTAACAGTCGGGATACTACTTCGAGCTGAAGTAGCTCGGTTTCTACAAAACAGTCTACTGCGCAGACAGGCTAAAGACGACTAACTACAAGACTACGGCTTAGTTAAACGTTTGGTGACAGCGTTGTTGTTCTTCTTCTTGTTTGCATCACAAAATGGCCAATACCTACGAGACTGATTGGCCATAACCAGGCGGTGAATACGTCTTTTGTTTTCTGCGCATTCTTCTCTTCGGTTGGAGCACCTCGTGGCGGGAGCACCAGCAAAGACGAGAGGGTACACAGAGGCGCAGCGCAGATTATGTGGGCTGACACCTAACAAAAGTTCGATAGGCGAGGATGAGGCGCCGCAACAGAACGCAATAATAATAACAAACCTTTTCAACAAAGGAGCATCTGCGGAAAAAGCGCGTCACAAATTGCAAATAGCCGAGGCAAGTCGCAGGATGGCGCTGCGTACACCGACAGCGAATCGCGAAAGCAGACCGATTCCAAACCGGAGGGTGTTTACCGCGGAAGGGAGAGCATGTGGCGAGAACGCAAGAAGGCGCAACTGGCGGGTTGTTGCCACGCGAACCACCCGGATGGTAGCCATTCTCAAGGCATGAGGAAGATTGCCACGTAACGAGGAGGAAGAGAGAGAGCATGGAGAGAATCTCCTAAGGATGTTTTCTGTGGAAACCACCCAGAAGGTAGTTACCTAGAGAGGAGGGTTACATCGCAAGAAGAGGGTATCATGAGCTACCTTCTAGAAGAAGCAGGTGGCAAGTCATAGGTGGTACAGCGGACCCTGATGCCGAATGAGAGAACGGACGAATGCGCAACCAAACGATCGTCGCCGCGGAATCAGGAGGGTATGGCGAGAGCGTAAAAAGGCGTAACCGATGGGCGGTTTCCACGAGAAACACCCGGAGGGTAGGTAGCCTAGAGGGAGGACAAGTATTACCACGGAAGGAGGAGGGTACGGCAAGAGCATAGGTATGCTCAATCAGGAGGGGGGAGGGGTGTTACATCAGAACCGTGAAGAAGGTGGTTGTCATGCAAAGATGAAAATGTCACCAGAGTGGTGGAATCTCTAACTAAAGAATGGATACCGCGCGCTAGGTGAGCATGGCCAAACCCTACGAAGGCGCAATTGGGAACTGGTTGCCACGGCAAAGCTTGAAGAGTAGTTAGGTTGGAAGGAGGATGACAGTACGGCCATAGGGTAGAAAGGCTAAAGTAGGGTGGGTACGACGTGAGCTGTTCAGAAAGGGGTTGCCGTCGAAGGAGGAGGATGTGGCTTGAGCAGAGGAGCCGACAACCTGAAGATGGTTGCAGTGGAAGGAGGATTGTATAATGGCAGGGTAGGGAAGTGTAAATGGAGAGTAGCTACCACGTGAACCACGCAAAAATTTGGTACTGTGCATGGAGGCAAATATAGCTTGCTTGTGAAACATCTTTAATTACGCAATCATAGACGACGCGGGCCGGCGAAGATGGTGAATACCGGCCATAGTTGGTCAGTAGGCGTAGTCCTGGCCGTCGCAGGTGCCAGCCGCCTCGCGAGCACGGCGAGAAAGGGGCGCTTGGGCCCCGACCTTCGAGCACCAGAGAGGGAAGGCCTAGCTCCCATGCCTCTTTGGTAGGCATAGGATGGGGAGGGGAGGGGGACTGGATTGGCATATCCACACTATTTGAGATTTAAATCAGCGGTTCTCTTCACAGTGCAAACCTCGGGCCTTGCGTTCCGGTTGTAGCGAGTAACCTGGGCCGCACATCAAAAGGTGTCGGTCTGGAGCTGCCGCAGAACGCCTTCGTCGGCCTTTTACAGCCCAATCTACTCTGTTATAAAACAGCGCACACAAGACAAGGTTGAAGGAAACGTACAACACGAGCGCTGACTTACAAATGATCTTTATTGAGCAAAACGTGTACAATAGATAGGAAGGAAGTGGCAGATGTAAACAATTTGACGGAAGACGACGTACAACCTCACCGAGGCTTCTGCTTTGGCATACTTTGACATTGTCAGCCCCTTTGCCGGACGATAGGTCCGTCGGTGCCGAGCTCTGCTGACGTATATTATTTCTCGGAACCGCTACAGCAGTCGTCCTAGCTCGTCACGGGGATGAAGAGTGAACGCCAGGAGGATAAGCGCGGGCAGCGGCGTCTGCCACTTCGTTCTCTGGGAGTCCCTGATGGGTCGGCGCCCACACGATGCGCATGTTCTAGGTCGCCGACTGCATTGTATAGCATGTGTGGGCCAGTGTGCCGACCTCACCATTAAGATAGCCTTCACAGGTGAATTTCGAATCGGTGATAAAAGTTCGGCATTTGGGGTTTGAAACCGCGAGGGCGATTGCGACTTCCTCGCCCCGATCAGCACTCACAGCGTAGAAGGAGAGGCAATTGACCTGTGCATTGTTGTACACCAATATTGCCGCCGTGTAGTGGCCCGAATGGATCGGACCAGTCCCTTCGGCGTACTATATTCAGTTATAACGCGGATCGTTCGGAGAGTTACATTCGACTTATGGTGAAGGGTAGCGCGAAAGGAACAAGGACCAAAGGAAGAACCAAGACACGGCATGGGCGCTTTTTCACGACTAAAACTTCATTAGAAACAGCACAAAATATATGGCAACCGCGTAAAAATATAACCAAAAGGATTACTCCATGAAAAACGCAGGGCGAGGAATTCAAAACATGGGAATGCAGAGTAACAAGATATATGATACAAAAAGCAGGAAATGGCATTGTCGCAATCAAGAAAGAACAAAAGAAATTAAAAAGATATCAGTTCACCCTGTCCAAATCTTACCCGCTGGGTAAAATAGAATCTGTCAAAAAGGCAACTGACAAGTATAAAAAGCAAAAGCTGGTGGTGCTGTACAAACACCAACTTTCGCATGATCTTAGAAACGTAACCAAGCGCTATAATGTAAAACTTTTCGGCCCCTGAAAGCTGCCAAAAATATGTTACCTCGTCGGTAGAAAAATATTAAACCAGTGGAGACAAAATAGAAAAAGTCCTAAAGCGTGTCGCTCCGGGTTCATCCCGGGCAAATCGAGCGTGGTGTATGAAATGCCAGTTTCCTCTGACAAGACCTACCTAAGTCATACACGACGTTGCATAAACGTACGCCTGAAAGAACATTAAAATTCGTCCTCAGGGTCAAAGTCCTCGAGCTTAGTTGATCACTGCTGTGAGTGTAAAGGTTGTCCGCCCCTATTTGACAAAGCTCAAATTTCCAAGTCTCTGCAACCTATAAGGATCGACTCTCACATGAAATCCTCGAAGCTTTGTAGACATCAAGACAGCGAAGTTTATGTATTAGCACACCATCGATTTCTTTAACCACAAAGGAACTCGAATACCTAAACTACACATTAAACTGATTTCTTTTCAATTTCTTTTGCCCTTCCTTGGTTTAAAGAACGGTGTTTCCTTCTTTTTGCACCATATCTCTTGTTACTCAACCTTCCATACCTCTTTAATTTTTCGCCCAGTGGTTTTTATGGTGTTATTCGTTTGGTTATCTGTTCACGAGGTGGGTACATATTATGTAATTTTCCAATAAAGTGTTATTTGCGGAACAGCGCTCGTGTCGAGTTTTTCTTTTCCCTTGGCCCTTGCTCTTTTCGCGCTATTCACCATTGGCTCAAAGCAGCCGCAACAATCCCGAAACTCAAGCGCACCTGGGTCATGGTAGCCCGCTAGATGCAGCGAGTATCGAACCGACGCGGGGGTTTACGTGGATGAGACGCGCTCCGTCTTGCAGAGGCCCACTTTACCAACCGCATCCTGTATACTGTCCAGTACCCACACCTCAGTGCGGCCAGTAACTCTACGTCCTCATTCGGAAAGTGAAGCGGGCGTTAGACCTCCCGATCACAACTTCCAAGGACCGACTTCTCGGGTCTGAGGGTGCTTTTGCGTTCCGAAAGCTGCGGGAGGCCTACACTGTTAGCCAGTACACGTGCTTCGCGCATACGGGGTCAGGAAAGCGCCTTAAAATCGCACCGCCCTGTGTCTTGGAAGCCCAAACTCTTCATATCCCAGAGGGCTGGCGAAACAGGCTGTGGGTGGACCCTGCTCTACATAATGTGAATCCAGACCTCCACGCACGTCATCGCGCAGCTCGAGCGCGGGCGCTGCACTCCAAACACGGCGACAAGCCAGGTAGGTATGGCGAGAGTGTAAGGCGCAAGCGGAAGATGGCTACCACGGGAAGGTGGCCAGCACACGGAGGTTGGTCACACTGGAAGGACGAGGGTATGGCGAGAGCATAGAAATGCGAAACAGGAGGGTGGTCATCATGGAAACCACACAGAGGGTATAGTTACCCTGGAACAAGGAGGGTATGGTGATGGCATAAGTATGCGTCACATGAGGGTGCTCGCCACAGGAACCTTCTGGAAGGTGGTCACCTTGGAAGGAGAAGGACGAGTATGGCGAAAGTGGAGTTATGTAGCGATACATCGCTGGCGGCTGGTGCGAACTGCGTCGCACGAGGAAAAGTTCATCAGTGTTGCCAAGCGACTAGAGCGGCGGAGTGCAGAAGAGAGCTAGTCGAAGAATAAGTATGTGGGGAAAGCTAAAATAGTGATCTGCAACTATACCGATATGAAGTCGCTCGCATATTCTCACCTTGACGTACCGTACAATATCAATACCTTGACAGCTCTCTATGACTGTCGCGCTAAACAGTGTTAACAGTCCTACCACTTTTCATATACGCTATTGGTGTTTTATTTGGTACCAAGATTGTACTATTCTTATTCGATTCGGCTTCTGGAAAGCACTATTCGTGCATCACTATTAAAAGCCTTTAGAAGGGTTTGAAACTTTCAGAGTGAAACAATTTACAATTGGACAATTGTTTCAGTTGCCTTCTGCATTGGATTCAAGATTGACTTGGCTCGTTACCTCGAAGGTGTCATGAATTGTTTGAGCAAAAAGAAACGAGGAGAAGTATTTCTCTACCTGAATCATAAGGATATCATATCTGTGGCCGACTTCTACAACATGAAGGACCAGTGGAAGGATGAAGTCTATGGCATCATTGGCGCCGAGGCTGAAAGAAGGCTGCGGGCCTGCATGAAGACGGCATTGGCAACAGGCAAGTCGGTTCTTTAATCTTTGTTCGGAATTTCGCTCGTTACTTTCTTACTTTATAATAGCCGCGCTTTGCAGCTTGGCTGCATGGATTTACTGTACCCCTCCTGTCGCCTCTCAAAACATTTTGATTTTTTACAACAAAATCTCGTCTAAACGCAGCCATTTATTTATTACTCCTGCACAAACTGCTACCTCAAAGTTTTTTATAGGCTTGTATAAAATTGAGTGGAAAGTATAATATTGGAAACTAACATTAAAATGAACATTTTTAGCTGCCTTCTGAATGTATCATGCTATCTTGTGTTGGTCGAAGACACATAGATGGTTTGAAATTCAGGAACGAATATACTGTGTTGAAAATCGATTGTACTATATCCAAAGACATGTTGCAAAGCTAAATAATTTGAAAAATATCGACCGATATTCACATGCAGCACGAAGTACATTATTCAAGAGGCATCAGGGAGTAGCTCTTTCGTGCAGAGAATGGCAGGGCCTAATGCCGCCTACATGGTATTTATGCAATACAAGCTCCGACCAAGTGTATTAAACATATCTTCAGATGTCAAAGTAAATACGGACGTTTAGAAATGAGAACATATTCAAGAACATGAGTTTAAGAAACGAATAAAATTAAATGCACAAGATCTTGCCCAGCAGGCATCCAAGTAACATTAGTGTGTTCACAATCACTGATACGAATTTGGTTACCCTTACGGGAAAACGCAACGCAGTCAACGAAAGCAACACCATTACAGCACGTGATATTAGAAATTCACATAATTAGTAGTAACATGGTTGCATTAAAAGTCACAGAAATGTTCAAGGTAATAGTATAAAGGCTCTGTAAATGACTTCAAATTGTCCTATGTCATAAAAAAGGAACTGAGCAACTTTTGAAGTAACTACGCAGCACATGAAACATCATGCTAATAAATTCAGTATTAAAGCTAGAAAACCACTTTAACATACAAGGTGATGTATTGTGCGGAATCTGTGACGCTTACGCCATCTGAAGGTCACACTTTCCAGGCGTCCCTGTTTATTGGCTTACAGACTGAGGTAACGTTTTGTGAACCAACTTATTTTTTTATATATAAGAGTACAGTCATGTCGTGTCCTAAATGAGTGCCTTATACAGTTGACAGTGATCTAGTTGGCAACAATTACACAGGATTTAGCCTTGGCAACTGATGAGGAATAAGTCGTTCATTGCGTTTTCTTAGCTTTACACAAAGAATGTGAATTAGTCGAGCAGTGTCCCTCTTGGATAATTAAAAGCTGATGCTTGGATTATCAAATAATTTAGCGGATTGCCGGCTATTTGTTATTCTGGGCAAAGGCTGCTGTACTGAATGGTTTTTCTGCAGAATGTGCAACAAGTTTGTATGGAGTACTGTAAAGCTCAGTCTTGGAATCACTTTCGCTTGTATTATATGTTCGTTAATTTCATATACAGTCTTCGTTCAGGATACCTGCCGCTGATTACCCCATTTATAGAGTAGTAAGTACCTTAATTGGCTTTAAAATTTTGAAAGCCCATTTATACCCTATATCTTAATGCTGTGCGCCTTGGGATGTCATTAAATATGAACATAACTATTCCCGTCACTTCTAGAAGAAGACGCGCTAACAATCCGTGTAGGCATACGGCTGTTGATAATATTTTAGGAAGAAGCAAGGAATTTAAATATAAGCCTCTCTTTTACATCTGACTTGGGAAGAAAAAATTATGGTAGTTGCATTGTGAGAAGATATTATCAGTTTTCGAATTCTTGCGATGGAATTTTAGTATTTTATTATGCATCTTAAAACTACAACTGTACTTCTCTTATGCGTGATCACCCTTTTTTGAATATTAATGGGTTTGTTGCAGTCCACATACATCAATCAATTAGCATTTATTTCACCAACAAAGTGTACAGGTGGTGAAAGAGGGCGGCGGAGAAAAAGCTGCAAGTTTCGCAGCTTGACAAAAGCCCCGTCCGCTCTCGAGCAGTGACAGGCTATAGTACAAGTAAAAAAACACGCATGCACACAGACTGATAACAAAAGAAAGAAAAACATGTATTCGATGCTTATCAAGAGTTACAAAGACCGAAATACCACTCAGATCTGTCATCTATGATAACATATGTTGCAACAGAAAACTGTGTCGAAATAGCACATGGTTATCAAATATGTAAATCTTGGAAGGCAGATGCATGCAGTACACAAGAGACACAGAAAAACACGATTGAACTTGTAATTGAATATTTCATTCATTTTGTCTAGTGAAATGTGATGCATATTACCTACAAGAATAATTCTGTTAGGCACCGATTATTTAGTGTCAATACTTCGATACCGATTAGATCAAAGTAGTTTATTAGTTAAGGTAGAGTACAACTTGCCCGCTTCCGACCGCACTCTGTGTGTGAGAATGGTATTTGCCATGGGGGTTGGTGTCTATATGGGTACACGCAGTGGGTGTGTTTGAGCTTGGCATTTGGTAAAAATGAGTCCAGTTTTCCATGGACTGCTCTTTTATAGCATCTTAGTCGATTTTTATTATACATGTCTGCCACTTTAAGTATTTTAAGTGTCTGAAAAAATCCTTCCGTCTGTTCAGGAAAATGTGCATTTTGTATGGCTCATACTGCTTTTTTTTTTTGTAAAATAGTACATTTATGCAGGTTTTGGGACGTCGTATTTCCCCAAGCTGACACACAGTAACACAGATGAGAATGGGAAAGAGAATGGTATATGAGTTTTTTTATTGCGACAGAAAGCGAATGCCGGGTTCTCTTAAGCACGCCAACTGATTTGCGAATTTTTGTACACATAGCGTTAATATGTTCATTCCAGGACATGTTTTCTGAGAAAATTACTCCTAAAGTTTTAACGTGTTTTTCGACTGTGATTGAGTAGGGGCCTAATGTAATGTTTCCAGCCACTTTTGTTTGATACCATGCTGCACGAAAAAGAACACATTTTGTTTTAGATTCATTTAGTACTAGGTTACTCTTTACAGACCAATCTTGAAGGCTACAACGCACAGAGCTTGCCTTTCTTAAAATGCTTCCCAAATCCTTTCCTTCTACGTATGTGGTGCAATCTTCTGCATAGATAAAGAACTTACAGGTATTACTGATTGCTACAATATCATTTATATAATAAAGAAAAAGTACCGAACCAAGGATGCTACCTTGCGGCACACCAGATTTTATCGGTCGGTTACTCGATTTCTTTTCATGTATTTGGACAAACTGTCTGCGTCTGCTTAAATAAGACCTAATTAAGTTTTATGGTGTCCCACGGAAACCATAGGACTCGAGTATACAAATAAGTAGTTTATGATTTACCCAATCAAAAGCCTTGCTGAAATCTAAAAATATACCTAGCGCCATGAGTCTTTTTTAAAAATTATCTACGATCATATCATTTTGTAGCAAAAGAGCAATCTCAGTAGAGCGTTTTTTTCTAAATCCATACTGACAGTCAGTAATTAGGTCATGTTTTTGCGAAAAACTCTCTATACGGACATTAAATATTTTTTCCAGGCCTTTAGAAAATATGGGCAATATAGATTTTGGGCGATAATTTGTTAGGCTGTTTTTATCACCTCCTTTATGAACAACGACGACCTTCGCTATCTGCATCTGTTCCGGAAAAACACTAGCGGAAAGTGCAGCATTGAAAATATGTGTTAACAAAGGTGAAATTAAATCTATTACATATTTCACTGGCCCAATTTCTATGCCATCCGCATCTTACCAATGGCTGTTTTTGAAGCCATTAAAAATTTTACAGAGTTCATGGAAGGAAGTGGGTGCAAAGAATATTGATTGTAGAACAACTGGAATGCTTGAAGCAGTATCTAAGTCATTGTTTCTGTTCCCTAATTCTACAAAAAAGTCATTGAATCTATCTGCCAGTTTTACCTCATTTATTGTTTCGCCATCGATAGTCAGACTGTCCATATGACTGCCACCAGATTTTCCATTCAGCATTTCGTTTAACTTCCGCCACATGACGCCACTTCTTTTTATGCTTTTTTATGGAAAATGCGATGATAGTACTCACTCTTGGCTTTCTGTTTCTTCTTGTTTATTTTATTTCGAAGGGTTTTAAAATCCATCCATTTCCTCGGATCACGGATTTGCAGGAAGGACTGATACAGTTTATTTTTTTATTGTTATTAACTTAATAAGGTGCCTTGAGATCCACGGTTTACGTGATTTCTTATACTTTCGATGCGTTTGAACAGGGAAAGACTGATTACATATTATTTTTAACGCAGCTAGAAAATTTTCGTATGTCTCATTTGCATCACTGACGGCCATAATTCTTCTCCAACTTGTTCCGGCTATTCCTTTTCTGAAACATTCTAGCGTACTTGGCGTTATCAGACGAAGCGTATAATTTTCGTTTTCACAAGGCAGGGGCACAATATGCTGTTTCAAAGATAAAAATATGGGCAAATGATCGCTGATATCCGAGCTTATCATACCGGATACTGTATCCTCGAAAGACACATTTGTATTAAATGTGCTGCAGGTGATGAAGGTTCGAGCCACGTTGGCCGTGACACCACCTTTAGCAGGCACTGAACTCTTCCGACACTGGGGCTTCGTTCACCCGCGAGGGTCCCATTGGTAATAAATGTGTCGAGTAATAATGATGTCAACGCGGTAATACGCGTGGGTGAGGTGACAATACTAAAGAAACCATTAGACTCAAGTATAGATGTGAAGGTTGAGGAAGGCTTTGAGTCTTTCAAAAGATCTATGTTGAAATCTCCACCAATTGTGAGGCTGTGTCCAGCATCATTTGCAAATGAAAGAAAGCTATCAGTGAAGTAAAAGAAGCTGAATGATTTATGTGAGTATTCATATTACGGCAAGTAATTCTTTCTAAGATAATATGGTAGGAATTATAGCATGACATGAAACAAGTATAAGCCTAAATGGCAAGTGCTGAGGGATGCCGCAAGAAATGTCAGATTAAAGGATTTCCGAAAATATTTATTATTCTACTTTAGGCATAAATCGCGAAAAGTCTATCCAGGCAATAAACTCTATACCGACGAAACATGACCACAGCCTCGAGGTCAGAAAAATTTCCTATAAACGTGATGTGTTTCGTTATTCTTTGTTCGTTATAACTGTCCAAGACTAGAACACTCTGTCATACATCACTGTATATGCCTCAATTGATGGCTCTTTTTGATGCTTTGAATTAATTTTAATAGCCACGTCTAACACACCCTGTAATGCCTATAGTGCAATGCACGCATACAATACACAATAAACAGTCAACACATGTGTGAAAATAGCTCAGAGTTCCAACAATTCTTACCCAGCCTTTTTTTCCTGCACTAGAAGGAAAACTGTACAGTTTTTTCTTTTTCCGAATTCTTTTTGAGAAGTCAGTCCTTGTAGATGACTTGCGGTTTTTTCTAGTTTGCTTAACGAATACGAAAGCTAGCAGCATACGGTTGTTAGAAATTCACTCAAGCGCTTGGTTCGCACCATTCCCGTCGTTCGTATGAACACAGTATTTCAGTCGGCACGTGCAACGTTTTGCGTTAGGGTAACAAGTTAATTTATTTCAGTTCTCTCGCTGAAATTTTACTGATATGACTCATATGGTATTTACCCCTTACAGGAAACGAAGAGAAGAATATGGTTTTTTATGTCACCTGTCAGAACGTCTGCTTTGAGCGTATAATGTGCAATTACTGCAGAAGTCGGAGAAATGCTATCAACTTCAAACCTTTTATCACAAAGAGTACGTTAATTGCAGAAATGTGAAAAACTTGGTGATGGATATGAGAGAACCTAAATCGTGTTTTGACAATTCCGGAAAGAGATTACAATGTATGAAGCTTGAAAGCAAAGCAGCTTAATAGTTTTTAGCGTCATCATTTAAAATGGGAGATATAATCGCCTATTTAGGGACGTGCTTATACAACAGCGTCAGATAAGTTGGAGAAGCTCGATGATGACACCACGGATGGTGATGCTTCAAATCTGCGTTGTCTTCGCCGCATCCTGCCGTGCTTCTTCGAATGGCGCTAAGCAATACAGTCAGTGGAAAAAATATCTCAATGCCGCGATTGTCTTGTCCGCGGTGATCATCATCATCATCATCAGCCTGACTACACCCACAGCAGGGCAAAGGCCTCCCCATGTCTCTCCAATTACCCGGTCCTTTGCCGTCTGCGCCCATCCTATGCGCAGAATACCTTAAGTGCAGAGCCTAACCTTCTGCCGCCCCCTGCTACGCTTGCCTTCTCTTGGAATCCACTCCGTTACCCTTAAAGACCAACGGTTGCCTTGCCTTCGCATCACATGCCCCGCCCAAGCCCATTTCTTCCTCTTGATTTCGACTAGGATGTCATTAAACCGCGTTTGTCCTCTCACCCATTCTCCCTGCTTCCGGTCTCTTAAATTTATACCTATCATTTTTCTTTCCATGACTCGCTGCGTTGTCCTTAACTTAAGCTGAACCATTTTCGTTAGCCTCCACGTTTCTTCCCCGTAGGTGAGTACCGGCAAGATACAGCTGTTGTGCACTTTCCTCTTGAGGGGTATTGGTAAACTGCTATTCATGATCTGAGAGAACATGCCATACTGCGCGCTCCATCCCATTCTTATTCTTCTAGTTATTTCCCTCTTATGATCCGGATCGGCTGTCACTACCTCCCCATATTCCTTTACCACTTCCAGCCCCTCCCTTCCAATTGTGAACTGCTGTTCTCTTGCTAGGCTTGAACATTACTTTCGTTTTCTGCGGGTTCTATGATTAAACCAATTAACCTTCTTTCCGCGGTACCGTATACTTGAAAGCGTGATGGCCGCCCCTACCTGATGTTCCCAGCACATCAATCACATCCGTGGTTTCCAGCGTATTCGCTTTCTTAACGTCGCTCTTATAAGTAATAAATAAATTTCTCTCTACTCCGCCCATCTAACTTTGTAGATAACGTGAACGGACGCTCAGAATTAACGGCTAACAGTAATCTTTGTAGCTCTCTGAAGCAACAGTTTGCGCATGTATACGTCTCCTGGTGGAAAGCCCACAGGCTTTGGGAAGCCCGCTGCTTTTGTACAGTCCCAGCGAATAGCGGTGCTTGTTCTTTACGCAAGATTGCACAACGGCAGCCATGTATCCTTCAAGCACAGCAGTACAGGTACAATTAACGCGCTGCTCAGAAAACTTATCTGCTCAATCTACTACACAACATTGCAGGCGTTGCCTTCGGCGCGTTGCTTTCCTTCCTTCAAAGCAAGTGTTTAGGCGTTGGAAGCTCCCCCCCCCCCCCTGTGGATGATTCCTAAATACGCCTTTCACCTGGCGCTGTGCGCTTAGGAGAATCCTGGAACTCGTCGAGGATTTATATGACGATTACATCACCATTTAAAGGGACACTGAGGAGAAATTGAAGTTGGCTTGTATCGATAGAATGCCAGCCCCTGATCACAAAAACGCCGCTCTTACTAAAAACAAAGCTCTTGTAAGGTATAAAATAGCAAGAACCAAAATACAGGTATCACCACCACAGGCCAATCTCGCAAGTACAAGCGTGGTGACGTCATAGGACGAGACGCCACCTTGGAAGAATTTTCCTTCCTACATGGCGACGCGAATTTCTCAGACTGACAAAGGAAGGTTGCGCGATTGAATATTTAAGTAAGTCTTGTTTTAAAACCGATAGTGCACTTTTATCACACATGAAGCCAGACAAAACACAACCTGAATGTTAGAAGCAAAGGAAACCGATGCTTGGCCGCGCCACAGGCGGCCAGAAGGGTTTCGATTTGTTATGGCGCTTGGCATCTTGAAGCTTTTGCGTGCCCCTTGGTTTTGTTTTTGACACGCCTCGATTTACAAACGCCGAACAGCAGAGGAACACCAAGTGCCACTTCAAGTGCTGGTTAACCTTTGAAGGAGCCTGTTAAGACTTATCAGATTATTGCCACGGCCGATGAACAACTATGATGGCACGATGGTCGGTGATCGTACAAGGCAGTTCGCGGTATAAAGAGCACTTCAGGAGAGCAAGCTGCCGGGCTAGTTGGTGATGCATGTTTTAAACTATGAAGCGCAAAAAACCGGACGACGGACAGAGTAAGGGACACAAAAAAACAGGTTCACGAGCGCTACTACCAACTGTTTATTCATGCTGTGGTACAGGGGTTATATAGGAACAGAATGTCAAGCATGCGCGTGGAAAAGGCACAGAAACAGCACATCAGGCATGCGCACAAGTTAATCAAAAAAAGAATCTAAAAAGGCACATTCCGATAAATAAACGTGTACAGACGTGTCACAGACACAACGATCGGACAGCTTTCGGATAAATAATACTCTAGAACGAGCCTAGCCTTATCATTGCCGCTCTTGCCTAGAACTGTGGTTTTCTCCAACCTTGCCCTACACGTGCACGAAGCAATGTGACGCACGAGATTAGCACTAGTGTCTTTGTTTTCTATGTTTTTGGCATGCTCCCATAGCATGCTCCCGTAGCATGCTTCCATGCTCCCGTAAAAATTTTGTGCACGTAATACGAAGCCAAGCCAGGGTGAAAACAAAATTCATTGCCTTTTGCAGCAGCCTGCATTTGTCGTCTTTGGCAACTGCCATCGATGCCAGCTCAAAGAATTCCCTGGATGTTTTCTTCTCGGCAGAAACGCACAAATCGGATATGCCATTTAGGACTATTGTTAGCGAGAAGGGCTCGTGGCAACACAACATCAGTCGTTTCTTGCTCAGCAAGCTTAAACACATTCCCGTTGATGACCCCTTTCTGATTAAGAAGTCACAAGAAATTGCCGATTTTGTGCAGACGAACGATTGGATGGATTTAGCCTTTTCCATTGATATACAAGACTTGTTTTATTCTGTTCCACATGCTGAGCTGTTAGCTTCGGTCAGAGAAAGCATTGAAGGCTCGGGGGCTGTGGCCTTCCAGAACTCAGCTTGAATTTCGGTAGATAATTTTTTAAGATTACTAGAATACTACTTGCAGGTAACTTTTATCTCTCATGACAACCAGTTTTTTCTGCAGCGTAAAGGTATCTGTACTGGCTCATGTGTAGCTCCGATTTTATGTGACATATTTTTATCTTCAATTGACCGCCTTCTTGCACGGACTTTTCAAGGGGGGCCAGTTTTTAAAGCTTTTAGATATGTTGATGACTTTTTAATTATTTTAAGACCAGAGAACTCTACATCCCTTGACCATATTGTTTCACTTGTTTTAAATAATTTTAATCGACTCGGGAAAGGTTTAGTTTTTACCCATGAACTCCCTGAAAGTCAGGCGTTGCGTTTTTTAGACCTCAAGCTTATGTTCTGCCGAGACCATATTTGCTGGATGTACTCCCCCCGAGTCAACAAAGAGCTGCTTAGCTACGACTCGGCTCATTCCAAGGTGGTAAAACGAGGTATTGCGTCGCTTTGTCTGGAGTCTGCGCTTTAAAAATCTTGCCCTCATAAAATGCAACAGAGTGTCAATGATCAGGTTGAGCGACTTTTATCAGCAGGCTTCCCTGGCCCGGTCATTTGAGCTCTCGCTGAAACCCTCCTGCAGAAGCACAAAGGCGCCTAAAAAAGATCTGAGCCCCCTTCTTCGAAGCCGGTGGTGGTCCATATGTACACCAACTCACGCACAACCTAAAAAAGTGGCTGGCAGGCACCGTGTGCCATTGGTGTTCTCAGCACCCAACAAGCTATCTAAGCTATGCCCTCGCATCACGCGTTGTGCCGGCAGGGGCTGCAACAAAAAACATGGGATCGCCTACACCAAATGTGCAATAGGAGTGGTGTACTGCATTCCCCTCTCATGTGGGGCTTCATAACTGGCCGCTGTATTAATGACCGGCTACGGGAGCATGCCAAAAACATAGAAAACAGACACTAGTGCTAATCTTGTGCGTCACATTGCTTCGTGCACGTGTAGGGCAATATTGGAGAAAACCACAGTTCTAGGCAAGAGCGGCAATGATAAGGCTAGGCTCGTTCTAGAGTCTTATATCCGAAAGTTCTCTCGTCGCTAAGCAGTTGCAGAAGCGGTCCACTGTTCAACGCTGGCTCGCGCGATGAGAACTCGGCAGCAGAGGCCCCATTCATATGGAAAGGGGGATTGGTTACGCTATGAAGAACCGTAGCGGTAGCAGTTATCTGAAGATGCTCAATAAGGGCGCTCCTGTATGTAAGTGCCGCATTAAGGTATTAAAAGCTACATGCAGTACCGAAACAGGGGGTGTAACTGTGCAGCAGGCTGTGGCAGAAAGTTAGCTGGGCATAAGGTGGCCGCAGCATAAGGCGGCAGCATAAGGTGGCAGCATAGAGCATAAGGTGGCTGCTGCTGCTGCTGCTGCTGCTGCTGCTGCTGCTGCTGCTGCTGCTGCTGCTGCTGCTGCTGCTGCTGCTGCTGCTGCTGCTGCTGCTGCTGCTGCTGCTGCTGCTGCTGCTGCTGCTGCTGCTGCTGCTGCTGCTGCTGCTGCTGCTGCTGCTGCTGCTGCTGCTGCTGCTGCTGCTGCTGCTGCTGCTGCTGCTGCTGCTGCTGCTGCTGCTGCTGCTGCTGCTGCTGCTGCTGCTGCTGCTGCTGCTGCTGCTGCTGCTGCTGCTGCTGCTGCTGCTGCTGCTGCTGCTGCTGCTGCTGCTGCTGCTGCTGCTGCTGCTGCTGCTGCTGCTGCTGCTGCTGCTGCTGCTGCTGCTGCTGCTGCTGCTGCTGCTGCTGCTGCTGCTGCTGCTGCTGCTGCTGCTGCTGCTGCTGCTGCTGCTGCTGCTGCTGCTGCTGCTGCTGCTGCTGCTGCTGCTGCTGCTGCTGCTGCTGCTGCTGCTGCTGCTGCTGCTGCTGCTGCTGCTGCTGCTGCTGCTGCTGCTGCTGCTGCTGCTGCTGCTGCTGCTGCTGCTGCTGCTGCTGCTGCTGCTGCTGCTGCTGCTGCTGCTGCTGCTGCTGCTGCTGCTGCTGCTGCTGCTGCTGCTGCTGCTGCTGCTGCTGCTGCTGCTGCTGCTGCTGCTGCTGCTGCTGCTGCTGCTGCTGCTGCTGCTGCTGCTGCTGCTGCTGCTGCTGCTGCTGCTGCTGCTGCTGCTGCTGCTGCTGCTGCTGCTGCTGCTGCTGCTGCTGCTGCTGCTGCTGCTGCTGCTGCTGCTGCTGCTGCTGCTGCTGCTGCTGCTGCTGCTGCTGCTGCTGCTGCTGCTGCTGCTGCTGCTGCTGCTGCTGCTGCTGCTGCTGCTGCTGCTGCTGCTGCTGCTGCTGCTGCTGCTGCTGCTGCTGCTGCTGCTGCTGCTGCTGCTGCTGCTGCTGCTGCTGCTGCTGCTGCTGCTGCTGCTGCTGCTGCTGCTGCTGCTGCTGCTGCTGCTGCTGCTGCTGCTGCTGCTGCTGCTGCTGCTGCTGCTGCTGCTGCTGCTGCTGCTGCTGCTGCTGCTGCTGCTGCTGCTGCTGCTGCTGCTGCTGCTGCTGCTGCTGCTGCTGCTGCTGCTGCTGCTGCTGCTGCTGCTGCTGCTGCTGCTGCTGCTGCTGCTGCTGCTGCTGCTGCTGCTGCTGCTGCTGCTGCTGCTGCTGCTGCTGCTGCTGCTGCTGCTGCTGCTGCTGCTGCTGCTGCTGCTGCTGCTGCTGCTGCTGCTGCTGCTGCTGCTGCTGCTGCTGCTGCTGCTGCTGCTGCTGCTGCTGCTGCTGCTGCTGCTGCTGCTGCTGCTGCTGCTGCTGCTGCTGCTGCTGCTGCTGCTGCTGCTGCTGCTGCTGCTGCTGCTGCTGCTGCTGCTGCTGCTGCTGCTGCTGCTGCTGCTGCTGCTGCTGCTGCTGCTGCTGCTGCTGCTGCTGCTGCTGCTGCTGCTGCTGCTGCTGCTGCTGCTGCTGCTGCTGCTGCTGCTGCTGCTGCTGCTGCTGCTGCTGCTGCTGCTGCTGCTGCTGCTGCTGCTGCTGCTGCTGCTGCTGCTGCTGCTGCTGCTGCTGCTGCTGCTGCTGCTGCTGCTGCTGCTGCTGCTGCTGCTGCTGCTGCTGCTGCTGCTGCTGCTGCTGCTGCTGCTGCTGCTGCTGCTGCTGCTGCTGCTGCTGCTGCTGCTGCTGCTGCTGCTGCTGCTGCTGCTGCTGCTGCTGCTGCTGCTGCTGCTGCTGCTGCTGCTGCTGCTGCTGCTGCTGCTGCTGCTGCTGCTGCTGCTGCTGCTGCTGCTGCTGCTGCTGCTGCTGCTGCTGCTGCTGCTGCTGCTGCTGCTGCTGCTGCTGCTGCTGCTGCTGCTGCTGCTGCTGCTGCTGCTGCTGCTGCTGCTGCTGCTGCTGCTGCTGCTGCTGCTGCTGCTGCTGCTGCTGCTGCTGCTGCTGCTGCTGCTGCTGCTGCTGCTGCTGCTGCTGCTGCTGCTGCTGCTGCTGCTGCTGCTGCTGCTGCTGCTGCTGCTGCTGCTGCTGCTGCTGCTGCTGCTGCTGCTGCTGCTGCTGCTGCTGCTGCTGCTGCTGCTGCTGCTGCTGCTGCTGCTGCTGCTGCTGCTGCTGCTGCTGCTGCTGCTGCTGCTGCTGCTGCTGCTGCTGCTGCTGCTGCTGCTGCTGCTGCTGCTGCTGCTGCTGCTGCTGCTGCTGCTGCTGCTGCTGCTGCTGCTGCTGCTGCTGCTGCTGCTGCTGCTGCTGCTGCTGCTGCTGCTGCTGCTGCTGCTGCTGCTGCTGCTGCTGCTGCTGCTGCTGCTGCTGCTGCTGCTGCTGCTGCTGCTGCTGCTGCTGCTGCTGCTGCTGCTGCTGCTGCTGCTGCTGCTGCTGCTGCTGCTGCTGCTGCTGCTGCTGCTGCTGCTGCTGCTGCTGCTGCTGCTGCTGCTGCTGCTGCTGCTGCTGCTGCTGCTGCTGCTGCTGCTGCTGCTGCTGCTGCTGCTGCTGCTGCTGCTGCTGCTGCTGCTGCTGCTGCTGCTGCTGCTGCTGCTGCTGCTGCTGCTGCTGCTGCTGCTGCTGCTGCTGCTGCTGCTGCTGCTGCTGCTGCTGCTGCTGCTGCTGCTGCTGCTGCTGCTGCTGCTGCTGCTGCTGCTGCTGCTGCTGCTGCTGCTGCTGCTGCTGCTGCTGCTGCTGCTGCTGCTGCTGCTGCTGCTGCTGCTGCTGCTGCTGCTGCTGCTGCTGCTGCTGCTGCTGCTGCTGCTGCTGCTGCTGCTGCTGCTGCTGCTGCTGCTGCTGCTGCTGCTGCTGCTGCTGCTGCTGCTGCTGCTGCTGCTGCTGCTGCTGCTGCTGCTGCTGCTGCTGCTGCTGCTGCTGCTGCTGCTGCTGCTGCTGCTGCTGCTGCTGCTGCTGCTGCTGCTGCTGCTGCTGCTGCTGCTGCTGCTGCTGCTGCTGCTGCTGCTGCTGCTGCTGCTGCTGCTGCTGCTGCTGCTGCTGCTGCTGCTGCTGCTGCTGCTGCTGCTGCTGCTGCTGCTGCTGCTGCTGCTGCTGCTGCTGCTGCTGCTGCTGCTGCTGCTGCTGCTGCTGCTGCTGCTGCTGCTGCTGCTGCTGCTGCTGCTGCTGCTGCTGCTGCTGCTGCTGCTGCTGCTGCTGCTGCTGCTGCTGCTGCTGCTGCTGCTGCTGCTGCTGCTGCTGCTGCTGCTGCTGCTGCTGCTGCTGCTGCTGCTGCTGCTGCTGCTGCTGCTGCTGCTGCTGCTGCTGCTGCTGCTGCTGCTGCTGCTGCTGCTGCTGCTGCTGCTGCTGCTGCTGCTGCTGCTGCTGCTTGCTGCTGCTGCTGCTGCTGCTGCTGCTGCTGCTGCTGCTGCTGCTGCTGCTGCTGCTGCTGCTGCTGCTGCTGCTGCTGCTGCTGCTGCTGCTGCTGCTGCTGCTGCTGCTGCTGCTGCTGCTGCTGCTGCTGCTGCTGCTGCTGCTGCTGCTGCTGCTGCTGCTGCTGCTGCTGCTGCTGCTGCTGCTGCTGCTGCTGCTGCTGCTGCTGCTGCTGCTGCTGCTGCTGCTGCTGCTGCTGCTGCTGCTGCTGCTGCTGCTGCTGCTGCTGCTGCTGCTGCTGCTGCTGCTGCTGCTGCTGCTGCTGCTGCTGCTGCTGCTGCTGCTGCTGCTGCTGCTGCTGCTGCTGCTGCTGCTGCTGCTGCTGCTGCTGCTGCTGCTGCTGCTGCTGCTGCTGCTGCTGCTGCTGCTGCTGCTGCTGCTGCTGCTGCTGCTGCTGCTGCTGCTGCTGCTGCTGCTGCTGCTGCTGCTGCTGCTGCTGCTGCTGCTGCTGCTGCTGCTGCTGCTGCTGCTGCTGCTGCTGCTGCTGCTGCTGCTGCTGCTGCTGCTGCTGCTGCTGCTGCTGCTGCTGCTGCTGCTGCTGCTGCTGCTGCTGCTGCTGCTGCTGCTGCTGCTGCTGCTGCTGCTGCTGCTGCTGCTGCTGCTGCTGCTGCTGCTGCTGCTGCTGCTGCTGCTGCTGCTGCTGCTGCTGCTGCTGCTGCTGCTGCTGCTGCTGCTGCTGCTGCTGCTGCTGCTGCTGCTGCTGCTGCTGCTGCTGCTGCTGCTGCTGCTGCTGCTGCTGCTGCTGCTGCTGCTGCTGCTGCTGCTGCTGCTGCTGCTGCTGCTGCTGCTGCTGCTGCTGCTGCTGCTGCTGCTGCTGCTGCTGCTGCTGCTGCTGCTGCTGCTGCTGCTGCTGCTGCTGCTGCTGCTGCTGCTGCTGCTGCTGCTGCTGCTGCTGCTGCTGCTGCTGCTGCTGCTGCTGCTGCTGCTGCTGCTGCTGCTGCTGCTGCTGCTGCTGCTGCTGCTGCTGCTGCTGCTGCTGCTGCTGCTGCTGCTGCTGCTGCTGCTGCTGCTGCTGCTGCTGCTGCTGTGCTGCTGCTGCTGCTGCTGCTGCTGCTGCTGCTGCTGCTGCTGCTGCTGCTGCTGCTGCTGCTGCTGCTGCTGCTGCTGCTGCTGCTGCTGCTGCTGCTGCTGCTGCTGCTGCTGCTGCTGCTGCTGCTGCTGCTGCTGCTGCTGCTGCTGCTGCTGCTGCTGCTGCTGCTGCTGCTGCTGCTGCTGCTGCTGCTGCTGCTGCTGCTGCTGCTGCTGCTGCTGCTGCTGCTGCTGCTGCTGCTGCTGCTGCTGCTGCTGCTGCTGCTGCTGCTGCTGCTGCTGCTGCTGCTGCTGCTGCTGCTGCTGCTGCTGCTGCTGCTGCTGCTGCTGCTGCTGCTGCTGCTGCTGCTGCTGCTGCTGCTGCTGCTGCTGCTGCTGCTGCTGCTGCTGCTGCTGCTGCTGCTGCTGCTGCTGCTGCTGCTGCTGCTGCTGCTGCTGCTGCTGCTGCTGCTGCTGCTGCTGCTGCTGCTGCTGCTGCTGCTGGCTGCTGCTGCTGCTGCTGCTGCTGCTGCTGCTGCTGCTGCTGCTGCTGCTGCTGCTGCTGCTGCTGCTGCTGCTGCTGCTGCTGCTGCTGCTGCTGCTGCTTGCTGCTGCTGCTGCTGCTGCTGCTGCTGCTGCTGCTGCTGCTGCTGCTGCTGCTGCTGCTGCTGCTGCTGCTGCTGCTGCTGCTGCTGCTGCTGCTGCTGCTGCTGCTGCTGCTGCTGCTGCTGCTGCTGCTGCTGCTGCTGCTGCTGCTGCTGCTGCTGCTGCTGCTGCTGCTGCTGCTGCTGCTGCTGCTGCTGCTGCTGCTGCTGCTGCTGCTGCTGCTGCTGCTGCTGCTGCTGCTGCTGCTGCTGCTGCTGCTGCTGCTGCTGCTGCTGCTGCTGCTGCTGCTGCTGCTGCTGCTGCTGCTTGCTGCTGCTGCTGCTGCTGCTGCTGCTGCTGCTGCTGCTGCTGCTGCTGCTGCTGCTGCTGCTGCTGCTGCTGCTGCTGCTGCTGCTGCTGCTGCTGCTGCTGCTGCTGCTGCTGCTGCTGCTGCTGCTGCTGCTGCTGCTGCTGCTGCTGCTGCTGCTGCTGCTGCTGCTGCTGCTGCTGCTGCTGCTGCTGCTGCTGCTGCTGCTGCTGCTGCTGCTGCTGCTGCTGCTGCTGCTGCTGCTGCTGCTGCTGCTGCTGCTGCTGCTGCTGCTGCTTGCTGCTGCTGCTGCTGCTGCTGCTGCTGCTGCTGCTGCTGCTGCTGCTGCTGCTGCTGCTGCTGCTGCTGCTGCTGCTGCTGCTGCTGCTGCTGCTGCTGCTGCTGCTGCTGCTGCTGCTGCTGCTGCTGCTGCTGCTGCTGCTGCTGCTGCTGCTGCTGCTGCTGCTGCTGCTGCTGCTTGCTGCTGCTGCTGCTGCTGCTGCTGCTGCTGCTGCTGCTGCTGCTGCTGCTGCTGCTGCTGCTGCTGCTGCTGCTGCTGCTGCTGCTGCTGCTGCTGCTGCTGCTGCTGCTGCTGCTGCTGCTGCTGCTGCTGCTGCTGCTGCTGCTGCTGCTGCTGCTGCTGCTGCTGCTGCTGCTGCTGCTGCTGCTGCTGCTGCTGCTGCTGCTGCTGCTGCTGCTGCTGCTGCTGCTGCTGCTGCTGCTGCTGCTGCTGCTGCTGCTGCTGCTGCTGCTGCTGCTGCTGCTGCTGCTGCTGCTGCTGCTGCTGCTGCTGCTGCTGCTGCTGCTGCTGCTGCTTGCTGCTGCTGCTGCTGCTGCTGCTGCTGCTGCTGCTGCTGCTGCTGCTGCTGCTGCTGCTGCTGCTGCTGCTGCTGCTGCTGCTGCTGCTGCTGCTGCTGCTGCTGCTGCTGCTGCTGCTGCTGCTGCTGCTGCTGCTGCTGCTGCTGCTGCTGCTGCTGCTGCTGCTGCTGCTGCTGCTGCTGCTGCTGCTGCTGCTGCTGCTGCTGCTGCTGCTGCTGCTGCTGCTGCTGCTGCTGCTGCTGCTGCTGCTGCTGCTGCTGCTGCTGCTGCTGCTGCTGCTGCTGCTGCTGCTGCTGCTGCTGCTGCTGCTGCTGCTGCTGCTGCTGCTGCTGCTGCTGCTGCTGCTGCTGCTGCTGCTGCTGCTGCTGCTGCTGCTGCTGCTGCTGCTGCTGCTGCTGCTGCTGCTGCTGCTGCTGCTGCTGCTGCTGCTGCTGCTGCTGCTGCTGCTGCTGCTGCTGCTGCTGCTGCTGCTGCTGCTGCTGCTGCTGCTGCTGCTGCTGCTGCTGCTGCTGCTGCTGCTGCTGCTGCTGCTGCTGCTGCTGCTGCTGCTGCTGCTGCTTGCTGCTGCTGCTGCTGCTGCTGCTGCTGCTGCTGCTGCTGCTGCTGCTGCTGCTGCTGCTGCTGCTGCTGCTGCTGCTGCTGCTGCTGCTGCTGCTGCTGCTGCTGCTGCTGCTGCTGCTGCTGCTGCTGCTGCTGCTGCTGCTGCTGCTGTGCTGCTGCTGCTGCTGCTGCTGCTGCTGCTGCTGCTGCTGCTGCTGCTGCTGCTGCTGCTGCTGCTGCTGCTGCTGCTGCTGCTGCTGCTGCTGCTGCTGCTGCTGCTGCTGCTGCTGCTGCTGCTGCTGCTGCTGCTGCTGCTGCTGCTGCTGCTGCTGCTGCTGCTGCTGCTGCTGCTGCTGCTGCTGCTGCTGCTGCTGCTGCTGCTGCTGCTGCTGCTGCTGCTGCTGCTGCTGCTGCTGCTGCTGCTGCTGCTGCTGCTGCTGCTGCTGCTGCTGCTGCTGCTGCTGCTGCTGCTGCTGCTGCTGCTGCTGCTGCTGCTGCTGCTGCTGCTGCTGCTGCTGCTGCTGCTGCTGCTGCTGCTGCTGCTGCTGCTGCTGCTAGCTGCTGCTGCTGCTGCTGCTGCTGCTGCTGCTGCTGCTGCTGCTGCTGCTGCTGCTGCTGCTGCTGCTGCTGCTGCTGCTGCTGCTGCTGCTGCTGCTGCTGCTGCTGCTGCTGCTGCTGCTGCTGCTGCTGCTGCTGCTGCTGCTGCTGCTGCTGCTGCTGCTGCTGCTGCTGCTGCTGCTGCTGCTGCTGCTGCTGCTGCTGCTGCTGCTGCTGCTGCTGCTGCTGCTGCTGCTGCTGCTGCTGCTGCTGCTGCTGCTGCTGCTGCTGCTGCTGCTGCTGCTGTGCTGCTGCTGCTGCTGCTGCTGCTGCTGCTGCTGCTGCTGCTGCTGCTGCTGCTGCTGCTGCTGCTGCTGCTGCTGCTGCTGCTGCTGCTGCTGCTGCTGCTGCTGCTGCTGCTGCTGCTGCTGCTGCTGCTGCTGCTGCTGCTGCTGCTGCTGCTGCTGCTGCTGCTGCTGCTGCTGCTGCTGCTGCTGCTGCTGCTGCTGCTGCTGCTGCTGCTGCTGCTGCTGCTGCTGCTGCTGCTGCTGCTGCTGCTGCTGCTGCTGCTGCTGCTGCTGCTGCTGCTGCTGCTGCTGCTGCTGCTGCTGCTGCTGCTGCTGCTGCTGCTGCTGCTGCTGCTGCTGCTGCTGCTGCTGCTGCTGCTGCTGCTGCTGCTGCTGCTGCTGCTGCTGCTGCTGCTGCTGCTGCTGCTGCTGCTGCTGCTGCTGCTGCTGCTGCTGCTGCTGCTGCTGCTGCTGCTGCTGCTGCTGCTGCTGCTGCTGCTGCTGCTGCTGCTGCTGCTGCTGCTGCTGCTGCTGCTGCTGCTGCTGCTGCTGCTGCTGCTGCTGCTGCTGCTGCTGCTGCTGCTGCTGCTGCTGCTGCTGCTGCTGCTGCTGCTGCTGCTGCTGCTGCTGCTGCTGCTGCTGCTGCTGCTGCTGCTGCTGCTGCTGCTGCTGCTGCTGCTGCTGCTGCTGCTGCTGCTGCTGCTGCTGCTGCTGCTGCTGCTGCTGCTGCTGCTGCTGCTGCTGCTGCTGCTGCTGCTGCTGCTGCTGCTGCTGCTGCTGCTGCTGCTGCTGCTGCTGCTGCTGCTGCTGCTGCTGCTGCTGCTGCTGCTGCTGCTGCTGCTGCTGCTGCTGCTGCTGCTGCTGCTGCTGCTGCTGCTGCTGCTGCTGCTGCTGCTGCTGCTGCTGCTGCTGCTGCTGCTGCTGCTGCTGCTGCTGCTGCTGCTGCTGCTGCTGCTGCTGCTGCTGCTGCTGCTGCTGCTGCTGCTGCTGCTGCTGCTGCTGCTGCTGCTGCTGCTGCTGCTGCTGCTGCTGCTGCTGCTGCTGCTGCTGCTGCTGCTGCTGCTGCTGCTGCTGCTGCTGCTGCTGCTGCTGCTGCTGCTGCTGCTGCTGCTGCTGCTGCTGCTGCTGCTGCTGCTGCTGCTGCTGCTGCTGCTGCTGCTGCTGCTGCTGCTGCTGCTGCTGCTGCTGCTGCTGCTGCTTGCTGCTGCTGCTGCTGCTGCTGCTGCTGCTGCTGCTGCTGCTGCTGCTGCTGCTGCTGCTGCTGCTGCTGCTGCTGCTGCTGCTGCTGCTGCTGCTGCTGCTGCTGCTGCTGCTGCTGCTGCTGCTGCTGCTGCTGCTGCTGCTGCTGCTGCTGCTGCTGCTGCTGCTGCTGCTGCTGCTGCTGCTGCTGCTGCTGCTGCTGCTGCTGCTGCTGCTGCTGCTGCTGCTGCTGCTGCTGCTGCTGCTGCTGCTGCTGCTGCTGCTGCTGCTGCTGCTGCTGCTGCTGCTGCTGCTGCTGCTGCTGCTGCTGCTGCTGCTGCTGCTGCTGCTGCTGCTGCTGCTGCTGCTGCTGCTGCTGCTGCTGCTGCTGCTGCTGCTGCTGCTGCTGCTGCTGCTGCTGCTGCTGCTGCTGCTGCTGCTGCTGCTGCTGCTGCTGCTGCTGCTGCTGCTGCTGCTGCTGCTGCTGCTGCTGCTGCTGCTGCTGCTGCTGCTGCTGCTGCTGCTGCTGCTGCTGCTGCTGCTGCTGCTGCTGCTGCTGCTGCTGCTGCTGCTGCTGCTGCTGCTGCTGCTGCTGCTGCTGCTGCTGCTGCTGCTGCTGCTGCTGCTGCTGCTGCTGCTGCTGCTGCTGCTGCTGCTGCTGCTGCTGCTGCTGCTGCTGCTGCTGCTGCTGCTGCTGCTGCTGCTGCTGCTGCTGCTGCTGCTGCTGCTGCTGCTGCTGCTGCTGCTGCTGCTGCTGCTGCTGCTGCTGCTGCTGCTGCTGCTGCTGCTGCTGCTGCTGCTGCTGCTGCTGCTGCTGCTGCTGCTGCTGCTGCTGCTGCTGCTGCTGCTGCTGCTGCTGCTGCTGCTGCTGCTGCTGCTGCTGCTGCTGCTGCTGCTGCTGCTGCTGCTGCTGCTGCTGCTGCTGCTGCTGCTGCTGCTGCTGCTGCTGCTGCTGCTGCTGCTGCTGCTGCTGCTGCTGCTGCTGCTGCTGCTGCTGCTGCTGCTGCTGCTGCTGCTGCTGCTGCTGCTGCTGCTGCTGCTGCTGCTGCTGCTGCTGCTGCTGCTGCTGCTGCTGCTGCTGCTGCTGCTGCTGCTGCTGCTGCTGCTGCTGCTGCTGCTGCTGCTGCTGCTGCTGCTGCTGCTGCTGCTGCTGCTGCTGCTGCTGCTGCTGCTGCTGCTGCTGCTGCTGCTGCTGCTGCTGCTGCTGCTGCTGCTGCTGCTGCTGCTGCTGCTGCTGCTGCTGCTGCTGCTGCTGCTGCTGCTGCTGCTGCTGCTGCTGCTGCTGCTGCTGCTGCTGCTGCTGCTGCTGCTGCTGCTGCTGCTGCTGCTGCTGCTGCTGCTGCTGCTGCTGCTGCTGCTGCTGCTGCTGCTGCTGCTGCTGCTGCTGCTGCTGCTGCTGCTGCTGCTGCTGCTGCTGCTGCTGCTGCTGCTGCTGCTGCTGCTGCTGCTGCTGCTGCTGCTGCTGCTGCTGCTGCTGCTGCTGCTGCTGCTGCTGCTGCTGCTGCTGCTGCTGCTGCTGCTGCTGCTGCTGCTGCTGCTGCTGCTGCTGCTGCTGCTGCTGCTGCTGCTGCTGCTGCTGCTGCTGCTGCTGCTGCTGCTGCTGCTGCTGCTGCTGCTGCTGCTGCTGCTGCTGCTGCTGCTGCTGCTGCTGCTGCTGCTGCTGCTGCTGCTGCTGCTGCTGCTGCTGCTGCTGCTGCTGCTGCTGCTGCTGCTGCTGCTGCTGCTGCTGCTGCTGCTGCTGCTGCTGCTGCTGCTGCTGCTGCTGCTGCTGCTGCTGCTGCTGCTGCTGCTGCTGCTGCTGCTGCTGCTGCTGCTGCTGCTGCTGCTGCTGCTGCTGCTGCTGCTGCTGCTGCTGCTGCTGCTGCTGCTGCTGCTGCTGCTGCTGCTGCTGCTGCTGCTGCTGCTGCTGCTGCTGCTGCTGCTGCTGCTGCTGCTGCTGCTGCTGCTGCTGCTGCTGCTGCTGCTGCTGCTGCTGCTGCTGCTGCTGCTGCTGCTGCTGCTGCTGCTGCTGCTGCTGCTGCTGCTGCTGCTGCTGCTGCTGCTGCTGCTGCTGCTGCTGCTGCTGCTGCTGCTGCTGCTGCTGCTGCTGCTGCTGCTGCTGCTGCTGCTGCTGCTGCTGCTGCTGCTGCTGCTGCTGCTGCTGCTGCTGCTGCTGCTGCTGCTGCTGCTGCTGCTGCTGCTGCTGCTGCTGCTGCTGCTGCTGCTGCTGCTGCTGCTGCTGCTGCTGCTGCTGCTGCTGCTGCTGCTGCTGCTGCTGCCGCTGCTGCTGCCGCTGCTGCCGCCGCCGCTGCTGCCGCCGCCGCTGCCGCCGCCGCCGCCGCCGCCGCCGCCGCCGCCGCCGCCGCCGCCGCCGCCGCCGCCGCCGCCGCCGCTGCTGCCGCTGCTGCCGCTGCTGCCGCTGCTGCCGCTGCTGCCGCCGCCGCCGCTGCTTCCGCTGCTGCCGCCGCCGCTGCTGCCGCTGCTGCCGCTGCCGCCGCCGCCGCCGCCGCCGCCGCCGCCGCCGCTGCTGCCGCTGCTGCCGCTGCCGCTGCCGCCGCTGCCGCCGCTGCCGCCGCTGCCGCTGCCGCTGCCGCTGCCGCTGCCGCCGCCGCCGCCGCCGCCGCCGCCGCCGCCGCTGCCGCTGCCGCCGTTGCTGCCGCCGCCGCTGCCGCTTTCCAAATATGTTGAAATTTTCCACGCAGTAGCAGCGCGAATCTGCATGCTTTGTTTAAAGCATTTCGGCTTCAAAGCAAAGCTTCTGAGAGGCACATCTAGTCGCTCTGTTGTTATCCACTGCTACCCGACGTGTGTACATTAACGAACGTCACCGCAGGAGGCAAGAGAAGGTGCTGACGCGAAAGACCCACTTCATATATTTTAACGTCCCAAAGCGATTCAGTACATGAGGGACACCGCATAGAAAGGCTCCCTAAATTTCAACCACCTGGGGTTTTTTAACGTGGACTAGCATAGCACAGTATAGGGGCCGCTACGATTTCGCCTCCATAGAAATTCGACCACCGTGGCCGGGATCGAACCCACGTCTTTCGCGTCAGCAGCCGAGTGTCATAACCACTCAGCCATCATGGCGGCTACTGACGCAAAACAGAAATACCGCACATTCTTGAGGAAGCCCAGCTGAAAGCAAAAGAATTTACTAAAAACTGAGAGGGAAAAAGCAGTGCGAGCGAATCGCTCTAGCGGCACGGAAAAAGAAGGGATGGGGAGAAAACTTTTGGCACTCCTTTTCATGTTACAAACAGCCGAGCGCGCAGTTCGAGCGCGTTCTTGAAAAGCGTGTGGACGCATCAGCTTCCCATGCCAGCACACGAATCGAAACTTATGAGTGCTCTAGTTCTCTTTAAATCAAACTTCCGCTGATATTCTGCTGAAGAAATAAAGAGTGAAATTATTCCAGCAACCTCTTGTCGTCTGCTGCGCCAGAAAGCGGTTCTGCTTGGTGAATCATTCTTCAGAACTCGGGGCTCCTAACTGCATCGTGTGGACAAACCACCATTTCGGAGCCATTTTTCACCATCAGCGGCATCCGAAAATCACAGCACAGCGCGCAAATCACGCAATTCAACGCGGTCCGCGCGCTTTCCACCCTGCATGACCAGCGACCGCGCGACAGCGCCTGTAGCATCAGCGCCCCTGGCGGCATCGATGAACAGGTGTGCCAATTCCGGCAAGGGAAATTCGCCGCGATTTTCACACTTGAATAAGTTCTAGCCACCATACCCACGCTGAGCCTCAATCGCTACCACGTGCACGTAGAAAAAACAGAGGGAAGAGAAGCAGGTCGCAGCAACCGCGTCCGCAAAAGCGACGACGCCTCGGCGAGCTCTACACCGCTGGCAAGGAGCACTGCTTGCAATTGGTCCCGTCTTTACCGGAGCCTTTTGGGACTCCAGTGTTGAGCAGTGAGCAGGGTAGTCACCCATGCCTCGTCGTTCGGTGTGCCGGACAAAGGATACCGGCCATGTAGCGGGTCTTCTGACTCCCAAACTACCTTTTTGAAGTTTAGCACCACACCTACGCCTGAAATTGGTGAGGGCCCCTAGACCCAACCAAGGTTCATGTACAGGCGTAGCGTTGCATGGATAGAAGCCCATAGGTTCTAAACAAGGCGGCGGCTTTCGGCGCGCAGCCGGCACCCACTTAAATGGGTGCAGACAATAAATTTGACGTCATGATTTAAAAAAAACAAAACGTGGCGTCATATACGTGATTTTAGTCGGGAGAAGTAAATTCTCGAACGTATCGAGGTTCAGCGCGACACACAAGACAACGATGCATTACCAACATTCCGAGTAAAAATTTTGAAGTTGAAAAATTGCAAGATACTGTTAAGGCAAATATTGAAGGTGATGGTCAGTGCTTCAAATATGTAGCAAAATATTTCTTTTAAGTGTTCACATCGATGACATCGAACAGTTAAGGCTCCGTAGAAAAGCAATTGGGAAAGCTTTTGGCGATATCAAAAACGTTAATAGCAAAAAAAATGCAAGACTGCGGTCGGGTGATGAGCGGATATATGGATTGTTATAGTTAAATCTTGCATTATATGAAAAAATTGCCTTCATCAACGGCTTTCCACTTAAAAATGCTTTTGTTCAGAATTATTGGGCGTGAAAAAAGAAGACACGACGAGAAGAGACTGCCAACGCTATTTTTAGTAGTCTTCCTTCATTGTGTCATCTTCTTTCGTCTATGACTCGTGTGTCGCACTGAGGTTCATGACGTTAACGCAATAATAGGCCCGCCTATTGGTCTTTATGCCTGACGGGTACAGTTATAGGCATAGTAAAAGCTCCTTGTTTGAGAGTCATTCTTTTACACGTGAGTTTGCGATTAATGAACCTCGACAGAATTGTGCCCACTGAGTTTATCTCACACATAAAGTGTCAAAAGTCATAATTTACTAGTTGCAAACCTCAACAAACACGATTCGGAATAGTGACACAAGAGGTTGCTGATATAACCCACGAGACAAGTTTAAATTTTGCACTAGCAGAAAACAAGTTAGTTGCCTGTAATGTATAAATGCATAAAATTACTGTATATTGCGCTGGAAGACCTTTCATAAAGCATGGTAAAGTCTCTCTTCAGTCGGGCCCTCAGTTTCCCATGGTACCATGGGAAATTCAGTAGCAGATTAGGTACATCACATCCTCGTGACCACATGCTCATCGTGCTTTCAACGCCCAATTTTCTGTGGAAAGTGATTTGCGTAGGCTGTGCTTCTCTCGACCAGCTAAAGTCAGTGCTACTTATGTAGACCAATCTCAGTCTGAAAGCCCAAACGAGCCGTTAGTTATGCCATCAAATTGTGAATTTTTCTTGAGAAAACATACAGTGATAAGAGTGCTTGGGAAAGGCCCTTCGTCAGCCCGTAACCGATGTTTCGATTTCCGAGCTGAACGCTCTAAATGAAGCTGCAGGCCCCTTCACAGTTAACGAGCTTGGAGGAGGGATGCTTCCCTCAAAGACCTGGTGCCGGATAAATTGCGACAATGACGCCAGCGTGCTGCTCGAAACAACATCGATACGAAGAGACACCAAACTTGAAATTCTTCACGAGAAATCCGTGCTGTTAGAATCTCCCGGTGTAATTATAACTCCCTTTTAGAATACTTCGAGGATAGACATTTTCGTCCATACAATGAAAAGCTACGTAGCGCAGATGTAAGAAAAGTCAAGCCAGCACACGCGATACCGTTGAAGCTGCTGCACACATGGCGTCGCACGCGAGGAAACGCACGAAAGGCGAACAGCACGTGACGAGCGCAAAATTTTGCGCGCGCTGGAAGAACGCAAGTATCACGCGGACTGTATTCAGGGCAGCACATTTGTTTCAGGGCCTTGCCGGAGAGGCAATAAAGACGCTTTCGACAAATAAGCAAATAAAATAATGTCCGCTACAACGCACTCGTCGTTCTAAACGGCGTATAGCTCGGCTGGCTGACTGGTAAGCGCTGCCGATAGCCGCGCCGCTTCGGGCTGGTGGCGAAGCTCTGAAAACGAAACTGCGCTGTCAGACACTCTATCGTCCTACCGTCGGGGGCCTGCCCGTCGTCAAAAACCTGCATTTGTGCGCATATCAGAGGGCGCCAATAAGAATGCAGTTCAGGCCTGGGGACGAATATTTGGGCGAACAGTTAGTCGTGCAAGTCAAATGCCGACACGGCACCACTTTGGGAGTCCGTCCGAATTGACCAATGCCAGCCTGTGGGCGGTCCGAATAAACGAGCTCCCGACGCCACAGCCTTACCGGACTTCTGGTCGGACTGTGGCGGTAGTCCGGATTATTTGAATTAACCGGGGTTGAAAAGTAGGAATATAGGTCGAATTAGTGATAGTTTAGGTTGTTCCAGCCGGTGCTGCTAATTTCACAGACTATATATCTTTCCACGAATATTTGTAGTGTTTGTGCATTCTTGAAAGCTGCCGGCACCCCGTTTTATCGCTTTGTTTGCGACTTAAGACGCGACTGGATTTATCTTGATTGATCGCAGCCAGGCAGAGCTGATTCAACCTCGTTCCAGAATGTCCTAGTAACTTTGTACGCTTTATCTCGAAAGTTCGCTATCAGCTTTAAATTGAGCATGGCCGACAGCGGCGGGCATTCTGTTCGACGACCGCCGAGCACGCTTGTCGCTTCGTCGCCGCCGAGTGATTCTGTCCATTGTTGGTGCAAGACAGCCAAAATAGAGAGTTTTATTTAGACGCCATTTTAGCTGTCTTTCCGCTCTCCGGATCACAGTCACCACTTCGTGACAAGATATCCCTTTCTCGCGGCGGCGCAAGGTTACTATCGGCAATAGTGCTTTTTTTCCTTTTACAGAATTTCAAATGTTTACCGAAAATGAAATTTATTTTCCGCAAGATTTCAGCAAGATTAATAAAATCGTAAGACGGATCAAAATTCCTACATTTTAAGAAAAATTGAATTGTTGGCAGGTATACGGTTTTACAGTTACTTTCCAGTGCGCTTGCTTTTGAACGCTCTTTTTTTTAGATACGTGCTCTTCTTGCTTTCATTCATACTTTTGCAACATAACACGAACCGAGTTGCCAATGGTCGGGGAATGTTGGCTTTCATTTTAAGGTGAGAAAATGACCCAATAACTGTCCCCCATATGCCGGTAGACACCCGCAGCGTGCCGTAGGAGGAGGGGTAAAGGAGAGTATGAAAGAAGGAAGGAAAAGAAGAGTGCCGTAGTGGAGGACACAAGAATAATTTCGGCCACCGGTTTGCGGGTCAAACTGGCGCAACGCGGTTGGCGCCGTGAAGAGACTGCGCAAGGTGTTGTAGGCGTCGTTGCAGGCAGGCGACCACCTCGCAAAATCCACGTTGCTGCCGACAAGCTCAGTTAAAGGGGCAACAATGGCGGCAAAGGTGCAAATAAAATGTCGAAAATACTAACAAAGGCTTAGAAGCTGCGCGGTTCCTTAATGGTTTTGGAAACACAGTCACAGCACTAAGTTTGGAGGCGTCGGGGCTGACGCCCTCCTTTGACAGAACGTGGCCTAAAATTGTCAGTTCACGAGCAGCAAATTGGCACTTTTTTTAAGTAGAGCAGAAGGCCGGCGTCCGTAAGGCAGGTTAACACGTGCTTCAGCCGGGACAGATGAGTTGCAAAGTCGGGCGAAAAGATTACAATGTCGTTCTACTTCAGTGGTCTCCATCATGCGCTCCAAAGTAGCCGGAGCCTTACAGAGGCTGAAAGGCATGATTTTAATGCATACAGGCCATCAGAGGTCAGAAAAGTGGTTTTAGGGCGATCGCCGGTTGCCATGAGGACCTGCCGGTATCCAAAGCGTAAATCGACAGAAGAGATCCGCTCCTTGAAGGCAGTCCAGAGTATCATAAATGCGGAAAAGAGGGTAAACATCCTTTCGCGTGACCTTATTCAGGCGGCGGTAATCAAAGCAGAAACGAACACAGCCATATTACTTCTTCACGAGTACCACGGGTAAGGCCCAGAGACTGTGTGAGGCCTGAATCACGCCGCTCTGAAGCTTGGTGCCACCCTGTTCTTGGATAGCTTGGCGCTCACTGGCGGAGACACGATATGGGCGCTGACGGAGAGGGGCGCGGTCACCGGTGTCGATGTGGTTGGCGACATTCAATGTGCGCCTCAAAGAGGGCTAGTTTGAATCGGAGGAGGAGCGAAATTGAGGAAGCAGCGCGTGAAGTTGAGTGCGTTGAGGTGCAGGGAGAGAGACTTCGATGGAGGGAAGGAAAACGTCTGGAGGCGAAGTGTTGAGTGCAGGAAGCGGCGGGCTGGGGGCATCTACGTCGAAGCACGGCGCATCGACAGTCTCATTGCGATAGACAATGAAATCAATGATCTGGATGGTACCGATGCACTCACCCCGACGCACAGCGGTAGCATATGGGAACGGATTGGTCATGAATAAAGCGCAGTAAGGCCAACTGACAGGATGAGGACGGCTTAAGGTATGGGCAGGTATACTTGCGGCACAGAAGGAGGGGCGATTGTGTAAAAAGTATGTTCCCGTCGCGAACGAGGTCAAAAGTGATGGGCACAAGAACAGAACAGCACGCACGCAGGTCACTGTCTTCGGCAATGACGGCTTTGGCAGCACCAGCAGAAGGAGCATCCGGCAACGAGGAACTGCTGAGCGCAAAGAACTCGAGTTCAGCTTTCGCACAATCGATGACGGCGTGACAGGAAGTTCTAACCCAAGATGAGTTCATTAGAATAGGTTGGCAAAATAATGAATTCCATTACGTAGAGGATCTCCAGAATAACGACGCGAGCCGTGCACATCGCTAGCGGCTCAATAGCCTGCGCGCATGCGGTCCGCAGCTAGAATCCAGAGAGTGGGGTCGTCAGTTTTCGCAAGGAGAGCCAAAAGGTGGCGCCCATGACAGAAACAGCAGCCCGGGAGTCGACAAGCGCCAGAACAGCATAACACCGTCTACGGAAACGGCAATCAGGTTTGCGAGAGATATTTCGCTGGTGGCGCAGTTCTCGCGTCAAGAACTGCGGCATTTAGTTTCCCTCTTGCGAAAGATCCGGGCGCTGACGCATAGTAGAAAGGGAACGGCGACGAGAAGGTGAGCGGCGGGTGGAGAAGCTAGTGCGATCAGGTGAAAGAGGGCGACTCTGTGGCGGCTCGGCTGGCGGTGAGTATTCACTTGGAGGAGGCAAGTAACTGGCAACTTAGGCACAACGCGATTACAGCGAAGCCGGGTCACATGACCAGGCAATCCGCAAGAGTAACAAATAGGCCGATTGTCACCAGTACGCCAGGGATTGCCGCATTGTCGAAGCAGTTGGAAAAATGTCGTCGGAGCGTGAGGGTCTTGAGGCACAGAAGCTTGAGGTGGAGCGTAGATTCGGTGGTAGTTAAGCGGCCCCGGCCTTGTGACGGCGGCAGCGTAGGTCAGGTGTGCAGCGACATGTGCGGGTGGCTCTGCTGCGGCGGGCGGAGGGACCGGTGGAAGGGCTTCCGTCACATGTTCGCTGTTTACATTGCGAAGGTCGGGCGCCATGTACGAGACTGCGCGGAATGGGATGGCAGTAGCGAGAGTTGACGCACGAAGTCCTCACGCACAAAATCTTTCATGTGTGCCAATAGCTGCAAGTGGTCGGGTGCAGCTGACAGGCCGGCAAGTGACTCGACAGGCGCTGCGTGCTGGCCAGTGCTTGCGCAGCTTGTTGTAGCTCTGGCAGAGACTGATTACTTCATCAACTGTGCGGAGATCTCGCGACAGCAGCATATGTAAGACGTCGTCCTTGATTTTCATAATATTCTTCATCTTGTCAGCCTCGGACATCTGGGCGTTGACGAGCGAGCACAGGTTTGCCACATCTTCAATGTATCTTGTGAACGTCTCACCTGACTGCTGAGGTGCGCTCGCGCAAGTGGTCGACGCGGAGCTTGCGCACGGCAGGGCGTCCAAACACTTTGGTGAGGTGCGCCTTGAAAACAGTCCAACAATGTCGTGCACGTCTGCTTCATGGTTTCGAAACCAATGGTTGGCAACGCCGGTCAAATAAAAGATGACGTTGTTCAACTTTGTGGTACCGTCGTACTTGTTATATATGCTCACCCGCTCGTAGGATGTGAGCCAGTCTTTAGCGTCATTAACGTCAGTTCCGCTGAATAAAGCGCGGCTTCGCGGCCGGAAGTACCCGGAACAGACGACTGGGGAACCAACCTCCACGGCTTGGTGGTTGGCGTGTTCGGGGATAGCGGGCATAGCGGGGGTCGGTAGCGTGCGGCTGCGGAGGTTCAGGGCGATACGAGGATGGGAAACTGAATCACCACCAGTTGTACCAGGGGCTTAGATCAGCGCTCAGTCGGCGTTGAAACCACGGCGGCGAAACAGTCTCTGGTCTGTACAGGTCAGCACGCTCTCGCTCTCAGCAGCGCCTCCTTTATAAAACTATGCCGGTCAAAAGAGCCCCTCTTGCTGAATCACACTCTTTCTTGTCACTCTTTCCCATTCGCCAACGCTTGCCGCTCGTGGCGCTGCCGGCTGACACTTGTCCCGTCTGGCTCGACCGTGCGCACGCTTGCTAGGCGCGTTCGTGCGTTCGTTCGTGCGAGATCAACAAAGCAAAGCTTTATTCGCTGGTGTCAACGTGCGCAGGAATCCGCCGTGACGTTTGGTTTCCTTCCGTTTGTGTACTGGCAGCGTGCACAATAACGTACTGCTGTGTGCCTATATATGTGCACATCAAGTGCAAAAAAATAAAGGCGCCGGGGTATCATTCCACAAAATTCCTGCCGACCTCGAGTTGCGGCAGCGATGGCTAAAGGCTGCAATGGCTGATTTCCTTGAATACATCGAAAGACTGGGAAAGGACGGCTACCCTGACAAAAGTTCTGTACCAAAGAAACATACATAGCACAGGTATTGACAACAACATCGGATGTAGCATACATTCGTTACCTTCTGAATGAAAAGGAGTTCATATATGTTTTGACTCGAAAGTTTTCGAGGGATCCGATTGAGGCACTGTTCGGGTTCCTTCGAAGGACAACAGGTTGCAATGATGCTACGTATGTGGAGACTGTACTCTGCGGACTTGAGAATATGTTTAAGACCGGTATTGTGTCTGCATCAGTTCGGAGCAATGTCAACAGCTCAGCCTCATTTAGTACTGATGCAGCGGTGTCCAATGGAAACACTCAGAAACGCAGCTGTACAGGCGAGGGTTTTTCTCATCAGCAGCAAAGAACAGATTGAGAGATCTTTGCGGGAAATTCGCTCGCGCATCGAGCGCCTCGCGCAGAGAGGTTGTGCCGTGCGTGCACAGTGGGTGCCCGGTTACTGCGGCATCACCGGCAACGAAGAAGCTGACGACCTCGCGACCGCTGCACACCAACTACCTGCCAGCGATCTGCCCCTTGCGCTGGAGGACGTGCGTGCGGCCATCCACGACCATCTCCGAAAGCAGCACCCCGACCCATGCATCGCGGAAGGTGAGCGCATCGACAGTGTCACCGGCTGTCGCGCACTTACACGGTCACAACGTGCAATGATCCTCCGCGCGCGCAATGGCTGCGTGTGGCCCGGGGAACGACGGGTGCGTCACGGAATCGCGACGAGTGATGTGTGTGACGGATGCGGTGCAGTGGAAACACTAGAACACCTGCTCCTTCACTGTGCCGCGTTCGCCGATGCTCGTCGCGATATGCTCGCGGCCTATAGGGCGCAGGGCATACTACCAGACTCCATCAAGACGCTATTGTGGCCGCAAGGCAGTGCGCGCACTCGTGAGCGAACTTTGGTGAGCCTCTGTGCATTCCTCGAACACACGGGCTTGACGTCCCGTCTGTTCTCCGTCAGGTAGTTACACGCAGTGACCGAACGCTCCGCGAGTGCTACCATGAACGATTAATAACTGGACACCCCACTGCTGTTGTAACCAACACAGTGCTGTGCGCGTGTGTGATTTAATTCCTCTAAAATGAACTAATCATGCGAACAACCTGGACACATTTCTTATTGTGTAAATAGTTTGTACATATTACTTCTCCCCCTATCCTCTCTTCCTGTACCCTCACCTCTTTCATTTCATTTCTCCATTCTGCCTGCTATCCTTTATTTCCGCTGCCCCAGCTCAGGTGCTTCAGTATCGAAGGCAGATGCCGGGGCTAGCAAAAATTTTTTCCTTCCTTTTTACTATTATTTTTAATAAAACCACTGCCACCACCACCAGATCTTTGCACTACACCATGGCTCCCCAACCCCGAAGTGGCTAGAGTATACCCTTATTGGTGGATATATCTGGCCAGCGTCTTGTCAGAAAGCCTCAGCTGCGAGAGCTGCATTCAACTTGTGGAAAAAACAAAGGACAGTGCCCCTGTTGAAGGGATGAATGCAAACCAAGGCCGTGCATGATAGACTAAAGTATTCAACCAAAGAGTAATAGTGTCTGTTTTGGTACCTCAAGCGGTTCGTTGACATAATGCTGTTTCACAGCAAATCCATTTCCAAACCGCTAGAAACACGTGTGGAACATATGCTGTTGATGTGCTTGTGGACATGCCCATTTTGGTGCGCAAGAACGAAGAGCCAGGCCACAGGAAGAACCGCTGCTGACTATACCATATTCTTTTAATATCACAGATAAGAACGCAGTCGCCAAGGTGTATGCATATTAAGAAACCATTGTCACGGAAGCTGTCAAAATTGTAGAATGCCATGTCACCAGTTGCAGCCAGACAAGTTGAGATAAGTACTGCAAATAAATGTTCGATTGTGAAATATATCATGTGGTTGATTGTAAGAAAATTTGGGACATGGGAACGAACCGAAATCTTGTTAAAAAGCAGGGGAAAAAATGAGAAAAAGCACTGTTTTTGCTGTTATCACGCTTTGCGTTTCTGCCCAGCCCCGTGAGCGACAGCTGAAGTGTTTGGCTAGCGGGCTAGTCGACATCAAAAAAACACCTGAACGAACAAACGAAACTGCTCGCGGCTGACGCGGCGGCTATGCCACGCAATCATATCGCTTGTATCACTTTAAATATTCGCGATAAAAGCACTTGGATAGCGCTTCGTTAGCATACTCGACGACCTAAATAATTGTAGCGTGATATACAACTCTACAACCAACATGAGCAGCGCAAGTCGTGGGCGGCGCGTGTGTTCCAGCATCGTTCTGAACGGCGGCGTAGTGGCAGCTAGCAGCGCCGCGTTGCGAGCGGCACGTGAACTGCGGCATCCGCGGCAGTCCTATTGTGTGGCGCCCAAACTGACAGACATAGTTTTATAAAGGAGACGTTGCTCTGAGCAATGGCAGTGTGCTTAGGCGAATGCCCTTCTTCTTCAGAAAAGCTTCATTTCTGAAGGGTTCAGAATGTGGTATAATATATTTTATGGAAATTATCAATGTTATGCTTTCTTACGCAAACTGCTTTCCTACCTAATAGATCGTTTGTTTAATACCAGCAGATTTTTTTCTCCGAAAAATTTAATCGCCTAGTGATTGGCATATGCGGATAGCATTTTTTACTGGGTAAAAATGAACATAGCAAGTACAAAGACATTACAGTTAATCCACTAAAAACAATATAAATATTTATCGCTGACACATTCGTATGCACATCCGCGTGCAGTTTTTTTCTCGAACCACTTCTCTCCAGATCATTTCGAGAAAGTACGACTGGACGGAAAGAAGATGAAAGGCCATGGTTACTATATATTCTGCCCAAGCCGAAAAAAGAAAAGCAGGCACCGTTTCCATGCCGGTCACCTCTTTCGACATTCACTTCTGATTCATGCCATGTATTTCAGCATGCCCAGGGGCGATAAAAACAAATGCGAACTGCGTGGCTCCTGTGTACTCGGCTGTTCGCATTTGTTTTCATCGCGCTATTACATTGGTTGCCACAAAAACTCTACAGACGTCCGTTATTGCATTATGGACGACTCTGGCCTCTTTTTATTACCAGCCAGGTTACAAGGGTCATGAAAATAAAAGCGAGCACAGGAGCGCGTAGGTACACCGCTGCGGTCATTTTGTATTGCGGCAGTACGCATGTATGCCTACCCGAGTAATAACTGTAGCCCTTTTCGCCTAAGTAGCAAGAGAGCAACTGTGTTCCTTATTCGCTACTTTAAAAGAACACCGAATTCGAAAAGCGTCCGCTTCGCCACACAAAATCCATATTACGCGGCAGTCGCGCCACTCCGGCTGGACAAAATATGGCGGCGGGTCGGAGTTGCTACCGACACTCGCAATACATTTCCCGTTCCAGTGACTTTAGCCAGCGCTGTTCGTGTAGAAAGTGAGTGGCCAGGCGGAGGCCACACGGTGGATGGCCATTATCTCCATGACCTTCCCTGGGCCAACAACGGGGAGATGGGCCGGTAGGAGGAAGGGGCGGCTAGGGGCTTGCCAGCCTTGCGGAGGGGAACAACGAGGGCGGTATTCCAGACATCCTGAAGGTTAGCCGTCTTGCACTTGATGATAAACATTTCGCGAAACATACATCCAAACATATCTTTCACACATACTTACTCAACCAAGAAAATTAAATTCCTGGTTGTTTGGATCGGGTTGACGAAAGTACATTAATCACTAGCGTCTAAAAAATCCACATTAATATCTCCATTTCAACGGTTGCCACCCACGCCACAGCAAAACTTCAATCCCATACTAACAGGCCATCAGATTCAAAAGAATTTGCTCATGACCGCAAATTCCACTCCGTTACCTTTAAGGACCAGTGATTATCTTGCCTTGGCAGTACATACCCTGCCCAAGCCCATTTCTTCCTCTTCATTTTGACTAGGATGTCATTAACACGTGTTTGTCCCCCCACTCTGCCCTCTTCCGGTCTCTTAACGTTACACCTACCACCTTGCCTTCCATGGCTTCTCCTTAACTTAAGCTGAACCCTTCTCTTCAGCCTACACGTTTCTGCCCCGTAGGTGAGCACCGGTAAGATACAGCTTGTGTACACTTTTGTCTTGAGGGATATTGTTAACCTAGAGAACCTGCCATATGCGCTCCACCCCATTCTGATCCTTCCAGTTATTTCCCTCTCATGACCTGCCCTATTAGACGCATTCCTTTACCACTTCCAGCACCTCGCTGGCATTTGCGAACTTCTGTTCTTTTGCTAGCCTTTTGAACATTACTTTGCGTTTCTGCATGTTAATTTTAGTAGGAAGGAAACTAAGAAAAAAATGGCAGTCGGCTTGGAACAATGAAGTAAATAATAAACTACACTTGGTAAAACCAGTTTTCGGTAAATTTAATTCGTGTGTGCACGAAGAACGTTTCAAGGAAGTGATCTTATGCCGCATCCGAATAGGCCACACGCACCGTGCGCACAACTTCCTACTAACAAAACAAGTCAAACCTGTTTGCCAAGAATGCGGAGATGAACTCACGGTTAACCATAATTTAATCTCTTGTGTGGAACTGGAAGAACTAAGAAAAACGTATTTAACTCAATTTTATAATAAATGCATTCCTTCTCATCGCGCACTGCTTTTAGGAGTTGATGCAATTGTTGATATATCATTTGTTTTTAGCTTTCTTAACCAAACGGAATTTCAAAGAGACTAAATTTTTACCCACCGGTTTGTTTGAATTTTAGTACACCTCAGCCACTTTCTCATGCCTGAAAAGAAAGCTGAGGCTTGTATTTTGATTGGCTGGGAGCCTCTATATCCTCGCGCAGCCAAGGAAAGCTACTGAAGTTACCCAGCCCTCTTTAAAGCTTTTACTAGTAGCCATTTCTAAAATTTGTGCATGTGTTCACTGAGTAATATTATCACTTGAGGGCCTCTACAACAGGGATGATTCTTACATTTATATAATATTCAACAAAAGACTTTTCCTATACCGTGTTCTTGGCGCATGATGGCCTCACTTGCCTATGTGCCATAAAACACAACACAACGCATGTTAAATTTAAGGATCACTGTACTGCTCTGTCTGTTCTACTCATTTATCATGATTCGCAGTTCATCTCCTGAGTTACTCAGCAAGGCAATGTCATCAGCGAATCGCAGATTATTGAGGTACTCTCCATTCACTCTTATCACTAACTCTCCCCAATTCAGGCCTCGGAATACCTCCTGTAAACAGGCGTTGATTAGCTTTGGCGAGATTAGCTTTTTCCCTGACGCCCTTCCTTACTGGAATTTTATTGCTGATTTTTATGGAGGACTATGACGGCTGTGAAGTTGTTATATATATATATATATATATATATATATGTGTGTGTGTGTGTGTGTGTGTGTGTGTGTGTGTGTATATAATATAAAATCACCACAAATTGAAGAAACAACAAAATTTAATTCACGACGTTTCGGCTGGAGGACCAGCCTTTTTCGAGTGTAGTACAGCGTTTGAAACACGCAGATTTTATAGAGAATGCGCGAGGTACAAAGTTTACAAGTTTACAGCAAAGCACGAGTTCAGAACACTAGGGGGGGGGGGGAGGGAAGAGACCAGGAAAAACATTTTTTTTTTAACAAAGGAAGAGAGAGAATCGGTGCAGGTGTTCCGGAGAGGCCGTATTTTTTTTTAATAACAAAAGAACAATAAGATTAAGATAATAAAAATATAAAAAGGGGGAAGGTTCTTTCCCACCACCTCAGGGCTGCCTTCGAAAGGCCCTCGAGGTGTCGCTTCTCTCTGCATTTTGGTGACAAGCGTGAAGGGCTCCACCCCTGTACAAGGAGGAAGCTACATTCCAGAGAAACTGGTAGGGGGGGGGGGGGGGTGAGGAGGGGGAGTAAAGAGGAATGCAAACGAGGCCTGCAAACGAGGAATGCAAAACGAATGCAAAGAAAAAAGACGAAAAAAAGGGAAAAAAAGAAAGCAGTGAAAAAAGGAAAGAAGAGCCATTGTACAAGGCTTGGTAATATTGTTACAAGTGGACGAATCATGAACGAAGAAGTGGCGGTGCGCTGAACGACGACGACGTTGACAGTTGGTAGCGGTTATGAGCTGAGTGCTGGCCATCTCAGAGCAGCCGCCAATATAGACTTACCGCCGTAACATCAACGTAACATCTTTTGGTGGAGGTGCGGGGTGGCCAGGTGGCGAGATGGCCAGCACTCAGCTCAGAACCGCTACCAACTGTCAACGTCGTCGTCGTTCAGCGCACCGCCACTTCTTCGTTCATGATTCGTCCACTTGTAACAATATGCATTCAGAGAAGGGTGGTGGCAACACGAGCGAATACAAAATAGGACATTAAAAAATGGGGGGATTTTTTTCCACCACCTCAGGGCTGCTTTAGAAAGGGGTGAAGGGCGTATTTTGGTGACAAGCGTGAAAGGCTTGACCCCTGTACATGCAGAAGGCAACATTCCAGAGGAACTGGTAGGGAGGAAGGGAGGGGGGTGAATAGGAATGTCAACGAGGCCTCTAAAGAAAGAAGAGAAAAAAGAAACAAAAACACAAAGACACAAATAATAAGAAAAATAATGAAAATTAGGGGAAAAAAGCAAAGAAGAGCCATTGTACAAGACTTGGAAATATCAATTCAGGCAAGGGTTGTGGCAACACGAGATAAATCAAATAATACAAGTTCCTAATCAATCCTTAGAAGGGCACTCCGTACACACGCATACAGATACAGACAAAAGACAAGGCAAACAATAAATCCAACACCAGAAACAAACTGCAATGAGTCGGAAGTACAATCTACCGCAAGACAAATGATCATTCGCAGTAAACAATTCATCAATGTATGAAGCGAAGACCGACATGACAGCAAAAAAATGAGGGGGGATAACAGCAAATGGGTGACAATATAATACAATGCGCGACAATACAAGACTAGAATAAAAATAAAAAAGGGAAAGAAAATAACAGTAAATGTGGGACAATGCAAGTGAAAAAACTGGGGACAATGCAAGTGAAAAAAGGAAAACACGTCGGAAGCTATGCTTGTTAAGCATGCTGCCGCCCGTTCTATGAGTCTGGGATAACTATTTGTTACATCTATTGAGAGTGTAAACATGATAGCCGGCCTACTGTTTCGTTAATGCCGCTCGAGGCTGTGTTAAATTTGTGAATCGGGTACGATTCACAGCTCTCGCGGTCATAATTTGTTTTGAACCCCGATTGGAGTGCAATAGCTGTAAAGTTATCGAATGGATGCCCAAGGTTGTTGATGTGTTTTGAAATTGGGAGATTTGGCTGTGTCCACACATGTGATCTGTGGTTGTTGATGCGAATTCTGGATGGTGTAACTGTCTGCCCTACGTACTGAGCTTTACAGGTTCCACATTCCAGGAGGTAGACAACATTAGCGCTGTCGCATGAAAAGTTACCTTTTATCTTAAATGAGAAGGATGACGCTGTGCTTTTAGCACTGGTTGTTGTTGTCATCATCGGACAGAGTTTGCACCTAGGTTTATTGCATGGCGCGGATCGTCTGAAGCTACGGTTGCCGATTGTAGACGATGTTATCATATCCCGGATGTTCCTTGCGCGCCTATACTCAACACGTGGGGGATCAGGGATAACTTCTTTCATCTTTTCACTCTGTTGAAGGATGTTGTGGTGTTTTTTAAGAATTGTGCTAACATTGGGCATTGAAGCCGAATGAGTAAGGACCAGATTGACTTGATAGTCCGGGCGGGGCTGCTTTTTGCCATTTATGAGTTCGCGCCGGTCATGCTTTGAAGCTTTCTTGACTGAATCGTCGATGACTGACAATGGGTGCCTCTGTCGTGCTAGGTCCGCACGGAGTTGCTCGCAGTTTGATTCAAAGTCGCCTTCTTTAGAGCAAATCCTACGGAAACGTAGGGACTGACTGTAAGCGATGGATGTTTTACAATGGCGAGTGTAACTGCTGTAATAGTGTAGGTACTGGTGACGGCCGGTGGGTTTTCTGTAGACTGTTGTCTCAAGTTTGTTATTCGTGATGGTCACCTGGACGTCAAGAAAATTCATTGTCGAGGCTGAATGCGACGAGGAAAACGGGATGTTAGGATGAGTGCTGTTGAAGTCCGAAATAATCTTAGTGAGTTTTTCTTCAATGTGTGTCCAGACCATAAATATGTCATCGATGAATCTTCTGTAAAATATTGGTTTAAAGGGAAAGTTGTTGAGGAATTTCGTCTCAAGCACAGCCATGAATATATTAGCGTCATCATCATCATCAGCATCATCATCAGCCCTACTACACCCACTGCAGGGCAAAGGCCTCTCCCATGTCTCTCCAATTAACCCTATCCTTCTCCAATTAACCCTATCCTATAGTAGCGTAATTTGGTCCAATTTTGGTTCCCATTGACGTTCACTTATTTGCACGTAGTGCTGGCCATTAAACTCGAAGTTATTTAACTCAAGTATCAGTTTTAACATCTCTGCAAGTGTGCTGCCGTCAACCGGTTGTTTAGATTCTAAGCGCTCATAAGCATAGACGACTGCGTTGATGCCATCAGCATGCGGTATATTGGTGTACAGCGAAGCGACATCCAGGGTCACTAGTAGGGAATCATCTAGAATGACTAAGTCGAGAATTTCACTCAAAAAATGGGTGGTGTCCTTAACATAGGAAGGATATAAGGAAGGGATATCCCTGATGAGGCTGTCTACATAACTCGAGATGTTTTCAGTAACGGTTCCAATTCCAGAGACAATTGGTCTTCCCGGATTATTTTCTTTATGAATCTTTGGAAGAAGATAAAAATGTCCTGGACTTGAATGTAACGGAAATAGAGCTTTTGCGATCTTGTCCTTAATTTTCTTCTTTTTTTGCCAAACCTAAAATAGATTCTGAAACTTTCTTATTATACTCTGGCGTAGGATCAGTAGGGAGAGCCTTGTAAAATGAGGAATCACTTAACTGCCTTCGGGCCTCTTCAAGGTAATCCTTTTCATTCATAACTACGATGGCGCCACCTTTATCCGCTGGTTTTATTACGATGTCAGATCGGCTGCTTAGAGCCTGCAACGCATTGCGTTCAAGCATTGTGAGATTAGGGCGATAAGAGCGTCGTTTTTCAAATTCGGAAAGGATATCCTTTTGCACTGCCTTTATGTATAAATCTAGACACTTATCGCGCTGCGGAGGTGGTGTCCAATGAGTAATAGATCGAAGTTTTGGACCAGGATCTAATGTTTGGAGGCGACCGTGGTAGTATTCTCTCAGTCTAAGGTTTCGGGAGAAATTATCCAGATCTTTGTAAAGTTGAAGTTCTTTAATTATACCGCTAGTGGGGCAAAAGATGAGGCCCTTGGACAGCACCATGCATTCATCGTGTGACAAAGTTACTGACGAGAAATTAACAACATTGTTTGGTGTAGATTTGGTGACTTTTAAGGTTTATTGACATGCGCCTGAATTGGATGAACTGATTCTTATATCTGATGCAGAGGTTGGACTACCGGTTGAAAGGAGCTGACAAATTTCTGATTCTGACGAATGGAGCTGCAGAGGAACCTCATCCCGAAGGAACTTCCTCTCTCTCTGAGTTAGGAGTGAACGCTGTTTCTTGTTTAGAAATAGCTCTAAAGGTGCAGTTTCCTTATCGGTCAGATGAACGTCTTTGCGTAGCTGAGCTTTCTTGAGCCTCAAAGCGTCCAGACAAGACTTATCATGTTGGATTACGATATCCATTAGTTCTCTTGATGCTTTCTGAAGTATGTCCTGCCAATGGGTTTTTAGAGGAAGCGATAAGTCCGATGTGGCTGGTTTTAAATATATTCTCATGCCTTTCGGAATGATATTTGCATGGCTATACAGGTCTATGGTTTTCACATGATGTTCGTATCTAGCTCTTTTTTCTACAACCTTTCTTAATGTTAAAAACTTTTTCGATACAGAAGTTTCAATCAGTTCACCTTGGTCTTTAGCAGATAGTCAGTTCTTGGATGAATTTTCGACGACGTACTTGTAGCTCCGCAGGGAGTAGTGCGGCTTTGACTCAGGTGTCGCAGTGGATGGATTCTGCGTCGGTGGCGGTCTGGTTGTTTTGGGAGTGCCGTGGGCATGGTCAGACCACGTTGCTTGTGCCCTTCTAGTAGATTTCCGGAGCAGAATCTGCTGGAGGTGGCCCGCTATTATGGCCACACCTTCAAAACTGGGATGCAGGCCATCTGCGGCCATTACTCGTGCAGGTGGAAGCCACTCCAGCCCATGGTCCACGTAAAAGACTCCTCTTGTGCGCTGGCAGTGCTTGCGCAGCATGGTGTTGAGGCGGAAAGCTTCGCGGTTACAACGCTGGACGGTTCTTATGCCAATGCCTCGACGACGTCGGTTTAGGGCACGAGGAAGCACAAGGGTCACGTAAACTGAACGCACCTGAGGATGGTCAGCTTTAATGGTTCCGAGGAGGGTATTGTACTGCTCGAAGGCAACTTGCGCCGGCGTTGTTGCAACGTCGTTAGCACCGACGCGCAGAACGGTGGTGGTGGAGCGCGGCACGTGATCCAAAAGCGAGGTTCAAAAGCGGGGTTCAAAACAAATTATGACCGCGAGAGCTGTGAATCGTACCTGATTCACAAATTTAACACAGTCTCGAGCGGCATTAACGAAACAGTAGGCCGGTTATCATGTTTACACTCTCAATAGATGTAACAAATAGTTATCCCAGACTCATAGAACGGGCGGCAGCATGCATAACAAGCATAGCTTCCGACGTGTTTTCCTTTTTTCACTTGCATTGTCCCCAGTTTTTTCACTTGCATTGTCCCACATTTACTGCTATTTTCTTTCCCCTTTTTATTATTATTCTATTCTTGTATTGTCGCGCATTGTATTATATTGTCACCCATTTGCTGGTATCCCCCCTCATTTTTTTGCTGTCATGTCGGTCTTCGCTTTATACATCGATGAATTGTTTACTCCGAAAGATCATTTGTCCTGCGGTAGATTGTACGTACGACTCATTGCAGTTCGTTTCTGGTGTTGGGTTTATTGTTAGCCTTGTCTTTTGTCTGTATTTGTATGCGTGTGTACGCAGTGCCCTTCTAAGGATTGATTAGGAACTTGTATTATTTGATTTCTCTCGTGTTGCCACAACCCTTGTCTGAATTGATATTTCCAAGTCTTGTACAATGGCCCTTCTTTCCTTTTTTCCCCTAATTTTCTTTATTTTTCTTATTCTTTTTGTCTTTGTGTTTTTGTTTATTTTTTCACTTCATTCTTTAGAGCCCTCGTTGGCATAACTCTTTACCCCCCTCCCTTCCCCCCTACCAGTTCCTCTGGAATGTTGCCTTCTGCATGTACAGGGGTCAAGCCCTTCACGCTTGTCACCAAAATACGCCCTTCACCCCATTCCAAAGCAGCCCTGAGGTGGTGGAAAAGAATCCCCCCCTTATTTTAATGTCCTATTTTGTATTCTCTCGTGTTGCCACCACCCTTCTCTGAATGCATATTACCAAGCCTTGTACAATGGCTCTTCTTTCCTTTTTTCACTACTTTCTTTTTCTTTTTTTCGTCTTTTTTCTTTATTAGAGGCCTCGTTTGCATTCCTCTTTACTCCCCCTCCCTCCCCCCCCCCCCCCCTACCAGTTTCTCTGGAATGTAGCTTCCTCCTTGTACAGGGGTGGAGCCCTTCACGCTTGTCACCAAAATGCAGAGAGAAGCGACACCTCGAGGGCCTTTCGAAGGCAGCCCTGAGGTGGTGGGAAAGAACCTTCCCCCTTTTTATATTTTTATTATCTTAATCTTATTGTTCTTTTGTTATTAAAAAAAAATACGGCCTCTCCGGAACACCTGCACCGATTCTCTCTCTTCCTTTGTTAAAAAAATGTTCTTCCTGGTCTCTTCCCTCCCCCCCTAGTGTTCTGAACTTGTGCTTTGCTGTAAACTTATAAACTTTGTACCTCGCGCATTCTCTATAAAAACTGCGTGTTTCAAACGCTGTACTACACTCGAAAAAGGCAGGTCCTCCAGCCGAAACGTCGTGAATTAAATCCTTTATGTTTCTTCAATTTTTGGTGATTTTATAATATATTTGACCAAATCAGCTGCCAGAAATCCCTTTTGGTATATATATATATATATATATATATATATATATATATATATATATATATATATATATATATATATATATATATATATATATATATATATATATATATATATATATATATATCTTGTATTTTGACAGAAGGCTCGTCTACACCCTGATTCCGCAGTGCCTAGATGAATGCTGAGGTTTCCACTGAGTCTAATACTTTCTCGTAATCAATAAAGGATATATGTAAGGGTTGGTTATATTCTGCGCATTTCTCTATCCCCAGATTCATAGTGTGAATATGATCGATTCTGGATATCCTTTACGAAAGCCAGCCTGATCATTTGGTTGATTAAAGTGTAACGTTGCCCTGACTCTAATACCGATTACCTTAGTAAATACCTTGTAGGCAACGGACAGTACGCTGATCGGTCTAATTTTTGAAGTCCTTGGCGTCTCCTTTCTTATGAATTAAGATTATATTTGCGTTCTTCTAAGCTTGTGGTACAGTCAAGGTCATAATACATTGCGTATGCAGGGCGGCTGTTTTTTCTAGCGCAATCGCCCCTCCGCATTTCAACAGATCTCGTGTTACCTGGTCCTGACCAGCTGCTTTTCCCCTTTGAATTGCTCCTAATGCTTTCCTTACTTCCTCTTTATTACTGCCGGGATGACACATTGCTTTGCGCTGCTGCCTGTATCATTAACGTTCTCATTACATTGGCTACTGCATAGGTTTCTTAAGAACTCTTCGGCTACTTTAACTATCTTATCGATATTGCTAATGACATTCCCCTCCTGGTCACTTAACGCATACATCTGGTTTTTAAGTATGCCTAGTTTCCTCCTCACCGCTTTTAGGCTACCTCCGTTCTTTAGAGCATGCTCGATTCTCTGCATACTAAACTTCCTTTTGTCGGCAACCTTGCGCTTATTTATTAACTTCGATAGCACTGCTAGTTCTATTCTGTCTGTAGGGTTAGACCCCCTAATGCTTTGACGTTTCTTAACCAGATTTTTCGTCTCCTGAGATAGCTTGCCGGTATCCTGTCAAACCTTCCTACCGCCTACTTCTACTGTGCACTCCGTAATGATAGCTGTCAGATTATCGTTCATTGTATGAACATTAGGATCGTCTTCCTGAGTTAGAGCTGAATATCTGTTCTGCAGCGATATCCTGAATTCCTCTATTTTCACACTTACCACTAGCTAGTTAATGGACTTCCTCTTCACTAGCTTCATTTTCCACTTAAAGTCTAAGCTAATTCGAGACCTCACCATTCTGTGGGAGCTACAACGCACCTTTCTGAGGACGTCCACCTCCTGAACGGTGCCAGGTTGCGCGCATAGTATGAAGTCGGTTTCATTTTAGTCTCACCATTGATGCTCTAGCGAGCCCACTTCCTGTTCTCTCGTTTCCGGAAGAAGGTATTCATGATGCGTAAGTTATTTATATTGTAAAGTAAGACTTCACGGGAGACGTTTATTCTCATCCGCTAGCAGAGACGAGCTGCCAGCGAACAGCACCAAGCGATGACGATGGGAATTTACAGGTGACAGAGAATGAAGTCGCAGCCAGAGAGGCGACGACGACGAAGGCGCATAAAGTGCTCACAATGTCTGCCAACTCTACTAACAGCTCTCCCCTGCTATTCCTAGAACCTATCCCATAGTCGCCTACCGCCTGGTTGCCAGTCTGCTTCTTGCCAACCTTCGCATTGAAATCGCCCTTCAGTACACTGTACAGTGATTTTACTTTGTTCACTGCCAATTCCACGTCTTCATGCAACCTTCGTCCGTAAAGTTCAAAGACTGAGCCCATTAAATAGATGCGTTTAACATTGAAATCATTCGTGCAGCACTCCTCCGAAATAGTCTTCCTTGCAGTCTGTCTACAGCTTCCAAACTTCTTGAAGTCTTGGAGACAGTTGGAAAATGCTTTTTTCGCAGGGCTGTCAGATCCTTTCTCGTGGCGCCTTGAATGGCCTCCACGCTCCCCATCCAGCTACCTTTTAGGGCTCTCTTCGCACGAGAAAACAGGAAAAAGTCGCGTGGCGAGAGGTCCGACGACTATGGCGGATGGGGAAGTACAGTAATGTTGTGCTTAGCGACAAGTTTTGTGACGCTGAGAGCAGTGTGCGGACTTGCGTTATCGTGGAGAAAGCTCCATTGTCTAGATGCCCATTAGGCAGGGCGACGGCGTGACGGCGCAGTGCATCACGCATGTGTTAGAGCACGAGGATATAAAGCTTCTGATTCACCGTCTGTCCTTGTGGGCGAACTTGTGGTTTATGACACCTCTGGTATCGAAAAAAAAACTGTCAGCATCGTTTTTGTTTTGGTCTGTATACGCCTCACCTGTCCACCCAGCTTCACTAAGCCCTATGACATCCCATTTAATGCCCGCTAGATCCTCGAGCAGCACTGCTACGCTAGCCTCACTAGATAAGGTTCTATATATAGTTGAACGTTGCCAGGTTGTTTCCAATGGCGGCCTGTCCGGAGCCAGAGATTCTGATCACCCTCCGCTGCGCCACAGGTCTTACCGCCGCCTTGGTCAGTGGCTTCGCAGCCTCTGGGGACTGATGACCGAGGGTTAATTGGTTTGTTCATAGAAGTTGTAGCCAAGTACTGCACCAGAGTGTCCAAATCCTGTTTCGGTGAGGGAGTGCGTTATCGTTTCTTGTCACCGAGATCACGCAGCACCCCAGCCCTGCTTATACAATTCCAACGACACGCGATCTTTTTTTCAAACCCGGTGGAGAATTACAATGCACTGGGATTCGAAACCCGGTCCTCTTGCACGCGAGGCGGACGCTACCTACGAAAATACACAAAGCACCACTGAGTGCGTCGTTTGAGGTCACACCTTGTTTTGCCTGAACCATTTGGGTAATCACTTCCACCCCCCATTTGGCTCATCTCTTGGTCCCAGGAAGGACACATAGCACTTCTTTTCCGTTTTCTCTCCTCTTTTTTTTCATTTTTACTTTCTGGCTACTCCATAAGCTGACGTTATTTCCGCTGGTAGCAGTATTTCGGGTACCTCCGCTGCCTTTTTCTCCCATCTCTATATCTTATTGTCCAGCCTCAGCTGCTAAACCACCGGCGGATGCAATATTGACGACTGCAGAGGTAAACAGTGGCTTAGTTTTGGTTTCTTTTTTTTCTGCCCCCAGCGTTCTTGCGGGCTTGGCAACATTATTTTTTTTTATGACATATGTTGGTGGGTCATGACTCTTTTCTCCTGCTTTTACGGCCAGGAGAAGCGACAAGTTCCCGCATTCTTCCGCGAAGGTAGCTGCAAGGCCACGCACGCTGTCGATCATCTCAGCTCAGCTCGACACGCCTGTCAGTAAGCAAACTTGCGCCGCTTAACAAAGTAGAGTTCGCATCCGGATATTGTTTTTCCCTACTCCTTGCATGTTCTGCTTGCTGTCAATTTTTTCGTGCGGGTCCCACTACCCTTTTTCTTATCCATGCTTAGTTATTTTACGTGCATTTTTTCACTTCTGTCTAAATATTTTGTGCTCTATCTTTCTCGTTCATCTGTTCTGTGTCCAACCCCCATAAAAGGGGGAACAGCAGCGAAAGAAAATCACTCTTGGAAAAGATCGGTCCTTCGATCAAAACGCCGAGTCAACTAAAGCGGAAACTCAGTGAACACTTTTTCGCGTACGTGTGCTCCGCCTGCGCGCCCAGAGCGCGTCGGGCGTCGAAAAGGGGCTTGCGTCTGCATGCTCCTCGCGCTAGCTCACTCCCCTTCGCGAGCCGACGGAAAGAATTTCAAAGGCCTGCAGAAAAGGGCTTTGGCGGGCGCTGAAAAAGCAAACACGAAAAAAAGTATGTGGAACCTGTAAGAGCTTCAAGCCATGAAAAAAAAAAGTCCCCGAGAGGGCTACGGTACTCCAATTGTTGTACACTGGACCCCAATTTAGACGCGCGCGCAAACGCCCGTGCGCAGGCGCCGGTATCTGACATGCAAATATCTGCACCCCGCTCGCGCCTGCTCGCGCGTCGTGCCTTGCGTATGCGCAGACAGGCTCCAGCGTACCCCCGTGCGCGTAGGCGCTCCGCCCGTACGGAAAGGATGCGTCCATTGAGTCTGGGCTTACAGGCGCGTTTATACTCCGACGTCCACGGCGGGCGGGCGAGCGCCAAAGAAGCTGAACACGTCGGCGGTCAAGCGCCGTTTGAGTGTAGAGTCTGGCTTTGGCCAACGGGGCATCGACGTATAAACACAATAATATATATATATATATATATATATATATATATATATATATATATATATATATATATATATATATATATATATATAGCAGGTATTTCATGGAAGGTGACCACTAATCTTTAAAAACAAGGTTTTTGAGGTAACGAGTAGCAATTCGCGGCATAGTATTATGAATGTTGGCAGACGTCAAAAATCTGGGGAATCATCTTAACTAGCTAAGTGATTAACTGAATTCTGAAAGTTAACTTTTTATTATTACCAATAAGCACCAGACTGCAAATATAGAATTGCAGCCGACCATTGGTATTAGCCATATAAGTTTTTAGAATATCGAAAACGCCATTACTCTCGCCGCTGAGGCACGAAAGAATTAATTTGGCTATTTTGACTACTTACGACTACTGGAGGGCTTGCTTTGCCTGCCTACTTTCCGAAAGTGCATGTCGTTTAGCACGATGTAACCAAGTGCGCGCGCGCGCGCGCGCGCGCGCGCGCGTGTGTGTGTGTGTGTGTGTGTGTGTGTGTGTGTGTGTGTGTGTGTGTGTGTGTGTGTGTGTGTGTGTGTGCGTGTGTGCGTGTGCGTGCGTGCGTGCGTGCGTGCGTGCGTGTGTGCGTGTGTGTGTGTGTGTGTGTGCGCGTGTGCGTGTGCGTATGCGTGTGTGTGTGTGTGTGTGTGTGTGTGTGTGTGTGTGTGTGTGTGTGTGTGTGTGTGTGTGTGTGCGTGTGCGTGTGCGTGTGTGTGTGTGTGTGTGTGTGTGTGTGTGTGTGTGTGTGTGTGTGTGTGTGTGTGTGTGTGTGTGTGTGTGTGTGTGTGTGTGTGTGTGTGTGTGTGTGTGTGTGTGTGTGTGTGTGTGTGTGTGTGTGTGTGTGTGTGTGTGTGTGTGTGAGAATTAGAGATGCATGCACTCCCTCGTTGCCGACCGACAAGGAGCAAACAAACAACATAAATACGGAGAGGGAAGACTGTCATATGCAATTTCTTCGGCACGATAAGTCAAGACGGACTCAGTGGCACAGTGAGCCTAACTAGACACACGTGTACTGAGTATGCACACGCAAAAAAAAAGAGAGAGAAGGCGGCAACACATGCAAGCTTCGGAAAGAAGTGTCGTCTGGGGGTAACTATGAATGGCAGGAGCGTTTAACACCGTGAGGGCATATGAAGCCCTGAGCTCGTCACGAGCGATCGCTGCGTTGTCGCTTACGACGAGCTCATCTCGGCATGAATGTTCCGCTGCTTTCTAACCGGCTTTTGACGAGACGAGCCCAGCTCGTCAAATGGTGAACACAAATGAAAGTACCGCTCTTTCATTCCCACTTTTATTGAGTGAGAGTATTCACATTAATTGGCAGAAGGAATTCATTGTGTGCAATGGCACTGTAATTGTGAGCTGAGGCTCACCCTCCTGGCTCGAGATTTTCCCGCGCTTTCAAACAAACACGGCATCATCCATGCGGCATAATAGTCAGGAATAGAGTCATCCGTTGAATGATGATAGCGCAAGCAATTAAGATGTCGACTTCGGGGTTCTTCAGCCGAAAATACAGTGACGAGGCTTGAAGAAAGACAGTAACGGCTAGAACATTAGCAAGGAACTGAGGAACCGGTTTAGGTAGTGCATGGACACATTGTGCGAAGTGCCATGTTTTGAGCGCTGTCTCATCGTTAGTACCCTCCATTAGGTTTGAAGGAATCAATAAAAGAATGGCGCATTTCGTTGACTACAATGCAAAAATCTACTTTTCTTTCTGAAGTTACAAAAGTGGACAAGACATTTTGGCTAGTAAAATATTATACTCCGGTGTAAAAAGTTTTCACTGATATTTTTATGTCTTAAAGATCTTATAGAAGCATATCATGTAAAAATTGGCCTTTCTGTACCTTTCTAGGTTATGTAATACTACTTATGTAACACCCCTCTTTTGGCGCCTTTAAATAAAAAAATTGAAATGTAATGAAATGTTTATAAGCCCTTAAGCGAAGGTTCTTTGATTTCACCGAGTTCGCCAAGGTGGTCAAACTGGGCAAGGAAGGGTGTGGTAGGGGATGAAGAGTTTTGTGTAAGCGGATGGTGACAAGCTTGAAAAAGACGCGACTGGCGACGACCGACCGATGCATGTCAATTCGAGACTTAGAAGGTCAGCACTGGTTTGTAAGAGGTAGATTGGGAACACTACGCCAGGCATTCGTTAATGCCGCGGGGAATCGTTCCAAGATTGTAAATAAAGTACGGCTCGCGTTCCACCCTTTCTCGGGTGCTGTAGAACCCAGCCTGTAGGACCGTTAACTAAATTGCGTGAAATGGGTGAAATGGAGAGAAGGTTGAGCAGGGATAGGACTTGAGCACGGTGGTTATATATACGTGAATTTTTAGAGGGTTAACCGTCTGCCCAATGCATTTTACACTTCACGCACTGTAATCTAGGAGGTATACAACATTAGCGGAATCGCAATCAAATTTGCGGTTATTTTTCCATTTGAAGCCTGGGGCTGTGTTTCTATGGGACTGTGTTTGTATATGTCGTGCACAACTCGATGTCTGCATATGTTTTCATACCTGGCATCTACATTTTCACAAGGTCGGCACACCAACCTCCGGTACCGATTTCTTCTTGAGTGTACAAGATTGTATCCAGCTATTTTCAGTCGTCTGTAGAATATGCGAGGGGGAGCAGAGAAAATTTTAGCGAGGCGCTCACTTTGCTTGAGAATGTTGAATCTTTTTTAAGGATTTTGTTTTCGTTAGACAGTTACTTGGGAAGGTAAACACCAAATTTGCCCGACGATCTATTTCTTCGCCGCCTCGACGTTCCTTCAGTACTTCCTCTCGGTTGAGTTTTGATGCCCTTTGAAGGGGGCGGGGGGGATATAGTTGCTTAGTGATGCGTTTGGAATCATTTACGAAGTCTTGATCTGGAAACAGATTCTTTTAAATCGATGTGGCTGAGGGTATGGGATACTTGTTTTAGAATAACAAGGATGACAGCTCTGGAAGTGGAAGTATTGTTGACGGTCCGTCGGTTTTCTATATACACAGGTGGTAAGTGAGCCTTCGTTTACCGAAATCTCAACATCTAGGAAGTTAATTGTGGTTTGGGAGTACGTGTAAGTGAATGATATGCTGCGGTGGACGAGGTTTAACTGTTCAATAAAATCTAGGACCTCTTTTCTCTGCGCCAATGCAAAATAAAGAGAAGTCATCCAAGTAGCGTTTATATAGGATCGGCTCAATGGGGCAATCTTCCAAAAACATAGATTCAATATTATGCATGAGATGTTGCAGTAAGTGGGGGCGATCCTGTATCCTTGTCTGTGCCGTTAATTTTGTAAATAGTGTTGATTGTTGAATTCAAAGTTGTTATCTTCGCATACGATTTCCGCCAGTATTTATAGAAGTCATGGAGCAGGGGATTCCTTCTTTCTATCTTGTTAATACTCTTCTATCGGATATTGGATGGCACCGGATTGAGGAATGTTATTGGAGAGAGAGACTACATATAATCTTGCCAAGAAGAGTTCTTTCGGAAGTATAAGACCTGCTATTTCCAGAGAGAGAACGGATCTTTCCTCCGTGGTTAGATCTCTGGTTGATACATTAATAACGCAATCCTCGAAATCAAAGTTGGAGCTTGTAACCGCAGGAGTATTATTAGTAGCTGCTTCCGTTGCAGATCGTTCTGCGCGTGTTGTTATAATCGATGCTTGTGCTGTGCTGAATTTGTTGTTTGAACTTATTGTGACCTAAATTTATTAGTAGCTGCCTCAGTTACCGATTCTTTTTCTTTTGTTTAGTGCATATGTTTGGTGGCCTCAGATGCAGAAAGGGTGATTTGTTGACGAGAACAACTCTCTTCCATTCTCAGAGCTACCTACGCCTTTTGAAATTGGGCAATGGTAACTTCAAACAAAAATAAAAAGAGGCATATTGTAGCACACTAGTCCAATTATTGTTTTCCTCATCACACAGGTTACCCTTTGATGGTCTTAACGACACTTTTAAACGTTTCGGTGTAATTTTTGATTGCAGCTAGGCCATTAGGCTGTGAATATGGAGTAAATGCCTTAATCGGTTATCCACAATTTTTCTTTACTTTAAAAATATGGATTTATTTGACGAAGGCTGTCGGTAACGAAAGAATGAGAGATTCGGCGTCATCACGCGGCCTGAATGTCAGTGCTGACGGGACCGTCGGGCCGAACCGCAGCGATTGCTGAGATCGTAGTTTGGCAGATGGGTGCTGGGTACTTGTTGTCTGCTAGAGACGGTATCAACATAGCCCTCAACAGTGGAAATTAGCTGCCGCTCCGCTCCACTAGAATAGCCTGAGGCTGCCCCTGGGTTTGCTGGTGTTCTGGCGCTGTTTGCTCCGGATTTTGGTGTTATGCTGGGGGTGTTCGGGGTATGCACATGGTTGGCCTTAGATGGAGGTTTGCTGCCGGTGGGTTACAGCGGATAAGCCTGTTGCTGAAATGGGTCTCTCAGCGGTCCTGTCTCGTGTGGCGCCCATGGGCAACTTCGGGGTTGCGGGCACCACTTCACTGTACACATTGCGAAGATAAGGTGGCCGCGTTGGTGTCGGCAGTATAGCTTTGCGTTGGGAGACGGCTGATATTGAACTGGGCCTCTCGGACAATTGCCCTTGGTACTCTTGCGGTTGTTTGGTAGGACCGCTTGTAAGCCAGACGTTCGACCCTCCTCAACCTGTCGATGCGGCTCAGTGATGGTCGCGATCACTGGGTCTTTAGTTGGTCGGTCCTTTCCCTGGTGGTTGTTGAGAGTCTCAGAGTAGCTGGGAGCAACTCGGGTGTGATACTACACTAGGGACCGGGTGTAGTCCTCTTTTGTAAGCAGGTGGGCTTGCCACTCTGTCAGGCGATGCCACTGGCACTCGTGGAGGAGGTTGCAAATGTACCACGACAATGCTGAAACCCCATCAAATCTTGGACGCACATTCTTGTGCTGCGAGGACACTGGGAGAAAAGACCTTCAATGAATGGTTGAGGAACAACGCGTCGTGTACTCGTCGACAAAGTTCAACAAGTTGACAACTGAACCTCACAGCTCGGCGATTGAATTTCTCTACTGATCGCCGGTAACAAGAGCGTCGCCGGTGGTTTGGGGCGAGGGGCAGTACCAGCGTTGCATAAGTTACCTAAATTTCAGATCACTCTGTGCGGATGATGTTGAAGGCTTCTGCGTGCCGCGCAATTGTGGTCGTCTGGATGTAGATGGTGTTATATATATATGGACAAGGTAAACGAAATGAGGGGCTCGTTTGTCATCAAACTTATGAAAGGAGCCAACAGTGACTGAAACTAAGGTGCATAGGGGAATGTTTAATTTTTTTTAATCTGTAGTGCTGATCAGTGGGATAATAATACTTAGATTAATATATTGCCTAAATAAAATTACTTATAAAGCAGCAGAAAAACAACGATGCCGGTGGCGGGATCCGAACCGATGACCTCCGAATATCGCGTCCGGAGCTCAACCAACTCTACCGGTGCTCTACCAAGAGGGCTGTCGCACAGTTTCCGCCCTCGCCATTAGATGACGTTCCACGTCACACTCGCGTTAATACAGGACGTGCTACGTCCGCCGCTATGGACGAGGGAGGCGCTGGTGAACTCTCTCAAGGTTCGATTGCCCCCAATAAACATAAATGCCCACAAGAGCAGCAGATTAGACAGCCGTCGCCGTAGCTCAGTTGGTAGAGCACCGGACGCGATATTCAGAGGTCGTGGGCTCGGATCCCACCGGCGGCATGGTTGTTTTTTCTGCTCATTTGTAAGTATTTTTCTTTAAATCAAACATTAATCGAAGTTTTATTCTCCCACTAAGCCGCACTATAAATTCAAAAAAACATTCCCTTATGCCCCTCGGTTTCGGTGACTGTTGGCTTCCTTCACGTATTTTTCAAACGAGCCCCTCATTTCACTTACCTTGTCTGCTATATATATATATTGTTATGGGGAGGTCTCAACAAACCACTCTGCTGCACTGAAAGGCAATCTACAGCCTGAGGCTTGGAGACAGCTCACACACAACCAGCTTCGTCTTCAAGAGCACCTATAATCCCTTAGTTGTGGGCTGGTAAAACTACCCCCGCGGCGACGTAATCATGCTGGTGAGTGCACATGATAAGGCTTGAGGCGGAAAGCGTACACTATTTCGGAAGGAGGAGCAGCAGACGGCGTCTTCGGATGAAGCAGTGCAATCTCGTAGGTCACGGTGGTCACTTGGCGTACAACACGGTAAATGCTCGTGTAACGGGGCAGACATTTTTTCGCAGAATCCCACACAACATGGAAGCAGCCAGAGTAGAATGAGGGAGCCTGGAGACTCGGTCATATCACAGTGGTTACTGTCGTATTGACATTCTTGAGAACCTTGGGAGGCAGACAGTCGATGGCGGGAAACCTGGCTGGCGGTCTCGGACCGGGCTATGAGATCACTAGCATGAGTATTGACGGCATGGGCGATGGGCAGTAAGGGGTCTCGTCCAAAAGAAGAACAGAAGTGGCAGCGTCCGGCTAGTGTCCCAGGGCGTTCCAACTAGCGCGTGCTGCGGACACTTGGTCATCTGCACTTCGGTGGCGATGACGGCGTGACTCGGTACACGAGCATGTCAGAGTACGGTCTAGACGTTCCGTATGGCTGTTCGACTAAATGTCATAATCTGGCTGAATTTTTTCCCAACAGGGCACGAACAAAATATTTAGTCAATCACAAGGGAGACAAACCAGCGGCCATGGTAGGTGATCGATTTGCGAGGGGTGTCATGGTGTAGTAGGACGTCGTGCGGAAGGATGTCGACCACGTCAGTAGAATAGCTGGCCGGGAGGGCGGGCTTGATGGCGTATCGCGTGGTATAGTCGGTTGCGACGGAAGTTCAATTGTTCCCCAAGGTGAATACTCTAAAAGGCCCAAGCAAGTCGAGGCCAACAAAATAAAACGGGTCGGCCGGGATAGCAATCAGCTTCAAGTGCCTAGGAGACAGAACCGAATAAGGCTCCTTCCGACGTTGACAGCACTGGCAAGCGACCACATAGCGCGGGACGGAGCGAACGATGCCAGGCTCAAAGCAATGCCGGCGAAAACGGGCGTAGTACGTGCGAACGACACCAAGATGACCAGCCGTCGAATCATCATCGAATTGTTCGAGGGTGGCAGTGCGCCTGTGTTCGCGGACGACAAGCGAGAGTTCAGTGCCATTGCAGCCGTAACTAGGGCCTTCTGCCGTCGATGGAGTGTAAGCTGGGATCCATGCGCTGTTTGTCGGCATTGTGGGAGAACGCCGAGATTGACAAGACACAGGTGTCGCAGCTACAGTCTGCACAGGAAGGTGGATCGACAGGATGACAAGGCAAGCAATCTGCCTCTTGAAGGAGCCGGCCAGATTTATGCATGACGAAAAATTAGCTCTCTCGCAAGCGCGAGGCCCAGCGCCCAAGGAGGCCAGTAGGGCCCTTCAGGGAATCGAGCCAGCACAAAGCGTGGTGGTCGGTAAAAATAGTGAACAGTCGCCCAGAGAATAAAGGTGGAATATCGCAACCGCCCAAACGACGGCCAGGCGCTCCCGCTCTGTAATGGATTAATTCTTCGCTGCGGAAAGGAGAATCTTACATAGGTAATAATAATGATAATAATTACCGGTTTTGGGGGAACAGAAATGGCGCAGCATCTGTCTCATATATCGTTGGACACCTGAACCGCGCCGTAAGGAAATGGAAAAAGGAGTGAATGAAAGAAGAAAGGAAGAAAGAGGTGCCGTAGTGGAGGAATCCGGGGTAATTTTGACCACCTGGGGATATTTAAAGTGCACCGACATCGCACAGCACACAGGTGCCTTAGTGTTTTGCCTGCATAAAACCGCAGCCGCCGCGGTCGGGTTCCAGGCATAAGTAATCACGAAGTGCCTTCCGCGGTAGTGCTGTGTAAGGTAAGGCCGTGAGCGCACTGCGTAAAGACAATGAACAGAACCAGGATGTGATAACCTGCAACGGCGGCTCCAGCAGTACCCATTCCAAGACCGGCAGCAGTACTGTCATTCGCGACGCTAAGGATGGGCGAAGCGGCAGGGGTCGCCACTTTCTTGAGGCGGTGGCGAAAAGATGAGCTGAGGACGGATACTTGGGGACCAGTGGAAACGAGGGCAAGGACAGGAACAACATCCATAAGGACGTCGTAGAGATTACATATATAAGCAGTAGCAAAAGAGGATTCGCATTCCGAGCCATCAATGCAGCGTCACCACCAGGAGCTCTATTGGCTAGTTTCCCGAAAAGCTGGCGCTGGACGTTGGGAAGTTGAATGGCTGGACCCATGAAGAGGCGGAGCGGTCCCGGAGTAGAGTGGCTCATAGCCAGGCGAGAGACGGCAGGGCCCGTAGTCGGCATGACGATCAATGTAGGGGAATGGTCGGGGAGGAGAGTGTCAATGGCTGTGGCAGTAGCGAGATATGTGACCGACCCGCCAGGATCCAATCGCCAGGGTTACTCCACTCTGCACGACTTCGGTACAGGTAACGTGTCGTGAAGGTGTTGCTGGGCGTAGCGGTAGTGACCGTAGGAGGGACGGGGCTCGAACTTCGAGTTTTTCAGTATGCGGCGAAAGGAAATGTCCATGCTTGCAACCTCCATCGAACAGCGCCCTCAATGAAAGACCCCTCACCCTTCCTAATTGAAATTTTATTGCTTACTTTACGGAGGACTATTTTGGCTGTGCAGCCGCGATGTATATCTTTAGGTATTTTTATATAAGGGACATGCACACCCTGTTGATTCCGGCCGCGGCCGTCGAATATCGATGCAGGCGAAATTCTAGTGACCCGTGTACTGAACAAGGTCAGTGCACAATAAACAATCTCAGGTGGCCGAAATTTCCAGAGCCCTTCACTGCGACTTCCCTCATAACCTCAGTAGCTTTGGGACGTTAACTAAACAAGCCTAAACTCATCTACGCCATTTTCGTAATGACTGCATGACTGCTGATGTTTAGACTCAGGTAAATACTTTCCAATAATCTATGAAGCCTATATGGTATAGGGAATAGTTATATTGTACGTATTTTTCTATCACCTCATTGATGGTGTGAATACGGTCTATTGTCTACTAGCCTTTAGATAAGCATGCCTGATCATTTGGTTAGTTGTAATCTATAGTTGTCCTGACTCGATTCGCGATTATCTGAGTGAATATCTTGAAGGCAACGGAGAGCGTAGTATGGGTCTCTCCAGCGTAAAACATTGTAATTCGCCAATCGTGTACGCTTCAGACCCTGGCCTTGTGGTAATCGCGTTGTTAATACAATAAGCTGTAGCTTGGTCGTGTTTTTATCCAACTTTATTCATACTACATTGTTTTGTTGTCCGGTGCGCTGTGTGTGGTCCGTGCCTGCGGTCAGGGGATGTTCAGGTGTGACTCTTATCACCGGTCAGCGGTACGAATCTCCCTCCGCCACCTGAAACTTACGAACTGGACATCGGTCGGCTGCATGGCACGATTCATTACGACAGAGTCTCTTCTACTGGCGTACGGGTGAATTTTCAGGCTGAATTTCTCTTGGCTCTGGACTCTGAATGGCCGCTTATGGTGTTGTGAAACGTTTTAGCGCTCTTCACGTCCCCGATTCTCCCCACACAGTTCCTTTTAGCCGCTGCCTAGGGAGCCCCAGGCTTACCTGGCAGTTGCCAGTGCCTGGCTACAACATGAGCCCAGCACCCCTTGTAATTTCTTGCAACCATTCTTGGCTACTTATAACAGTGTAGAGATAAGATGAAAGGATCCAAGCGGCTGGGTTCAGCCGAATGTGCTCGCAATGAACTACTGTTCGCGCCTTTCAGTTACACAGGCACATATCAGTGGCAAAAAAAGGACAAGTTGAATGTTAAAACTTCTGATTCTGAGAGTGAGGGATAAGAAGGGCAGATAAAGTGAGGGTGAGGGGGTCGATCAAATTTCGCCAAATGAGGGTGAGCGGAAGGGAGGGCCACAAAATTTTTCGACGTCAGGATGAGGGAGTTCCAAGGATTTCTTTGCGAGAGTGAAGGTGAAAGGGTGAAAATGGGGTAATTTGACCACCCCTGGTAGTAATAAACCGATTCTCTTAATATGCTATAACCATCGGGCAAGCAAGCAGCCATGATGTGTGTGTTGAATGTTCTTGTGTATAGCCATACATCATCATGTGATTCTGTAATATTCACTTCAATCGAAGACAGTCGCCTTTTCTGAAAGAGCAGGCATCGATTGTCGAAAATGGCATTTTCTTTCCTGTCGCCTGAGACGAGCGATGCCTGCTCTTGTGAGATATAACACCTCAACGTAGCTTTCTTCTTGTTCACATGCATGCTTTCCCGCCGATCTTTCAGGATTCTCGTGATGCTGAAAATGTATCAGCTCGAGACGGAGAAAACAAGGGAAAAGATAATGGAGGAAGGAAACAGGACGAGAGAACTGGCATGGGCGCACTTCAGCATGCAGCAGCTGGACGTGGAAGCCGTGCAAGAAGAGTATGGCGCAGCGGCAACGCAATTAATGGATGATGCCGCTTCGATGGGTCCGCAGATGACTCAGCTGTCGGCAGAGCTCCTTGAAGGATTGGCTAAAATGGGCATCCACGCGGTCAGTACACGCCGTTAGCAATAAAACGCGCTTCTTCAGGTACAGAGGGAAATGGAGGCCGACACAGTGCTTCTAAAAACTGCCAAGAGTTTCTAAGAGCGCTTCAGCCACCGCGGGGAGATGAGGTTTCTTATTTAGTTTAGCTAGTACTGCAGAGAAAACATGAATTCCACCACGGAGTCATGGCTGAGCCACTATCCGGTGGTTAAATCTAGTCACCGTAGCTACGATACTCTGTCCGATATACAGACTAAACATAGAGAGAACGTTTCTTACTTCTCCGAAACATATTTAGCGAGTAAATATCTGGTATTAGGCTCCTGTAAAAATCTGTAAGACTTTTCTTTAGCTATGCCCGTTTGAAGCCTTATTGCTACCGCATTTCCCCCTTATTTCCGCAAAAAATAAAGCGCTGTTTCAGAAACTCTCCTGTCTGGATGAAGTTCCGCAGCGTCACCATTCCCTCTAGGTAGGTATGAGAAACTCAGCCGAGGTAGAGGGCAAGAGGAAACGTGTGTCTCCCCAGCATTGCTCCATGGGACAAATAGGGTAGGGCGGGGCAAAACTACACAAAAATTTCCACACTCATACTGTACTGTTTTTACTATTTTATTTCAAAACCCGAAAACGTTGTACAGGAGCCATCCATGGCATCCTAGCTAAGTGGTCAGAGAAATAAAGAAAGGTTTCAACATCTCAACTATGAATATTCATTAATTATAAAAAAGTCCGATCTCGGGGCAAAATGAGACATTTCGTCAAAACCAAACACAATCAGTTCTTGCACTCAGAGCACTTGAAGTACAATCCATGGGGCCCTGCGCACTCTTCATGAGCCCACTCGTGACACATCGTGCATTGGGTCCACATGGAACGAGGCGCTGGGTTGCTTCGTAATTCTTTGCGCACGAGGCACTCCCAGTCACATTTGATGCTTGCAATTGCTTCACAGCACGTTTTCCTTTCAGTGCGATATCCTGTGATTGAACAATGCCACCAACAGCCCTTTCGTTCGGTTTCCCGCTTGGTTTTCTTGAGGCCATATCTGACTCCTTGGGAGGTTTTGCTGCCACTAGCTTCGCCTTGTAAGGCGATGAGGTCAAAACGGTGCTTGTCTCCGACTTCCCTCTTTTTGCTTTTTCTAGAGCAAGCCCAGGAGTAAGAACTTGAAACGTCGTGTCACTATGAGCGGGCTCTGCATTGTCTGTTGCGTTGACCGCAAGTCTGTTGCCCGCTGTGCTTTCCAAATGCGCTTCATCGAACGCAGGATCATCCAGCAGCACAGGAGAAAATGGCCAACCACCACACTTCCTCAAATCATTGGTTATGTTACTCATGCTTCCTGATCGTCGAAAGGGTTTGCTTACCAGCTCACCTACATTCTCCATCGTGATGCGACTCCCAATTTTTCTCAGCAGCCACTCGATCCCGCCATGCGTTGTTGTAGGCAGCTTTGAAGGCTTTGAAAAAGCTTGCGCCTAGTGGCTGTAGCTTTTGTATTTGATCTAATCTGTTTCTTGCAAAGCACATATGAACCATGTGTCTCCAGTCGTTCTGCTCGCCGTTGAAGGGTATCCTTAGGCACAGAGAAGGCTTTCGGTGCAGCGGGAATAGAATGTTTTCGCTGGCGCACGCTTTCTGGAGCCTTCTTCCTATTGGCCTCGCTCCATGCAGCCCTCGTCGTATTTCGTTTGCATGTGCGGGCCATTCGTGCGCGGTCGCCAATCTCAGCGGAGACCACTCAGGTATTCCAAATCGAATGGAGATGAGAGGTGCGATGACTGTGCAAACACACATTATGGGACAGCGCATAAAGATCTTTCGGTCGAAAAGCCGTCGGCGTAGTGTTAGTCGCACCGCGTGTCGGAAATATTCGGGGGTTGCGGAAAACAAATATCAAATAATAATTTGTGGTTCTAGTGATTGATGATTGATTGATGTGTGATAGGTGACGAATGGTAATGACATCTAGTTATTTGAGGAATGAAACAAATTAAAGTTTAAAAATCAGAAAAAGGGGTCGCAAATGCGTCAAAATGGTCAGATTGAAAAATCCATTGTTTGATGATTTCAATTAAGAAAACTTAGAGCATAATTCACGAATTAATTACTTAAAACAATTGAAAATATAAAAATGCTTTCAGTGTTGTCAAACTGCTTAGCATGGAAAGCTTAATCCACTATGCTTTAATTCGCATCATACCCTTAAGGTGGAGTTTAACTGTCGTCTCCAATTTTTTTACACAAAAAATCCACAAACAGTACTAGATAATGCCTTTGATGAAAACTCAAGCAAACGTGAACACTCTGATAACGCTGCTCAAAATAATAGGAAATGAACAGAATTAAACAATGCTCAAATCTAACACATACAAATCCAACAAACACTAAGAAAGAAGAGCATTCAGAGTTTTCGGCTGACGTCGTTCGGGGCTGTTGGGTCGAGGTGAGTCCCCGTCGGAATGCGCGTTGCCACTGGCGCTCACGTTGGAAGAAGCGTCAGCGTTGACGTCCACAGAACCCCTGCGCTCTGCAGGCGGTTGTAGAAGACGCTGGTCCTGACCACAGGCGCAGGCACTGTTGGACAGAAGGGACGGCACACTCGGAGCGACGGCAGGAGATGCTGCCTCCCGGGTTAGTCAGCGCTTCTCGCCCCCCCCCCCCCCCCCCCCCTCTCTGCCACCTGGTGTGACGCGCTTTTAAGGCGAATGCCTTTAGTGGCCCATCGTTCTCCGTCCGCGAAACCTCTGGCACTATGACATCATCACTGGCTTATTTGCTATAACCCATATACTGTTAGAAATTAGTATGTAATGGGTGATTAGTAATTAGACATTCTTTAGTATATAGTTAACATAAAATAAAAATTTTAAAAATACATAATGAATTTTTGGCGCACGGCTGCTGGCCTGAAAGACGCGAGTTCGATCCCGGCCACGGCGGTCGAATTTCGATGGAGGCCAAATTCTAGAGGCCCGTGTACTGTGCGATGTCAGTGCACGTTAAAGAGCCCCAGGCGGTCGAAATTCCCGGAGCTCTTCACTACGGCGTCCCTCATAGCCTGAGTCATTTGAGGACGTTAAACCCCCCTAAACCAAACCAAACCAAATATTGTTTTAAAAATAAAAATGAATACCTTGAAATAAAGGAAATAAAACAGAAAAATGAAAATTTGAAATATAAACAGAAATTAAAAATCATTTAAAAGTAAAATAAATAAAGACATAAAGTGAAAAATAATAAAAACGAAACTAGAAACCAAGAGGAAAAAATACAATGTCTACAGGCGCCGGGGAAAAAGACCCGTGTAATCGAGAGCTCTGTGCTTTCGCATTCCTGCACGCAAGCATGCTTAAGGGCCCACAGAACGTTTATACTTTTCACGTCATCTACGTTCTGCCTCTGGCCATGTAATTATTACACGTCATCCATATCGTCGCCATCTTCTTCCTTCGGTGCCCGTGCATTCCTTTCGGAAATTCGCCACGTCATTGGAACTTTTCTGTATTTTATTCCTGTCAACTCTTATAAGTGAGGAAGGCCTCCTTCCACGGGATTTTTGTTCTGAAGGAAGCTCCGCATTCTTCCTATTGTCTTATTACCGACGGTAAGCGGACTTTTGTGGTCATCCTCCAAACCGCACTCGACGTGCTTATCCAACAACATTGCAATTGTTTCCGACAAACCCGCGGCACACCACAGGCACAAAACACATACGTTGCCCCGAAATACGAAAAACTTCAAAACAGTGCAATCCTCCACACTGCATCATTATGAACACACTACCGCCAGACCAACACATCTAACTACTTGACCAAACAAGAGCAAAATTAAAATAAAACGCACTCTATGCCTAGTTCGCACTGTTGATACAATCGGCTTCAACATTGTCTTTGGTTTTATTATATTCCACCATAAATTTGTGGTATTGTACGGCCACACTCCGTTTCATAATACTACTGTTGCTCATATTGACATTAGATATTAAAGCGCTTGATGATCAGTTTCCACTTCAAATAGCCACCAATAGAGATAGATCTGAAATTTTTTTACAGCCCACGCCACAGCAAAAGCCTGTTTTTCAACCGTGAAGTAATTTCTTTCTGCGTTCGATAATCTTTTGCTGGCATAAAATATTGGATGTAACGTTGAAATCTCTTTTTTTAACGGTCCTAAAGCTCTGTCGGGTGCATCGGTGCAGGCAATAATCTCTTTCTGTAAGTTGGAGGGAGGACGCTGGCGCTGCCGAGGGGTGCGGACGTGTCTCACATGAGCTTCGCAAATTTTCGATGTCTCCGGCGGAATTAAAGGGCCTCAGAAAGAGACTCGCAATAAAGTTGCAGGATGTGTGGGATATTAAAGGACGCTGCTCCACATATATCCTGCCGCAAGATTTTTTTTAATGCGTTTTGTGCAAGACCAATTATATGCCGCAAAATTTTGAACTTCCGCATCTTCGGAATTTTCCCTCTCCTCTTGTCAATTCTCGCACGCCAAAACGGCGGCGCTCCTCCGCTGGCACCACCGAGTCGGCCCCTACGCTACCTCCGCCGGCTGCCGGCACGCGTGCAGTGGCCACGGGTGTGGTAGCTTCGGGACGTCCGAAAGAATTTGGCGCGGCGAACCGATAACCCCCGGCTGCTGACGTCACTTGCAAGACGTGACGTCTTGTGCCAGGTTTCGCATGAAAGCGCGGCATCGCGCGTCGCCGCGAGGTGCGAAATGGGATGAATGCGTTTGAACGCGTTCGCGGCAACTTAATCAGCAAGTGCAACCCTAAGATTTTGGGGGCTAGAAGAATAGGAAAGGAATCAAGATCGATTCTGCTGCTGTTTGAAGATGAGAAGGTAACCTAGTGCATCCACTACGTGAGCACCCCCCCCCCCCCCCCCACTTCTGTGCCAGTTACAGCGAAGAAGTACCAAGTCTCTGTCACGTGCGGCCAGCTCAGTCATCGCGCTAACGGGTGTCCAAATCCGGGAGAAGTCAGGTGTCGAGAATGCGGCATGGACAATTCGTCAAAAGACCACACGTGTGAATCTAAGTGCGCACTCTGTGCCAAGGGACATGAACTGAGCAGCTAGTGTCGTGAGATCTACAGGACTAAGTATTTGATCAACGACCGCCAATGGGAAAAGAAGAAGCAGGACAAGATCCATCACTGAATACATCCGATCGCAGAGCTGCTCTAGGATCACGGAGGATGAGGGCTACCATGGCCGCCCGGACTTCTTCCCAGTTCTCGCATCACGGGGCCGTTCCGGCTCCAAAGCAAGCTCCGGATCTAGGGCCAGGTCAAACTCCAGGGCAAGTTCTGACCCCGAGGGCGATCGCCATCAGCGTCTTCAGTCAAGAACAAGACGGCAATCGAGCAGACAGAGGTGAGCTCAGACTCCCAAAATAAGAACCACAAGGGGGCAGTGGAGTTATCCTAATTAAGGAAGATAGTACAGTCTTACAGACGCTGTAAAAAAAAACTCACTAAAAATACAGAACAATTACAGACAAAAAATTCTGAATTCAGAATGACAGGACATCGAACGTGAAAAACCTAAGCTAATACAGGACCCGAGGCCGGCGGTGAATAATTACGCTAAAACCATGACGGTAGAACCTTCGCTTCTCCCGCCTACAAAAAGCAAAACATGCAAAAACACGCAACCTGAGCTCACGTTAGCGGAGGTATATATGAAAAAGATTCTAAAACGAAATTCACACCGAAATTCTGCCCCTAGACCACAAAATTCAAGCACAAATTCAATCCATGATGGTATCCATTCAGGGGTTAACGGTGGAAACTCAAAGGCACTAATACGAGCTGCTGAGCATTAATTCGTGGCAGCTATCCGCAGAAAATAAGTCCGACGCAATTATGACAGCTGCTCAACAACTCCAAAATGGCCGGACAAACAAAAGATAATAGACATACGCTATGGTAGTAGACCTGTCGTGGGTATCGTCGCGTGCAAGTGATTCATTAACAGCTCTGGTAAGTAAAGACTGCCCAGACGTGGTTGCTCTTCAAGAAACTGAGCGGAAGACAAATTATCAGGATACCAGGCTCTAAGCGCCTTTGTCGTGAAGGCGGGCGTTACCACTCTCGTCAAAAGGAACATAGCGATAATTATGAACGACACGGGGATAAATCACGTAGACCATACTTTTATAGAACTCATCCACACTAAAAAAAACGCACACCAGCCTATTCGCACTGAACATATATATCAGTCCAAAACAAAGTAAGCTCCGTTTCGGATCTCTCCTTCAAATAACTCTACGCATCGCAGAAAAGCAAGCAGTGCTGGTAATGGGAGATCTGAACGCTCAACACGCTGCTTGGGGGCACCAAAGAGAACGCATCAAGGATAGAAAGCTCTGACTGGTTATGCAGCAAGAAAGATTCACCTTGCTCACGGACCCCCAAAGTCTAATAATTAGTACGGCAAATAACGCCAGCTTGCGCACGTCTCCCGGCCTGGCCTTCTTTAAAAACGTCAGCAAAGCAACCTACACTGACACCTAGGAAATGATAGGGAGCGATCACTTTATTCTGGAAACGGTAATTACCGCCGAACGGGGTAGACGAAGATCCCAGCCCCGATCGCTCGTCGAATGGGACGCTTTCGTTAAAACCGGTAAAAAAAGATGGCTATTATATAAAGAACACGTAGGAATTGGTTAATTAAAAAATCCTAAACGGATAGCCGCAAAGCAACTAAGACTATAGAAGAAGAGTCGGTATTGGAAAAGATAGACAGCCGCCTCTTTCACATCTCGGAAGCCAAAATCAGCATGAAAAAGAGGCTTAAAGACAGAAGTGGAATCGTAACCTTAGAAGAAGGATAGCAAGGCACAACAAAGAGATAGACGACTACGCGTTTCAGTTCTTTAGACAAAACTGGGAAACAATGTGGGACAAAATGGAAGGAAATATAGGTCTGCTAAGGACGTGGAGTCTACTGAGATACCTCCTAGTCTCCGACGGCTGCAAGAGGGCCCAGTGACCAAATCTGCAGGAGATTCAGCATAAATATGATGGTGCAGAGCAAGACCTTCTCCATAACATTAAGACCAAGTATATAGGAGGCACCGCCAAGGTGTCCCTCCCGAATTAAGACGGAACGCTCAACGCCCACTTGGAGGGGCCCATTAGCGAATCCGAAGAGCGAGCCGCACTCGCTAGACAATACAAAGTCGGCACCGGAACCAGATGGGGTGCGCAACAAAATACTCAGAAATCTAGACGATAAATCTAACCGCACTCACTGCCTTAATGCAGAAATGCTGGGAGGCGGGCCAAATCCCTAAAGAGTGGAGACGGCCAAGGTTGTCGTGATTCCGAAGCCTGAAAAACCCCTTTTGGTCGAGAATCCCAGACCTATATCCTAAACCTCAAGTACCGGAAAATTAATGAAGCACTTTGTGCAGACCCGTCTTAACAACTAAATGGAGGACAACCTCTAACCCAGCTCTAAGGTGGGTTTCAGGGCCCACCTCTCCAAGCAGGACTCAATGCTACAATTAAAGCATCAAAAACTATAGAAGCCGACACGCAGGACACGAAGGTCATCCTGGGTCTGAGCCTGGCGAGGGCCTTCGACAACGTCACGCACAAGGTGGTCCTAGACAAGCAAGGACGCTTAGAAGTAGGATAGAAAGCCTACAACTACGTCAGAAATTTCCTTTTCGATGCAGTTGCGCAAATTCACTTCGGGAGAATAAATCAGAAGACACAGGTCTAGGCAACAAGGGAAACCCACAGGGTTCTGTTCTGTCTCCGCTTCTATTCAACGTGACCATGATTGGAATCCCAGGCAAACTGCCGCGACAGAGAAGGTAAATCATTGCATGTATGCAAACCACATCACCACGTGGATGGCAAAAGGAAGTTATGGCCAACGGAGGTAACTCTCCAAACAGTCGTCCAAGAATTCAAAAATTATGTGAACTACACGGGACTCGGATGCTCCCCGCAAAATTCGGAAATGCTGCAATACCATCCAAAAAGCAGATTTAAACCAGATTCCCCACAAACCTCACTGAAACCTCAAGGACAGGATATTTGGAAAGTGGACATGATTGTAGTTCTAAGGCTACACATTTAGATCAACGATTTAAATGAGAACACAATCAGGTAATTTCATTTCTTCGTTTCTTCTTTCACTTCCTCGTTTATGCCTTTCCTTACGGCTTAGTTCGGGTGTCCACTGAGATATGTGAGACAGATACTGTGCCATTTCCTTTCCTTAATAATAATAATAATAATAATAAGTTTTGGGGGAACGGAAATGGCGCAGTATCTGTCTCATATATCATTGAACACCTGAACCGCGCCGTAAGTAAAGGGATAAAGGAGGGAGTGAAAGAAGAAAGGAAGAAAGACGTGCACTGACATCGCAGAGCACACGGGTGGTGCTGGTGGTGGTAGTGGTTTTATTAAAAATAATAGTAAAAAGGACGGAAAAGATTCTTGCTAGCCCCGGCATCTGCCATCGATACTGAAGCACCTGAGCTGGGGCAGCGGAAATAAAGGACAGCAGGCAGAATGGAGAAATGAAATGAAAGAGGTGAGGAGACCAGCACACGGGTGCCTTATCGTTTTTCCTCCATAAAAACGCAGCCGCCGCGGTCGAGTTCGAACCCGGGAACTCCGGATCAGTGGTCGAGTGCCCTAACCACTGAGCCACCGCGGCAGGTGTTTCCTTTCCTTAAAAACCACTTTTTATCTCTGCGGGCTGCAGAAATTGCGACTCATCCGTAGTGTCGCCAACAGGCGATGCAGAATGAAAGAAACAAATCTAATTTCTCAAGGGAGCGCTGGGGCTGCCCCATCTTCATAACCAAAAACAGAGCTTTTTGTAACACTTCATTTCATCTCAGAGTACTGTAGTTGTGTGTATTTGTCTTTACTATTTCTTTTCCCTTATATTCAGGCGAGTTTGTTTATTAACATTGTCATTTTTCAGGTCTGCTAACACGCGAGTGTTTGTTGCATTTTTGTTGTATTTTTTATATTGTAACAAGACTGCATTTGTAACATTATTCATTTCCTGCGCGAAAATCGCATGTGCTGTGAATTGTTCTCTTTTAAACATTCAACATTTCATGCATAACTGCTGCACAAACTGCCATGTAAAGGGGGTGGGGACCCAGTCAAGCTTGCCTTAGAGCAGCTTTTTGTCCCCACTCCCTGCATTTTTATTTGTACTAAAAATGCAAATAAAGATTGATTGATTGAATTGATTGAAACCCCACCGAAATGCTGCTAGAACAGGGTCTTCACAACACGCTGGACGAATTTATGGAAACCGTAAAAATCTCGCAGCACGAAATACTGTCGGAGATCGTCGTAGCTCGGGAGTTCCTAGAGAAACTGGGAACAAATTATGGAAATCAGCAAGGTCTAAAAGTAGATAAGCTTAAAAAAGAACATATATCCCGTCCAACATAGGGATCGCACAGAGAGACGGGCTGAAGCCCTGGGCAGAGGTTTTAAACACTATTCGAAAGAAGACGTGGCCTACGTGGACGCTGCTAACTGTGGGAACAGGTGAATGGTGATAGCGGCAGCTAGCGCCGAAATACATCTCAGAAGCGTGCCTCAATCACACCGGGCTGCCCAGAAATTGCAGAGCACGCTGTCACCGCGCTCGTGATCGCGGGCACGAATGCGGAAATTATAGTAGGCGAATCCAAGGTTGCAGTGACGAACTCCGGCAGAGGGAGGACCTACGCGTTGACGAACGGAATCCTGCGGACCGCAACAAATGATCTCAAATTTCAAGTAATCTGAACACCTTACACATGCATCCCTAGCTGGTATTGAAGCAGCCCACGAACTCTCTCGAGGTCTCGCTTTCCGAGCTGGATGTTGTATCGAGGGACTTCACAGATAAGGATCGTCTTGTGCGGTTACACAACACTACATACTCAGTAAGGCTAGATGCCCCCAAGCCTACAAAACATTGAGCAAAAGCCATGCCACCACATGACGTCACCTGCAAACGAACATATTTCCGAAGCCGGCTATGTGCAGCCTCTATTACCCGCGTCCGGATTCAAATCGCTGCAAGCTCTGTAAAAATAAAGCTTATCTTAGTCATATCCTCTAGGAATCCCTCTTGCCACTCCAAAGGGTCCCAAAATAAAGTAACTCGATTATTGGGAATTTTCACTACTCTGCTCAAGATCACAGATCCAACTAGAAGTCGTCCGACTGGCCGAAGCCGCCACCAAGATTCAAGACCTCTTAGCCGTCGTCTAGGCGGGAAGCCTAAAAGTCTCCCCTTTCGGTTGTACAACAAAAGTTTCGTAATCCAATCCAAATCTGAGTTTGAGCCAGCAGAATGTGTGGCTTTGCCATCTTTTACTTCACAGTCACAAATGCATCCTCCTGTTCAGCCGTCCAATTTACTCATTCTGGTGTCCTTTTTACTGAGCTCGATGGGTGATTCAGCATGCGAGCGTCACCAGGAATAAACTCGCTGTAGTTCCCTGTCTGTTCAATAAATTACTGCACTTCTTTCGTTGTTGTTGTTGCTTGAGCTGTCTGCATTTTGTCTATTATTTCATTTATTTCATTCTTCAGACATGACAGTTTCGCTAAACACACACACACACAAGACAGGGTACGGGAGGAGCGCAAACTTAAAGAGTACAGCATGTGACAATCAACAGCCCACCAAGGCCAGAACTTACATCGTCTTATCGAGGAAGGCTACCTCACTGTTGAACAGTGCAATCGATGCATCACTGACACATGCATCTCCTCTTTTCTTTATGAAACTTATGGAAGCCTTTATGGAAGCTTATTTCACTGGATGTTATAAATAGCAACTGCATAGGTAACATAGCAATGAAGGGCGTCAGGCAAGGTGACACGATTTCGCCAATGCAATTCACCGCATGTTTACAGGAGCTATTCCGAGGCCTGAATTGGGAACCGTTGGGAATACGAATAAGTGAAGAATACCTAAATAATCCGCGATTGGCTGATGGCATTGCCTTGATGAGTCACTGAGGACGTGAACTGCAAATTATTATCAATGAGTTAGACTGGCAGAGCATAACGCTGGTTCTAAAAATTAACATGCAGAAAACCCAAAGCAATGTTCAACAGTCTAGCAAGGAAACAGCAGTTCACAATTGAAAAGGAGGAGCTGGCAGTGGTAAATTAATACGTCTACTTAGGGCAGGTAGTGACAGCTGATCCGGATCAGGAGAGGGAAATAACTAGAAGGATATGAATGGGCTGGAGCGCATATGGCAGGTTCTCTCATATCATGGATGGCAGTCTACCTACACCCCTCAAGAGAAAAGTGTGCAGCAGCGGTATCTTACCGGTACTCATCTAAAGGGCAGAAACATGGAGGCTAACGAAAAGGGTCCAGCTTAAGTTAAGGACAACGCAGCGAGCCATGGAAAGAAAAATGATAGGTGTAACGTTAAGAGACCGGAAGCGGCAGAGTGAGTGAGGGATCACGGGTTAATGGCATCCTAGTCGAAATGAACAGAAAGAAATGGGCTTGGGCAAGGCATGTAATGCGAAGGGAAGACAACCGCTGGTCCTTAAGGGTAACGGATTGGATTCCAAGGGAAAGCAAGTGTAGCAGGGCGCGGCAGAAAGTTAGGTGTGCGGATGAGATTAAGTTTCCTGGCGATGAGCGGATGCAGCTGGCAACTAACAGGGTTAATTGAAGAGACATGGTAGAGGTCTGCCCTGCAATGGGCGTAGCCAGGCTGATGGTGATGATGATGATGATGATGCAGAGCTAATCAAAGCCTATAAGACGGAACAAGTTACCCACCTGTCGCGCACTTTTGTGGGACGCGTAATTCTGTTGAGGAGGTTTGTGCAACATTGCATTTATCGGTCGACATCACTAGTAGATTAGTTGAACCAGTAGCTAAGAACATGCTGCCAGGCAGACGCGACGCAACATGCGTGGCATGTATGGTCACTCGAAAGTAAGCCCTTTGTTAACGCCACAATCCTTCACGCCAGCTCAATACGCGAGGCAGAGGAAGTAGTTAACTCACTGGCCATCGGGGGGCCCCGCTCCAAAACTATTCAAAGGAAAGGAGCATAACTGGCCGACTGGGACAGTCTCGCTTTAAGCTACGTGGCGTAAGTGATAGATGTGCGCTGCACATTTTGGCTTCGACAATTCTGTGGTAGAAACGCGGCCTTCGGAATGTATTGTGTTCATTGGCGTTGGCGTTTACAACGTACTAGACTCCAATGCTTTTGAGAGATGAAGGGCGCTCGAATGGCTCCCTCGGTCAGTGGATGGATGCCTCATTCGCGCTTTGAGGTACGTGCAGGTGGTTTAGAGAGAGAGAGATGTGGGCTGCATGCGTTAACCCTAACAACGTTGTGGCAGACACGTAGCACTGCAACAATAGGCCACAGCGTTCATCGGGGGGACCAACCTCTCGCGATCAACCATTAATTTAACTGCAACTTGCAGGGTGTCAGAGTGGGTGCGCTGCCTATGCATTGCCCAGAACGCACTCAACGTTACAGACGCCAAGCCACGTCTAGTTGTCAGATACACCACAGCTTTCCCTCTCAAAACAGTGTCAGCAGCAGTTAAACCGCAGCTAATTTTTTTATTACCGTCACCTCTTGTATGTGGCAGTTGTAATTAGGAAAATAGATCAAGAACGAACGGATATCTATCGAGGTGGCAAGGACGCTAACAAAAGTGAAACAAAAATATTGGCGATTTGGCGCTTTTTGTAAATGCGTTATATGCACGATAGCAGTGTTTAGTCCCTTTGATGCCCTGTAAGGCTACGCAGAACTCTGTTGAGATTTCCGGTATGTCTTTTGAAGCCAAGTCGGAAAGGTACGAACTTTCGCTAACCATTTTCCGCTAAATGTTTACCATGCACAGTGGAATGATCGTCCTTGATTTTACGCGGCAAAGCTTTGAGCATGCTTTCCGTCTTTACCGGAACATTGAAAATTGGCCCTTTATTCCGTACTGGACAGAGTTGTACAGTTATACAGGAGTCGGCTAAACCTGCATGAATGGAATTAGGGGGAAGATCAGCCGTTGTGCTACTAGATTTAACGAAAGTAAATTTGTAGATTTTTGAGGGTATAGCAACCATTACTCGCAGAGTATGAAGGAGCCTTTTTTGTCTCGTGGCCACCTTAGAGATCGTGAGCACACCAAACCCACTTACATGCCTCACCTTGGAAAAGGTTTCCCTAACCCGCCAAACACGTTCGTAGTGACTGGGGTTAGGTCCCGCTTTTGCCGGAGTTGATAACACAGAGAACACGGAGAATGGATTGTCCCGGAAATCCTGGTTGAAGGTGTTTGTCGTGGCGACAGACGACGTGCTGCAGCTGTACGTCCGCTTTCGGCTTCCGTTGAGCTGCCTTAGCCAAGCAATCGAGTTCCAGTCGAAGGGCTTTCTGCTCTGTGGTTTCCGAAGCTTGTCGATCCTGTATTTCGGCAGCTCGTTGCGCGGGAGTCTTCGCCATTCGTTTTTCTTCGTAGGAAAGGGCATCCGCATGTAGTCGCTGCCCTCGTTCTTCGGCAGATTCAAGATGTCTCACGCGCTTATAGCATTTATGCCACAGCGATTCTGCTTGTCTTTTATTTTGGTTTGCATTCTGACCTGCTAGAGCAAAGCATCTGGATCGACATTAGAAGACCCGACGTGAAGCGAGTGCGAAGGATGTGCGAAGCAAGCGCGGGGGCAATGCGCTAAGGAAACATTCGCCCGCTGTGAAAGCCACACGTAGCGTGCGTCAGGCTAGGCAAGAAAAGCAAGATGGAATGGGCGATCGTATAATGAAGCCTGCGCTGCTGAAGCGTAGTCGTCGTTCTGCGGCAGAACACAGACGAAGGGGACCAGGCCAATAAGTTCACAAAAAAGAATCGACCCTTTTTTGCCACCCCCTTAGGCGGCTGGAGAGAACGAAGCGGTCAAAGAGCGGGCGCACGACTGAACACACAGGCCAGCTGTCTTGTCTTCGGTTTCCAGAAAAGGGGACAAAAAACCCTCGTTTACTGAACGGACTATTCTGTGCTTGTAGCGATGCATTCGAATTTATAATATACGAAACTTTATAAATTTTGTAGCATATATTCTTATTCGAATCGCTGGCTGCAGTTCTAATCTGATGCATTATGCGTGGGAAAGATATGTTGTGTCATGCGCCTGTGTCCACGGCGAATTTAGTTTCTGTGCGTCTTCCCATTTCTTTGTTAAGCCGGCGGTGCTCCAACGTGTTGATAGAATAAACAGTGTTTGTTACGTTCCCCCAGCATGTTGCCAGACGCGTTGCTGGTGGTCCCAGCGGCTAAGAAATGTTGACTCGTCAGAAAACACGACGAGCCGCCAATCGTCTAGGCCCCAACAAATGTGCTGGCGGGCAAACTGCAATCGCTCGTTTTTCTCTCTGGCTTATCCAGGGCCGTTGGCATCCAAAACGACTTTTTAGGCCAGATTGACTCAGCCGGCGGCGGACACCCATTCCCAGCTCCTTTTTGACGCCAGCGAGGCTAAGCGTTGCTTTGCAGCTGACTGCAGCAACTGTGGCAAGATCTTCTGGAGCCGTTACCGGCGGTCGTCCTGCTATTGGTGCGTCTCCTATGGGGTCTTCATCTCGGTGCGCACGTAGGCACCTCTGTACAGCCCACCGTGAACAGCCAATTTCTCTAGCTATTTGCGTTTGCGATCGTTTAGCCATTGGTAACAGAGCTATAAACCTAAACCTAGCGTCAAATTCAAGGGTTTGCACGGCCTTCGCATGCAGGAAAAAAAACTACAGTGTTGGAATGCCGCTCAGCATATTACCAAGAATCAATCTTTGATTCTGTCTTCGTTCCTTTCTTAATTTTTTCGTTTATAGCCGCCAGCACACGGCCGTATCACTTCGTTGTCGACCTAAAAATCCAGCAGAGCAGTCTTCAGAAGCGATGATGACTCGACGCTTTCTCCAGGTTGTTCGAGTAATCGTAATTGCTTGACTCGTATGTTTGAAGTTAAGCGCCTCGTTGAAATATCAGCGCCAGAGACCGGGCATGGTACTATCAGTTTGTGGCGACGGCAGCCAGAGAGACAGCAGAAATGGGCTTCTAAACTAAACTATTTATAGTGTTGACTAGCGCCCAAACGAACTAAAATGACTCGGCGGTGGCAATAGGTAACAAGCGTGCTCGGCGCTCGTCGCAGCCTTGATCGCAGACAAAACGATGAGATGCCTGCCGGCAGCATTTAGTATGGGCAATTAAGCATTTCAAAGTTTTGCAGCAGTGAGGACTGCCGGCAACCGCCAAGTGCCGCTGTTGGTAATGTCAAAGCTTAGTTGTTCATTTCGTGGTTGGCGCAAGTCAGTAGCCCTCCGCTATGGCTCGCGGGTTGGAGCGCTCGGCTACTGAGCCGAATTACCCGGGATCGAACCCGACTGCGTTTCGATGGAGGCGAAACGCAAAAGGCGCCCACGTGCTGCGCTATGTCAGTGCACGTTAAAGACCCCCAGGTGGTCAAAATTATTCCGGAGCCCTACGGCACCTCTCTCTCTTAGTTCACTTCCATTATTCCTTCCTTACGGCGCGTTTCACGTGTCTACCCAGATATGTGGGACAGTTACTGCACTATTTCCATTCCTCAAAAATAATAATAATAATTGGTTTTGGGGGAAAGGAAACGGCGCAGTATCTGTCTCATATACCGTAGGACGCCTGAACCGCGCCGTAAGCGAAGGAATAAAGGAGGGAGTGAAAGAGGAAAGGAAGAAAGAGGTGCCGTAGTGGTGTGCTCCGGAATAATTTCGACCGCCTGGGGATCTCTAACGTGCACTGACATCGCACAGCATACGGGCGCCTTAGCGTTTTGCCTCCATAAAAACGCAGCCACCGCGGTCGGGTTCAAACCCGGCAACTCCGTATCAGTAGCCGAGCGCCCTAACCACTGAGCCTCCATGGCGGGTAAGTTTCAATTTCGAGTCAAGTCAGTGCGTTTGGAACTTGCTGTCTCCAAACACAGTGGAAAGTCGATCGGCCGAGTCATTCTGCAGCGCGCTAAAGAAAAACATAGGTATGTAAATCTGTTATTGGAAACAGATGAAGTATAACCTGTTTAATTTATTTGTTGTGATTTTCGCTATCACAGCGATGGTCTACAATTAGCATTCATGTGCCTACATTTTTTTTCTACTTTTTCATGCGAAAACTGTGCTAAAAATTTTTTGCAGTGCTTTTTATGCTGTGTTATGTTTGTTTCTATCTTATTTCCCACTCCTGCCTAAGGCCTCAAGTAAGGCTGGCAGTATCTTCGAAATAAATAAATAAATAATAAATAAAAGATACTTTCTTCGACCCGCACAGAGCCTGTTCCACCGACACGCTGGCTGAGTGGTTATGGAGCTTGGCTGCTGACCCGAAAGACGCGGGTTACTGTTGCTGGCCGGAAAAATGAAAAGTAAAGTGCGCATGCCTGCCCACTGGCTGAAGTTGAGCCACAATCGTTACCCCGTGCTGAAAGTAGGAGAGTTGAAAGATAGGATAGAAATGACGCGCGCTATAATGTACCAGGCCGATCCCGGAGGCAGTGCAATGACGGGCCAATCTGTGGCAGAGGTCAAGTAAGCTTCAAGCACTCCGCTATATTTCCAAAATTAAGTTTAATATCTTGGGTTCAAATGGGATCCGTATCAGATATCAAATCAAATCGATCCCGGCCCTGGTGGTCGAATTTCGATGGATGCGAAATTCTAGACGCCCGTGTATTGTGCGATTTCAGTGCACGTTAAAAATCACCAGGTGGTCGAAATTATTCCGGAGCCCTCCACTACGGCGCCTCTTCCTTCCTTACTTCTTTCAATCCCTTCTTATCCCTTTCTTACTGCGCGGTTCGGGTGTCTACCGAGATATGTGAGACAGCTGCTAGGCCATTTTCTTTCCTCAAAACCAATTTTCACTTTTAGTTGAAGTCAGTACTTCCCCGATTAAAACAGCAACTTTCATTGACCCGCACACAGCCTGTTCAGCCGCCGCGGTGGTTCAGTTTTTATGGAGCTCTGCTGCTTACCCGAAAAACGCGGGTTCGAGCCCGGCCACGATGTTGGAATTTCTATGGATGCAAAATTCTAGAGGACCGTGCATTGTGCGATGTCAGTACACGTTAAAGATCCCCAGATGGTTGAAATTATTCCGGAGCTCTCCACTATGGCACCTCTTTCTTCCTTTCTTCTTTCACTCCTTCCTTTATTCCTTCCTTACGGCGTGGTTCGGGTGTCCACCGAGATATGCGAGACAGCTATTGCGCAATTTTCTTACCTCTAAAACCACTTTTAAAGTTCCCGGGTTCGAACCCGACCGCGGCGGCTGCGTTTTTATGGAGGAAAAACGCTAAGGCGCCCGTGTGCTGTGCGATGTCAGTGCACATTAAAGATCCCCAGGTGGTCGAAATTATTCCGGAGCCCTCCACTACGGCACCTCTTCTTCCTTTCTTCTTTCACTCCCTCCTTTATCCCTTCCCTTACGGCGCGGTTCAGATGTCCAACGATATATGAGACAGATACTGCGCCATTTCCTTTCCCAAAAACCAATTAATATTATTAATTATTAATAAATTTCATTTCAAGTCCGTACTTTACTTAAAACAAACTACTTTCATCGACTCGCACACAGCCTGTTCAGCCGCCGTGGTGGTTCAGTGGTTATGGACCTCGGCTGCTGACAAGAAAGACGCGGGTTCGAACCCAGCGCCGGTGGTGGAATTTCGACGGATGCGAAATTCTAGTGGCCCGTGTATTGTGCAATTCCAGTGCACGTTAAAGATCACCAAGTGGTCGAATTTATTCCGAAGGCATCCACTATGGCACCTCTTTCTTTTTCTTCTTTCATTTGCTCATTTACCCCTTCCTTACGGGGCGGTTCGTGTGTCCGCCGAGATATGCGAGACAGCTACTGCGCCATTCTCTTACCTCGAAAATCAATTTTAAATTTCGTTTGAAGTTGGTACTTCCTTCCTTAAAAGAAGCTACTTTCATCGACCCGCACACATCCTGTTAAGCCACTGCGGTGGTTCAGTTTTTATGGAGCTCGGCTGCTGACCAGGAAGACGCGGATTCGAACCCAGTGCCGTTAGTGGGATTTCGACAGATGCGAAATTCTAGAAGCCCGTGTATTGTGCGATGTCAGTGCATGTTAAAGATCCCGAGGTGGTTGAACTTATTCTGAAGGCTTCCACTACGGCACCACTTTCTTCCTTTCTTCTTTCACTCAATCCTTTATCCCTTCCTTACGGCTTGGTTTGGGTGTCTGCCGAGATATGTGAGACAGCTACTGCGCCGTTTTCGTACTTCAAAACCAGTTTTCAATGTCAGTTCAAGTCAGTACCACCCCCATTACCTGCCTGAGCCGCTTCTCTTGCAATGTCATTTGTGCCTCAATTAGCTATTCAGGGGTGTTGTGGACCCCAAGAAACAGAAGACACACAAGGGGCTCTAGATTTTGCGAAGCTTAAGCATACAGGGCGAGGACCCTTCAGGCCAGGTGATTCTACCAACAGAGATGCGCGAGTGCATTCGGGTAAAACCTATCTCCAAGAACACGAAAACCAGAGGAGCGCCAAGGCAAAGACTTAAGCAAACAGTGTCGAGGGGACGACAGTGCCGTGTATGTTGACGCGGAACGTTATCACATTACAGACAAAAACGCTTTCGCTGTGAGCGCGGTGAGCATCTCCCGCAGGGCAGCGGCTATGGTTGTCACGGCCCAAGTGGAAGACGCCGAAGAGGCTTCAATAGCACTAGGGATCATTCAGGAAGGCACCAGCACAATTCTCAGTTACTCCAATACGGAACAGCATCCGCGCTCCCCATTTTAGTTATCCGTGACACTTAAAACGATACCACGTTGGACGAGGACCGTAGAATGCTGACAGTCATAAACAAAGACAAGAGTTTTTTTTGTTACAATCGGTTACCGTTCGGCATCGCGTCACCGCTACCCATATTTCAACAAAAGATTGAATGATAGCATACAAGAAAGGCGATGACTCGAATTTGCAGGTAGTGCAGCAGCGTTTCAGTGAAAGTGGCATCAAGCTTCAAGGCGATTCAGCGAGAGCGATAAAGGCACCGCATCCAAGCAGGCTGACAGCAACCCGGTGGAAAATGATTTTAATGCAGTTGAGCTAGCCCATTCGCCTCAAAACGTACCAGAACTGCGTACTTTCCTTGGTTTAATTACCTTCTACAGGTTTCTGCTGAACATGTCTATGCTACTAGCCTCCTTGTACAAGGTAAGTGATATGGGGTTAGAAGAGAAGGCAGCATTCCAACGTGTCAAAAGCTGTTTGTGCGCAGCGCTCATCCTGAAGCACTTTAAAGTCGTTAAAATGCGGCCTTCAGCCGCATTTTTAATCTGAAATTTAATGCCCCAGAAAGTTCGCTCTCCTCACGCATTAGAGACGTATTCAATTACATTAAATTCAGTTTATTTTAACAGAATTTTATAAGCATATCTGGGCTAAAATCTTCAATGCGACGCTTCACCACGTGATATCGACGCCATACATTTTCATCGCTCTAACGGTGAAAATAGGCCAATTGGATTTCGCTCCGGGGCCTGAAATACGCGATAATAATCAATGAGTTAACGGCATTGGTCGCTAACAAAATTTTGGCTGCGGAACTGTTGTGTTTTTTTAAAGCATCCGTAAAAGACAGAGAAATGACTACTGCCACTCCGTCGCGCATAGACATGCACGCCTTCAAGCATGTGTGTCCAATCCAGGTATCAACAAAGTATACGGTACCATTAGCTATGTCGCAGTGAAATGCCCGATGAATGTTACACATACAGTTTTGTTGCTTGGCTTTAACGTCGTAAGAGTCTGCACGCAACTCACCGTGAAGCTGAGCGCGCCCTCAAGAGAAACAGAATCTGCAAGCTTATGTCTGTCCGAACCAAGCAACGGCTAAGCTTTGCACTTACGCGCATGTACAACGTGGCCGGAAGAAGGAATTTCGCAGAGCTGCCGGACGGAAATAGACCGATCACGTTCATGGTGACCACGTCGATGAGTGTCACATCCCGGGACAAACGCGGGTCCACCAAAAGCATGAAGGCGACGAGCTGCAGGGCGACACTGAATGTCTCAAGCTCTGGGAACTTATCTGGAGCACCGCCACTGCGACCGATAAGCACACGCCTCCGGCAGCTTCGCTCACCCATGGGCATGGGGCGCCTCCTGAGCACGGTTGGAAGAAAGTATTCACATCGACCATAAATTTTACAACCGTGGGTAGGAAGAGAAGCTAACGACACTCTAAAAATGCGGCTGAAGGCCACTGCCGCCTGTTCAGGATTTATCTGAAATTTAATGCCCCAGACAGTTCGCAGCCCTCATGCATGAGAGGTATTCAATTTGATTAAATTCAGTTTATGTTAACAGAATAGACCCTTTAGAAAATTCAGTCTGGCAACTTGGCAGGCATCATCATCAGCAACTTCCGTCAGCGCTGTGGCCATATTTTGGGCACCTAGAACACGCGCAGGTGCTCTGCTCAGCATTTGCAAGAGTTCAACCTTGTTGCGTCTACAATACTTTGGTTCCATTTGTGAAAGCGACTACGGAAAATCTGCAGTGGTCGAAGGACCTGACCATCATCCCGGGCGGATTTTCGGAAAAGCTTTTGGACTCCTATTGTGATGACCACGGTGTGCGCGGTCTGTCCGGCCGCACCTCTCAGCGAAGCTACAAGCTGGTATGCGAGACTTCCTGCGATCCGTCGACAGTGCGCGTTGCCGTCTCATCCTGCAGGTATGGTATTAGTGCCTCTCTTGCGGACTTGGAAAAATTCGCGTTCACGGTGCTTCTGCTGCGTCCGTGCATACCACTGAAGTGTGTCGGCGCTGCACGTAAGTAGCAGAGAACGCGTTTAAATTTAGTTGCTAACCGCAGCATATATGTCTCCTCACTAGGAACAATATAAGGGTAGCGTGTTCAACAACTTTTAATGCACAGACTTGAACTCGGGCGTCATGTTGGGCGAAAATGCGATACGAACGCGACCTCGTACATTATGTTGTCTGAAGCCGTGTTGATGTGTGCACGCTGGTCTACAGAGCTCAGGATCGGTGTGCTACACAAGTAACCAGAAATCTTAACGCAGCTGCTTTGTGTGAGAACTGCACTTTTTTATGCTTTGTTTGGCTATGCTGCAGCGGTTGCGTGCTGCGATCACCCCTGAAAACGCCTGCTTTTAAATTTCTCATTTCTAGCTTCGCGGGCCTCAGTTCGGGCGCTCTAGACAAGCCTGCGTCTGTACAGTGTTCTGCGGCAATGACTGAAGCGTGCTGCGTGGGCTGCTCTGTGTTCTCTTGGAACAAGCGCGTAGAGAAAGCAAGGGGGAAGCGACGCGACACTCCGGTGCCGTGTGTTCGGTAACTCAAGACGCCTCGCCCATTTGCGCCGCTCGTCGGTCACGGGAGGCGCGCTGCAGCATAAACCTCTAGCCGCTTTGCCCTTTGAGATATATATCTCTCTCTTTTTGACTCCGCACATCCTTCAGAATTAGTTTTCCTTGGTCGAGAATCAAGTCTGTGGTGAACCTGCACACTCAGAGCATGCTTCATGCTGTCTGGCGAACGAGGCTTTCGCTACAAACGTATACTCATGTTGCTGCCATACAAGAGTAGCAGGATCGTAATGCAGTTTCAAGCGAATGTAATTGTTTGTCATGTCTATAGCTCACCAAATAGGTTGCATGGAGCTATAATGGAAAGTGTACAAAAAGCTGCTATCAGTATGCAGTGGTCAAAAATTCCTCTAAATGGTTGACATGAAATTTTTCCTTTTTTTTGCAGGCCTGATGAGGTGTATATCAAGTGCACTTGTTTTCGGAGCCAGAAGAAGGCATCAAAGCCTTATGAGGTGTGTTTTACTTTAAAAAGCTGTGGATCAGTGGCGTCTGCAAGATGCGATTGCCCAGTTGGTGCTTGTGGAGTTTGTAGCCATAGTGTTGCTGCATTAAAGCTAGTGTCGCTACTTAAGAGCAATGGCTATAAGGAACCTCCACCAAAGGTAGCGTGCACCGAGCTGCCGCAGCAGTGGAGGCGCCCTCGTAGCAGCCAACTTGCACCGCTACCTTTGCAGTTTGTGGACTGGAGGAGTGTGCGACAAGGTGACCTCTCAAAGCAGATCAGCACCAGGTTTTATGACACAAGACAGCACGCCCAGCCTTTTGAGGACCTTTCTTCAAGAATAAGGACACTTGGGGAAAGCATTGGTGAACTTTGTCCTTCGCCATTTTCAAGACACCTTGAAAGCACTGAACTTGTTGAAACGACTTCAAAAATTGGGCCAACACCAGTTGGCAGTCCTTTGCAGTATTTAATGGCTCTCGTGCCACATGGATTTGAAGTTCATGTGACACCAGGAATAGTGTGCACAAATGCTGGCACTGCAGAAATGCCGACTACACCACAATTGTTTGAGTAGTGTCGCAAGTGGCATCTACAAGATCGGGATTTCTCTGCCGCTGAAGCAGCCATCCTTAAGGTATGTGCCCGTTTTACCTGGAGGCTGGATATTACCGACTAAATGGCCTGCTGATCCACTTCGTGCATGACTCAATGAGACCAAGTACGCTCTAGGTGGCATTCCCTCAATGTCATCGCAAGAAGTGGCAGATGGAAGGCAGTTAACAATGACTTAATTGGAGTGGCCGTGGCGCAATGAAAATTGGTCGACACCATTGTCTTGTGTGCGTAGGGGGAGGGGTTCATTTGAGGGGAAGTGCCGTTTTTTTTCTTGAGTTGTATCCGACTATAGTGTGGCTTCCGTGTCGTGCTGTTTCTTTCATACCTTCCATGTTGAAAACCTAGCTTCCCCAAACCGCACAGCAGTCTGTTTCGTAACTGCTGAAAGAAATAAAAATAGATGGTAACCCATGAATGACAAAAAAGCACACAAAAGCAACTAGCAGCTGGTAGTTTATGTAGCAGGTGTCCATTATAACGATTTCATTATTTCCGTTGAAGAGCAGTAACCTTCACTTCAAGCATCATTATAGTCACTCAGATATTGAACGAATTGTTTACACAGGCTACTGCCTCGGTGGTGTTTAGTTGTGATTGCTAGACCACTTTGCGCAATATGGGCCTGAAAAAGTCCCTTTTTTGGGAGAAATGTTTAATCTATCTACACAAAGTGGTAGAGCCATAGCAAACAGCACTGCCAATATAATATACTTTAAAAGTGTTAGATGTTGGACTAGTTGGATTTGGGACAAATTATACATATTTTTAGCGCAACCAGGACAGGGGCACAAAGAACAGAGACAAACACGACCGCTCGTGTTTGTTTCTGTTCTTTGCGTCCCTGTCCTGGTTGCACTAAAAATATGCATAATTTGGGAATATAAGTAAGTCTGAGTGAGAGGTTACACAGCTGAACAACTGTCATATCAGTAACTACCTGAAATATGTTTTCTTTCCAGGGTTTGCAAGTATCCAGCCAGGAGGCCATCGATCTCGAAAAGAACACGAGGCAGCAGTCTGGCAGCGAGATGTGGAAGAGAGCCCGCGTCCATTGATTGACTGCTTCATCATTTGGGGTTGTGGTCAAGCGCCCTACGTGGACAGAGAAAGGCCTGCAGAACCTGACTGCAGACAAAGACCTTTCCCGTGTCAGGGCTGTTCAGTAAGTGAGGTCTTATTTTACTAACTACGGACAATGAATTTCAAACAACACATGGCGCCATGGATAGTGCTGTGAAGCCTCATATGTGCACGTCGAATAGCTCAACAGGTGACCACAAGCGGTAAATTAATTCACTATTTGAAAGACCAAAGGTCAAAATTTTTCTCTTCAGAAAAATGAAGAAGGAATACCAACAAGTGCGGAGCATATGACATGGCATGCAGAACGTTGCCTGGAGAGCTCACCATAATTTCAGCAAAATATGTGGACGTCTGAAAAAAAGAAAACGTTGCCTTTATAGACCTCCTCAAAAAGAGGCCAAATTGTGTCACCACATTTGCTTCCTTGCTGTGGATATGCACCAAGTCAGGTTCAGAACATCATGTGTTCTTTCCTTTATCTTCATTTTTTGATTAGCCGACTGCCCTACAATACAATGCGAACGGTTATTTATTTGCTGTAGACCAGGCAAGCACACCCAACTCTGCTCTAGGTGAAAGTTCCTCTTGAGATGAAAGTACCTGTCTTTTTTATGCTGTTAATGCAGGTACGGCATTACGAATGAGCAGCCGGCTGTGCAGCGGTACGTGGCTGTGATGAAAGCCTGGGGCCATGATGTCGAGGCCTTTCGGAGCGGATTGGTCGCGGACCCTACGTGTCCATGGCTGGGAGCTTAACCGGACAGGCTACTCTTCGACCGGTGCGAAATTCCTTCACATGGCCTTCTTGAGGTGAAGTGCCCATACAGTTTGAAGGGAAAAACTCCCGACGATATGGGGGATGGGCACTGCCTCAAGAAGGACAGCATGGGTGTGTTTAGGCTGGACCATGGCCATGAGTATTACTATCAGGTCCTTGGCCAGGTGGATTTATCTGGTTTATCCTGGACCGATTTTGTTGTTTTTTCTGATCAGTTCCTGATCATTGACCGCGCAGTTTTCTGCTGAAGATTGGGCTGTTGCAAGACAGAAACTCGAAAATATTTTTTTTTCTGTGGAGTTGCCATATATGGCCTCGAAACGCCCTTAAAGATGCACTAAAGAGAAATCTGAACTCGCCTTTTCCCCGCAGGAACTCTGTCTACACGTTCCGGGCATTCTTACAAAATTCGAATTATTATCCTGTGCGGCCGATTGCCCTAATTAAATCGGATGAAACGTCCTGGCTCCCGCCTTTTTTGAACTGAACGCGGTAGGTAGGCGGAGTCAACCAACTCGTGGAGTGCCTTTAAGCCAGTCCAGTGGTGGCTGCGCTTTATTTAGGTTTTTAGGTTTCTGTGAATAAACAGTTTCAGTCACAGGCAATATACCCACAAATTAGGCCCACGGAAATAAAAATACATGTGGGCTCTTTGAATAACATATCACTCCACCGATAGCAGAGCGGCAAGCCGCCACGGGACTGGCTGACGCGTTGGTTGACTTCTCCTACCTACCGCGTTGAGTTAAAAAAAAAGAAGAGGCGGGAGCTGGGACGTTTATTTCGATTTACTCAGGGCAATCGGCCATCCAGGACAATAATTAGAAGTTTCTAAGAATGCCCGAAACGTGTAGATTTCCCGCCGTAAACAGATGAGTTCACATTCCTCTTTAGTACTCCTTTAAAAATACATAGTCCTGTAAACCAACGATTCTGTTCTCAATATTGCTAAAAAGGCGACAACGAACAAGCGGGCAGTGGCACGGGACTGAGCGATGGCACTAGGCCCACAGCCATTAAAATTGTATTTCGCCTGCCATCATGTCGTACTGTTCTTTGGCTTGCCACCCTGTATCCATACCATTAAAGGAATGTAGACTCCAAATTTTTGTATGTTTCACTCCTCTGTCATGTTTCACTCCTCTGTCATGTTTTGTATGTTTCACTCCTCTGTCATGTTTTTTTAAGTATAGCTCTAGTGAGACATGAGAACATTATGATTTATTTGTCATCTTCATTCACTGTAGCACTAAATGCAGCCTGCCTGAACAGTGTGGTACGAACCATGAAGAAAAGATAGCAACTAAAGTTTGGTGTCTGTACTCTTTTGGGGCATGTCTTATGTGACAGGGAATAGAATAGTTTTTGTTATGTAAAAGAGATGACAAGCATGTCACAATATTTAATAAAGGCTAGAAAATACATGCAAATATTTAATACACTCTGGAAAATACACGGGAATCACTACAAATATTCAATGGTGCTCCGTGCGTGCACAAATACTTGTTCTGTCGGTTCGATGGATATCCAGCAACCAGTTTGGAGTGTCCAAGTCTGTTGACATTCATGCCTGTCTTTATGGCAGTTGTGACTTCCACCTTAATATGCCTGTCTATACCACCTTATCTTTCCATTTGTTCTTGCTTATTGTTTTGCTGTTATGCCGTAAAGCTGATAGTGTGCCAAATTGGGTTTTTCATACCAGAGTTTTTAATGTGTTTATCTGGTAAACAAGCAACAAGGGATGAAGGAGACCACTCAGACCTTGTTGCTTTACCTGAGAGAATAACGAAGTCGAGCACTGACATTTATATTGCTCAGTTCTTGCGTCAAGTCGTAATGTGTATTGGGTTCATGGTGCATTTACTGATAACTCAGATTTTCTGGCATGCACATTGTATTCTGTATGTTGCATCCTGTAGCCTTTGTCTTCCTCTTTCATGGCTGTGTAAATAAAAAATGTCATGGTTGTGTGGAAACGGGCAATAGGCTGTACAGCTACCCTATTCACAAAGTCCATTGTCAGTTTTCAAGCATCACTTATTTGCTGTCACATACTACATAACATCAAGGCTCAGAAAAGGGAGAGCACAGCTTGCCTTTTATTGAAAGGAGCAGATTTGTCAAACATTCACTCTTCAGATAGTTGCACCAGCGGAGACTGGAAGTTAGTATAGCACATACAATCCACATTTCATTTATGATGGGGCCCAGAGAAAGCGGTACCAGCCTATCGAATATATGAAAACTTTTGATGCGCTGTATGCGTCGCTTTGTGTGTCTACTCGTCTTGGTCCCTTGTCCTGTTTGCGCTATTGCCATGAAATACGCTCAACATGTATCCACAGGGATACCATTTCTTCCGTTTCTTTTATCTTCTCTTCACTGAACTGAATTGTTCTCAGGAAAGGCGCGTTGTTCAAAGCCACGTTGATTGTCTCGAGCATTCCTTCAATCTTGAAACCTTTGTCTGCCATGACATCACCATCATTGAAAGGAAGGGCCAAGAAACCACTCTTGCTCACACATTCTTTGTCAGAAATAGATGCTGGAAACAAATTGGAGACAAAGGTCACTGCACCATCGGGCGAGATGCCAATCAGTCCTTTGAAGGTGTTCGCTGATTTGTACGATGATAATGTTGCCGACTGCAGTGCAAGTGAGCTGGCTGCCTGAAATTTAATTTCTGTAGCGTCCAGTATGACTCGAGTTGCAGAATACTTTCCTTGGAATGAAAGTGGCATTTTCTTTTGAACATGTTCCTTTGACGTCCACAGAGGTATCTGTGTTAGTTTAGTGAAAGCAAAACTAGCCCAGGTAATACAGATTCTTGATATTGTGGCAGTTGACACACATAACCTGTCAGCAAGGTCCTTTTCAAAAAGTCCAAGGCACCTTCTTACAAGAAAAAGGAAAAACTCGTTTTCCACCGTCAGGCTTCTTGGTCTACCTGCCTGTTATGGGTGTGCTTGTGATGAAGATTTTTGAGTCTGATGTTTTCTCCCTGTTCCCCTGGATAAACAGAAAACTAAAATTATTTTAAACATTCCATATGATGGCAGACCGGTATAAAATCTCATGCAATCATCACTGTGCTTGAATCGATCAAGAGAAAACTCTCTTCCAACTTTCTTTTCAAGCTTCTCTGCTGTTGCTTTGGTGAATTCCAGTTCTCTGCTGGTACAAAACAGCACTACTTTTACTGATTTTATTTCTTCTTCCTTTTCTTTTACTTCATGTTTAGCTCTTTGAAGTTCGAAATGAGCCTGTCGTAGTTGTTCTTCGGTAACTTTCAGCTCATTCTTCACTGTTGTGAGTGATTGCCTCAGATCTTGTGCTTCTTTTTGTCCCGTGCAATCATGTGTACATTGAAGCGGCTGTAATTTCAAGGAGTTGAAGTCCATCTCAGCATCCAGACATGCTGTTGGTACATGAGGTGTTCCAGAAAGTTCATCACAAATGTCGTCGGCTTGCATTCCACTGGCTGTTGTCACTTCTCCATTCACAACAACATTCTGCACGCAACGCTCTTTCGGTGGCTTCCTTTGCACTTTAGTTTGCTTGTGTGCGAAACTACTTGTGCTTGGCACTGCATCATTTTTGAGGCGCCTTGTGCCGGTAGCATAGTTTGCATAAAAGTCACCATCGGCGAAGTGTTTGAGCACACCTTTGTGTGCTTGTTTATGCGGAACTCCTTGCCCTCATCTCTCCTTATTGCGGCAATCCGTTTTTTTTTTTCAAAGCAGGATTTGTGGGGAACCCTAGAAAAGAAACCTGCAAAAGTACAGCCCACTTAGTAATTGGTCAAGGTGCAGGTGTAAAAGCATCAATAAACATGCGCTTTGAAAAATGGTATCAGATGTGTTCTTGTGTACTCATCAAGGTGAAGAAATGAAAAATGTACATTTTTTTCAACTCTTCAGTACATAAGAGAATGAGAATTGAGAATTGGTTTTTTGGGGAAAGGAAATGGCGTAGTATCTGTCTCATGTATCGTTGGACACCTGAACCGCGCCGTAAGGGAAGGGATAAAGCAGGGAGTGAAAGAAGAAAGGAAGAATAGGTGCCGTAGTGGAGGGCTCCGGAATAATTTCGACCACCTGGGGAACTTTAACGTGCACTGACATCGCACAGCACACGGGCGCCTTAGCGTTTTTCCTCCATAAAATCGCAGCCGCCGCGGTCGGGTACATACAGTTGAAGAGAGAATAATGTGGACCATGCTTGTGCATTCAAGCTCGTCTAAGCACCATCTAGCAATACTAATGTAGTGTCTCATACTTCTGCAAGTGTCATGTGCACTTGCACATTTAGGAAGAAAACCTTCGTATGTTCATTAATAAATGCGAGGCAGGAGTTGAAGCCACAGAGTGTGGCCTATAATATTTTGTCTGCGAATGTGCTTCAGTCTGGCAGAGAGCTCCGGGGATGCGTATGCACAGAAGAAGTTTATCTGTCGCGCGGTAGCAGAGTTAAGTGTCTAAGTGCACCCGCGTAGCGTTAGTTACTACTAAGCTAGTGGGACGACTTTGAACACACTAATAAGGCTGCTAAAGGCTGAGCTCTATGCACACGAAATTTCGAGCGAAGGTCCTAGCGACCCTAGCGATGAACGGCGCTTTCGCGATAGGTTCTGCATACACAAAAATGTTGCCCGTAGCCCAGAAATGCATGCCGCTTATGCTTTGTTTTAGGCTTCCAGTTTGTGCGCTCCTCCCCATGATCTGTCGTCGCCTCAGCAAGCGGACCGGACCGTCTTGGGTCAGCGCCGTTGCCGTAGAGAAAATATTCCTTTTGCCGTGACTGTGAGGCAGAGCTGCAAAAACTTAGCTTAACTTTGTAAATCAATGTACTGTCGTTAAAGGAGGGCTAACAACTCTTGGAGCGGACTCGACTACGAGCAGGCGCACAGCAGGGCGAAATGCGCGTCGATCCGGGTACGGGCGTTCGATCAGCAGAGGCGGTGCGCAAAATCACTCGCGGTTTGCTCACTTCAGATTAAAACGACAGATTACGGGAGCGTTTGCTAAGCCGGAGTGCGCAGGCACTGACCCAACGAAAACACCGCTGCTGCTGCTGCACTCCGCTTATGTCGCCTTCGTTTGCTGCAGGTTCGCAACGGAGAGAACGACGGCGCTCCTCGCCGCGCCGCATCGTCGTTCTTTTTTTTCGCGCACACAGAACTAACTCGCTATGAATGGTTGAGACGCGGATGCTAGCAAATGCAAAAGAAGTGCGCATGAGCAACGTTTTGATTTTCTGACGGGCTGAAACAGTCGCCAGCATCGGAAAGAATGCATCGAGTGCACCGAAGGTAGCACCTTTATATTTGTGCTCACTATACAGCGGAAAGGCTACGCGGTAGAAGGAACTTTTCGCTGCTCTTGCAATACTTATACCATTTATTTTAACGTGACAATGAACAGGTCACGAACAAGAAGGAGCAAGCATGCAGCTGTTTCATGCGCTCCGTGCTCTGGATACACACCTTGTTTCCGTGCGCGTCTCTTACGCCGCGCTGGCTGCAGAAGGGCACACAGCAGCATGCCGGCATCGCGACTGTAGCTTGGAGCAGAGATTTAATGTCAAGGAAGATGTCTAGGACACAGAAACAAAAAAATTACGCTTCTTGTGGCTGCGCTTGGCGCCGTACCTTTCAATGCGGCCCAAGCGCAGTCCAGCAGGCGTATGCCCAAGTAATGGCGAAGGCACCCCAGTTCGCGCGCCACATACCAGATGGAGCTAAATTTTCTATAGGGTCTATTTTGTAAGGATATCTGGACTAAAAGCTGCAAATCACCGAATCACATGGCCCAGAAAACCTCTACAAGGGAGTGCCGACGTAATTACTAACAATAGTTAACAGCAACAATGGAAAAGATGGAGAATAGCAGACACTGCACAATAATAACCTCGCGTTGTTTTCTGAAACACGAACAAGCTTAGTTTTCAATATTATCAGAAACAATGCAAGAATACATCATGCATGCATATTTCAATAAAACTTTAGATGACTCTAATAAGCATGATTTGGCGACGTAGAAATATTTTCTAAACATTTTCACACAAGCTGCGAACAATAGATTCTGGGAACACTTTCATTACCTTCAGTTACGAGTACATAAAACGGCACTTTCTGGGGGGAGTAGAAGAAAGAGAATAATAAGTGGACAAGCCCGACGCTGTCTCAGCTCTCTCTCTCCCGCTTTTTGTAATATTTTTCCTGACTTTTCTTCTGCTAGTGCTACACGACAATTTTGATTTTGTTCACTGCTTGCATCTTGCTTCAGGTTTCACTGATAGTATGTATGATACATTAACTAGAGCTAATTGAATATTTGTGCTGACAATATTATCATATTTTCGGTTGAAGAATGGGCCGCAAAAAGCAGTGACGACAGCAAAAAAGATGAGGAATGTGTCTTGAAGTCCAGACTTTTCTTATCATATTTGCAAATAAAAAGCTAGTTGTTCGTTTTTTTACCTCAAATCTTGCCGCCTGGATAAAAGGAGTTAGGCAATAAGCCTCAACCGCCAGAGAGTCTTCCATGCTTCTTTTTGCAACGAACAGGTGGGGAGCGTGCTGTTGGAGTACCGGCACCGGCCAGATGTCAGGTTGCTGCAACTTGTCATGGGCTTAAAATATGTCGATGATGAAACACTAGGTTTGATTATTTTCTCAAAAGTGGCGTGTACAGTCAGCAGAGCGTGTCAGCACGAAAATGAACTTTCGGAAAAAATCCGCCGGCATTGGGGTTCGAATTAAGACCCTCTGTGTGCCTGGCTGTCACGCAACGCATACGCCACGAACGGCAGTTGGTTCAAGCGTGTAAGAGCGGCACGAAGTGAACGCGTTGTGATGTGTACAGTGGTGACAACGATGATGTGACAACGGTGACTTGTAAATAAATGGCTGACGTGCAAATGCAAATGCTTTCGCATTTCTTCAATGCAGCAGACTGCAGCGCTCTACAAAGTTTTTAGCCTACTGAGACTAAACCGGCCACAACAAACCACACCTGTCCCACTAGAAAGGAAAGAATAATGACCCGTTTTAAAAATGATGTCTGTAAAATTCTCTTAGGTGAAGCGTTGAAGCAAACACAATAGCACACGCAAGCGTCGGGACAATCGAATGCCAACACTTGTGCCTTTAAATAAATTATGCGAACAAGAAAAGCAGGCATTCATTCTAGATCTTTGTTTGCTTGATAGTTTGCATCACATTGTGGTCAGCGTGTATTGCATAGTATCTAGGGCTGCTTTGTTAGAGTTTGAGTGGACATTAGGGTAGCTACTGTGCTGATGCTTTTACAAAACCCAACGCGTAATAACAATAGGGCTCCCTCATATACGAACTCGGCTATGTGCCAATGGCGGAAAAGGAAGCGGTCCTTTGTAATCGAAATCAACTCGTGAAGCCGACTTCAGCACATCTTATAGAGCAAGCATACGCAGTACTTAGAACTATCACTGCAGTCGCACGCCACGTCCACCTTGATTCAAAACGTTTTCAAAATAGTTTACTTTTGAGCCCTGTTTTGGCAAGCTTATGGTACCCCTCAAATTCCAATTCCGTACAGGGTTGTCAAGAGGACCCTCCTCAACCGCTTCCTTGAGCGTTTCGACATTAGGAATGCCGCAAGTTTCCAGTATACTAGTCTGGCCCGAGCTAATGTTCGGCCTGTCAGCGTTAATACAAATACATATCTCAACTCTGGGTGGCATTGTGAACAAACGCACAAAATCAGGAAGTCGCCGCTCCCACAGTTCTTCGCTGAGTGTTTAGATGATGTTTAGATGAGTGTCTAGATGAGTTTAGATCAAAATTACGAGACATCTTAAGAAAAAGCACGCGCTAGATGAGAGCTGTTTCGCCGCTGAGGGCCGAAATCTGGCTGAGACAAAACCACAAACTTTTTCGAAAACATCATACAGAAACCCAGGGAATTCTTTCCGACTTCCAATGGCAGTTACCCTGCAAAAGTAATGCGTTTCTTAAGAACTCTAATTTAGCGCGAAAGTGATGACAACAGTAACAAAAGAAGTAAGGTGAAATGAAAATTGGTTTTCTGCAGAAGGAAATGGCGCAGTATCTGTCTCACATCTCTGCGGACACCCGAACCGCGCTGTAAGGGAAGGGATAAAGGAGGGAGTGAAAGAAGAAAGGAGGAAAGAGGTGCCGTAGTGGAGGGCTCTGGAATAATTTCGACCACCAGGAGATCATTAACGTGCACTAACATCGCACAGCACACGGGGGCCTTAGCGTTTCGCCTCCATCGAAACGCAGCCGCCGCGGTCGGGTTTGAACCCGGGTATTGCGGATCAGTAGCCGAACGCGCTCAGCACTGAGCCAACGCGAGAGAAATTCGGCGATGATATGGTTTTTGAACGAGTCCCTCGAATGACTGAAAGCGCCACCTTTTGCATTACCAGTCCACTGATGCTCGCGGGCAATTTAGACACCTTATTAATAAGATTGGGAAGTGCACGCCTACGATGTTCTTTTTTCGCCCTTATGAGCTCTATGGGTATATGCTCTATGAGAAGAGTGTGTGGCAACTTATGTGCACTATTGTCTTCAGCAGTGCGCGCGGAGGAGGAGCACGCTAGTTGCCAAGTTTTTCCAAAGCAGCAGTAAATACGAAGTTCTCTTACCAGTGCGGTGCCTCACAAATGTGCGTGCTCAACCCGCAGCACTAATTTAACGGGGGGATTTGTCACAACATCACTAATAAACAAATTCACGGCAAGGAAACGTGACAGTTTGGAAACATGAGGACCTGCGTCTGGAAAGAGACGGTCTGGATTAGGACGTTAGCATCTAAAGCGAAGTACTGTCGGGGTCAAAAGACTCTGACCACCCACCCCCTCCAAGTTCCGAACCGTGCCGCGCTGCAAGGGTCGCAAGCAGACGATGCACTTCTGGTGTCAAGACCAGCGGTCACCAGAGCAACCAGATGTGACCTCTTGTAGCACGAAAAATGAAAATGAAAATGTGTTTTGGGGAAAAGGAAATGTAGCATTAACTGTCTCACATATATCGGTGGACATTCGAACTGCGCCATAAGAAAAGGGAGGAACGTGCGAGTGAAGATTTCTACCAGCTGGAGATCGTTAACGGGCACTGACATCGCACAGCACACGGGCTCGAAACGCGGACACCACGGCTCAGCAACTGAGCGCCCTAACCACTGAGTCACCGTGGTGGGTATCTTGTTTTACCTCTTTGGCAATTTTGAAAAACTTTAAACTTTGGGGCGTACCATAGAAGGCAGTGACGATGCCGGAAAGAGCGGCGGGCTGGTTGCTCCAGATTTGCTACACACCTGTGCCACACAGGCATGTGAGCCGTGGAATTCTGCTACGTTGGCCCAAGCTCCAGTAGACCGAGCTTGCCTAAATAACGCCGTTGCCAGCCCAACAACGAGACGCTCCAAACACTAGCGGAGATCGTTACGGCAGCGTTCCGCTTCGATAGTACTCGAAACTTTCCATATCTGGTACTTTCATAAAACTGCTGAAGCAAATACGATAGCAATATATATGAAAGTAAGAATGGTAAAATAAAGGAAGATCAAGATTATACGATCAACACTTCGAGCAGTGTGTGAAAGGTTGACAACTAGCATTATGGTGATGCCCAGGTCCGCAGGTCTTGTTCATTGATACGTTTCATGAGGAGGTTAGAGAACTGAGAGCAGTTGGCTTCTGAAATATTAATGAAAGTCAGGCTTCAAACATAAGGGTCGATACAGGCCGAGCCATATAAATTAAGGGGACACTTAAGCTCTGCCCTAAAGATATCACGAGACAGCGTTAATGTATATTTGCTACATTTTTCTTATTTAATGCCTTCGTTCCAGTTATGCCTTCTGAAGTATCAATGAAAGTCAGGCTTCAAACATACAGCTCGATGATGCGAGCCATTTAAATTAAGGGAGCACCTAAGGTCCACCCTAAAAGTATGACGCGAGAGCATTATGTTTATTTGCTTTTTTTCTTATTTACTGCCTACATTTTAATTACACACACTTATTCATTTAAGGTATACCGGACAACACAACACACGAGGTCTCCCTTTAATGGCCTACTTGACATAGAGGGCCTTTTCGAAAACTAATGAAAGTTATTTGAAAACTGTTTTTCTCCGCCTATGAGCATTTATTGGGATTCATATGTTTATTGTTTTGCTGCATACACTGAAATTCAGTCCAAGTGATTTGGACTCTAGGTGATGAGGGCCATATGTTGTTAGTGGCTATTTATGAATAAAATAACAATGAAATGAAAAGATGTTGCTAGCCGCGGCATCTGCCATCGGAACCTGAACCACCTGAGGGGCGACGAGCGGGAATAAAATGACCGAGAAAGGACAGGGACAGGGAAAGAAAAGGGGAGCGATAGTAAGAAAGAATAGGGATAGGGGCAGTATACATTATGTACAAATAAATAATATGTAAATAGATGCGGGATGCTGCGCCGCGCATGATACGGTGTACTAGGGCCATATGAGTTTATAAAACTGGACGCGACAATGAATCATTCTTGCGTCACTCTAGCTCGACACAAAAAGTTCCTCCATGCATAACCGCTTGTTCAATCCTATATTCGTTGCTTACACTAATTACTAATGATTAAGAGAACGATGCCAGCACTGCTATTATTTTAAAAAAGTTCGATCATTTCGTCGGCGGCTGCTGTTAGGGAGCCTGCAGCCGACAAAGGGGTCAATTTTGGAAGGATGGAGCCAACCACGAGTGCAGGCGTAGTCGCAACGAAGATCAAACCTGCATTGCAGAAAAGAAACACAATTTTTTACTGTAGATTCACTTTCAGAACGTTTTCTTACGGGTGCAAGGGAGGGTAAAAACAGACCAACCAACTCTAAGTTGTCGCACTACGTTGTCCACTTTTAAACCAATTGTAAGCCGAAATGGGCAAAAAAGACGAGCTTCGCAAGATCAAGGCTGCAAATGTGGCAGAACCGACACTGCAGGCCACTATCGAGATCAAGGCTCCCCGGTGCACAAGAAGTGATATGGGCCATTATAGAGTTCATTTATAGAGTGTTTGATGTAAATGAGCCTCTAGAAAAGCATGGCGCTTGAAAAAAATCCCTCAAGTCTTCATGTTCGTGACGTGGCAAAACAAAACTTTAGGGGGCGATTGTTCGGACTGATGCGGCAGAAGTGCGTTAGCTTGCTCCTTTCAGTCGCCAATATATTCCAGTTCCTATTTATTCCATTTCAGATCCTATTCCAATTTCCACTGCGCAATCACGCAAAATGTCTTACAATGATGATAGATCGCGGCGAAATTTCACACTCTTAATGATAATTGATGCACCACTGGTTTCTGAGAAGGTAGACCTGCCGCAAGGCTCATTTTCGTACTGACAGTTTTTTCATTACGATGTATATTTTGCACGTACGGTTGATCTTGTCTGAGTCATTTGCATTTTTGCTGAGTTCTTTAGCGTCTTCCTCCTAACATAGAGAGGGAATGACTAGCAGGTTGTTAGGGGGACAGGAAACAGGCGGCAGGTGAAGAGAGGAAAATCCCCTCTTAATGCCAGCTTGAAGGTGAAGGCTTCACAAATACCCCGACACCGCTGAAGAGTTTCCTTTTTCATGATCCTCCCAATGCTCTCACATTAAAACTCTCACAGGAAATGCAACAACTCAAGGATATTTACATTTCTTTTCAAATTTCGTCACGCAAGGATACCACCGGCATTTAGTCAGTACGTCCGCTGGAGTAAACAATTTTTCTCGCTCATTACAAAGATTGTATCATATCAACCACAAAATCAGCAACTGAGGTCAATTTTTAGTAGTATGTCGCTTAAGTGGGTAGAAAAATGGAACATTCGAACTGCTGCTCTGATGACAAAGCAAAGCAGGAGTGAATGCGACATTTCACTCCTCTGAATATACATATCTGAATATTTCACTCCTCTTAATATATATTAAACAATGGCTGGAGAGGCTAAAGTTGCCAGTTTATTCCTGAAGCGTGGCTGCCTCCACTAATAAGAGCGCAGAGGTGGCCAAAATAAAAGTGCGGTTTCTGCTCGCGATGGCAAGCTGAGAGTGTGACAGCAGCCAATACTCATCGAAAACAAGAAAATCTTACCAGAATCTTTCTTTCGTTTTAAGGTTCCCTTTGGTGACAAAAGTGGAGTTTTGTGTAGTGATTAACACTGAAGATACTTGTACAGAAAGCAAAAGACGACAGCGTGCCGCAGTTAGATCCAAATCCACGATAAGAAGCGTCAGGTAACCACTGACCTAGAGCGGCGACTGCTTCGTATTCTGTTTTTGGGTGCCCGTATGTTGCGTGTGCTTAAAAATTAGAGTGTTGTCCGTTTTTTTCTTTCGGTTTGGTTTTTGGGGCTTAACTTCCTGAAGTGACTAAGGCTATCAGGGACGACTCGCTAAAGGTCTCCGGAAATTTCGACATCCTAACGTTCTTTAACGTGCACTGACGCCGCAGAGTATACGGGCCTCTAGAATTTCGCCTTCAACGAAATCAAACTGCCAGGGCCAGGATCGAACCCGTGTCTTTCGGGTGAGCAGCCGAGCGCCATAACCACTGAGCCGCGGCGGCGGCAGCTGTCCGTTCGCCAAGAGTGGACCGTTCGCCTTGTTACCCTTTTTAATGTTCCTTCTGTCCAGCTCCTTTCTACAAGAAAGACCACGTCGGCTACAAAGAACGCGCTAGGTGAAAGAACCAACTAGGTTAAAAACAAGTTCTGCTACATAGATGTCACCTGCGATCAACCCAGTCATCCTCTGCGCCGATCGAAGGGAAGCCGCGGTGGTGGCCACGATTGCAGAGCATCTTGCAACACCTCCGGCAGCTGAGGTCCCGGAGCCAAGACTTCGGCCAGCGTCAGGCCCAGCAGGATGAGCCACACCACCACAAGGATCGCGTCGGCTGCAAACTTGCACGACAGCTGGCAGCACTCGCGGACGCGCAGCTGCAAACAAAGTTTTCTAAAGCTGCAACATAATTTGGTGATGCACAGCGGATTGGCAGTTTCCTGTGGCGGTTGAAATGCTTTGACACCTTAAGCAAAAATCATGCAAATGGGACTAACTGCCCTATAGAAACATAGAATCATTGTAGAAGCTACGATTGTCAGAGGCTGCTTTTTCACAATTTAAAAGTGATGCACAACTATTCAGACCGAAATATGCACAACGTGAGCCACGTAGCAAATTTATGACAACGAGTTGTATCCAGTATAAATGTAGGACGAGCTATGGAACACACTATTCACACAAATTTCTAACCTGCTGAACCATCCTGATCTGACTGTTGTCATGAAAACCAGTTCCTCTTTTCGTGCTTTCCGACAACCGGGTAAGATTTTCTCAAACATGATGATCATTTCAAACCTGGCCTCAGACAGGAAGACGCTGATCTGCCCTAATCGAAGGGGCTTTATTTCCTTGCTTCTTATATGCATTTTAATTGTGCACAATGCAGCATTTCCAAAAGCTGCACTGAAGCCAACAAATTGCAGCAGCCGGAGCTGTACTCGTTGCACTGTTCTTGGCCGTCTCGAAGGAAGGTGGCAGGTCTGGACCGCCGAGGTGTCGTCAAGGGTCCCGTCGTGCAACGAGCTGCTCAGCAGCGTGTCATTCGAGTATCGGCACTGGCCAGAAGTCAGGTGGCGACATCCTGTGTTCGGCTGGACAAAACGATTCTGATTCACTGATTTTTAACACGCAGTGTAGAGGCCTGGTTTTGCTTTTCTCATCTCTAAAGCATAAAAAGAGCCCGCCCTAGGTTCCAAGAGCCTTCTCAGAGTTTACTCCTTACTGTTGGCACCGTATGCTCCCGCGTCTTTCTCTTTAATGGCGCGGTCTTGTTGGAAGTAATCATTGCTTGAATTCACTTTTTCAAAATTTGCCCTTCTTCGTAATTTGAGTGAAGACGCTTATTTGCCCTAAGTAAGCGGAGGGGTTTTATTTCCTTGCTTTTTATATACATACTAAATGTGCACAATGCAGCATTGCAATCTCGCAAGAGGGGGCGGTGAGCATAGTAAGCGAGAACGTCTTAATATGATAATAAAAAATAAAACTAAGAGAGAGCGCAGATCGACGAAGGTAAAAACACATCTAAATATACTGAATGTTTATGTGAAGCAAGAAACAAATATTTGTTATTATAGAAGGGAGTAACAGTGCTTGCCGGAAATAAAGTTTCCAAAGCTTGCCAGCCTACCAGAGCGACACTTAGAGAGTGGTTTGATGATAACTTGCGTTTGCACATATGGTCGCCAAGCTCGGAAGCGAGGCGCAGAAGGCCGCATCGAACATGGAAGCCCCTGCCGTCAAGAAGGTGTCTGTGAGCACCATGCCGACAAGGATCTTGACTGGCACCAGGTAGGCCATGAACTCATGAATACGACGAAGAGGAGACCATACAGAACAATCGGCGCCATTGGTGCAAGTACCTTTGCAGGAACGGCTGACTTTGATAATCAGTGTGCTCCTTCTACTGGTCTGGCAGCTGATGCCAGCGGCTGTTGTGCAGGAAAAAGCAGATCTCTTTAAAGCATAAAAAACCAGAACTTCGATACCAAGATAAACAATGAAAGAGCAGATATTCTGCAAGTATGAGTTCCTCAACTTACGGATGGCGCAGCTTCTCAAAGCGCCGTTGTTGTTGTTGTTGTTAGCCTATCAAAAGATGACACATACCCACACTGGGGTATCGGCCAAGAATCGGGTGGCTATTCACCACAACGCAGATAATAAAAAGGAAAAGCACGTGGGAGCGCAACACCGGTGAATTCTTCCTCATGAACAGAAAAGGTATGAGAGTTTTGATTTCAAAATTGTAAGAATAATATAGAGAGGGAATAAATCATAATGATTAAGTCAAAATGTAATGTACAAACAGATCTGTGGCTGAATCCAAATGTGGTGGCGCCAAATGATAGCAAGAGCGGGCTGCTCAAACTAAGGCCAAGATGCTGCAAGTGCTCCTCCAGCAACCTTTTTCTCAGAGAGTTGAATCGGCGACAATACAGCCAAAAATGTTCTATAGATTCACGCTCACGGCAAAATGCACAAAGGGGAGAGAGCGCCAAACCCGACTTGTGTAAATAGAAAATTAGAGGGGATATGCGGCAGCGCAGCCTCGTCAGTGGTACTTCAAGCTGGCCGAGAGCAACAAATTTTCCTGTTCCAATAATAATTAAGGTGCTCATAATCCGCCGATGTTAAAAGTGTTGTGTCTTCGTGCTTAAAAACGCACGTCGCCGAAATCTAGATGCTGTAATATAGCCTGTAGCCGGGATGATTGGCAACACGGGGCCGCTGAGGGAAGTCCTTGCGAGATTGTAAGCAATCTCATTTACTGCCACACTGCTGTGACCGGGAACCCATACTAAAGAAGAAGGCTCAAATGCGGAGGAAGTAGGTATAAGAAAGTTGTCAAAATGGGACCGTCAACATGTGCAGCGAGGGACAAACACAAAAAATCAGTAATTACTGCAACTGCTGTAATAGAGGTGTCTAGCCTTGGTTGAGCAAGTACAACTGCTAGAAACTCTGCTTGAAAAATAGGGGCGAAATCTGGAAGGCGCAGTGAAAAGGACCAGTCTAAATGCGAGCAAAATATTCCCACACCTGCTTTTTCATTGCATTGCGATGCGTCAGTGGCTATTGCTATATCTGTAGGTAGGGTCCTCAGATGATCTTCTAGTAGACCATTTAGAATACTCGGTGGCAAAAGTTTTGCATTTTTTGGGAATATGTCGTCGAAAACAATGAGGACAGCGGGCCCATTGCGAAGCGCAGGATGGATATCATAAATGTTTACATCTAAAGGCTGAAGTAATCTTTGCACAAACACTACGTGAGGGGAATTGAAACGAGGCCAGGGGACCCCAAAAAAGTAGGTCTGCTGACAGCAGAAAATGCTTTGGGAACGGTGGAAATTGGGTTCATAGATCCTGAGGTCGTGAAAATGAAGTCGTGATAAAAGAGACGGAATGTGGGCTTCGAGGTACAGCACGTTGGTAGCCACAAAATTTGGAAGGCCGAGGCACATGCAAAGTGCTTCCCTCTCTAAAAGGACGAGAGGACGAAGTTTATATGTAGCCGAGCCTGAAAACAACATTGATCCAAATTCTAAAATTGGCCTAACATACATTATGTAGATCATTAATAGCGCATTTCTGCGCATGCCGCACCGGTGACGACATAATCTCGGTAACATGCCCACGGCACGAGCCCCTTTCGCCGCGACATGGTCAATGTGAGGTCGCCAGGTGAGTTTTGTTGTCATAAATGATGCCTAAGTATTTTAGGGATTGAACCTGCGGTATTATTTTTAACTGGCAAGTGAGAGAGAGCACTAAAGGAGTGTATAGAGGGAAAACAAGGGTGGCGCACTTGCCAACATTTAACTTCAGGTGTAATGCGCTCAACCAGTGCTCAAGTGTATTCAGATATGACTGCAACAGAACATACAGGGAATGTATATCCGGCGCAGCAGCAAAAAACGCAATGTCGTCCGCATAGACGTAAGTGCGTACATGGCGGTGGAGAGGAATTCAGCTCAACAGAATATTAAAGAGCACCGGAGAAAGAACAGCTCCTTGCGGTACACCTCGCGTTTGTCTGTACCTCTCTGAATGAACACCATTATGGATGCAAAAGAATTCCCTGTTATAAAGAAATCCAGATATCCATGCAACTATATAATCTGGAAATTGAAGAGACTGTAGCCTATGTATCAGGATGGAGTGTTCTACACTGTCGTAAGCTTTGGCGATGTCTAACGTAACCAAAGCCGCGACCAGGCGTTGACGACGAGCAAGGAGAATTCCGCTCTCAAGATCAGCATGTACATTCCATATCGAACACCGTGGCCGGAAACCGAGTTGGCACGGGCTGAGTATAGTTTTGCGGTCCACAATGGCTGACACCCGAATTAGTACCACGTTTGATGTTAAAGAAATTGGCCTAATATTATCCAATTCATAGCCTCCACCCTGATTTTTAAGTAAAGGGATCACCTTGGACAGCTTCCACTCAGAAGGTATCCAAGCGTGTATGAGAGAGTAGTTTATTAGGTGCAATAAAGAGTTGGGAGACTCTTCAAAGAGAATCTTGAGCATCTTTGTAGTAACACCATCAGGACCAGGAGCAGCAGCTGGCAATCTCTGGACAACTTGTGAAAGCTCTGATAGATTTACTTGTGAGGCATTATCATTTGGCACGACTGGTGTAAACAACATTGGGCGCAAAGGTAGTAGACGAGAACCGCTTTTGCAGGCTTGTGGCAATTAATTCAACCGCTTGGAAAGCTTCTTCAGGTGACATAAATAATGACTGAAAATTATGAGAGGGCATGAGCTGTTTCCTAGACTGTAGAAAACCAAATAGTGCACATCGAGTGCCCGCCTTTGAAAGATAATCGTAGTGTTCTGAGTCATATTTTTCCTTTGCGCAAGAAACTGTTCGTTTAAAGGTGGCTGCAATAAATTTATAATCACTCCAGTTATTCGGGCATTGGTTATGAAGAAGCTTTTTCCATGCTGCCTTCCTCCGCCTGTAATCTCTTGTACAGTCCGCATCCCACCAGATAGAAGAATTCCCTTTTGTTGGCCTCACCAGGAACTGCGACTTTTTAAGGCTTTCCTCTATAGCCAGACATATGCTTGCTGACTGGTGGGCCTCGGCGATGATAGACACTGAAGCAAGGGCAGAGCGCAACGCCGTCTGAAATCTGTCATAATTTACATGTGACCGCAACTGAGAATACGCCGCAGTTACACGACATATGATATCAAAATGAATAGGTATATGGTCACTTGAGGTGCCGCTATCAACAGTCGACCAATTCGTTACGCCAATTCCAGGACTAATGAACGTGAGATCTAAAACAGATTGAGTGTGTGAGCGAAGATAAGTGGCCGATCCTGAATTTAAGCACATCAGGTTGTCATCAGAAACCCAGTCCCATAGGCGCTTGCCGCATGTATTAGTCCTAAACCCCCGACACATGGTGAGAATTGAAGTCCCCAGCCACGAGAACTGGATTTTTACAGTTAGCGAGTAACAAGTCCAGACGTCTAACATCCTGGACTCCATTGGGGAAATAACAATTTGCTATTGAAAATGGAGAGCACCCAGGAAGTACAAAGTCTAGTGCCAAAATCTCACAGTCAGGAGACATTTGTTCAAAAGATACCATAGCCCTGTGGCAAAATTTTGAAGAGACTAAAGTGCGCCGTTGCAGTGGAGCGCGGGAAGAACTTTGGCTTTCTTCATTTGCCTCTTCTTCGATTATATCGCAAGTAGGGCCCCTATCGACTGCCGTAGCTCCACTACCCTGCTCAACATCTCGGAATATTTTGTCAGCAGCAATCGTTCATAGCACTCGCCGCTCCAGAACCAGACTCCCTGGTTATGATAACTCCCAGAAAGCCTGTCGGAATCTAGAAGAAAGACGCATATCTTATCGCGCCGCCAAAATTTTAAATAGATGTGAGTTCCGGGATCGCCCGGACACGCGTGTCGTCATGCAGGACATGCAGGACTGTAGGGAAACGAGGCTGCAGACGACTCAGCCCGCGCGCTCAACCAGCGGGCATCGACTCACCGCCTAAGGTATCAGAACCTTATCCGGCTATCACTTACAAAAAAAAAATAATTGTTATATCAAACACAGCATAGCCACTTTCATCCCCCTGCGAAATGGCTAGCCAAAAGCGAGGAGCGTTGGCTTCTTTGCTTATATACCAACACGGTATAGTGCCCGGCAGCGCTGCAATATTTTAATCTGGCTTTCAGCGGGGAGTGCCCGCACTGAGGGTGCGCGTTTTTGGACGTGTACCACATGGTGTAGGCATGCCCCTCTAACCCTGTTTACCACCTTTTCCCCTCACCTACACGAAAGAGCTGGGAGGCTGCCCTGCTCGGCTGCTCTACGTTAGAGAGAGCCAGAGCGTCCTCGTCACTGGGGCCAGAACTGTCGCGGAAGCCAGGGGGCTCCCGGACTACGGACCCCTCCTATTATCTGTAAGGAGCTTGGCATTTAATCATAAATAAATGTTTTTCACCGCCACTTTCATTTCCTATGACTGCCATCACGCGAAATACCTGACCGACACGCATGCACTCGGAAACAAGAACAAGTTACTAAACCTACACAGCCAAAGGCTACGGCAATGCCTACGCTTATTCTGTTAGGACTGAGAAAGAGCACACATTTTATAGAGACTGGTCAACACATGGGTAGCGCCTGTTTTTGCATACAGGAAAGGCGGCACAGAGGTTTGGTCGACTACAACTATTTCGCTAGTCATTCTTTCAAAGATAACAGATGAAGTCATCTTTGTGAGGAATTTGAAGGTCGCTTACCGTTTTGCCTAGATGCGTAAAGTTGAGAGCGCATTTCAACAAATAAGAGAGGTGTAGAGATACCGCGGGGGCTATAGTCACATATTTTAAGAGCCTGAAAGGGCTGGCTCCTCTTTAAAAATACATTTTTCTTCAAAAATGTTCCATTCTGTGGTTCAGTAATGTAATTCTTCTTGGCAAGTACCCCTAAACGAACGGCGTATCATATAGACATCCTGCATGTTTGTAAACAAACGAGGTGGCGCTGCATTAGCGAGCGGGCTCGTGGTAGGCAAAAGGCCAGGGATTGTCGTCGCGCAGAGGTGTTGAGCGCGGGTTTTCAAGGCTTGTAGGTGCGTTTTCAGTTTCTGCGAATCACAGCAATGGTGGATGTTTACAGCTTAGTAATTTCTTGAACTACACGAGCTCGCGTTGGCCACGTGCGGTGTATTCAGAGAAATAGTTCGCCACTGTGTATTGTATATATGGTTAGTGGTAAACAGAAAGCGTTTCTGCCGTTGATTTCTACGCTAGGCATTGAATAAAATAGGAAGTTTTTGACACTCTGCTCTAGCCAGAATGATTTTGCTTCGGGACAGTAGTGACAGGATGTGCTGGCGATCTTTTGGCGGAGCAGACGTGCGCTCACCATCTGTTGACATACGTAGGTGTCGTGCTGTGCGAAAAGTGGGGACAGCGTCGTGTCCTTATTCTCCTCTAGCTGTCCCGCTTAAGCGCTGTTTTTATCCGCAGGATCACGCACCAGCCAGGCCGACTTCTCCCCTTGTTAAACTGGTCGATTTGGTGAAAAATTTTGATTTTTGCAATTTATTTTCTTTGCCCTGGGGTGTCCTGTTTCGTGACGAAAAATTATAGCAAAATATTCACTAGAAATTTATAAAGTACGCTTTCGAGATGCGGTGTCGTCGAAAATTGTGACGTAATTCCTTTGAGGCTTTCTTTGAGTTCAGGGCCGCATTTCTTTGACCAAAGCGGAAGCGAAGAGGCCAAAAACGAGGAAATTAATAAACGTTAATTATAAGGTTCGTTTTCTGAACTTTCACGTTTTCTGCTATTGCCATCACTCACACCTTCGTAATTTCGTAACGCATGAAAATAAAATGGTTCTATTCCTGAGACGATTCCTGAGACGTTGAGGAGTGTAATTTATCTCTCGAATTTTTTTCCTACACGTGCAGTATTACGTACGTTTTTTTTTGTAAGAAAAGTTTTCACGTAACAATGCATGCATAAATACATGATCATCTAAAAAAAATAAGTAATAGCGTCATATACAAAACAGATCTTTGTGAACATGCTGGCATAAAAAATTTGCGCACTTTCTACTCAATTAGTTAAGACCTTGAGGTTACTTGACGAGGGTGTTAATTATAATTACCCAAGAACTGCACCAGGTATAGCTAAAAATAAAAGGCATTACTGAAACTAGCGTAGCAATTTCATATTTGCACCAAATATAGTTTCATATCACGTGCATAAATAACGAAAATACTTTTCATTGTCGCGCCCCCTCTCAATCTCGACACGTCTTTTAGTAGCACGGCTGCTGCTGCTTCTTTCCAAACAAGCTTCACGGTCATGGAATACATCATGAAACATTACACATACAAGGTGCAATGAAAAAGCATGTGGCTTTTAGCACACTTAAGGTACGCGAACGTGACCGCGCATGAACTTACCAGACTTCTTTCTACTCGAATCAAATAATTACGTCTTTCATATTAAGAAACACTTTCTAGTAAATATCAAATGCCATAAAACTTTCCATTAAAACATGCTGTGCTATTAACAAAAGAACGCATTCCTTGGGGGCGAGTGAACCTGCCGGCGGGAGCCCTGAGCACACCGGCTCAAGGTGATAAATGCGTGCGCAGCTACATTACGTGCTTTTTTTCCTTGCGCAGTTATAAGCGTACTATGCTGATGTTCAGGTGAATGAACGCAGTAACTTGCATGCTATTAAGTACATTGAGTGACAGTGCCGATCGAATCCCAGGCTTCGCGCTTTACTACCGCGGCCCATTCCGCGTTAGCCAGTTTACTAATGCGGTATTTATCGCGAGAAGCCTATCGGGGCTAATTTAAATTTCCTTTTATGGTACTACGTGGATAGAACAGTGACGCAGCTGATCAATACATGCTGCTGCATGATATAGAGCCGCCGGTAGCTGCAGTAGCTGCGGTTGGCACTGGCTGGCCGTAGCTTGTTTTGCCTACCATGCGAAAGTCGCTCCTGACATCAGCGCCACCGCATCTTTGTGACGTCGCGGGGTGAAGGAGGTCTATACGATACATGACTATACTTCGCTACAATTCAGCAACGAGATAATTTTTTATGAAAAATAAAGATGGCAAATTTCTTTAGACGCTAATTAAAGCCACTGTAATTTTTTAAACGAAAAAAATTCATGCGGCTGAAAAAAATTCATGCGGTTAAGGCGGAGCTTTAGCGTCCAGTCCAATTTTTTTTAACTGGCGCGGCAACGCAGCCGTGCAGCCTAGCAATCTCTCGAATGTTGTGCTGAATCACGTGATACATCAGATTTTGTGTAATACATCGGATTTTGATCTACCTGTCATGCCTTGTAGTCAAAGCGCCATCAATTCCTCTCCACCAAAAGATTTTTTCTCTCTCTCAGCTAATCCAGGATACACAAAGCGAAAGCTGTCGGCGTTCATTGTGGTCATTGGCGATGGCAACGTTCTAGACGCAGATGATTTTGAAGAAAAGCATATTGCGAGGAGTGCCCACTGCTCAAACCCGTTGGTAATATGGATAAAAACAAGCTGAATCACTCCAGCACTCCAGCAGCAGCTATTCTGTGTGAAACGCTGTCAACACTCACTACCAAGGTTTACCTTGATTTATCACGAACCGCGCCGAGTAATGTGCGCGTAGTCATCGAGAACCACTTGCGACGCCGGACTAACACTTTCGGCGCCGCTTCAGACCCTCGGAGAGCTTGGTGAGGTGGAAGTTCGCAGAGAGGAGATGGCGCTCACCATCGAAGCGTCAGTCATTCATTAGCGAATACAGTCTTTCTATGTCCCAGCTGGCGGTGAGCAAATGCATAGGCGGCGTCGCACTATAGATACTAGATGTAGCAAGCAAAGGAAGCGGGTGCGCGCTGTATGCGCAACAAGTGAACTCGCAACTGTTAAGAAATGCTTCCTGCAATGCTGGGGAATTGGTGGCTTAACAGGGAGCCCCGCCGTCGCAAAATTCGTCGCAATAACGACACCATCTTAGCGCAATGCTCAAAACGAACCGCACTGGTGCTGAAAGGCCTGCAACGCCTCAAACATGATGATCATTTCAAACCTGGCTTCGGACATGGGTGCGGTAAAGTTACGTTAATAATTGGCTGCGCAGCTGATAAAGCTGACTTAACCATTCTTTAGGCCAGCGATACGGACACGCGAATTTTAGCTGTTGATTCGCGCTTTTCGGGCTCTTGCAACGACTCGCACTCTCGGAAGTAATCTGCATTGTGACGGGTGTTTCATTCATATCGACTGGCTCGCCGAAATACAGTTACTTTTTTGTGAGCGCTAGGACTTGTCTATAAAAAGAAAGTGTCTGTAAGAAGTGACTACAAGACGGTTTAGGACTCTCTTCACCATCCAGCTCAACGTCGACAAACGCAGGCGACGACACTGACGCCCACTAAGGCGTCGAGCCTTTGTTAGCCGAGAGAGGCGTAACGCCATGCCGAAAAGAGGAACTCTTCTTGGGCAAACAGTAAAAAAAGGAGGTCTATTTAGCTTGAGAGGCCGACAGCATATACAGCGTACATACGACGGACCTGGCTTCAAGCACTGCTTTATCTGCATTTTGCGCAGCACCGACAATTGTGAGGATGAGTCATTTTACTTCAATGACAGGGACGCTGGCTGACGCCGCCCCAACTCTTTGTTGGCCATCCGTGTGTGCTTAAAGGGCTACCTGCCAGCCGGAGGCCATCGAGCACATATGACCGCGCACACGTCACTCAGTAGTCATCGAGGCTGTCGATTGTTGGCTAAGGATCATGGCCACTTCCGGCGAGATCCTGCTTCACAGGCGAGCTCTAGAGCAACTTGCTCCGCCGTCTCTATGTTGCGCCCTCGGATAGCTGCCGTGGAGACTGAAGCCCCTTGGCCATTGACGACCGAAGCTACTGCCGCTCCCGTCCAGCCACCCGCCGCATCAACATAGGCTACGTCGGCTATCTCTATATTACGGAACCTGAGCTCCAGAGCCTCGGCTCTCTCGGCCGAGGCCGAGGCCTCGCTCGCTTGGCAGAGGCCGAGGTGCCGAAGCACCCGCTGAGCACAGGCGGAAAGAGGAGCGCCTGCAGAATTACAAGGAAAAATTGTTGACCATTACCAATTGGGACGTACAAATTTGGACGTACAAATTGAGTGGGGGACGTAGAACCCCCACCAGACCCAATATTAAATAGTAGAGAAGCTGTCGCGTGGAGCCGGCTACATTTATAAACACGGTATGGTACACATAGTTGAGGTCGCTGGATAGATGCTCAGACTGTATTTTGCCCGCCAGAGAAGCCTGGGAGACCCTGCTAAGAAGCCGGACCCTGTGCTCCAGCGCACTACCATCCATCTGGCAGAAGAAGCCGATACCAGTCAAGGACTGCCAGCCAGCTTCTAAACGCGGACGTGCAACTCCCCGTATCCCAGGTCTGCGTGCCGGAGGTGGGGAGAAACGTCTTTTCTGTTGAACATAAAAGTTGTTCAATGAATCAATCAATCGAGACTGTCGACTCTCTGCTGCAGCATGACGAGTAAGTTTACATGCACACAGCTCACTGGCAGCAGTGTGGTGTTGGTGAAGTTGTCAGCTACCAACCTCTGCTGCTTCCACTGCCGATGGTGCGGCAGCGTCTGTAGCTAAGAAGGCAACCTCAACTCGCCGACACTGTTGGGGACACTGCAGAGTCTGCCTCATCAGGACAGGAGCCCTTAAAAAACAGAATCCTCTTCGGGTTGGCGACGCCTTTCTTTAAAAGGTAGGTGTGCCAAGACGCTGCCTTCATCTAAGGTGAAGTTTGGAGAAGGATATTCGAATTTAGGAAAACTGCAGCAGCGTAAACGATGAAGACAGAAGAGAGAGCACAACCGCTGGACCTCTTCACCGCTCCACATGGCGTGTCCTTGGCTAGTCTCTTAACAGCTAGGTAGCCGAAGTAGGGAGGGATTGGGCGGCTGGTCCTGTTTTCCTTTTCCCCCTGTACCTTTGCTCCTTTTTTCTTGTGTGGGGTAATGTCTATGCCGTCTCCCGGCCAGGAAAGGTCCCCTGGTCGGCTTCCCTACTGCCTCATGAGATGCCTCTGGAAGCTCAACGCTCCGGCGTCCACAGAATTCCTCTGCCGCTGGTGAAAAAGGATGGTGGTTCTATCAAAACGAACCATCCAGGGCCTGTTCGAGCTGCTCTCCAGGCAGCCGTTTCCCTTTATGAGTCAATCACTGGGGTAAGGCAGTTTGTACAAGGCGAGATTCTGTGGCGGGATTCACCAGACCTGTCGTGCGTAAACAATCTTATTTTTTGGGTCTCTTTCGGTAAACAGCTTCATTCCGTCTCATCTGGCCTGCACAAAATTAGCTGAGACCCTCTACCTTCTCTCTGCAGCGAGTGTTGTTGCTATGTATCGCTGTAGCCGGGAGGTGAACAATGAGCGGGTGCCAACTGAAACGGTTATTGCCACTTTTGCGGGTACTGCCTGCCCCTCAGAAATCAAAGCATGGCCCCTATCTTCCTTGTAGATCCCCTTGCAAGTCAACCTTGCGACTCTAAGCCAAAAGAAATTATTATAGCGCAGGCAGTTGCTGCTGCCCGGATTTCTCCACCATAGGGGTGTTAAGAGTTCTCCAGTGGAACTGTCGGTCACTTCTTTAAGCTTCAACAGACTTGCTGTACCTTATATCTCAACATAATTCAGACATAGTTATTTTACAGTAAACTTGGCTTACATCTGAAAAACACTTCCATTTGCACAATTATTCTTCATTTCGACAAGATCGTCAGTGAAGAGGAGGAGGCTTACTCGTACCAGTTTATTCTAAATTTTGTCACAGGGCTAAGATTACTTTTCAGTCCTCTACTGTAGACTGAATTATTGGCTTTAGGCTGAAATTTCATGGTTGCTCCCCGTTTTCATTAGTAAATGTTTATTTTCCTTGCGGTGTGCAGGATACCAGGCTGCTAGATCTCCTGCTCCTTAATTGTCAGAAGGCAGTTGACTAATTCTCCTCATGTGCCATGGGGCTTTAAGACAGATTTCTGTGGTAAGCGCCTTTGGGATTGGGTTACTGATAACAACCTTTCGTGTATGAATTCAGGTTCGGCGACATTTCTCCGCGCACAAATTCGATCTGTGTTAAAGTTAACGTTCACCAGCTCTTGTGTTCCTGTACTCAATTGGTCGGCTGTGGATTCTGGTACAGCTAGCGATCTCATACCTATCGTTTTTTATGTTAACTGCCGCTTAACTCAGTCAGGCGTGCTCTCATTTGAGCTCATATATCAGCTATGACCAGTTTCAGTCCTCTTTGCGCTCCACCCTTGCTTCAGCGGTTAATTCTGCCGAAGAGCTTACAGCAAAAGGCATATGCTTGGCTGGAGAGGAATGCCGAAAGAAGTCCGAAGTGTTGGTACGTACAAGAGGGAAAGCTTCAGCTAGATGGTGCAATGCAGATTGCTCACGAGATTCCAGACGCAAAAAGGCTGCATGGAAGAAGCTCCTACACAATTGCTCCTACAATGGTGGTGCCTATTGCGTCCTACTCCTACGTGTTTCGAAGTAAGTGGACCGCAATAATATCCTTTAGTCCCTGTCAAATTGGTTTCCGCCAAAATGTTTTATATGGAACTCTTACACCGATCTTGAGAGTCGTCATCTTGCGCGGCATCAAAAAATGCATGCTGCATTGGTGACTTTAGATGTAGCCAAAGCTTATGACAGCGTAAAACACTACATATTATTGCAAAGATTACATACTTTGCAGTTTCCGAATTACTTACTTGCGTGGATATCTGCGTTCTTTGAAAACAGACAGTTTTTGTACGTGTATGTGTTTTTTTGTAAATGGTGTGAATTATGGATGATATAAACAATACAAAGGTGTTCCACAATGGGCAGACTTGTTGCCTGTGCTCATTAATATTCTAATGAGCTCTATTCTCAGCCATCAAAACATTCGCACGTACGTCTATGAATGTCAGCTTCAGCAGTGAAAAATACAATGTCGTCCACATTCTCTATATGCGCCTTCAATCGTACCAGAATTTGCTTGAAAGTTGGTTGTGTGACTTAAGTCTCAACTTAAATGTAAGCAAGTGCGCTGTACTTGTTTTTCAAATGAAAGATCCTGTTCGTCTGTCTCTCAGTTACCAGCGACAAAAAGTTAAATCATTAAAATATCTTGGTGTCATTTATGATGACAGCCTCACATGGCGCTCTCACATTGACCATTTCGCCGCGAAAGGGGCTCGTGCTGTGGGCATGTTGAGTAAATTAAGTAATCCCTCTTCTGGAATTTGGATCTGTGCTGTTTCCTGGTACAGCTGCTTACAAAATTCGTCCGCTCGTTCTTTTGGAGCAGAAAGCCCTTCGGTTGTGCCTTGGCCTCCCCAACTGTTAAGACGTACCTAAGGAAGTCCACTGGCCCAGATTTCGTACCCCTCAGGTAGTTATGGTACATAATTTGCTCAATCCTTTAAATAATGTTCTTTTGTATAACATCCCCGGTACGTCAGTCGTCTTTCCCTCGGCGCCGAGCCCGCACCAAAGTGCAGTTCAACGTGCCGGTGCTCCAACAGACTGATCGTCTCCGCCACCCTCCATCTCAACCCCATCAACACCAAAGATGGGGTCGCATGGGTGACGTCGATCCATTCTGACAGCGGCTTCCAGACTGAGCGGACACGTTTTTTGGAGCTCCTGCCTGGGTCTCTGGCTAGCGCCTTGCCTGCCTGCCCTGCCCTGTCTCCTGCTGCTGCCGGGGTCCTGGGTGCCCTGTGGACCTGGTTCTGGCGGTTTTCTGGCGATCCCCAGTCTGCTGCCGGTGAACTCGACCGCTTTTGGCGGTTTTTGCCGCTTTTTGCGGTTTTGGCCTCGGACGGGTGCCTTGCTGCGGGAGCCGCTGCCGTTCCTGTTGCCGGGCCCTTTCCGGGGTTCTGGTCCTGGTTGCGGCGGTCTCCGGTGGGCTTCTGGACCTGTTGCCGGAGGCCTTTTTGACCGCTTTATTGCGGTTTTCTGGCTGCGTGCCTTTTGCGGGCCTGGCCTTGGGCGCGGCCGCTTTTCATTGCGGCCTGACAGGGAAGAGGAGGAAGAACGCGGAGCTGGTTTTCTCGACCGCCTCTGATGTACAGACTACGGGGCTCTGGGCTTGCCAAGTTATTTTGTGGAATGGGTGTCAGCTTTCCTGGCTGACAGAGAATTTTATTGTTGTCAACGCGGAGTTTCTACAAGGAAATTTCATCAATCTAGAGGTGTGCCTCAAGGTGCAGCTCTCCCCTGTTCTATTCAACCTCTTACTCAGTTCGATTCCGACTTCCCCTGACGTGACTACGTACGTGTATGCAGACGATATAGGTTTATTTGCTGCTGCGAGTGATTTACATTCTGTGTATATGGTTTTACAGTCATATTTAAATTCCCTTGACCGATGGTTATCTGAATTACACTTAAGTCTTAATGTAAACAAGTGCGCTTTGTTACCTTTTCCGGTCACTCAACAGGTACACATTTCATTGTCTTATCGTCATCATGTCATTCCTCAGGTACGTTCCCTAAAGTATCTCGGGGTAACTTATGACTCCTCTCTCTCTTGGCGGTCACATATAGATCAGGTTGCTGGGAAAGGGATTCGGGCGGTAGGCCTTCTGCGATGGATGAGTAGCCCTCGCTGCGGTATGCGCAGACATGCTCTTCTGCTGATTTACAAAATGTATATCCGGCCAATCTTGGAATTCGGTTGCGTTTTGTTTTCTGGAGCAGCTGCATACAAACTGCCCCCACTTCTGCTCTTAGAGCGAGAAGCTCTGCGCCTGTGTTTGGGTCTCCCTAAATACGTGGCAAACAATGTTTTGTATCTGGAAGCGCGGGTGCCGTCTCTTACTGCAAGGTTTCGCCTTTTGACAGTACAAACGTTTTTAAAGTTTTGCGACTCGGAGCAGCATGCATCCGAGTTGATCTTCCTAGGGCAGCGAGCGGAGTTTTTGGGTGTCGGATGGTCTCGCCTTCAAACTCCCCAAATCTGTTTCGTTGAATCTTTGCTGAGCCCACTGAACGTGCGAATACCTGAAACTGTTCCGGTGCAGTCCATCCCCGCAACTGTGTCTATCATCTACGATGACATTTATCCATGTAATGCAAAATTACTGCCTTTCTCATGGTTAAATGGTATGTTGCAGGGTTATTTGTCGACCTTCAGCTCACATGTTGCAATTGCGACTGATGGCTCGGTGTGTGCAGAAAAGGCAGGTGTAGGTATTTACTCCCAGTCCCTTGACTGGTCTTTTTCTCTCCGTCTCCAAGATTTCACTCCTATCTATCTGGCTGAGTTTCTAGCAGTGGTTCTCGCTCTGCGCAAGGTACCAATTTCTTTATCAGCAGTAATAATAATTACGGACTCGTTATTTTTATGCACTTCCCTCTCGGCGTCCACTGAATCGCAGCTCTTTCGGATACTAAAATTCCTGATCCCTCCACCTCCACACATCACATCAATTCGATTTCTTTGGGTTCCTGGGCACAGGGGGGTTCTATTAAAAGAATCAGCTCATGCTTTAGCGAAGGCAGCCCTGAGTGGACCGATTGTTGACCCGCTTCCAACAACTGCTTACATCACGGCGGCACGCTTTCGACGGTACACTGTAATGAACGAATTGGGCGCATCAGCGCTTACTTCCTTGGACGACTTTCAGCACCTACTGTTCCCTTGGAGAAGCTCAGTCTGGCGATCGCGCAATCTTGAAGTTTCCTTCACGAGGCTTCGTTGCCGGGTGCCGCAACTAAATTTTTACCTCTACAGGCCTGGTCTGGCGATCTCCCCATTGTGTCCGTACTGTGCGGAGCCGGAAACAATAGAGCACTTTCTTCTTTTTTGCCGTCGCTACTCATCGATTAGGAGGCGACTATTAGAAGTTCCAATACATAATCTCAGTTTGCGCCTGTCTTCTGCGGTTGTTCTGTCTCTTGGCGCTTCTATGCCTGGCCATACCAATGGGAATGTTTGCTCTGCCGTTCAAAATTATCTCCTAGAATCAAAACGTCTACCATCATGAGCTTTCGTCCTGCCCATCCCATTATCAGCTTCTGTATTTCGGTTTTTACAGCCACTTATAGTAATCCCTACCCCTTCTTTGCCTAAATTTTAGTTTGTATGACCCCCCTAACCTCCTGCAACGACCTCGGCTACGGAAACTGTGCGATCCAAATTTTAGTAGGTCATCCCATGCTTGCCACATGCAACTGGTCATTTAAATAGTCACCGCCTGGTTATGGCCAATCCCCCTTGTGGGTATGTGCCATTGTGTGAGGACAACAACAACAACAACAAGAGGTGCTGCTGCCTCGGGGCCCCTTTTGGGGTCTTTCGAGGCGCCCGTACCGGCGGTGTTTGGAGGGCGGGCCCGGTCGCTGCTGCCGCCATGAGCGCTTCGGGCGCTTCTCCTTCGGAGTCGTCGGCAGAGGCGGCGGTGCCCGTGGTGGCCCTTCGTCGGTTGTCGCCGGGCGCGGCATCGGACCCGGGCGCTTTGGCGTCTGCTTCGGCCGCTTCGCCGTCGTTCTCGGAGGCCGGGGACGACCTCCTTGCCAGAGTGACTGTATCGGTTTCGACCGCGAAGCCGTCTGTGGCAGCGCCTCGGTCCGCGGCCGGCTCGCCGCCGTCGGACGGTGTTGTTCCCGGTGGGACCTCGGGAGTGCCGGGTCCCTTGGACGTGCAGGGGTCGGTGTCCGGCTGCGAGCGGTCGGACGAGCTGGTTCAGTTTTTGGAGAAGCCGGCTGATGCGGAGTCACCGTCGCGGGTGGCGGCTGGACTGGTTCGGTAGGTGCCGGGGACGGGCTTGGCCTTCGAACCGGTCCCGTCGCTGGGCGCCACTGTGACGGCACAGGAGATCTTGGCAGAATTAAACGACAGACAACAAGCTGTCGTTGCCTTTGCGCACGGTGCTCGCTACGCAAGTGGCGGGCGTTGTGCTGCAGGCGGCGGATTTGCGAGCCCTGGTCTTGGACGCCCGGGGCCGTGTGGAAGTGCTTCGAGACATGTGGGCGGCCTCCCAGGCCGAACTCGTGGCGGCCAGGCGGGGGGCCGAAGCCGCGCGGCGGGAGGCGGTGGTGTTAAGGGAGCGGCTCGCATTCGCCGAGGACCGTTTGCGTCTTGGCCTCGTGGAGCCTCCGGGCAGGACGTTTGCAGAGATTTTGAGGTCCGGGACGACGTCGTCTGCAGGAAAGAGGACGGAGGGAGACCCTGTGCCGCCGTCGGTTCCGGGAACTTCAGGCGAGGTGCCGGTGAGCCACGAGCAGCACGCGCAGTACGTCGCTTTTCTAACACCTGTGGCGCCCTCCCGGACGCCCGCTCGCGACGTGGCGGCGGTGTTGAAATCGAACATCGATCAGGAAGCAGCGGGTATCGGGCCCGTCGTCCTTCGCCACACGAGGTTGGGAGTTACCGTGTTGGCGGAGGACCGCCGGTCGTTGGAAAGACTTGCGGAGGCTGTGAGGGGGAGTGCGCCCGCGAGCGCGGCGATGACGGTGAGGGTGGCGGAAAGGAGGCGGCCACACGTGAAGTTGATTGGAGCAGACCCGGACGTTTCGCCGGATGATTTGGTTCGGGTTATAAACGCACGTAATCAGGGTCTGAACCTGGACCCGGCGTCTACCGAGGTGAAGTTTTCTTTTCCAGAGCGTTCGGGAAATTGTACTTAGGTGCTAGTAGTAGCTCCGAACGCTTTTGCGCGCCTTATGTCGAGGGGCCGGGTAGCGATCGGATGGACGAGGGCGCGCGTAGAAGAGGACGTGCACGTCCCCATGTGCACGTTTTGTGCCTCGTACGGCCATACGCGTAGGGGGTGTCGTGCGCGTTCTGACCCCGCAAAGGCGGTATGCACGAGGTGCGGGGGTGCGCACTTGGCCGAGTCGTGCGGGGTTAGGGCCGGGGACGCCGGGGTTTGTTGCGCGGAGTGTAGGAGGGCGGGGAGGCCCTCGGAATCGCACTGCGCGGGCGCCCAAGCGTGTCCGGTTTTGCGCGCTCGGGTAATAATAATAATAATAATTGGTTTTTGGTGGAAAGGAAATGGCGCAGTATCTCATTTTGGGTGGAAAAAACAGCGCGAAAGGGACGGAAGACAAAGAAGAAGGAAACCACACGGACGAGCGCTGGTTTCCTTCTTCTTTGTCTTCCGTCCCTTTCGCGCTGTTTTTTCCACCCAAAATGAACGCATACCAACTCACCCAACTTTCCATTCTACTACGGCGCAGTATCTGTCTCATATATCGTTGGACACCTGAACCGCGCCGTAAGGGAAGGGATAAAGGAGGTAGTGAAAGAAGAGAGGAACAAATAGGTCCGTAGTGGAGGGCTCCGGAATAATTTCGACCACCTGGGGATCTTTAACGTGCACTGACATCGCACAGCACACGGGCGCCTTAGCGTTTATCCTCCATAAAAACGCAGCCGCCGCGGTCGGGTTCGAACCCGGGAACTCCGGATCAGTAGTCGAGCGCCCTAACCACTGAGCCACCGCGGCGGGGCACGCGCGCTCGGGTGGAGAGGTTGAGATCGCGCACTGAATATGGAGGGCAGGGGTTTTCTTTTGCCGAGTGCCGTTGTAGGACCGTAGCGTTTTTTCTTTATTTTTTGTTTGTGGGGCGAGGCGCCTTTGTTGGGCGCTGTTTATTTGGCAATTCGGTATATTTTGTTGTTCATTGCGCGGCAGGCGCCTTTACCTTTTTGTTTTGTTTTTGTTTTCCTGTGCCGTGTTTGTTTTGTGCTCTTTGCGGTGCGAAGTTTGTGGACCGTCTGTATGTTTTGGCTTGGATGTCCCGCGTATGGGAAGTGCGTATTGGTCGGCACGTGTTTTCGTCGGGGTGGCGGTGGTCGTTCCTCTCTCCCGGGCGGTGTGCGTGTTGGGGGGTTTCAGACTGTTACCTATTGTTTGGGTTCTCGCCTTTTGCAGTGTGTTTGGGGTTTCTTTTGTATTTTGTTTTATTTTCATTTTTTTCTTTTTCTATTTTCTGTGTTGTCCTTTTGTTTTTTGTGTGTGTTTTGTGCAATTTTTTTTCCTCTCTTTTTTTCTTTCCTTTCCTTTCTTTTTTTGTCTTTTCGATGCGTGGTACTTTTGTTTACTTTTTCAATTGGATTTTTTTTTCTGACAATGTTGGTTTTTCTGGGTTTTTTCTTTCTTGGTTTTGTGGCTTTCGGTGTGCCGATGCCGGAGGGCGTCTCCGTCCAGGCGTATGCGGATGACGTCGTCATCCTTGTGCCTGCGGACGGCAGTAAGGACATGCAGACGCGTGCGGAGGATGCGCTCGGCAGGGTGGCGTCGTGGGCGAAGGGGGCGAGAGTAACCATCTGTCGGGAGAAGACGGTCTGCGTGCTGTTTTCCCCTCCTCGTGGGGGGATGAGCCGCAGCAATCCCACCATCCGCCTGGACGGTAGGGGCTTGTCTTTCAGGCCCTCCGTCAGCGTGATGGGTGTCGTCTTCGACCGCACTCTCTCCTTCCTGCCCACGGCAACCGTCTGAAAAAAGCGGCCCGAGCAGCTCTCCGCGCGGCTATCAGTGTTTTTTCGCCTGGGGGGGGGGGGGGGGGGGGGGGGGCGCTGGCACCGGCGCGCTTGCTGAAAATATATCGCCAGGTCGTTCTTCCTACTCTCGCTTAAGGGGCGCCAGTGTTGTGGTCGGCCAGGCCGCATTCGGGGCTTCAGGCGCGAGTGCTCTCGGTGCAGCGGTCGCCGCTTATGGCGTTGGCGGAGGCGTACTGTACCGCGAGCACGAGGGCACTGCAGGTTCTCCTGCATGCGCCGCCCCTGGCCATGGAACTGGACCGACTTTGCGCGGAGCTCGATCTGTTTTACAGGGCCAGAGACGTCACCTTCGGTGCGCGAGCGTTCAGCGCTTCCGAGGTGGCGTCTCCGTACGACGATTCGCTGGTGCACCCGGCTGCGGCGGTGCGCTTTGGGCACGTTCGGTTGGGCGTGGACGATGCGGTGGCGTGGGCGTCGTCGCCCGCGTTCCACGTCTACACTGATGGCTCATTCCTGTCGTTTGCGGCCGCGGCGGCATTCGTCATATTTGGCCCCACGGGCCGTTTGAGGTAGGTTGGTCGTTTCCGAGTGGAGGGTGCCACGGACTCTTATGACGCGGAGGTGGTGGCCTTTGCGGAGGCGGTCGATTGGGCGACGAGGTTGTCGGAGGCGGGGTCTGTGTGTTTTTACACAGATTCTTTGTCCCTGCTGTCCGCTCTCGCCTCCCTGTCGACGGGCGGATCGCGTCTCTTAGGGCCGTTGTACGATCGTTTCGGAGCGGCTTCCGCCAGGTCCGCTTCGCGAGCGGTCCGCCAGTTTTCGGCCGCCAGGCGGACGTGAAGCGGAAAGGTGTTGTACGATCACTTTGGTGCTTGCGAGCGAGGCGGATGGTCCCAGCTTTCCGATTGGCGCGCCCGGCAGTGCCTGTCGTCTAATCGCTTGCGGCGGTTCAGGCATGCATGATTGCAGAAAAACACGCAGATATCTTGCAGTAGGAATAGCCCGTATTAATTGCGGCGTACTCGATACATCCGTTCCTTCAACGCTTTTTTTTGCCGTAGGATTTTCGTCGAAGGTACAATCGTGGTCGGCTGTGATATGTGTGAGAAACGACATGTGGACCATTTATATCCAAGAGACCGAAAAATATCGCGATCGCGAACTCCTCCTCGTTCGATCGCGATTTTTTCACAACGGTCGACGATTTGCCAAATTAACAGAAGGCTGCACCCTCTGAAAGTTAGGCTACCCTCAGGATTTCAGAACAACGACGCGATTCTTATTGCGAATTCTCGTTAGGGTCAGGCCACAGTACAGGCTGCTATCAACCGACCGTAATTATAACCGGGATAATTACATTTTTCAAATAGTCCAGATTACATACTTAATATTTTAGTCAGTTATTAAAAATTGCACACTGCAGTGTTTTTGCACTGCTGACAGAGAAAAAAAATAATGGCACTTGCAGCCTTTCCTAAGGGGCCTGTCGCACTTGCCCGACCCGACGCCGAGGCAGACACGACAACGACACCGATGATCGGCCGACCGGGTCGGCAGACCGTGTCTGTGGCAGACCAAGCTGTCACACTAGGCCGACAACGACACCAACGCGTCCGACGACCAGATGTCTTCGTAGTGTGACATGCTTTGACGCCCGCGACGCCGACAAACCCAGTCTACCGACTGTGTCGACGCGAGATCGGTCGCCGAGCTAAAACATTCACCAGGCACGAACACGATTCCGCTATAGTGCTGTTTGTTCACGTTCATAACAAGCTCTGGGATAGATGAATGTCCAAAAAAGTATCATTACTGAGGATCGTTGGCCAATGCCAAGGTGCTGGTTGAAGTGATAACTACGATACAAGCAAATTTCAGCCGCCTGCTGCTGCTGCTGCTCCTTCGTGCGGCTCGCCTGACGTCTGCTGGATCCGCTGCTGAAGGTGTCGCTGAAGTCGAGCATAACTTAATTTTATTATGGGACAGGTTGGCAGTATAGGGGTGACTAGAGAAGTTTATTACGGCGCTGGATAGTTCCAAAGCGCCCTGAGCTGCGGCATCGATGCGAAACCAGCTAGGCTTAGCGACGAGCACGGCAGCCGGGAAGCAGCGCAGTTCGTCGCACTGGCGCTCCCGCAGGCGGCGTCGTTGACGAAAGCACGGCTGTTGCGCAGGCATGCTGTCGTTGCTCGAATATAGCAGACGGCCGTTCTGTTAGCATTGCTGATTTGTCTTTTTTGGTGCGAACGTGAAGTAAACCGAGCCTGCTCGCCGGCAGGCCAGCCTGGATCCCGTCCGCCGCCGTAATAAAAATCTGCTTAAGATTGTTTTTGACGTAAGCAGTAAACGCTGAGACAGAGAAATGTGCCAAATGTATCATTCCTGAGGATCGTTGATCAACACCGAGTTGCTGGTAAAAGCAACAACTCTGATGCGAGCAAAATTTCTCGCCAAAATCGCCTCGCAAGCTGCAGCTGGCCCGCCGTTGCGGTCCGGCTCGCCTGTCGTCCGCTGTCTCCGCAGCCGAAGGTGTCGCGGAAATTGATCATAATTTTAGTTTATGGTGAGATTATACTGTTAACAGCAAAGCGATATTAAGAGATATTATAGCGCAGGCTACTCGCGAAGCGGCGTGTGCTGCGCGTGTGTCGCGCCTGGCGCGACGCAGGTGGTGCCGTTGCCGAAATCTCGCTACTAGCGCAAGCATGCTTTGTCGCTGCTCGTGTATAGCAGGCTGTCTTTCTGATAATATGGCTATTTTGTTTTTATGGTGCGAACTTCAACACCAAGCCAAGCAGTAATCAGACCGCTGCGATTGTCAAAGCGTACGCTTTGAGCTCGAGTGCATGAGTCGAGCGGCGCAGCGATGCTTGCTGCTCTGTGTGTCCCTGCTTGCAGTGGGGCTGCAATTCGCAAGCAGCGACCGGTGCAGCGCGCCGGCCGAGTTTTCGCACATGGGTCGCCTGCTTTTTACTTCTGTCGCGAGTGTCACACTGCTGAGTGCTCCTTATCAGCACCTCTGAAAAAGTGAAACGCTCTGTTCTTCATGGCGTCGTGGTTGTAGCAGTAGCTTCGCATTCCAGAGGTTCCTAGTTCTAATCCGCGTGGTCGAGAATTTTTTCTTTTTAGTATTTTAGTCTTAAATAATCTCTCCCGTCTTGTTTACCCGCGAGCGACTTATTTTTCGAGACATGCCTTTCTAACCCAGCAATAAGTTTCGCTCAGTATGGGCTGCACTCAATCTAGGTTCATAATCAGGAGTGTTGAGTTTTTTTTACTATGATGGGAGTTATTTAAAAGAGTGAAAAATGAAGCGTCCCGGCCCATGAATTTTGCATAGCAGGAAATGACAAAAGAAGAGTGAGAACGAGAAAGGGCCAAGTCGGCAATAGGTCTCGCACGTTGTCTCGCATGACATGGGAGTTGGCGAATCATCGGCCAACTGCCGTCTTGTGGGAGACGTGGCGCCGACGCCGACAGTCGACCGACTGTTTTCGTCGACGCAGTGTGACATAGAGCCAGACATCACGACGACATGGTTTTGGCAGACCGAATTGGACGACTGTTGGCCTGTCTTTTGCACAGTTGTTGTCATTTTAATATGTAAACAACCTCCCCCCCCCACTTCCTACAGTCAGCTGACTGCTAATGCAAAAGACATGCTTATCTATTCAATATATAAATTGTGTGTGTGTGTGTGTGTGTGTCTGAATTGTGTATGCATTAAAAATTCATATTTCAGCACAATGCTGTCAAACACAAATGCACATGAGAAATTATGACTTTTCCAGTTGTTTGGAACAGGTAAAATCAGTTCTATTTAAAGCTTTTCTACATTTTACAGAACAGTGACACAGTAACAATAGTGACTTATTTTTGTTGTTTTTCAGTCCATTATTAAAGCCAAAATAGAAATAGCACTGTGTGGCTGCAAAGGGGCTTAGACATGCATCACTTGACTGTAGTGCAAGGCGCTTTGTTCTCCACAGAGACATCAGGCCATCAGGTAGTTCTTTAGCATATCTTCATGAGCTGATATTGCCGTTGCAAAAGTCAGACTACAGCTTTGAAAACAAGTATGGGAAGTTATGCTGAAGGCCATGTCATTGCTGCCATGTAAAAAATAAGCTGGCATATACTCTGTGCAACTCCAAAGCATTTTCAAATGTCGCAGTGAGTAGAAAACAAAGTGGGTTCCTTTGAATTGCATAAGAGTCTACACGTGTGTTTCTGTTACTATAAACATAATGAGATCTGGGAGCCAGTAAAGTGGATTACACGAAGAGGAAAAGCAAGAACCAATTTAGTCGAGCGTTTGACGGAATCCCGTCTGGCGAGGAGGGAACATAATAACAGAAAAAGAGGAGCACTCGCCAAAAAAGAAAAAAAGGAAAAACAAAGACGTTTCGGGGCCCGTACGGGTCCCTTGTTCACAATGGCAGCGGATGGGCGAAGGTGGTTACTTATGTACGGTGCAGGTGACGTAATGAGCATGCGTAGATCTCAGGAAGATTACGCCTCGTTCGGTTTAATACATGTGGTGTCGTTTGGATGTGAAGTGATTCTAGAAGTAAACGGGACGATAAATACTTCTCCGTCGCGATGACTGAGGCGTTGTTCCAATCGATGGCATGGGATGCAACTTGACAGTGTTCAGCCAAGGCATTTTCTTTCGTGCGGCCTTTGGCGACATCATTTTGATGTTGTTTTAAGCGCCTGATAAAATTGCCTGATTCGCCGATGTATGCAGCTTTGCAGTCCTTACAGGGGATCTTGTACACCACTCCTGGGAATCTGTTTCTTTCAACCCGGTCTTTAACTCTGACAAGTTTTTGCTTCAGCTTACTTGGTGGCACGTGGGCGATATGGACATTGTAGTCCTTGAAGACCCTGGCTAAGGCCTCGCTCATTCCTGGAGCGTAGCCAAACGGGCGTAGAATGGCCTGCGCTGTGGAGCAGGCAGTCCGCAAGGTAGATTCTGGTAAGCGGGAAGAAGCTCGTTGCCGTGCCATCGGGGTCCTTTCGAAGCGTTGCGGGAGAAAAACAGAAACGTTGACTACCCCTGAAATGCATGCCTTGAAAAGGCTCCAAGAGAACGAAGACATTGTCGCCCTGCCTGCTGATAAGGGGAATTCAACCGTCGTTCTCAACCAATCGGACTACATCCAAAAAATGACGACGCTTCTCCAGGACGAGGCGATGTACGAAAAAGTTAAACGTAACCCCACAAAGAAGGTAGAGACAGAACTTCAAAGTCTACTTTCCGACGTCTTCAAGTTCATCCCACCAGAGAATAAGCACCTCTATTTTCGGCTGCTGTGCCACAACGGTTCGGCACCTGCTATCTACGGCCTTCCTAAGGTGCACAAGCCGGACGTGCCACTACGCCCTATCGTAGACTTTGCGCGCTCTCCTTTGCACGCGCTCTCCGGATACTTACATCAGTGATTCGCCCTCTGGTTGGAAGAACAACGACGTATGTAAAGGACTCCTCCCATTTCCTCAACAAGCTTAAGGACGTCACTATAGACGACGAGGATGTCCTAGTCTCTTTCGACGTGAAGTCAATGTTTACGTCAGTCCCGGTAGACTTCGCAGTTTCATCCTGCAAACGCCTTTTAGAAAACGACGCCTCGCTTCCTTCACGTACGCCTTTTGAGGTTGTTGACCTTTGTCGTCTGCTCGATTTCTGCTTGCGCAACACGTATTTTGTATTTAGAAAGCAACACTACAAACAACTTTTTGGCACAGCCATGGGTGCTTCCGTCTCCGTCGTGTGCGCAAACATTGTTCTTGAACGCATTGAAGCAGAGACACTTGGTTCATTTCATCCAGCCCCTAAACTGTTTGTCCGGTACGTCGATTACTGTTTTTGTGTGATTCGCCGACAGGATGCAAGCCATTTCCTTGAGCACCTGAACTCCGTTCAGCCGACAATTCAATTCACCAAAGAACAACAGTATGGAGCCATTCCCTTCCTGGATGTGCTTGTGCAAAGAACAAGCAATGGGCTTGCAACGAACGTGTACTGCAAGCCCACTCACACTGGTCGGTACCCGAGTTTTCATTCGGCACACCCTGTCGCACATAAACGCTCTGTTGCATCTGCACTTTTCGGCCGCGCTTTCCGCCTTTGTTCAAGCCCGAGGACACTCAGATCCGAACTAAAAATTGTGAGGAAAAATCTTGCCAACAACGGGTACCCGAAAAATACGATAATCACTGCAGAACGCCGCTGTTCACGCCGAAACGCGGAAACAACGGCCACCGAGAAAAGCAAGCGAGCAAACATCCCCTACGCTCCAGGAGTGAGCGAGGCCTTAGCCAGGGTCTTCAAGGACTACAATGTCCATATCGCCCACGTGCCACTGCGTAAGCTGAAGCAAAAACTTGTCAGAGTTAAAGACCGGGTTGAAAGAAACAGATTCCCCGGAGTGGTGTACAAGATGCCCTGCAAGGACTGCAAAGCGGCATACATGGGCGAATCAGGCAATTTTATCAGGCGCTTAAAACAACATCAAAATGACGTCGCCAAAGGCCGCACGAAAGAAAATGCCTTGGCTGAACACTATCAAGTTGCGTCCCATGCCATCGATTGGAACAACGCCTCAGTCATCACGACGGAGAAGTATTTATCGTCCCGTTTACTTCTAGAATCACTTCACATCCAAACGACACCACATGTATTAAACCGAACGAGGGGTAATCTTCCTGAGATCTACGCATGCTCATTACGTCACCTGCACCGTACATAAGGAACCACCTTCGCCCATCCACTGCCATTGTGAACAAGGACCCGTACGGGCCCCGAAACGTCTTTGTTTTTCCTTTTTTCTTTTTTGGCGAGTGCTCCTCTTTTTCTGTTATCAAGAACCAATTTGGAGGGTTTACATTGCAATGGCTCCTGGCTTAGGCTGGGAAAGAATACTTTGTACAGTCAGGGAAACATGATATAATGACCGTATAATCTTGTTATCTCTAGCAAACACCAACATCTCAAGCAGAATTTGTAAACTTGGATTTCCAGTATGAGGACTATGATGTTGCACAATAAAATGAAATAAAAATTGAGCCATTTAAGTATGTGACAGGCATATATGCGCATGTTCTCTGATACAAATTTAAACCAATGTTTAAGAGTTATTTTCACTCATTAGTAAAATGTAGACTGATTGAATGTAAAGGTGACCAGTTCACAATCTAGCTAGCAAAAGTGAGCATTGCTTACTGTTAATTGATGTTTATACCACTCAACATGTGTTGAATTTTAGATGGTGCTATTAGTCGCCGACTATCAACATTTTCAGCAAAATATACCTATTTCACTGCCAGTCTGGTGTTCAAAGAAATTAATTGAGGCATGGATAGGCATCAGAAACTTGGAAAAGACGAATTTGAAGATAGGCCGAAGAAAGCAAAAAAAAAAACCAGAAAAGCAGTGATGACTTTTGTCTTTACTGGTGTCTGCTGCAAATTGAAGTTGACGGCTTTTGTGTTCAAGATGAACCAACAGCCCTGTTAACACTATCCAAAATATATAAAAATCACATGCATAGACATGCATTCGTAGCATTCTCACTGAGCCATGTTATGAAGGCGGTGTGTTGCTAAGCTGAAGAGACGATAAGAGAGAGAAACCAAGAAAAATCTGACCTAGTTAGGCACAATAATGCATGCTTAGATTTTGAGTGCACAGGTTCAGTTGGCTAGACCTAGCTTGTGCACAGTGTGCAAGTTAGCGTAAATGCAACTGTATGCCGTTCGACAAAACTATTGTGTAATTCTGCCCCAATATTACTTGAAATAGATTGTGAGGAAAGTTCGTACGCGTAAGAGAACATTGCGTTGGCTTGCCGAGCTGAGCAAGTGACTAAGCACTAATCAGTACTAAACTAAACAGTACTAAAGGACAATACTTGAGTGGTCAGCTTTGTGTATAAGTAATCAACCATTAGCATCCAAGCACACAGTCATACGGCTAGAAAAGAAAGCTTTGTAGCTCTTCTTTGTGGCCTTATGGCTGAAGTTTGTTGGATGTCAGTGAGTGATTACTTGCTTATTACAAATATTCTCTGCCTTGAGGGAATTACTTTAATTAGTGGACAAGCATCATCATTTATTGCGTGCATTTCTGCTGTGACTAGCTCAAGGGACAAGAGGTTAGTAAGCCTTGTGAGGTGGAAGGCCATTCCAGCCTTTAGCGGCAAAAACAAATCAATATTGAAATGCAGTGGCATGAGCTAACTAGGCACAACAGAACTAGTGCGGCTAGTGCAGAAGGAAACATGAGTAAGAACAGATTAGTTGGTTATGTGACGGTAAAGAGTTAAAAAAAAAACCTGCAGTTTCTGCATGACATGAAGAAATTTGAAGATTCACCTTTGGTGCTGTGAAACTGGAGCTTCAACAATAGTCTGAGAAAATAAAACAAGGGCTCAGGTCTGAACTCTTCTAGGATTTTAGTTACGTTCGGTTTGTGCCATGCACCATTAGAACGCCCAAGGTGATGCCACACAGAGGATCTGAACGCAAGTAACTTGGAAGACGGCGATGCTAAGTGCATGTTATGGTGTAAATATCCTAGGCTGTGGGAGGGCGTACAAGCATTATGAGGTGAGACCATGCCAGCCATGTGAATGGCTGAGTGTTTCAACCAGTATCCAGTGAATATACCTTTCTCGGTAAGGCCTTGGCAAAATAAGTAGGCAAACGTTAGCAAACAGGCCATTCTAGAGCATGCAAAATGTTGTTTTGGAGAACTAAAACAGGGGTATTTATTGCAAGATGGCAGACCCCTTAATATAGCCATCAGTGAAGGCATGTAACAAAACACTGAAAGAAAAGCCATAATGTAGGTATTAAAAAGCTGAGGCTCAAGGGCAATGCCTTGGGGGACATCCAAGACTGCAGGAAAAGGCAGGATGCGTAAGAATTGGCAAGGGAAATCTGCTGACGGCTGGCTTGGATCCAGTTTAGAGCTATTGGATACAAGTTAAAGCACGACAAAAAAAGCCATACATGAATCACATGCTTTTTCAAAGCCAAGAAGAAAAGCATCGAGGGGGATATTGCAGTCAAGGTGCATGTCGTGAAGAACAAGAGCAAGCTGGCTATTGCAGGAATGTTTTCTAAAAGCTCGCCAATTTGGATGAAACAACTGAATGGGCCAAAACAATCTAGCAGGCAAAGAGTACAAAATGTGTTTGGTGATTTGCAGCACATAGCAATGGCATAAATAGGGCCATAGGTGCTGGGAAATGATGGGTAAGAAACATAGAGGGGCCGAACTATGATGAGGCAGGAAGCTATCTCCACAGTATGCGCTAGATATGCGTACACCGTGCTTCCTGTCCTGTTGATGTTTGCTACAAATTTCACAAAACTTGGTACGAGTGTACTGTCGGGTGAGCCGGCGGTAAGTTTGCATGTTGAAACTGCGTTAAGGGATGAGGACAACAGAGCAAGAATTGCTACTATGTGCAGTGGTGCTGTTTTCCGACGACTTTGTTCCTAACATACCTTTACCAGCTCAACAGGACTCATTTTGCAGTTTGCTGTTTTAAGAGGTGTCAGGTAAAGCCAATCGCTATTCTTCAACCAACAAACTGTTGTGCCATTCAACACTTCCTTCTAATCATCTTCATAATTTGCAAGATAAATGTACTTCTTTAGTCTCGTATTCAAAATGACACAGATTAATTGCTTGTGTCCTCATCAGAACTAAAAAAATTAACCATACTTTCACATATACAGCCATTCCTCATTAGTGCAGTCCTCGTCAATTTCGACTCAAATTATTAGCAGTATTTCTGGGATCAAACTTTTTTCAATTTACTTACGCTTTGCTAACATAGAAACTTGCTGATCATAGTGGACAGAGTGAAAATGCGTACGGCCCATTGTCGCATGTGTTCTTGTCCCATTAATGTGCAGAGAGGAAAAACTTAAAACTTTGGATTTGAGCAGATAAATCGAACGCTGCCTGAATCATACACCTTTCTTGCACACTGGAATTGCCATCACAATGCTTGCCCTACTGTCTGCACAGACTGTTATGCTAACCCGTGGACTGCCAGGCACACTGACTTCTAACCAGCTCATACACTTTCTGGTTGCCAAAGATCTTCTCTTTCTAGTGTAAAAATCACTGTTAGGGCTCGACGACTCACATCCCGGCTTGGATTGCTCATTGCACGAAATGAAATAACCTGCTTAAAATTAAAACAACAGAATCGCTTGCTTATATTATAACCTCACATATGCCTCCCCGCAGCCCGCAATGCTAGGTTAGCACCTTTTATACTGAGTAAACCGCAGAATAAAAGAAAATTGCGACACTCCTGATTCAGGCATGCGCAGCGGGCAAGAACAGAACTAGGCGCCGGTGCAAAGCGGGGAATCTGCTAATGCAAGCAGCAACAGCCATTTCATTCAAGTAAAGGAACGGGTTCAAATTAAATGTGGTCTTTGCCTTGGCAGGTCAACGGTTCCATTGATACTACAGGACTCTCAAAAAGAGGGCAACGTAGGTATTGCAGAACCAACCACCATGCAACAATTTTTCTTAATATATTTTCTTAATATATATATATATATATATATATATATATATATATATATATATATATATATATATATATATATATATATATATATATATATATATATATAAAGAAATAATATATTTTTCATCAAGACTCGTTAATCCCAACTTGTTCTGTGGACAGTTTTTACCCCATAGGCTGCTGCCACAGTTATTTTTTTGCACAACAGAGTGGAATGCACATTGAAAAGTAGACTCATGAGTTAACACATATTAGAGATTCTACACAGTGAACTAGCCGTGATTTAGATGCGGCAATAATTCTTGTTCGTAATCGCGTAATACCATGTTGTCACAACCTAAACCGAAATGGCTAGAGGAAGTGTTCAGTCACCCATTCATCGCGCAAATATTTATTGCAGACAAATGTCTGCACAGCGGGCAGGAAATAAAAAGAAATGACGCCCCCGAAGATACATCTGCACTGCACACTCATGTTATCACAAAAGTCACACAGTCGGCCGGCCACTCGTAACCCGAGCACCCATAATCACAAAATGTATTGAATGGAGCACCAATACGCATAAGGATTGCGGCGTTGCTTTTGTCGCCGCAGAAAACAGTCCGATGGCCGTGCAGCCAAGATCATGCCACGTCGCACACACGGCTGTACTCGAGCACAGTGCCCGCACGAATCGCGGTAAAAATGGTAATGGATACGTAGCAAAAATAACATCGTGTGGTCGCGATCACTGCAACCATCGCAACGAATGCGACTAGCTGCGTAATGCCACGATCATTTCAGCATTCGGAAAGCACGGCGTCCGTCGTGAGCTTCCGCAGGTACACATTTCGCTGCCTTGACGTAAAAGCACTCGCTCCGATCGCAATCACGTTCACTGCGCGGACACTTGTCACTGTGCTATGCAGCTCATGCACGCACAAGAAATTGACCGTGAGCAGCTGTTACTCGCCGCTGTCCGTGATGATCCTCGCAGGAATTACAAACGCTTGCAACAACCACAAACAGCTCGAAATAAACACTTCGTGACACCGCCACTACACCGCCACTACACTACACCGTACATCCAAAGCGCGTTCACCACGAAGTCCTGCGTTCACAATCTCACCGAAATTGGTCCCGGGTTATATAAATTGGTCGCACGGCATAAGCCGCTGCAAAATAATGGCAACCTATTCCTTGGGTCCGTATGCTTGGGGTGCCACTTCAAGCTTCTGTCGACACAACTCCTACAGCAAATGTGTGTCCTTCGCGTCATTTTCCTTTGTTCGACAGGACTGAGCGTCGCCCTCCAGCAGGAATCAAAATATTTTTTTTCAAGTTTTCAAGGTTGCCTTGGCAAGCACCATTTGTACTCGGTGGTAACCGTTCGTACTCGGTGGTACTTCGAAATCCATGAACATTGGGAAGTAGATCTTGATTACAGCTTAAATTGAATAATCTACTGAGTGTACAGAAAGCCTATACTGTCTAGCTACAAATAAATTGAATGGAAACCTCAAAATTAATGTTGAGTTCTTCATTTGAATAGCTGTCGTCCAAGGACACGTTTTCTTCATGGCGCACAATATACCGCCTCATTAGAACGGGCATGCGAGATCCCAGTTCTACAATCCATTCGCATCGACACAAAATACAGCCAAGCGGCCTTAATTCAAGGCATAAAGGGGGACAAGTAGAAGGATAGGGCCAAGCCCATAGCAGTTTTGTGGGGAACAAAAAACAAAAAATAAGTCCACGAAGGCGGCGTCTACTTCCCCCACGGGTAGGGAGCACATTGCGCGACGGAGAGTTCTACGCTTCGTATTAGACTTGGAAGGTCAGCGTTTATAAAAACCGAAAGTTCCACTTTTCCTTTTTCTTCGAGGAATACTCCAGAGTTTCCTAGAAATGTTTCGGTACGCGGTAATACCGAAATTCAACATGCAGCCGCCAGCGGCGTTCATACTGAAGACGGGCCGGCCTTAGGTCCCGGTTTCTCATTAGTTGGTACCGAAGGTCGCCGTAAGGAGGGCAACGACTGCCAACAGAGCACAAAGGTACACTTCTCATTTATCCCCTCGATGATTAGGGTGCTGTCAATTATTATGCACGAAAAGCTACTCAGCCACCTGTAACGACGACGAACGCGACAGGCTAGGACACCCCCAGACGAAGAGCTATGGTCGTAATTATGAAGCAGATATGTTCTTTATGAATGTCATCATCGAGCGCCGTCGTTTTCTATGCAGATGAAGGCAAGAACCAGGGGGGGGGGGCAATTTCCAAACATGTTACAGTTCGTTACAGGACTTAGTATGTTATAGGACTTAGAGAACGCGTGCTACTATGCCACGTCTGAAGAGATCCCTTGCGAATAGTTCATAATGGAAGTGGCGTCTGAGAGAATTCATGAAATACTATTGGCACGGGGATAATCAGTGATGTTATAGGCGGGTGTCCGCATTGCGACTCAGTATAAACAGTGGTGGACGCTCCGGCGTTTGACGCCGTAGTGCAACTTGTTGAGAGGACATATGCACAGCTTTGTCTCCCTCCCTTCGAGGGCTTAGGCACCCACCACACATTCTTTTTCTTCGATAAACGTTATTCGCCCTCTCCGTCTACAAAATAGGGGCAAAGAAGTGAGCCGGATCATAAGGTAAGCAAGCGAAAAGGTAGTAGTGGAACACGGCAGCGTTTCAATGCAGGCCAAACGCTCAGGCGCACGTGTGCTGTGCAATGTCAGTGCATGTTAGGTCGAAATTATTACGGAGCTCTATTGCGGTACTAGTACCTCTTCCTTTCTTTTTCACTCCCTTCTTTATCCCTTCCGTTCCGGCGCGTTTCAGGTGTCCGCCGATATGTAAGACACATACTGCGTCATTTCATTTCACCACAAAACCAATTTTCATTTTCAGAATGGCGGTCTAGAATCTGCAAGTTCCGTACGTACGCCTATTATGTTGATTCTGCACAGGTCACCATGATGACCTCTGGGCAGTGTGCGCCGGACTGAGCTATGGAAGACTCGTGCAGAACACAGAAGCTTGGTGCCAACACCTGGGCACGTTTGTCTACTTCCAAAACTTCCCTTCCGGCGATACCTGTCTGGCTGAAAAGCCGAAATCGCATGTGGCGGCATGGGTGTCGTCGATGAAACGTTCTCGAAAGGAACAAAAATTGGTATGGGCTCAACCGAAGTCTCTCGTCCGGTCGAAGCGACGCCGCATGGAGGCACGGCCTCCTAAAGGGCCATGGCTTCGATCCGGAGGGCTGATCTGTATACACTGACGTGAGTGAGCGGTGCCCTAAGGGCGGGGTCACAATATATAGTGCTCTTCTAAGTTTTGAATATGGTTACCGGTTCCAAAATTGTCCGCATACATGTTCAGAGGCCCTCATGTCTGCGAAAATGAACCCAACTGTCATAGCGGACCAGCATCCGCGCTCTTTTGCACCTGCAGGATAAAAGTCAATATCGCAGCATAATACTGTAGAATGTAAGAGCAATTTCAATCCTTGTTACTTTAAGAGTAGTTCACTACGATCACCATGTCCTTAGGAACTCTTCTGTGGCGTGTCCGCATTGAAAGAACAATCTTTATCTAGTTTAGGCAACGTGTACTGTGTAGCTTAGCACCGACTGCCGACCAAACCACGTTCTTCAGAAACCTCTAAGTATTTTTCATTGATGGCCACCACAACAGCAGTTAGAAATATGCGCTGGGTATTGGACGCGCACATATTGAGCAATCATCATTGCTGGATGCCGACGACCTCTTGCACTCTTACATTCTGATTTGACGCCGCACCTTTGGCTGCGCCATTTAAGTGATTGCAGCGAACATCAGCGCACTAATCACGCCAATGGCTGGCGAAGAGGTCTCGCGCATAGAGCGGCTCTTAATTGGCCTTGATCAGGCCTTCTCAGCCAGGCCAGATGCCGCGCGGCTTTGTTGTAGCAACGAGCACTTCCGTTGTATTTAGCCTCCAAAGTGTTCCTATCCGCTACTAAGTTTCCAGACAAAGAGCTTCTTCGGAGCCACTAATCTGACCATCATGTTTGTGAATTGTAGCGTTAAACGATAAAAGACGATGCCAGAAGGAAGCGCCGGTCGGACTTCTGTTTAACCCATCGAAGCCTCTCATGCTGCAAACGCCCAGGCCTGACAAGGTCGAAAGAAAGAATCCGAGCGATCAGGTTGCATCACAATGATGAAAGATTACTGATGTCCATTGAAATTAATGTTGTGCTGCCCTTTTGAGAGCAGTCTATGTGTTTTCCTTTCCATAGAGTTCACTTCAGGCAAGGTAATCACACCTAGAGAGATGCGCGATCGAATTCGGGCCAAATCTATCCCCAAGAGCATGCAAACGCACGGTCACGAAAACCGAAGAAGCGCCAGGGCGAAGACGCTAAGCAATAAGTATAGAGTGGACGATTGTGCCGACCTCTCTAAGAGGGTAGGGGCCAGCGAGATACGGAGCGAAAGTAGCTTTTAGCTAAAAATATGCTGAGCACAGTTTGCAGCGCAGTAAGGACGAAGCTGTGATTTGCACACGAAATCGTCGAGCGTCTCAGAAACCCGAGGTGCGAAGGGAGACAGCGCAGCAAAGATCACGTGATTCAATCGTGGAGGTGGCAGCTGTCGGACATTGGCTCCGTGCTGCCATGGACCTCCCTTATTTGGATCACCTACGCAAGCCTCCTGCATTCCTTGCAAGCGTGGAGGTGGCAGTCGATGAACTGAGGTCCGTGCTGCCGAGAGGCACTCTTGGATAGCCTGCATTAAGCCTCCGGCGTTTCGAGATGCAGTCGATGGGTCTCAGCTACGATTTTTCTTTCTGCTGCTGCCAAGTTCTTCGGGCTCTTGACAAGAGGTCACCGGCGTCTTCCTGCAGTCCTCTCAGCTCCTATACCACCTGGCTCGTTTTCTCCGCTTCCGTCGACGCAACGCCAGCGACGCGTCGCAGCTCATCAACCCGCGTTCCATCCGTCTGCAAGGCATCCCCGCTTCACCTGGGGCGGTCTATATCTGATGAACGCTTTCCTTTTATCTGTACTGTTGCCCGCGTGTTCAGTGTGTTTTTCTTTCTCTTTGCTCTTTCGTTTCAACCTGCACGCGATAGCGTTCCACTTCGGCAGTCGATGACGCGTTACCGATACGCGACAGACGGTAACGCCAAACGCGAGGGACGACAGTGGCAAGCAAAGCTGGTGTTGTGCAGAGCTCTACCGCTCAGGCCCGCCAGTCCCAGGGAAGGAAGGAAGGAAGGAAAACGTTTATTGAGCTCTAGAGAGCAGGTGAGGTAGTCCATGGCTCCGCTAGATGCCGCTGCCAGCTGTGCTCGCCGGATCAGCCCAAGTCAGACGTCCTGACGGTCGTTGGAGAGCATTCCTTCCCATTGCTCCGCACTCGGGTTTGGTATTTTTGGTGCCACCTCTATTTTCTGGCAGGCCCACGTTATGTGATAGAGCGTGGGTGTTTCATGGCACCATGGGCATTTGTCTGTGTATTGTGTGGGTTGAATTTTGTTGAGTGTATTTTAGATTCGGGTATGAGCCCGACTGTAGCAGCCTCCAGGCGACGGCTCTTCTCTGGAGAGAGATTTATGTGGTGAGGGTACCGTTTCCTGCAGCCCTTGTAGTGGTTTAAGATTGCCGAGTAATCTATAGGGACAGGTTCGGCTTCCTCGAGGTCGCTTGTGGGGGGAGCTCGGTAAAAAGTGTACCCTCGAGCTACCCTGTCGACCACTTGGATGCCTTCCCCTCCCTCATGTCCCGGCGTCCATACTATCGCGTTTTGTTGTTTCTTCTTCTTGCGCGCTTTGTTTGGGTCGGTCCCCAGAGAGGAGTATGCGGAGCGCTATGTGAGCTATTCTGCCTAACATGAAGTTTCGGCATGCCGTTTTAGAGTCGGTTAGTATTGTTAAGGATCGCTTAGTCCGGTAGCCCTGCGCTGCCACTAGAGCGAAGGCCACTTCTTCAGCCTCGACTACCGTGCAGTCCCGTAGCGACGCGCTGACGATTTCCCGCATGTCCGACTTCATCACAGCGTTGGAGTTATTTTGTCCCGTCCTTCTTTAGTATGTGGCTGCGTCCACATACACCGTTGTTGCCTGGGGGACTCGTGATTTTTGGATGTACTCGGCTCTCGCCTTTCTGCGTTCTTCGCTTAGGTTAGGGTCCATGTTCTTGGGGATGGGGGTCACTCTAATTGTACTCCGTATGCCGTCAGGGATAGTCGCGGTTCGCTGGATTTCTTGTATTTGTTCGTTGCATCCCTACTTCTGCAGAAGCTCCCTGCCAGACGGAGTCTGCTGTAGTCGCTGCAACTGGGCGACCGGTTGTGCCTCTCTGAGTTCTTCAAAGTTGTTTATCAAGTCCTAATGCTAAAGTGGATGTGCATTGTGGTAGATAAAGTGGTGTTTTGTATGCTTTACGTGTAATCGCATCAATTTGTTGGATTTCGCCTTTGAATTGGGTGATATTATGGGAGACTCGGATGATCACCAGGCTCCTGACCAGCTTTAGCGTGTCTTCATCTCGCATGCCCTAGCGTTTATGGGAGACGCGCGTGATAACGCGGGCAACTTGTAGGGTGGAAACATTGAGTAGAGCAAGAGCATGTGTACACCGTTGATTTGATTATATATCCACAAGCCCAAGGTTCTGATGAGTGTTTTCTCTGGTATGGGTTTTCCCTCTACGTTGACGTTGAGCCTAAGCTACGACTGTGCTCTCTGGCCAGCGCTTGGGGCATGCATCCCACGTTGAAAGCACTTCAATTGGGCGGCAGAAATGGCGCCCTGGGGTGAAGCGAAGCCTTCGCCGCGGTTTCAGACGCCGTCTCCCTCGCAACACCCAGCGACGAGTGCGGCGACCCAGCCTCTGCGCCGAAGCATAAGCATGTCGTCGCTCATGACCGACAAGGACACCCGCAACCGGGTACCACAGAGCCAAGAAGCTGTTGCCCGAGGGTGGCCTGGGCAGAATGCCGCCAGAGGACGGGAACGTCAAAAGCAAGAGAGGATAGTGATGCCAGGCAGCCGAGTGCAGCTACCTACAGATCCCGCTTACCGGCCAGACATCCGACTGCACCAGCAAGGGCCTCCTGTTAAGCTGAACAGGCATCACAAGGATCAAAAATGCAGGGCCTCAAAGGAATCATCGGGCCTCGTTTAAACGTGTAACCGGTCCTCGTGTAGCCGGGCCTCGTGTAACCGCCGCCTCCCAGCTGCCAATGGTAACATTGACCCGTGTGGCGACACGAGCTCGGGGCTCTCGAACGCAAGAAAAGAGGACCCTAGTGCGCTGGCCCCTTACCGTGCACGACATCGAGAAGCCCACGGCCGCTGAGAAGGCGATATTAAAAGTTGAAGAAAAGCCCAAGCTCCTTGAGAAGATGTTTGAACTGCAGTCCGCAGCCAATCTTCAGGCGGGGAAGCAGTATCCGAAGCCTCGAGTCTGACGGCTGAAATCGCCTCCGCCAAGGCTGCGAAGGAGAAGGCTGAATAACTAGCTTCCTTTTCTTGCGAAGAACGATCAACCAAGGACAGAGACGAATTGCGAAGACTCTGCTAGTGCTTGAGGCGGAGGGAAGATTATAACCCCCCGAGTGCGCCTACGCATCCTGACACTGCTGCCAGCGAGTAGCAGGAGGTGGATGAGGAGGAGAAAGCACCACGCAAGGCTGGTCGCCGCCGCCGACGACGACGACCGCTCTCCATCAACTCAACCCATGCACTTACAGGTGGTTAGGGCGCCAGCACGCCAGCACTGCCAGCCGACGGCCACCTAAAAGCCGACATTAAAGCTCCTTGAGAAGATGTTTGAACTGCAGCCCGAACTCAAACTTTAGGCGCATAAGGGACTGGCGGCCCAGAAGGAAGTAGACCAGCTTGAAGCCCTCATAGCCAGTGAGTTCAAAATGTCCGGCACGCTGGAAAAATCGGTTGCTGAGGTAGCACCCGAAGCCTCGAGTCTGACGGCTGAAATCATCTCCGCCAAGGCTGCAAAAAACAAGGAGGCCGAAAAACTAGCTTCCTTTCTTGCGGAGAACGACAGTTTGAAGGCGGACCTGAGTGCTGCCAACGCGGATCTGCTACAGATTGAGGCATCGCTCACAAGAGTCACCAAGGAGAGAGAAAAATTGCGGAAGACTCTGCTAGTGCATGATGGGAACCAGCCAGTGAGCCTACACCTCTTGACTTCATCATCTTATCCATTGTTCTTCACCCTCAGTTTCACTGTTCCCCTGGGAAGCCACAGCTTGACTCGATCATGGTCATCCTATTCGCTCTTTTCTCAGTGTCGTTCTTGAAAGCCAACGATGAGCACAGTCACCGAAAATATTTTATCCTTTGTGTCCCCAGGAAGCAGCAAGTGGCCTTGATCATTCATCATCATCTTAGCCTTTGCTCCCCGCCATCAGTCTCGCTATCCTCCTTGGAATCCAAAGCTGGACACGGTCACAAGTCATCCTATTCGCTCTTTTCTCGGCGTCTTTCTTGGAAGCCAAAGATGAGCTTAATCCCCTAGAATCTTTTATCATCTTAGCCTTTGCTCTCCACCGTCAGTCTGAATGTCCTCCTCGGAAGCCAAAGCTAGACTTTATGACCGGTCATCGTATTCGCCCTTTTCCCTGTATCCTTCTCGGAAGCCAATGTTGAGCTTAATCACCGAGAATCGTTTTACCCTTTGTGTCCCCAGAAAGCTGAAGTTGGCCTTGGTCATTCATCATCTCAGTTAGCCTTTGCTCTCTACCACCAGCCTCGCTGTCCTCCTGTGAAGCCAAAGCTCGACTTATTCACCGGTCATCATATTCGCCCTTTTCTCTGTGTCTTCGGAAGGCAATGTTGAGCTTAATCACCGAGAATCTTTTTACCCTTTCTGTCCCCAGGAAGCAGAAGTTGGCCTTGATCATTCATTATCTTAGTTAACCTTTGCTCTCTACCACCAGCCTCGCTGTCCTCCTGGGAAGCCAAAGGTGGACATAATCTCCGGTCATCGTATTCGCCCTTTTCTTGGTGTGCTTTTCGGAATCCTTTGGCGCATGGGTGTAAGAACTCCACTGGGTTTCCTGTGAAGCCAAAACTGGACTCGATCACCGGTCATCCTATTCTTTTCTCGATGTTTTTCTTGGAAGCCAAAGATGAGCTTAATCACCGAGAATCTTTTTACCCTTTGCGTCCCCAGGAAGCAGAAGTTTGCCTCGATCATTCATCATCTTAGCCTTTTCTCTCCACCATCAGCCCTCGCTGTCCTCCTGGGATCGTATTTAACAAGTGTTGTTCACCACAATCACCATGTCCTTAGGAACTGTTGGTTGGCGTGTCCGCATTAAAAGCAGTATCTGTTGCTACTTTAGGCAGCGCGTTTTGTAAAGTTTTCCACGAACGGAACACGTAGCACCTGACAACAAGCTGGTCGATCTGCGCGAGAAGAGAGATCGCGTAGAGCGATCTCCTCGAGCGCAGAGCGACTCACGGAGCCGCCGACTGGACTGGACCTGCGTGTCCTATCTCCCTTGTGTGTATTAAAGTTTTCACCACCACCATCTGGACGCGGCAGCGCACCGCCACACCAACAAGCTATACCGCCGGCAGTGGGTTTTAGTATGCCAAAAGATGGAGGAAGATGTCAGCGCGCGGAGGCTGTTTGACACACTGCGGCACATCAGCACAGTCAAACTCTCAACCTCTGGCGTCCTCGCCATCTCCAGCGGGCTCAGCTCTGAGGAGCTGGCGGAGCGCTTTTCCGACCGGTTCGCGCCGCCCAGCCCCGCAAACGCAGCTAACATAGTTGCTCCCGAGAGCCCCCAAAGCAACACCAGTCCCCGTTCCATCAGCTCGGAAGGTCCATGTGATGCGGCGTTCACCGCGGCGGAAATGCGCTGCAGCGCTGCCGCCGCCGCATGGCACCCGGACCGGACGGGGTGACCTACAAGATGCTGCGAAACCTGGATGCGGAGCATCGCCAGATCCTCTTGCAGCAGATCAACCAGATGTCGGAACGCAGGGAGCTACCGGAGGATTGGCGCACCTCGGTCGTTTGTCCCATCCTATAGCCAGGCCGCCCACCTACGGAGCTGACCGGATACCGGCCAGTGGCACTAACATCAGCACCAGGTAAGCTCATGGAGCATATGGCGTTGCAGCGACTGAACGAGCGGGCTGCGGAGGCTGATTTGTTTGACGAGCAGCAGACGAGTTTCCGTGGGATGCGGTGCAGGGCTGATTCAATATCGGATGTCACAGCGCTGGAGAACGCCAGGGTGGCAGGACCGATCGCGCTGCTGCTGCTACTGGACGTCGCGGGCGCTTTTGCAACGTTCACCGCGCAACAATTCTCGTGGTGCCTGCGGGAGCCGGTGTGCCAGTTCCGTACCATGCCTGCAAGAAATTTGGTTCATAATACCAGACACGCGATTACGTGGTCACACGTCTCGCCAGGGACAGAAATAAACCGAGATGTTCCTGTTGTTGTTGTTGCCTTGGTCAGCCAGCAATTGATTGGCCACAGGCAATAATGTTTATTGGCCAGAGTTCAGTGGGGAGACCCCGTAGAATAGGATAAACTGCTGTCAAGCTAATGATTGTGCCTTATTTGGACCGCAGTACATCTTTTTCTTTTTAGAACCTCGTACAATGCGAGGCGGAGCGAGAGACGATTCAGGCCAAGGTGGTTAAGCTACTGCTTTATTTAAATGGTAACATTATAGTGGTTGGCTTTGCCCACAAGACTCTGCGGCGCTGCTTTCTTATACCCCCATTCCAGCGGGAATAGAAAAGAGAAAGAAGATACTACTGTACTGTACTCTGAGTGTGAATGAAAAAATTCCAAGCCCATGCCGCTAACAGGCTTTGATCTGGCAGTGGAATTTCGTAGAACCATTTTTTGCGCCGCTGCCAGTTCTTTGAAACCACACTGAGCTGATTCGGACTTCGTTTCGGGAAACAAGGCTTAGAACTTGGGAATTCAACATCCTTCCTAGTTATGATTTCTTCATATTTACTTACACTGTGATCATCTGACTCTTAGCTGATAATGAAAATGACTGCGGTGTCGAGGTTCCCATTGGACCGGAGGCCACCTGCACGGCCCGGCCAGCGCCCCCTTAAGGTGCATCCAGAGGGCGGGCCATGGACTGGCCCGCAGACCGGTCACGTGGGGTCGACCGCGCGTGGCCCGGCCGCGCCTGGCCGGCAACAGCATCCACACGACGAACCAAAATAGCAGACGACATGGCGGGCCAAGCTTCTGTGATCAGCTTGCAGCAACGCTCGTCTCACGCTTCGACATTTGGCGGCGAGAACAAGCGGAATCCGCCGCCGCGGCAGAGATTCCACCTGAATACCCAGCGGAAAGCTCGATCGGTACGGATCGGTACAGATTTCTGTCGCGGCGCGGAGGAGGTTGCATTCCGACAGAGACAAACATGGCGGCGCGCTTCTAAGCAGGACAGCTCGCTTCGGACTGAATTCATCGCTGTTACTGCCTTTTTTGCTGCGTTCCCTGGCAATAAATGGTGCACCCATTTCTCACTTGGTCTCATGTCACCTATAAGAAGACGTATGAGTGAAATATTTGCGTTATTTTTTATTTAGTGTGACGATTGTGCCCCTTCTAGGCTTAAGCGGAGCGTACGTTTGTGACAAAAAAGTTACCCGTCCTAACAACTAGATGGCGCCATAAGGCTGAGCGTATCCTCCGTCTGTGTTTGCATACGCTGAACTAAATGTGGGAAATGTGAGAAATGCGGTAACATGCTTCACCTCACCATGTCTTTCATTCCTCACCCTCGTCCTCACGAATTTCCATACGCCCATCCTTCCTCACCCTAACCTCACTGAGTGAAATCCTCATGAGATGAGGGTGAGAACGTCTTCATGAGGGTTCGCCCTCGTGAGGATGCCCATTTCTGACCAGGACCATCTTCGAAGGCAGCACCCCAACGCAAGCAATTGAGCGCATCGACATCATCACCGACTGCCGCGCATTTAAGCGGTCGCAACGCGCAATGATCTTGCATGCGCGCATTGGCTGCGTCTGGCCCGGGAAACGACGGGTGCGTCACGGAATCGCGACGAGTGACGTGTGTGACGGATGCGGTGCAGTGGAAACACTGGAGCGGCTCCTTCGCTGTGCCGCGTTCGCCGATGCTCGTCGCCGTGAGCAACCTTGGTGAGCCTCTCTGTATTCCTCGAACCGACGGGATTGACGTCTTGTCAGTTCCCCGCCAGGTAGTGCCGCGCAATGACCGAACGCTCCGCGTGTGCTACCTTGGACGATCAACAACTGGACTCCCCACTCCAGCTGCAGTGTACTGCACAGTGTTGTGCGCGTGTGCTTTCTCTTCTTTCATGGATTCAACACACACGCAATCTGTATGTATATATGCAATATTGTGTAAATAGTGTATTTATGTATGTTACTACTCCCCTTACCCTTTATTACTCTCCCCTCACATCTTTTATTTCATTTCTCCTTTCTGCCTGCTATTCTTTATTTCCACTGCCCCAGCTCAGGTTGCCTTTGAAGGTAGGTAGGCCTCAAGCAACGCTGGCACAGCGGTGGAGTGGCCAAGACACAGGCGGTTAATTGCTGGATACAGGAACGTTATGACGGGAAAAGGAGTAGTAATAGCATGTAGACTGATAGATTGGAAGACGCAAGGACAGGAGTACTGTTAATTTTGAGATCAAAGACGGGACAATGGCTTAATGTGCATAATAGTATACAATGTCTGTAATGTTTCAATGTTGTACTGACTGAGAGCGGGAAAAAGAAATTAGATTGGGAGTCACAGCGTTTCTTGAAGGAAATTGTGCATAGCCGAGAGGACACTCCTGTCGAAACGAAGCGCCAATGGAAAGAACAACCGCAGAGGACGCAGGCAAACCCAGTTGGTGAAATGGAATTTGCAAAAGACGCTTTCTCAAATAAGAGAAGCGGCGGCAGAACCGCAGGAAGTCATGCATTGCCTCAGGTTCGGCACAAAAAGGGCACAATGGGGAAGCCGCCAGGCCATATCTGTGAAGGTAGAAATTTAGAAGGGGAACCCGGCTACGCAAACGCGTGAAAGAGACCTCTAGTCTGCGCGAGCACCAATCTTTGCTCCTCCGAGGATGCAGAATATGCTGACATACGGGAGATGATGAAAGACGAGGCAGAAAATTCCTGAAATAGTGTGTAGCTGCGAAACCGCACCGCAGCTGTATATGCACAGGCTGGCAGGAGAGCAATAATTGGGCCGCAGAGAGAGACCCTTGCTAAGGAATCTGCAACCTCATTTAAGTGAAAGCCAATGTGACCTGGTACCAAAAGGAACCTTACCGAATATAGATGGAGCGGGATCAAGAACTTAAAGAGGCATAGTGCAGGAGGCTCAGTGGGTGAGAATAATGAAGAGCAAATGGAGAGAGAGTTCGCCATAACCATGCCCTAGGAAACGGTTTATTCTAATTTTCGAAACCCTACAATTACTGCTAATAATTCAGCCAGATAAATCGGAGTGAAGTCAGAAAGACAGGGAGAAAAAGACCAACCCAGTGAAGGCGAAAAAATTCCCGCATTTGCCTTTTCGCGATCCTGCTAGGCAGCCGTAGCAATAATAACATGAGAGGGAATGGACCTTAGGTGGTCCTGCAGCAAACCCAGAAGAAGAGGAAAAGGCTGCAGCTTTGCATCAAGGAAGGACTGCACGAAACATATCTGCGGAGTATGCAAACGAGACCATGCAGCACTAAAAAAAGGCTGAAGGTTGACAAAGAAATATACTGGAAGCGTGAAGAGGTGAGTCGCACAATTTTAAAAATGTTTGAATTGTTAAAAAGCGAAACCTAGCTGATAACGATCGGATGCGCTCCTCAAGGTGCAGAACAGCATTGGCGACATATTTTGGAAGCCCAAGACAAAGGCGCAACGCCTCACGCTCCAACAGCACAAGCGGGCGAAGTTTATATGCAGGAGTCCCTGAGAATAACACCCAGCCGAACTCTAATATTGGGCGGACGTACATACTGTAAATCATCGGAAGAGTATGCCTCCTCGTGCCTGACCTAGCACTACAAAGCCTGCGAAGGATGCCAATTGCCCGAACTCCTTTTGCAGAAACTTGCTCAATGTGTGGCCGCCAGGACTGAGTAGTGTCCTATATTACTCCGAGATACTTCACCGTCTAAACTTGAGGAATTATGTTATTTCTACAGACCAGGGAGATATTTACAGAAAAAGAAACCGGAAATACTAACAATGCGCATTTCTTCACATTGAGGGACAGATGAATCCTTCCTAACCAGTTGTCAAGAACATTGAGGTAATTTTGCAGGGTTCCATAATGAGTGTGAATGTCACCTGCTGATGCAAAAAATGCCATAACATCGCTGTGCACATAAGTTTTCACAATTTGAATGCATGCAATTGAGCATAGAAAAACGTTAAAAATAACAGGCGGAAGAACTTATCCTTGCGGTACACCTTTTGTCTGTTGAAATCGCCTTGAGGAAGCACCATTCTGGCAGCAACAAAATTCTCTTATTTTCCAAAAAAGCAGCAATCCAGGCTATAAAATAGCTTGGGAAGTTGAGTTCCTGTAATCTGAGTAACAGAATCGAGTGCTCAATCAACGCTGTCGTATGTTTTGCTGACATCAAAAGTGACAAGCGCAGCTAACTGTTTTCTATTGCGAGCTAATTTAATACGTCTCTCGAGGTCAGTATGAGAACAACAAATTGAACAGCCTGGCCTGAAATCAATTTTGACATAGATTCAAGACAGCATTTTCCGAAATAAAGGACATGATATGGCTAAGGGCCCTTTCCATCAATTTTACTAGGTTCGATGTTAATGAAATAGGGCGTATGTTGCCTAAAGTAAAGCTCTCCTCTTGCTTTTTAAGCACTGGAACTATTTCAGCAAGACGCCACTAATGAGGTATCCAAGGACCTTTAATGGAATGGTTAACTAGAGCCAACAGGTCTTCAGGAGATTCATTGAACAAAATTTTTATCTTAGATGAAGTGACCTCATCGGGGCCAGCAGTCGAAGGGGATAAGCGCAGAACAATTTGTGACAGCTCAGCTATAGAGACCTCACTGAAATCACTTGAGGTGCATGTGAATATAGCTGCAGAAGGTAGAGCAGATGTAAAGTGAAGGTCTAGGCCACACAAAATGTCCTCTAAGGCCTTTGCGATGTCAGCAGGGGACTGAACGAGGATTTAATGTACAGCCAGTGGAATCATCTTGTTGCGCCTCATGAAATTAAACAAAGCTCGTTTATTTCCTGATTCCGAAAGGAAATCATAATGATTGTATTATAGTCCTCCTTTGCACGGGGACAGTGCGCTTAAATGTTGCTGCAACATACTTATAATCCAATCAATTTTTGGGGCATTGATTGATGAGAAGTTTCTGCCAAGGTGCTTTCCGTCGTCTATATGCACGCCTGCACTCAGCATTCCACCAACTGTTCGCGATTGGAACCAGACTTTTGCCTTGCATAGTCCAGTACTGAACATAGATGTGTAGCCTTGCTTTCGGCACTTGTCTCAGCGCATGGATCTGAAGTGATTTGGAGAGCTGATTTTAGCTTGTCTTTATATGAACTGTAGTTTATTAACGTGCGCTCATGTCGCTCAGATAGAGTTAATTTACACGCAAACATGAAACTAATCGGTAGATGATCACTGTTGCACGTTCAACAGGCGCCCAAGACATAACAGAGACTCCTGAGGAAAAAGTTAAATCAAGGCAGAGTGGCACTGACTCCAAACAAACGTAGGCAATCCGGAATTGTTGCAGATCAAGTTGTGGTCAGAAACCCAATAAAATAGCCTAGAACCAAAGCTGTCTGTTTTAAACCACATGGTGCGAATTAAGTCTCCATGTAATAAAACCTGAGTACGGCTACTAGACATGAGTGAGTCAAGGCACCGAGTGTCATGCACACCAGACGGGAAATATACATTAGCTACCGTAAAGGGCTGTTGACCTAGGACACTGAGGTTAATTGCAAGGATTTTACCAACCCTCCCCCTCGTGATGGCCGGTCAAGCCGGAACGAACGGCAATTTTTGAGATGATAATTGAAATTTGTAGTTAGCCATGTTTCCTGTAACGCAATTAAATCTGGTAGAAGCTGATTGCATAGACAATTTAAATCTGTTGAAGCTGCGAATATAAATCGGCAGTTCCACTGGAGTACAGAGTCGATCACACTTGTCTCGAGCGCTCGGGCGGTGTGCTGCGGAGTAAATGAGGTGAAATATTTTCGCACCTGCTTTGCTAGCGGTAAGGCGCTGGTGCCTGTGCGGTTCAGGTGTCTATTCTGTTGCTGTCCAGCGCAACCAAATAAATACCTGCTTCAGAATTCCGCTTTATTTCCCCTGGATGGCATCTCTCCGAGCACTCTAGGCAAATGTGGTCGACTCTGTATACTTAAGAACCCTATGTTGGCGGGAGTGCCGCATCCGCGTGCCTTTCCTAGAATCGTGGTCTTTGGATTTTGACTAGTTACTTTTCTTTTTCTTCGCCTGGGGGCAAGGTGGATCTCTACGACTAGGTGGATCCACTACGACTACTGCTTGAGTCTGGGCTGAAAATTCATTCCACAACTGAATAGAAACGGTGGATGAGGTCGTCATGTTCAACTTGTGTGCAGTAAAGGACGATGTATCATGGATGTGCCTGTAAGATATTGGTTTATCACGCGTCGCACCGAGTGAAGAGCGCGTAGTTATCGGGAAGCACCTGCCACGCCTAAAACTTTCGGCGCCGCTTCAGACTGTCGAAGGGCTTGGTGAGGTGACTGCGCGGAGAGCTTTCGGACACGCTTCACAGACAACGCATGGCGCTCACAATCGAGGACCATATGCTAGGTACGTTGCGGTCTCTCACCTCCGGCAGTTTCCAGGCGTCAGTTATTAGCGAATACAGTCTTTATACGCCCCAGTGGGCGGTGAGCAACTGCATCAGCGGCTTCGCATTAACGATTGTACAAGTAGGCAAGCAGCTGCAGCGCGTTTTACGCGCTAAAAGTGAACTCGCAGCCGACAAGGAAAGTTAACTGCGATGCCGGCGAATTGGTGGCTTAACTAAGAGCATAGACGTCGCAAAATTTGCGCCATTAACGGCACCATGGTAGCGCACTGCTCAAAACGAACCGCACTGGTGCTGAAAAAGCTACAGCGCCTTAAAGGCGATGATCGTATTGTCACGGTGTTGGAGACATGATAGGGGCCCGGCAAGAGAAGGCTCGGCAGCACCTCCTTCGGTGGGAGAAAACGGCGAACTTACACTTCCTTCAATCCACACGCCAACAGCGTCTTTTTGCTTCAGCGCTTAGCTGAAAAATTTCGGCCATCAGCTGGGAAATAAAAGAGGTCCCTCGGTCGGTAATGACGCAGGTCGGAGCGCCGTGCCGAAGGACGATCTGTTTCATGAAGAAATCCGCAACCTCGGACGCTGTTTCCCGAGGTAAGGCTTCGGCTCGGCGTATTGAGTGCGGTAGTCTGTGCCAATGATGATGTACCGATTTCCACCCGAGGACAAGGGGAAAGGTGCGAGAAGGTCCATGCCGATCTGATTGAAAGGGGCACGTGGTGGTGCAATTGTTTGGAGGAACCCCGGAGGCTTGGCGGTCGGGGCCTTATGCCGCTGATATTTCCGACAGCTGTACACATAGCGTTTCACAACAGTGGCAAGTTTGGGTCAGTGGAACAGCTGGCATACTCTGGAAAGCATGCGAGAGTATCCCAAATGACCAGAGGTTGGTTCGTCGTGGCACGCAGAAATTATTTCCTCTTGAAGTGTTGTCGGCACGACGAGGAGGTACGCTCCCGAACTAGAACCAGGGTTCTTATAGAGCACGCCTCGTTGCAGGGAAAACGACGATAGGTGTCGAGAAAAACATTTAGGAACGGTGGCCGACTGACCTTCCAGATAATCAATGAGGGGTCGTACCACTGGATCGGCGCGCTGCTGAGTCCACAAATCAGAATAATGGATCGCCCCAAGGAAACTGTTGTCATCGTCCGTGTCGGGTGCAGCGAGTTCGACAGGCGCACGAGAGAGGCATTCTTTTTCTGTCGTGGAATAGTCAATCTCTGCACGCGACAGAACGCGGCTTGCATAAGCGATGACTCGTTCAACGCCATCCTGGCGCTGCACGAGAACCGCGCCGAGGCCGATGTTGCTGGCGTCGGTGTGTATTTCAGTGTCACTCCGCTCATAAAAATGGCCAAGAACGGGCGCGTATGAAGACGCAGGCGAAGCTCGGCGAAAGCCACGTCTTGCTCGTGTGACCAAACAAAAGGTGTGGCGTCGCGGGTGAGGCGAGTCGGCGATTCTGCGAGGTCAGCGAAATTTTCGATAAAACGCCGGTAATAACTGCAGAGCCTTAGGAAACGCCGAACAGCTTTCTTGTCACGTGGGGGTGGAAATTTCGCCACCGCTGCAAGCCTGTCGGGGTCGGGCTTCACGCCGGCGGCGCTGACGACATGGCCGAGAAATTTCAGCTCTTGGTAACCGAAATGGCATTTCTGGGCGCTTCAATGTCAGTTAGCTGAACGAAGGGCTTCGAGGACCGTTCGCAGGCGTCCAACATGTTGACTAAACGAGTCGGCGAAAACCACCACGTCGTCGAGATAGACTAGGCAACACTGCCATTTAAGACCGGCAAGGACAGTGTCCATCATGCGCTGAAAGGTGCAGGCGCAGAACAAAGACCGAAAGGTAGAACCTTGAATTCATAAAGGCTGTCTGGAGTGACAAAGGCCGTCTTCTCACGATCCCGTTCATCGACCTCGATTTGGCAGTAGCCACTTTTTAGTTCGATGAACGAAAAATACCGAGCGCGCCAAAGGCGGTCGACAGAGTCGTCAATACGTGGCAATGTGTGAACGTCCTTCTTCGTGACTGCGTTCAGCTCCCGGTAGTCGACGAAAAAACGCAGAGTGCCATCTTTCTTTTTAACGAGGATGACCGGCGAGGACCATGGGCTGTTGGAAGGCTGGATAACGTAATCTTCAAGCATCTCCTTAACTTGGGACTTAATGACTTCGCGCTCTATAGACGATACGCGATAGGGGTGTTGACGGATTGGGTGTACGTCATCGTACGTCACGATGTGGTGCTTATCTATGGTAGTTTGATCCACTTTCGACGAGGAGGCGAAACACTCTCTGAATTCTGGTTGACAGCGCGGAGTTGACATCGAGGCTCTCGAGGGAGAAAAGAGGCTGCACTGGTTCAGAGAATAAGCACTCGGAAACATAGGAGATGCGTTCGACAAAGGCTACGGAAGTGGCGCGAAAAAGATGCCGATGATCGTGCGTAAAATTGGTCGCAAGTACCTGTGACTGGCCACTATTAATATGGATCAGACTGCGGGCCACGCACACGCCTTGCGTCGTCAGTAATTAAAGGTTGGTTTCGGCAATGGCGTCACCGTCCTGAAATGATTCGCACTCAACCGTAATGAAGGCGCTGGTTTGAGGTGGCAGGCTGACAGTGTCCGTAGAAACTCGAAGCGTCTGGCTTTGTAGCGCTGCACTGCTGAGGGCGACAGCATTTTCAGCTGAAAACGTGACCTTGTTATCGCATAGGTCAATAATCTCCCCATATTCACGCAGAAAATCTACACCTAAGATGAGGTCGCGCGAAAAGTTATTCAGAACAAAACAGCACACGACAAATGTGGAAACCCGGATTTGAACTCGGGCGGTGCACATGCCGAGAGGTGCAACCAGATGGCCGCCCACAGTGCGAACATGTGTGTCAACCCATAGCGTGAGAACCTTTTGAGAATGGCGGTGAGCTGGCTGCTTAGAATCGAATAATCAGCACCAGTATCTAATAACGCTCGAACGTGGCGGCCATCCAGAATCACAGCTATGTCTAAGGAAAGCCGCTCGCGAGTTCGAAGGCTCCGGGGGGGATGATCGGGCACAGGCGTCGTTGTCTGCAGGCTTTGGCACAGGGAATTCGTCGGCGTGGTGTGTGCTTTCTAATGGCGTCAGTGCGTCGGAGAGACCGGAGAGCGCAGGCGCCGTAATCGTCGAGGCGCTGCCATGCGTCAGCGTCGATGTGTCCAAGCGAGCGGGTACTGCGGACCTCGAAACCGTCGAAGTGTCGTTGTGTCGAGGAAGGGTCGCTGTGTCGGAGTGAACGGTGACCGCGGACTTCAGAACCGTCGAGGCGTCGGCATGTCGTGTCAGCGTCGATGGGGGGGTCGCACGGACAACGATGTCCAGCGAGCCCACCCTCTAAGATCGCTGGCTGCAGGTTTCCCGCCGTGGGCTGGGCGACCGGCCTTGCGCAACCCGGGAAAAATTCGCGGTAGATGAAGGACAACCCCTGCGGGATGGAGATCGAGCCTGCTGGCGACGAGACTGAAGCCAACGTTGGTATTCAAGGAAATCTCCGATGGCCCGTGGTCGTTCGCCATAGCGGTGTAGAGGAGAATCGGCGGGAAAGCCTTCGAGGCCCACACGGCGGTAGGGGCAGTGCCGGTACAGGTGACCTGGTTCGCCGCAGTGAAAGCATAGGGGGCGTCGGTCGGATGTGCGCCACACGTCGACTTTGCGTGCAGATGGTCAGGGAGCTTCCACGTATTGCAGCACGGATGCAGGCGGCCCCGGCACTTCAGCAGGACCCGGAGCGAAGAACGCCGAAGCCGGATCAGGGCCCCGCAGGTCTTCGGTGTAGGTGAGACGACGGTCAGGCGAGACAGGAGGATGGGATGGTCGAGGCTCATCGGCAGGAAAGGACGGCCGGAGCGCTTGTTGCACCTCCTCACGGACAAAGGTCGCTATAGAGCTTGGAGCTGTGGGAGGAGCCCCGTACAGTTGGCGGAGTTCGTCGCGCACAATCGAACGTATGAAATCGCGTAGCGGGGAGCCGTTGGTGCCGTGGAATGGTAACTCACCGCAAACGGAGGCGGCAGACACGGGTCGATCGTACGTGGACGCTCTTTGCTGAAGAACTTTTTCAGTCGTCGAAGACTCAGTGAGAAATTCGGCGACAGTCTCGGAGGGCTGCGGACAAGGCCAGCAAAAAGTTGCTCCTTGACGCCACGCATGAGATGGCGTACCTTTTTGTCGTCGGGCATTGCAGGGTCCGCGCGCCTGGAGAGGCGCGTCATTTCCTCTACATACGCTGCAACATTTTCATTTGGAAGCTGAACGCGAGATTGCAAAGCGCGTTCCGCCCGTTCGCGACGATCCGAGCTGCCGTATGTTTCTAGAAGACTACGCCGGAACTCGCTCCAAGAGGAAAACTGATCATCACGGTTTTCAAACCAGGTCCGAGCGAAATCGTTAAGACTGAAGTATAGACGTTTCTGAGGTGGGCGGCGTCGTCCCACTGGTTGAATGCGGCAACTCGCTCGTAGTGCTGCAACTAGTCTTCCACGTCCTCAAATATTTAACCGTGGAAGGACTTCGGGATGCGGGGGTTCTAGAGCATAAAGAAGGGTGTGGGCGCCCAAGGTCGCGGCAGCGATTGGGGTGGTCACGCCAGGCATTGAGGCGGCGCCAAGTTGCTCCGAGGACATACCCGATGGGTCAAGCTCGGATGGTAAGCCTCGAATCCGGTGGCGAGGACGGTAAACAGGCGTGTTGACGAGTATAGGACTGGAGCGCCGGCTGACCGTTGGGGTGCGGTTCATGAGATCGATCCCACATCCCCCAGATTTGTCACGGTGTTGGTGACAAGACAGGGACCCGGCAAAAGAGGGCTCGGCAGCACGTCCTTCGGTGGGAGAAAACGGCGAACTTCAACTTCCTTCAATCCGCGCGCAACAGCGTCAACGCCCTTTTGCTTCAGCGCCACCTGGCAATATCAAACCAGGCTCAGGACATGGATGCGCTAAATTACGTTTATAATCGCCTGCGCTGCTGATAAAGCTAACTTAAGCATTCTTTAGGCCATCGAAATGGACACGTAGGATTTAGCCACTGATTCGCGCTTTTCGTGCTCTTGCAACGACTCGCACTTTCGGAAGTAATCTGCATTGTAGCGGGCGTTTCATTCAAAGCGACAAGATCGGCGCATTACAGTTAGTTTTTAGTAAGCGCTAGGACTTATGAGAAAATGCGCCTCATCCCGGCATAATAATCGCTGCCGTTTTGACTATAAGAAATGTCCATAAGACGGTTTACGGCTCCCTTCCCCATCCAGCTCAACGTCGACAAACACAGGCGACGATATTGACGCCCACGAAGGCGTCGAGCCTTTATTAGGCGAAAGAGGCGTGACGCCATGCCGAAAACAGCCACTCAACTTTCTTGGCAAAACAGAATAGCACAAGAATGTGGCCTATTCAGATTTACAAACCGACAGCATGCACGGCGCACTTACGACGGACATAGCTTCAAGAACTGCTTGATGTGCATTTTGCGCGGCACCCTTTCGCCCCACAGTGAGTGCATGAGCAGCTTTTCACTTCAATGACAGGAACGCTGGGTGCGCCACCCCAGCTCTGTTGTTCGTGTGTGCTCAATGGGGCTGCTACCTGCCAGCCGGAGGCCATCGAGCGTATAACCGCGCAAACTTCACTCAGTAGTCATCGAGGCTGTCCATTGTTGGCTGAGGATCTTCGCCGCTTCCGGCGAGATCCTGCTTCTTCGAAAATATTTGAATGGCAGTTTTACTCTCGCTTACTACGAATTTTTTGTTTCTACGCAGGCGAGCGCTATAGCAACTTCCTCCGCAATCTCTATCTTGCGCCCTCGGATAGCTGCCCTGGAGACTGGAGCCCCTTGGCCATTGACGACCGAAGCTACTGCCGCTCCCGTCCAGTCACCCGCCGCGTCAACATAGGCTACGTCGGCTTAATCAATATTACAGAACATCAGCTCCGAGCCTCGGCTCTCTTGGCCCTGTGTTCTACGTTGACCAACCGCTAGATAGGAGAATTCTTTTAATTTGGACACCCGCACACGAAGCCGCCCCCGGTAACGAGGAGGCTCATGAGCTAGCCTGTGTTCTCTATTTTCGGGTAGCCGTAGAGCCCCCCGAGCAATAGGGGAAAGTGGAGGGACTTCCAATCTGCGGGGAAAAATTGTTTACAATTACAAGCTGGGACTTGGGCTGTTATCGCACCAGACCCAAAATTAAATAATATAGAAGCTGTCGCATGGAGGGGGCTAAAACCCAATACATTTATGAACCCATTATGGGCTTACCACGTGTACCCAAGGTAAGGTCTCGGGATAGACACACACTGTGGGGCGAGAGGGTTCCTCGACCACATGATTTCGGGATGCCCAAATTCTCCCGGGGCGGCCAAAAATATTGATATTTAAGAAGCCTAGAAGACCCAGTTAAGAAGCCCGGACCCTGAGCTCCAGCGCGAAACCATCCATCTGGCGGAAGAGGCCGCTACCAGTCACGGACTGCCAGCCAGCCTCAAGCCGCGGACACGCAACTCCCCGTCTCCCAGAGCTGCTTGCCGGCGGCGGGAAGAAACGTCTTTTCTGGTGGAAATAAAAGTTGTTCAATCAATCAAACAATCAATTAATCGACGCTGTCGACTCTCTGCTGCAGCATGACAGGTACGTCATGCACACAGCTCAGTGGTGTCAACGTGGTGAGGGTGTCAGCTACCCAGCCACGCTGCCTTCAATGCCGATGGTGCGGCAGCGTATGTGGATAAGAAGGCAACCTGAACTCCCCGACACTGTTGGGGACACTGCCGAGTCCGAATCACCACGAATGGATTCCTAAACAATGAAACCCTGTCGAGTCTGAGAGTGTTTGTTTAAAAAGTTAGGCGTGCCAAGACTCTGCCTTTTAGTTGTAAAGGCGAAGTTTGGAGAAGCAGATTCGAATTTCGGAAACCTGCAGCACCGTAAACGATGAAGACATAGAAGAAAGAGCACAACCGCTGGACGCCAACTCCAACACGGGACAGCAGCAACAACATCTTTATCTCCGAAAGTAAAACCTAAGAAAGAATCTGCAAATCCCGGACGCGTTTAAAGTTGATTCTGCACCGGTCACCAGCATGACCTCTGGGAAATGTGCGCCGGACAGCGCTATGGAAGATCCGTATGTCACGTTGATTCTACTTCAAAAACTTTCGGTGATACTTGTCTGGCTGAAAAGCCGGAAGCGCATGTGGCGACACGGGTGTCGTCGAAGGAACGTTCTCGAAGGGAACAAAAGTTGGTATAGGCCCAACCGAAGTCTCTCGTCCGGTCCAAGCGACGCCGCATGGAGGCATGGACTCCTAAAGAGCCATAGATTCGATCCGGAGGGCTGATATGTATTCAGTGTCATGAGTGAGCGGTGCCCTAAGGGCGGGGTCTCAATATATAATGCTCTTCTAAGTTTTTAATATAGTTACCGGCTCCACTGTCTGAGCACCCCAGCATCCGCGCTCTTTTGTACCCGCGGGAGAAAAAGTCAATATCACAGCATAATACTGTAGAATGTAAGAGGAATTTCAATCCTTGTTACTTTGTCCACTTCTCGCCCTTCGCGCTCCAGAGACGTAGGAAATATTTTTTTCACAAGAGATGTTCACTGCGATCACCATGCCTTTAGGAACTGTTGGTTGGCAAGTTCGCATTAAATGCAGAATGCACCAGCGAACGCCGACCAAACCACTTTCTTCAGATACATATTTAAGAATTTTGCATTCATGGCCGCCACTTAACCACAGCTAGGGATATCCGTTGAGTGTTGGACGCGCGCATATTGAGCAATCATCATTCCTTGATGCCGACGACCTCTTGCACGCTTACGTTTTGATTTGACGCCGCACCTTTGGCTGCGCCATGTAAGTGATTACAGCGAACATAACCTCACTATACACGCCAATGGCTAGCAAAGAGGTCCCGCGCATAGCTCGGCTCTCAACTGGCCTTCATCAGACCTCTTCAGCCATGCCAAATGCCGCACTGCTTTGTTGTCGCATCGAGGACTTCCGTTGTATTTAGGCCCCAAAGTGCTCCTAACCGCTACTAAGCTTCCAGACACAGATTCTTCGGAGCTACCATTCTGACCATCATGTTTATGAATTGCAGCTTTAAACGACCAAAGACGATGCAAGCAGAAAGCGCAGGTTGGACTTGTGTTTAGCCCGGCGGTCACCGAAAAATTGCCATCGACGCCCCTTACCCTGCAAACGCCCAGGCTTACCATCTCCCAACAAGGTCGAAAGATAGAATCCGAGCCATCAGATTGTATCACAAGGATGAAAGATCAGTGAAGTTTATTGAAATTAATGTCGTGCTGCCCTTTTGAGAGCAGTCTATGTGTTTTCTTTTCCATAGAGTGTAAAGTATATTTATCCGCAGGTTTATGCCAGAAAGCATACAAGGTGGAAGCAATATGTTCCGACTGTTCTGATTTCGGGCATCTGCGTGCATTTATCACAAAATTTGGTGTCGTCTTTCTCTCATGCAACATCCCGTGTCGGTGTACATTATATACAGCTAATAAGGGGAGACTATGGTTATTATTAACTCTACTTCTCAGATAGTTGTCACTTCTCGACACTGGCATGAGAGCGCGTGACACATGGCTCGTTGAGGCTTTCTTCGTCAATCGGCTCGTGTACGCCTCCCCTTATCTGGATCTAAAGGGAGCAGAGAGTGAAAAGCTGAACTGCCTGATTAGGCAAGCATACATACAAGGCGGCTCTCGGCGTCCCCAGAAACACGTCCACCGCGAGACTTCAGTTTCTTGGGGTTCGCAACACCCTTGGAGAGCTGATTTTGTGACAACTTGCATCGCAAGGGCAGCTGCTCAGGCAGACAGATAGAAGGCTCTGTATTTCGCACATATATGGCTAGCACCCTTTAGGCCAGGTGATTTCACCTAGAGAGCTGCGCGATCGCATTCGGGCTGATCATATCCCCAAGAACATGCCAACGCACGGTCACGAAAACCGGAGCGGCGCCAAGGCGAAGATGTTAAACAAAAATCATCGAGGGTACGATGGTGCAGTGGATGTTGATGCGGCACGTTATAACAATACAGGCAACGACGCTTTCGCTGCGAGCGCGGTGGGCATCTCTCGCAGGGTAACGGCTACGGTAGCCGAAAGAAAAAGACGTTGCACTAAAGAAAACAGTAGAGATTCCACACATGCATGCTTTGTCCGACCGGTTGTAGAGGGTGGGGACGAGATACGGAGCCAGAGTAGCTTTTAGCTAAAATATGCTGAGCACAGTCTGCAGCGCAGTAAGGAAGAAGCGGTTATATGCACAAGAAATCGGGGGATTTTTGAACGCGGTGCGTCAACAGTGGTGCATCGGACAGCGTAGCGTTGCGCGTGGCAGCCCGTGCGAATTGTGTGTGCGAGGCGACGGCGACGAAGAGCGTGGCAAGCATGAGGAGCGGAGAGCTGACGTCTCTGAAACCCGAGGTGTGAAGGGAGACAGCGCAGCGGAGATCGGGTGATTCAAGAGTGGAAGAGGCAGACGTCGGACGTTGGCTTCGTGCTGCCGTGAACCTCCCTTATTTGGATCACTGACGCAAGCCTCCTGCGTTCCCTGCAACCGTGGAGGTGGCAGCCGATGGACTGAAGGTCCGTGCTGCCGAAAGGCAGCCTTAGATAGCCTGCATTAAGCCTATGACGTTTCGGGACGCCGTCGGCTACAATTAATCTTTCTGCTGCTGCCAAGTTCTTCACGCTCTCGACGACAGACCACTGGCCTCTTCCTGCAGTCCTCTCTGCTTCTACTACCACCTAGCTCATTTTCGCCGCTTCCATCGACGTAACGAAGGCCACGCGTCGCAGCTCATCAACCCGCGTTCCAAACTGTCTGCAAGGCATCACAGCTTCACCTGGGACGCTCAGCATCTGGTGAACGCTCTCCATTCATCTCTAGTGTTGTACCCGTGTTGTGTTTTTCTTGTTTTCGTTTCGTATCAGCTCTTTTACTTTAAATTTTATTACGCCTTCGTTTTGTTTTGTCTGATCTATTTTTTGTTTCGTTCCAACCTGCACGCGATAGCGTTCCCCTTCTGCAGTCGGAGACGCGTTACTGATTCGCGACAGATGGCTACACCAAAAGCAAGGTACGACAGTGGCAGGCAGAGCTGGTGTTGTGCAGAGCTCTGCCGCTCAGGCCGGACGGCCCCTGGAAAATACGACTGTGCTCTCTGGCCAGCGCTTGGTGCAGGCAGCACGGGTTGAAAGCCCTTCAATTGGACCGCCAAAATGGCGCACTGGGGTGAAGCCGAAGCCGTCGCCGTGGTTCCAGACACCGTCGCCTTGCATCGCCCAGTGACGAGTGCAGCTATCCGGCCTCTGCGCCGAAGCATGAGCACGTCGTCGCTTATGAGCAACAAGGCCACCCGCTACCGAGCGCCGCAGAGCCCCACAGCTGTTGCCCGAGGGCCGCTTGGGAAAAATGCCGCCAGATGATAGGAACAGCAAAAGCAAAGAACGATAGTGATGCCAGGCAGCCAAGTGCAGCCTGCCAACGGATTCCGCTTACCGGCCCGACATCCAACCGGGCCAGCGACGGCCTTAAACTCAGCTGAACAGGCATCACAAGAAAGAAAAATTCAGGGCCTCAAGGGAATCTTCGGGGCTTCTACTGGGACCTCGTTAACCGCCGGCTGCCATCTGCCAACGGCGCCCATCGTCCGGTGTGGCGACACGAGCTCGGTGCTCTCCAACGCTAGAAAAGAAGGCCCTGGTGTGCTGGCCCCTGACCGTGCACGCCAGCAGCAGCCCACGGCCAGCGAGAAGGCGACATTAAAAGCTAAAAAAACAAACTCTAGCTCCTTGAGGAGATGTTTGAACTGCAGTCCGAACTGAAAGTTCAGGTGTAGAAGACACTTGCCGCCAGAAAGGAAGTAGATCATCTTGAAGCCCTCATAGAGAGTGAGTTCAAGAAGCCGGCGCGCTGGAAAAGCTCTTGCTGAGGTATCCGAAGCCTCGAGTCTGACGGCTGAAATCGCCTCCGCCAAGGCTACGAAGGACAAGGAGGCGGACAAAGTAGCTTTTTTTTCTGCGGAGAACGACAGTATGAAGGCGGTCTCGGTCACGGATGTCCCCGAAGAACACTCGGACCGAAAGAATGGGCTAAGCGACAGGAGTACCCACACAGACGCACATTTAATACACCCTACGTGACACACACACTAACACACAAAACAAGCAAAGCTCACGCGAAACACAAGGACTATAAATACACACGACCGGGGAACATTGCTACCAGCGTCTACTACTAGCGTCCTACTATTAGCGGTCAGCGTTCGTGCTCACGGTTTGTTCCGTGCGGCTGCAGCGTTGTATAGATCCAGTAGCCGGCGTCGAGGCGGCGTTCGACGTGCTTGGGCGGGCGTCTCTGGCGGCGTCGCTGGTTGCGACGTATAAGCTATCGGTCCAAGCGCCCCAGGAAGTGATGCCGGTGTTGTTGGCATTGGGGGCCCCACCCGGATAGGTGGCAACAGCAGTGGAGACACGCCTGGCCGTAGCATGTTGTAGCGTCCTCCGTTGACTCCCCGGAACAGGCTCAGGCACGGCAGGAAGTCCACGATACAAAGCCGTAGAACGCGAACTCACCGGAGCAGTAGCCGGCGTCGCTCTCTTCCAGCCGATGCGTCCCTGACCCGCCGGAGCCTCCGCTTCTCTGCTATTCCCCCCGTGCCTCGCTCGCCCTCGCCCTTTTATAGCCTCGGCGTTAGTTCACTTAAGCCTTGTCGTCGTCTTCTCCACCAATCATTCCTCCACCTCACCGAATGCTTCTCCACCAATCATCTCTCTCCACCTCACCGAATGCTTCTCCACCAATCATCTCTCTCCGCCTCACCGAATGCTTCATCTTCTTTATTCTTCAGTTAGTCCACGTCGTCTTCTTCGCACCTCTTTCATTAAAATTTAATTCAGGCTTCTTAATATATGTGACAACCTGAGTGTTGCCAAGGCAGAGCTGCTGCATATTGAGGAATCGCTCACAAGAGACACCAAGGAGAGAGAAGAATTGCGAAAAACTTTGCCAGTGCATGAGGCGGAGGAATGATTGGAATACTAGTCTGCCTACACCTCCTGACTTCACCATCTTACCCTTTGCTCTTCACCCTCAGTCTCATTGTTCCCCTGGGAAGCCAAAGCTGTACTCGATCACCGGTTATCGTATTCGCTCTTTTCTTGGTATCCTCCTTGGAAGCCAAAGATGGCTTTATTCACCGAGAATCTTTTTCACTCTTTGTGTCCCCAGGAAGGCGAATGTGGGCTTGATCATTGATCATCTTAGCTTTTGCTCTCCACCTTCAGTGTCGCTCTCCTCCTGGAAATTCAAAGCTAGACTTAATCGCCCGTCATTGAATATTCGCTTCTCTCTCGGTGTCCTTCTTAGAAGCCAATGGCGGGCTTATTTGCCGAAAATATTTTTATTCTTTCTGTCCCTTGGAAGCAAAAACCTGAGCTTGATTATCGATCATATTGCCCTTTGCTCTCCACACTCAGTCTGGCTGTGCTGGAAAGCCAAAGCTGGACATAATCACCGCTCATCGTATTCCCTCTTCCCTCGGTGCCCTTCTTGGAAGAAATTTATTAGCTTAATCCCCTAATCTAGAAGTATTTCGTTGTAAGACAGTTAGTAGGACATCGTGAAGAGCAAAACCGCAATACAAGACGGGACTGAGGCAGGCGACAGCACAGGGTGGTGTGCTGTCGAAAATAACGGAAAATATTTTTATCGTTTTTGTCCCCGGGAAGCAGAAGGTTGGCTTGATTATAGACTATCTTTCCCTCAGCCATCCAGCCTCAGTAAAGGCATCTCACCTGGGAAGCCAAAGCTGGACATAATAGCCTGTCATAGTCTGCGCTCTTTTCTCGGTGCCCTGCCTGGATGCCAATGACTGGCTTAATCTCCGAGAATGTTTTTAGTCTTTGTTCCCAGGAAGCAGAAGGTGTGCTTGATCATTGATCATATTACCCTCTGCTCTCCCCAATCAGTCTCGATGTTCTCCTGGGAAAAAAAGCTGGATTCGGTCACCGGTCGTCGTCTTCGCTCTCTTCTCGGTATCCTTCTTGGAAGCCAAAGACGGGATTAATCACCGAGAATCATTTTAGCCTTTTTGTCCCTATAAGCAGGAGGTGGGCTTGATCATTGATCATCGTACCCTTTTCTCTCCAACCTTACTAGCACCGTCCCACCTGGGAAGCCAAAGCTGGACTTCATTCCCGGTTATCGTCTACGCTCTTTTCTCGATGTCCTGCCTGGAAGCCAATGGTGGGCTTAATCACCGAAGATCTCCTCATCCTTTGTGTCCCCGGGAAGCAGAAGGCGGGCTTCATTATCGATCATCTTACTCTTTGCTATCCACCCTAAGTAACGCCGTATGACCTGGGAAGCCAAAGCTGGACTTCATCACCGCTCATCGTATACGCTCTTTTTCTCGGCGTCCTGCTTGGAAGCCAATGAGGGGCTTAATCTTCGAGAATCTCTTCATCCTTTGTGTCCCCGGGTAGCAGAAGGCGGGCTTGATTATCGATCATCTTACCCTTTGCTATCCACCCTAAGTAACGCCGTCTGACCAGGGAAGCCAGAGCTGGACGCAATGACTGGTCACCGTCTACGCTCTTTTCTCGGTGTCCTGCTTGGAAGCCAATGGTGGGCTTAATCGCCGAGAATCTCTTCATACTTTGTGTCCCCGAGTAGCAGAAGGCGGGCTTGATTATCGATCATCTTACCCTTTGCTATCAACCCTAATTAACGCCGCCTGACCCGGGAAGCCAAAGCTGGACTTCATCACCGGTTATCGTCTACGCTCTTTTCTCGGTGTCCTGCTTGGAAGCCAATGAGGGGCTTAATCTCCTAGAATCTCTTCATCCTTTGTGTCCCCGGGTAGCAGAAGGCGGGCTTGATTATCGATCATCTTACCCTTTGCTATCAACCCTAATTAACGCCGTCTGACCTAGGAAGCCAAAGCTGGACTTGATCACCGGTTACCGTCTACGCTCTTTTCTCGGTGTCCTGCTTGGAAACCAATGGTGGGCTTAATCACCAAGAATCTCTTCATCCTTTGTATCCGCGGGTAGGAAAAGGCGGGCTTGATTATCGATCATCTTACAATTTGCTATCCACCCTAATTGCTGCTGTCTGACCTGCGAAGCCAAAGCTGGATTTACCCACCAGTCATCGTCTAGGTTCTTTTCTCGGTGTCCTTCTCGGAAGCCAAAGACGGGATTAATCACCGAGGATCATTTTAGCCTTTGTGTCCCTAAAAGTAGAAGGTGGGCTTGATCATTGTTCATCGTACTCTTTTCTCTCCAACCTCAGTAGCGCCGTCCCACCTGGGAAGCCAAAGCTGGACTTCATCACCGGTCATCGTCTACGCTCTTTTCTCGGTGTCGTTCTTGGAAGCCAAAGACGGGATTAATCACCGAGAATCATTTTAGCCTTTGTGTCCCTAAAAGCACAATGTGGGCTTGATCATTGATCATCGTACCCGTTTCTCTCCAACCTCAGTAGCGCCGTCCCAACTGGGAAGCCAAAGCTGGACTTCATCACCGGTCATCGTCTACGCTCTTTTCTCGGTGTCCTTCTCGGAAGCCAAAGACTGGATTAATCACCGAGAATTATTTTAGCCTTTGTGTCCCTAAAAGCACAATGTGGGCTTGATCATTGATCATCGTACCAGTTTCTCTCCAACCTCAGTAGCGCCGTCCCAACTGGGAAGCCAAAGCTGGACTTCATCACCGGTCATCGGCTACGCTCTTTTCTCGGTGTCCTGCTTGGAATCCAGTGAGCGGCTTAATCTCCGAGAATCTTTTTAGTCCGTGTTCTAAGGAAGCAGAAGTTGGGCTTGATCATTGATAATATTACCCTTTGCTCTGCACAATCAGTCTCGCTGTTCTCCTGGGAAGCCAAAGCTAGATTCGATCACTGGTCATCGCATTCGCCCTTTTCTCGGAGTCTTTCTAGGAAGCCAATGATGGGCTTAATCACCAAAAATCTTTTTAGCCTCTGTGTCCCTAGGAAGCAGAAAGTGGGCTGTATCGTTGATCATATTCTTATGAAGACGAAGAAGAGGGCAGTGGCGCGGGAGGGAGTGCTCGCTCTAGGCGCTGACCCATTAAATCATATTTTCATCTGTCTTTATGTCGTCCCGTCCGCTCGCTTGTCACCTCGTATCAATATTATCCTTTGCTCTCCACCCTCAGTCTCGGTGCTCTCCTGGGACGCGAAAGCTGGACTCAATCATAGGTCATCGTGTTCGCTCTTTTCTTGGTGTCCTTGGAAGCCAAAGGCGGGCTTAATCACCGGGAATCTTTTTAACCTTTGTTTTTCCAGAAAGCCGAAGGTGGGCTTCATCATTGATCATCTTACCATTTTCTCTCCACCCTCAGTCTCGGTGTTGTCCTGGGAAGCCAAATCTGGACTAAATCGCCAGTCATCGTTTTCGCTCTTTTCTCGGTGTCCTTCTTGGAAGCCAACAATAGCCTTAATCACCCAGAATCGTTTTATCCTTTGTGGACCTAGAAAGCGAAATGTGGGCTTTATCATTGATCATCTTACTGCAGCCCGATCGGCCCACAGCAGTGCCAACTTTGTCCGGATACCACATACAAGAGCCCACGCAGCAATACATCTGCTGAAACTGGAACTCGACATGGCGTTTATACCGCCTCAACCTTTTACTTTAAATCAATACACCGCCCAGCCTCTTCGCGGCAATGCTGCGCTCTTGTGTCCCCTGGGGCTGGGAGTGGCGTTTACGAATGCCTGCTCCCACTTAATCGCAATGAGACTCCTGCTTGTCAGAACTGTGCGTGCGATGAGAAAATTGAGAAGCTACTTTGTGACTGCGTTCCATTTGAGCATGAGCGTATCCTCCTGGCTGCAATGCTCCACAGCTTAGATCGTCGCCAATTTACAGTATCCGATTCTGGGTCATTGGACTAAACCTTGATCGCAGAGGTCAGCTGTGAAGATGCTTTTGAAACTCTTGAAGGACTCATAATTGAGTTCATGGTTGTAAACTTTCATAATACGCCCTGTGTACATTCTTAGTTACGGACTAAGAACATGTGAAAACTTGATCTACCTATCTTCCTTTTCTCGCATTGTATACCTCCCCGCGTTTCCATTTATCTTTCTCTCTCTCTCTAGTCTAGGTAGCGCGACAGTCGGGGGACAACAGTCAATTTTTGTAGGAAGAAACGGGCGACACCTTTGAACCACCATATAGATATTTGGAAACAACCTACGAATTTCACCAATGTAAGAACCCCAAGCAACACAGGTCATCGGCCAAATATTGCAACCGGATTGTCCCATCCTCGGTGTAGGGCCAGGTTTGCCAATACAGTTCCAATGGTGGGCCAATTACTTGTGCTGCTAGGGACGTTAAACCTATTTTAGTTGTATTAACCACTGTTTACACCAAGCTTCAATTAGAGAACGATCTCGTAGGGCGTCGAGGTCACTGTTGTTATATACCGCGCAGCAAATTATTTAATCGTAAGTCATGTATCTGGATCTTAGAGGAAATATTGGCCGGAAGATCATTATTGTAAAGCAGTTCATATGCGCAGCACAGATGAAGCTACATTTTTTCGAATTTTTCGACTTCGCCACAACAGCCCCTTCATAGCACGACTGCTTCTAGTTGTGCGATGTCTGGAAAGGAAAAGCCACAGCGTTAATCATTTAGCCCAGAGTTTATGTGGAAATATAAAAGGACTCTGGCGGTGAACGCGCGTGTGCTATTTATTTCAAATACCTCCTTTTTAGAGAAGCCAGTGCTTAGTGGTTACGAACTTTTAAAATGAACAAAGTATGTTGTACTCACCTTCCTCAACAAATAAAAATATTCAGGCAACAAAAATCGTGCAGTTGATAATTTTAAAAAGAAGGAAGATAATACCGGCAGTTCGGAAGCAGATAACAGACTGAACTCTACCCCAGCACATGCACATTAAACTCGCTGCACTTCATTTTGTAGCGATAGCTCCATTATGGTAGCATTTCGAGCCTTCAGCGTGGCGGCGCCGCCACCCTGTGGCTGCACCGTCACCCTGTGGCTGCACCGTCACCCTGCGGCTGAGCCGCCACCCCGTGGCTGCGCCGCCACGCTGTCACTTGGTTGGTCACGTGGTGCGGAGCAGCTGCCGGCGGTGCGGCGTCGTGGCTAATTGCATGGTTCGTCACGTGACCAGCCACGTGGTGCAGAGCGGCTGCTGCTGCTGGCGGCGCGGCGCGCCAGTGAAACCGAGCTGCAACCGCTGTGCGCATCCGTGTCAAGTGAGACGGAGATGAAGAAGGAACGCCCAGCGAAACACAACGGCGGAAGACAGACTTTGCAATTCAACTTAGCAAGTTCCACCCATCCAGCTGTAGCAATCGCGTCACTCCAGGTTTAACCAGATCTAATCCACCGCCATTATTTTTTTGCTCCTACAATCGAGCCCTCCTCAGGCCAATTTGTATGCTCCTTACGGTGGTGGGGGTGCTCGATATCTTCCCATTCATGGGCACAATTATTGTCTTCGTATGGCTCATCAGAGTCGCAGAGCTCTGCATCTGATATGTTCCCATTGTCAAGTTGGGAAACAGTGTGTGCCCTGCCCCTCCTGCAGATTAATCATAGGAATTCTTTGTCATTGAGCAAACGTGCTACATTCTACAGCACAACCAGAAAAAAAGCTGTAAAAGCGCTTTGACCAAATACCCCATTGCCGTGTCACAAACCACACGGCAACTTTGATCTGGCGTCCCATATAAAAAACACTTGGGCAATGACGAGCGATACGCAATCTCTTCGTCCGGATGTAGTCTTTATGGTGCGGTAATTATGCCCAGTGAACAGAAAAGTGCGAAAAATTTCCGGCATGCACAGGGAAGTATGTCTAGAATAAACGAAGAAATCTTAAAGATAACGAGGCTTACACTTTGCGTGTAGTCCGCCATCTTTATCATCGTTTAAAAACAACACCTGATTCTACGCTGTCAAAGGCCCTCCCAAACCGATTCTTCACACCGCCAGATCGCGTATCATGGAGTGGTACGAGTGTCCCTAAACACGCCGCTTCCATAGCTAGGAACGACGCCCCATCGGCGTTTAAATAGGGGAGTAATTAGTCAATGTCATGTATGCACCCAGCGCAGTCATAAAGCTACCAAAATATTTGTACAAATTTCTCAAAAACTTCGCAGTTAAAGAAGAATTCGTCCTGATCCGGGGTACCAACCCGGGACTATCACTTCACCGGAGCTGTCGCTCTACCAACTGAGCTAACCGGGACGGCAAGCTTATGGTAGAGAGAGAATGAATTGATAAATAACACGAAGTGGGAACTGTGCTGGTCAATTTTTTAGAGGAATCCTCCCCCTCACCTCTTGGGGATTCCCCTAAACATCTGACCATCGGCGTTTAAATGTTCGCGAAAACGCTTTATACAGTGGCCTCAACAAAGGCAGAAAACACAGCGACTGCTCGGCAGCAGCATATGCGCGCCATTATAGTTGCTCGAAAGCGCGCGGAAGCGCCATCGTGTCTTTGATGACCGCCTGCATCGCTTCGGATTGTACACGAGGACGCCAGCCTGAGATGCTACCTCTTTGCCGGGGATGGCGTCGCATTCATAACCAACGCTCTGAGCGCAGACATTGAGCGTAACGCTGTACGTAATCAAGCTGCAGCCCTGCATCTGATGATGATATCGTCAGGCTTAATAGCACATGCCGACGGCGGGGATCGGCCAGGGTGCATTGCGGATACAAACTCACTCATGGGCAAGTAGTGGAGTAAATGGATAATTTTGTGACCTAGACTGGAATTTGGAGGAAAAGAAACGAATGATTCGTGAATGTGACATCAAATGAAGAGCGTTACTTAAGTTGTTTTCACGTAATCCTTGTGACAAACTCGAATATCAACGTACGCATCACAAAACGACGATTCGTTTGGTACCACCGGCATCCCTCTGCGACCACTGGTTTGCCCGCCGCGGCACTCCGAAGGTGGCCCTATTAGGGTTTCGAGCAAGAAGGGTCGTTTGGACGAATCCCTCACGCATACCAGTCTTCAATTCGACTAAAAACTTTGTGTGTCAAATCGTGCCAATTTGTTTGCCACCACTCCGAACCCTCTGTGCCAAACAGGCGGGCCACGATTTTGTCACCAATGGCGATTCCCAAGTGTCACTAGCATTGGCAACCGCTCAGACGGTACATATATATAACGGAACACCAGTACAGGGTGTAACCCGGCCGCCGTGCCGAGACACGCGGTCACTTCGGTGGGATGTCACATTTTGCCGACCCAAGATTTGCTGACCCGAGGTGTTACGGCTATGATTCCGTGATTTAGCCGCCATCTTGAAACCTGAGAGCAGAAGGAGAAACGGGCATGAAACGAGCAATTGTAAGTAGTAAGCGCTAAGGCTCTTAAAGCGGAAAAGAGAAAGCAGCGAATTCTCATTCTAGCAGAGAAATCTGCCTGGCAGAAAATACGCGAAACGCACATCTGTTATACTCAATCAATTCTCAAGCAGCGCCTGAAAATTGCGCATTCTACCACATAAAGTCTTCCCTGCCCCCGGGAAAACTCGGTCTCTGCTCCTGTGGGGACCTGCAAGGCTTAGTCGCAAGTGTCCTTTGTGAAACTCATAAACGCGTACTTTGCTATCAAACTCTTCTCATTCGCATCCATGTTGCTGTATCCTGGAATCTTTTTACCAGGTTTCGTAATGTTTAGACATAAAAGCTTTAACAAAAGCTTTAACAATAATCCTTCTGGCATTTCGGTATATGAAGTCAGAAAAAATATAGACAAGGGAAAGAATATAAGGCGCATGTGACATTAACAAGAGCTTGTGTGTGTTTTCTACTATCCGCCATCAGTTTCCGCTTATTTCTTCACGTCATGCAGCACCAACTATCTCGGCAGCTTGCAGGCTCTCCTGAACAGCATATCGAATCAGTGTGGTTGAGCTGTGCAATTTCTTACCTTCTCAGGCACTACAGAGATTCATGAATTAATGCCCCTTCGCCAGCAAAGCTAACCCCGCAAAAGCTGCACCGCAGCTTAACCCGTCTATTAAACTTTCATCTGCCACCAGGAAATCATCCTAGAGCGACGAATAAATGAAAGCAAGGGGGCAGGAAATGTATATCGTCCTTAATCTGTTCCTGGACAGGGATTTTAGGGACAGCACTAAAAATAACTTGCAGGAACATACAAACGGACAAGAGTGAGTAGGCTCTTCTGGTATTTATTAATGTCTAACTTTCCCCCTCTTACTCTGTGTGGCGCATGTCGCTGTAATCAATAGATTTTTTCCTCTTTATCTCGATCTGGCGCTTTTACCAAACTCTGCTCCGCTTCGCGCGGAAGACACCTTAGCCGACATGCAAATGCACGCAATGGAATGCAAATTACGCTGTCCAAGCAGGCGCCGCATCATCCTCTCGTTCGTCTTTCTAGTAGTGACTGCTTTACGTCAACGCTGTGTTAGAACTTTTCCTGATAAGATTTCCTTTTTGTTTCCGGAAATTTGTTCACACTCCCTATAAGAAAAAAGAAGAGAATGAAACACACCCAAAGAACTCTTTTCTTGTGTGGGTGCTGAGTGAATCACTTGCTTTCCTTAACGCATGGCAACGCGGCAGAAATTCAATGGGTTTGTAGCGCCGAGTATTATGCCTTCAGCAGGAACCTGCGTTTTCGTTAAATGTATGTGAAACAAGGTTAAAAGAAGAAAGGACTCTAGAACACGTAATGAAACAACAACAGGTCGAGCTTCATTAACGTTGAATCAGAAAGCCCCCAGTAAAATAGTAATTAAATTCTCTAAATAGGTCCCAGAAAAGCATAAAACACGACACATGCAACGCCGCGTTCACTTTCAAAGAACGGGCTTCAAGAAAGGACGGGAGATTTCTCCGTGACCTCATAATAGGGACCCTAATTCATCGGCGTTTTTGATAAAGACTCGATGACATATTTGCAGCTTTCTGCAGCTAGCATCGCGATAGGCGTGGTTTCGTGGTATAAGTGTACGCTCTTAATGCGTAACCTTTATGTATATCTTTTTCAGTGTTTAACCTTTTGTCTTAGAGGTTACACGTCTTAACGTTTTCACGTTTTTCTTTTTTGCAAGGCTTAAAGGTTTACATACATTTTTACAGCGGTCCAAACCAAATTTTAAAGGTATGCGGTTCGTGTATGCCTTTAACCTTAACCTATAGGTCTGATCGAATGCGCGCCGTATACATATGTGTATACGTTTCTACTTTTGAGAGGTTGCCACATTCGGCCACGTCTGTTGTACTAAGGTTTACTGTCACAGTCGGCAAGGAGCATTCGCAGTTTTTATACTTCAGCGCCACCTGTTTTCTAAGTGCTTTATTCCACATAGCCCTAAATGGCTGTGGTCAGCATGCCTTGCTGTTTGAAAGCTAGCAACATATACATCGCAAGCAATGCGTATTAAGATTAGTATGCGTACAGCTTCCGCCAAACGCATACATTTGAGGGAGGAACAAACTAAAAAGTAGGTGCACAAAAACAACAATAAATAAATGTAGTGTTTCACCTGTGCGGCAGAGCGAAACTATACGCCTGTGTTCTTATCCATAAAGAAGAAATGGAACGAGCGGCAGCATATCATACCTTCACACTTCAACACTAATCAGCGATGCGCGTTAGCGAGATTCGTAAATTTCAGTCGAGGGCGGACCGCCGGCCCCTTTCGTGACGAGACCTGGAGTCAGCTGGATTCGTGCGTGCGATTTTAACCAAGACAACCTTTTTAGATCCAAAGTATATCGACAAAAAATACCTCTCAAAATATTTAATGTACAGAAGATGTTTCTAAATGACCGCATTTTGTGCATTCTGCGTCTACATGTCTCTATTGTCTCGGAATGGACATCTACAGAATATCACGAAGCTTCACTGTAGTGCTGCCTGGTGCTAATTTGAGATATTATCGAACCGACGAAAAGCGGGAAAAAACCTGGTATTCAGCGACGGCTTGTATACGCCACGCCATTCACGGCGCGTATCGGCGAAGGCAGGTACGCGTCACGTGAAGCATTTCACTCTGGCACATATAATAGGGAGTCTAAAATAAAATAATGAAGGAAAGAGATTTGAAGAAGACGACGTGGATTAACCGGAGACTAAAGAAGATGAAGAAGAAGCATTCGGTGAGGTGGAGAAGAGAAGAGGACGACCGTGACAAGGCTTACGTGGTCCAACGCCAAGGCTATGAAAGGGCGCGTCAGTTCTTTCACTCTTTGCCCTCCTATACTTTACCCCTCCTACTTTAAGCACGCAGCAGCGAGCGTGGCTCGGCTTGAGCCAGTAGGCAGGCCCGTGTTCTTTCTTTTCCCGTCTTCCTCTCAGCAATATCGGTCAGTCAGTCAGTCACAGGGGGGGGGGGGGGGGGCAGAGAAGAGGAGGCTCCGGCGAGTCAGGGAGGCTTCGGCTGGAAGAACCCGACGCCGGCTACTGCTTCGGTGAGCTCGCGTTCTACGGCTTCGCATGGTGGACTTCCTGCCGTTCCTGAGACCGTTCCGGGGAGTCAACGGAGGGCGCTACCACCTGCTACGGCCAGGGGTGTCTCCAGCGCTGTTGCCACCCATCCAGTTGGTGCCCCCAACGCCAATAACACCGCCATCACCCCCCGGGCGCTTGGACAAGGAGCTTGTACGACGCAGCCAGCAACCCCGCCAGCAACGCCAGCCGCAGCATGTCGAACGCCACCTAGACGCCGGCTACTGGACCCATACAACACCGCAACCGCACCGAACCAACAGTGAGCACAAACGCCGACCGCTAACAGTAGGACGCTAGTAGTAGACGCTGGTAGCAGTGTTCCCAGGTCGTGTGTATTTATAGTCTGTGTGTTAGTTTTGCGAGTTTTACGAGATAGTGTGTTCGTCACGTAGGGTGTATTAAATGTGCGTCTGTGTGGGTACACCTGTCGCTACTCCATTCTTTCGGTCCGAGTGTTCTCCGGAGAGATCCGTTACAAAGTGACTTATCTTTGTCACGCATTTTGCAAAGATTATAAATTGTGTCTGCGCGCTTCGAACAAAACATGAAAAGTCCGCACGTACATACTGAAGGGTGCCTTAAATGTGCGCTAGCTCGATGCTGATTATAGGCGTTTTTAGTCTCCTACCTGCCTTTCCGTCCGTCTGTTTCTCTCTCTCTCTTTAAACAAAAATGGGATTTCGAGGCGCTCCTAGTCTGGGCTTGCAATCTGGCATTCAGATTACGTAAATAACGTAGCCGATGTGCGATCACGAAAGCTGTAAGTGATATCATTTCCTCATAAAATATTTCAGTTTTCCTACACGCAGATATCGCCGAGTGAGAGAACAGGAAGAAGCTGGTTACCACAAAGGAGAAAAAAAGAGGCCAGAAATTTTAGCCTCGTGCCCGCTGCGCTCGAGGGCGCGCCGGGCTTTTTCTCAGCTGCAACGGCCTCGTCTGAGGCCTGGTACACCGGGCAGCGTATTTCAAGGGCGCAGACATGGAAGAAGCAGTGTCTACGCCTCAACAACAAAGTGCGACTGCGCTGGACGCTGTTACGCCTTCATGCCCAACGTCAGAGCCACCGCCACTTGCTCTTCGGGTGCCTTCTTCGTCAAAAGTACGGCAGGAGATGCGCGGACGCTGGCTCAATGAGACGCAACACCTTCCCTTGTCAAAGAAACCGCATGTGACCAAGATCAGGAATTCCCGCCAGTCGCGACACCAGGCGACGTGTCTTTGCAGTGTAGCTGCTCCAGCTGCTACCAGGACGGGTACGTTGCGAAGGAGCAAGCCGACAAGGTTTTATATGGCCTGACGGATGACGACTGTTCACTGCCCCCTGCAGTGAACGAAATCACAGCAAACAACGCCACGGACACATTATTCGCCGCCACCTTGGTCACTGCTCTGACTGCTGTCGCTGGCCCATCGGCACCGGACTCAGACTATTCAGGCACAATTTTTCAGCCACTGCAGACGGTCGCTGCAGTGGCTTCAGAGAACTTGACACCGGCGGTTAAAATTCGCCATGCCTTTGAGCGAGCCGCTAAATCATCGTTCCGAAGACCCACGCTGTTTAAGGAACATTCTACGCTGCGAGCTGCGTGCGCTCATGACCTGCGCAAACGCCCCCTCGACTACCAGCCGGGGACAAGACCCTGCGGCTAAAAAGATGCGTGCCAAAGGTTGCTCGGGGCGACTGCATGTTCCGACTGGGCAAAAACGACGTTCTCTTCGTGTGGCGCCAAAACCGAGGCGTAGACGTACTAAATTAAGTTGTGTTAACACCTGAAGAAGGAAATATTCTGCTCCACATAGTGCGCAGCTTCAAAAGCAAGACTGACAAGACTGCTTACGAGCGAAACATGGCTCAGCAGAAAACCGCTATGGGAAAACAAGGGCATGTAACGGTTCCTGAATCGGAGTCAACGACCCACCGGGTTGACGCTGCTCAGAGCAGCGCGGGGGAAGAGTTCCAGTTGTCGCGTGGCCTACTAGGTAGGTACGACGGCGAGGCAGGAACCAGCGCTGGTGAAGCTACGAGCAAAACGCCGGTAGACGAATGGCATGTTTTCCAGAAGCTTAACAACACCACAAGTATGTCCTGCCTCCATGCCTCGCCCATATTTTTATTTTTGTGCATTGCTAATGCTATCTTTCCATCTAAAATGCAGATTGCACGTGTGTCTGTCATATACAAAAAAGGCGACAAAAATAACTTCGGCAATTATAAACCCATCTCTGTGCTACCAGTTTTTCTAAACCACTTGAAAAACTAATTCACGACCTTTTCCCTATGTTCGAGGAGAAACAAAATATAACAACTGACTCACAGTAAGGATTTCGTAAGCGCCGTTCTACACAGCACGCATTACTATCTCAAAAAGAGTACATAATAAAACACCTTGATCAAAACAAAATAGCCATCGGCATTTTCATAGACTTTACAAAAGCGTTTGATTTGTTGAACCACGCATTACTAATCCGCAGACTTGACCGCTACGGTTTTAGAGGCCACGCAGGATCTCTTGTACAGTCTTACTTGAGTAATCGCAGAAAAGGGGTCAGTAAAAATGGGTATATATCGGAAATGAAATCACTTCACCGCAGTGTTCCTCAGGGAAGCATAAGGGTCCTTTCATTTTTAATATTTTTATTAATGATATTGTGCACATCGTCCCTGCTAGGTCTATTTTATGCAGAAATAAAGACGTATAAAAAAATAATATATGCTTACGATACGAGTATATCTTTTTCAGGATCTCGAGCATATACTTTAGTAGATGCAGTGAGTTCTGCCCTGTCTAATTTATATGAATGGACGCGAAAAGAAATGGTTTACAGGTAAATGTCGCGAAAACAAAAGCAGTTATTTTTAGAGGTTGAGAGTGTGGGTGGACACCGGGCGGCTCACCACCACATCTTTGCGACCCAGGCTATACTGGGCTCAGAGAACTTTATGATGTGAGTGGAAATGAACGTAAGTGAAGGGTTGCGAGTGCGAGTGGACATGAGTGTGAGTGGTAGTGAGTGCAAGTGAGTGGTTGTGAGGGTGAGCGGTAATAAGTGAGACTAAGTCGTCGTGAGTGTCAGTTGACATGAGTGCGAGCGTGAGTGAGTGGTTGAGAGTGTGAGTGGTTGTGAGTGCGAGTGGACATGAGTGTGCTTGACTGGTTTCAAATGCGAGTGGCCGTGAGAGAGTGTGAGGGAGTGGTTGTGAATGTGAGTGGGCATGAGTGCGAGTGTAGGTGAGTGGCCGTAAGCGCGAGTGGTCAGGAGTGTGAGTGAGTGGTTGTGAGTGTGAGTTGACATTAGTATGAGTGCGAGTGAGTGGATGTGAGGGCGAGTGGCCGTGAAAGTGAGTGTCATTTACCCACACCCCATGGCGCCGAGGTATGTTAGCAGAGCGACGAATTCTGTGCGAGGAGCATCGACGGTGATCTCACCTTCCGCAATCGGCTCACAATATTGTAATCTATTCATAGGCGTATGCAAATTGGCAATTTATCGTTGAAAACGTCCGAGCTCACTGGGGGTCTCCGATACAGATATAGACGGTTGTTTGCCTCACGCATGCATGGAGCTCACGATTTTGCGAATTAGAAAATCCTTCAGGCCTGAAGCCGCTGACTGCTGCACAAAGTGCCTTTAACCATAAAACAGATAAATTGTTAGTTACAAAATAAAATACAGTACGTTGAAGCTTGTCCGCAATTACGCAGCAGACCGCAAACCAAGAAAACTAAACCTCAATGTTAAAGAGAAAAAAGAAATGTTCATGATGTCTCCGCACTGTCCATAAGTAATATAACCGGAAGTTTGTTCGGCAGTCAACACTGATGCGTAATTCCCTCGGTTTACTGCGGCTACCCAGAGTGGCTATGGCTATGACAGTGTTTCGGACTCTGAACAAGAAAAGCAGCGCTTTAAGGGCCCACAAAACAGTACCGGCAACCAACGAGAGTAGGAAAACCACTCATTAATATTGTTAAAGTTATAATATACTGTGCAGTCTTTGATTATGGGTGGCCCTGCAATGGTGTGTGTACGAACTGGACGCACTTCATTTACAGCGTGAGCAAATTTCTTGCACAGCAGTTTTAGACACAACTGTATAGGCTTGAAATGCGGACTGCATTCTTTCAAAATGCCTTGTTTGAGACCTGTGTTGTTCCGTATCGCAGCAGCTATTCGCCGCTGAGTGCCATGCTTGAGGGCTCCTCTTACAGCACAGAACAAATTTAGTTTTTGTCAGTGTAACAGTCACAACTGTATATAATGCAGCAAAACCTTCCTGCCCAGCTTTGATCACGTCCTTGGCCTCAACGTGCCTACGTCCAGCGAGAAAATTTTTGTGTCTGAAACACCGATAAATTATTTGTTCGTGACTTCACATCCTCGACACAGCGTAAGCAGCATATTTTGTTTTCAAACTCGTTACGCCTAGACATTACCTACGGCGTCGTATTGTCGACTAGTACGTCCCTTATAATCGATGTTCTTGAATATCATCGTGCGGTAGTTACTAAGTACATGTTAATGTGCTACTGCGCTGCTGTTGTGCGATTACGACATGTGCATTGTGAGGAAAATTGGAAAACAAAAACTTTTCAATTCCCTCGATGAAGAGTTAGGAATGAAACAACGCAACCCCTGTGGCGTCATTGTGAAATGTTTTGCGCTGCGCAATATTCCCATGGAGCGTATCAGTGCACAGTCTACGTTGTGCTTGAGATGCCAGTACAGCCCGTTCCAGATTACAGCAATTGTACGACGATGCATAACTGCATCGTGCAGCGGCACTTTCCCATACGTTCGTAATACAGTACACAGTAGCGCGACGTCTCCTGCTGTGCGTGCACTCTGAAGGGATAGAAGCGCTACGTTTCAGCTGATATCACTGCATATACTATAAATGCCTGCCCAATTCTACTCACAGCGTATATGAATGTGTGTATTGTGATATCTTTGTATTTACTCATGCTCCTGGTTCTGGTGTCCTCCTTGGAAGCCAAACGTGCCCTCGATGACAGATCACGCCTGTTTTGGTTGCTTCATTGTTCTGCTGGGAAGCCTTCTTTGCTAGGTAGGATCATCGATCATATTCATTTAGCTCCAGTCTGTGTCAAAAATTCAAGGCTAAAGTGTCATCGATGATACCGGGCTCAATACTCCGATTCTCGTCTTAACACAAAAGCTAATCAGCATTGGGCTCGGTCATTACTTCAGAGGGATAACACCTGGGAACAACTAGTGCTAAAGGCATTTTTGAGCCGCCGCGGTGGCTCTGTGGTTATGGTGCTGGGCTGCTGACCCGAAAGACGCGGGTTCAAAAACTGCCACGATGGTTACATTCCGATGGAGGCGAAATGCTGGCGGCCTGTGTACTGTGCGATTCAGTGCACTTTAAAAAATTCAGGTGGTCTTCATTATCCGGAGCCCTACACAACGGCGTCCTTCATAGCCTGAATCACTTTGGAAGGTTAAACCCCATAATCCAAATGAAGCCAAAAGCAAAAGGTGGGGTTCATCGGGGACCACGTCTGGTCCGCTGGTCGTGGTGCTCTTTTCAAAGCCAAAGAAGAGTTCTGTCGCCTATAGACTGTTTCTGTGTGTTTGGTATCCTAGCTAAAATTACAAGGCTCGGCTTCATAGCAATCGACTGTAGTATTTTTTTCTGATGCCCTTGTTGGAGGCCGAATTTGAGTTTGAACTCTGCTCGTCACTAAACATAACGCAAAGAGTGCGACTTAAAAGAGATACAAGAACCCAACCGACTAACATCCTTCGTGGATGCACTGTGAACGCATGCAGGTGCACTGTGAACGCATGCGTCTATTTATGTTGCTGACACTATTTAGTCTCTGGAAGAGCCGCATCATCGACCGCCACGCCGAATCCCCACGGTTGTCGAAATCTTTGTTTCGTGAGCAATGCACTTTGCTGCGGGGAATATATGCCGCCCTGCAAGAGCCGCCAAGCTGGCTCCCCAATCTGGATGCATCTGTGTGCTTCCCAGAATTTTGATGTTTTAGAAGGTGGTGTCATGCAGAGGTATGGTGGCCTAGTGTTTTGTGGCGAAAGCATGCTTATATTTTTCTTTTCGGTATTATTTCCATGCAATAAATAAATCAAGTGCCTCTATGGCGCCAGTGTAGTGCGCCCGCTTCGTGGCATAGGGGTCCAAAGTTCAATCCCCTCTTCCCACTAACTAACCATTTTATTTTATCGTGCAAATAATTTATCTCCGTACACGTCTATTCCGGTGTGACGTCTGGTGTAACGTCAGTTCCCAAAAACCATCACGTAACCTCTCACGTGAAAGCAAAATATGGTTCTCTACGAGGATTAAGACGACTGAGTCCCTTTCGATCCCCTCTTCCCACTAGCTAACCATTTTATTTTATCGTGCAAATAATTTATCTCCGTACACGTCTATTCTGGTGTGACGTCTGGTGTGACATCAGTTTCCAAAAACCATCACGTAACCTCTAACGTGAAAGCCAAATATGGTTCTCTACGAGGATTAAGAAGACAGGTTCCCTTTCGACCAACTGAGAAATGTCGCTTCAGAGACACCGGCGGTAGTGACGAACGGCCGGACTAACGCTGTCGCGTTAATAATAGCATAAGCGCAACTTAAAACGTACTAGCGGACAGAGGTTTCAAGTCCACTCTCAAATATTGCAGTGACCAAATCGTGGCAGTCTTTGGATTTCTACGAACATCAGCTGGTTGTAACAATACTGTGCATGCCTGTGGCCAGTGTGATGCCCATTTTTTATGTCAAGCAATGTGAACTACTCCGCATAAATTTTCAGCGTCAGTGTAGTATGTTCGAACGTCAGCCCTGACAAAGATCAGGATAAAACAGCCGTGCGCACAGGTTCTCCTCGTACACAGGATAAAATAACCGTTCGCACCGGTTCTCCTCGTACCCTATATATAGCATGGATGCATAAGACAGGCCTGGCACCATCGACGTTGTGTTGTTTATGTGGTGTGTGCGGGGATGTTGAACATTATATTCTGCTGCGGCCCGCACTACAACGCGGAGAAGTGTGCCGTACTCTTTTCCCTGAAGAGGGCAGTAGCGGCACATGGTTTACTTCCAAGAGATTGCTTACCCACGCGAAAACCAGCTGTATAAAAATGTGGCTTCCTGCCTCCTTCTAAAATTCCTTCTAGACTCTCATCTGTGCTCCAGATGATGATAGCAAAAGTCGATGGCTTTGAGAGCGACTGTGTGCATGCTGACGTAGCTCTTCCGTGTCCCAGATGAGCCCGAAAAATTCCCGATCTGATGCCATCTAAGTATCGCTACAGTGGAGAATTTGCGCGCACAGTAATAGCAAGGGTAATCCCCCCAATAGCTTACAACAACCACAACTCAACGCGCCGAGAGATCGCCCCATCAAGTACCGAAATCGCGGAGGGCTAAAGGCTTCACCAAAGAAACTTCTCTCAGTGTTGATGGGGTTTAAGGCCTGCGTTGAGAGAGTGCTGCAAAGCAAAAAGGTCATCACAAACCAATTCTGCTTGACTGTCTAATACACAGTTAAGGTTCTGATAGGTGATTCCAGTAACAGTGCTCGGAAAGAAAGACCCTGCTTCCAATATAATGCTTTGAGATCACACGCGCAATTAATTATTCAGGCTCTCTTTAGCAACTAAGCGCTTCTCACAACCGACGCTCAGAAAAGCTTAACCGGCATAAACGAAGGTAGGTGTTGTAATGAGGGTAAAATGTTTCAACTGTTTGAAAACAGGCGTAAATTAACGGAAATACACGGCTAATGGTTTACCACAATTTGTGGAACAAGATTTTTGATCTGCAGATACGTGAATTACCATAAAAACATTGAATCATCATACGAAACACAACAGCGAGAACAATACGGTACATAGCGACAATCGACCCCATTTCAAAGCTGCAGCAAACAGAGCTCTTCTGTGTCGCCGACCACACCATTTACCCAGGCAAGAATATTGCTCTCAAAACCGCTGTCATGAGAAGAATTCACGCGACAACGCTGATAGTTCTACGCGTGCAGCGAGAGGCAGTAAAAAGCGGAACAACTTGTACAGCGAATGGAGAACAAGGTTGCCGTTCCCGCTGATTGCAAACCGAAAAAAATGTCCACGATAAGAGCTAATCCACGATATAAAAAACGAGAGATGTCGGGGATCATGCTGTTCATAGGCGTTGGCGTTGACAAGGTTCTAGACGGCGATGGGTTTCAGCAAAGGAAGGGCGCATAGCTGGCTCTCTGGATATGCGGACGCCTCATTTGCGCTTTCATACATGTGGCGGTGGAGAGAGAGAGAGAGATGTGGCCTGAATGCATTAGCGCTGACAGCGTTGTGGCTGACATGCGGCACTGCAGCAATAGCTAGGCAGCAGCGTTCATTTGGTTATCAATCTCTCGCGATCAATCATTAAGTGCATGCCACCTCCCAGAGTGGCAGGGAGGGAACGCTGCCTATCCTGTGTGCGGAACACAATCAAGGCACGCTTTTCCAGTTGGACACCAACGCCACGTATATGAAAGCGAGATTGAGGTCTCCACTTACCCTCGAAGTCGGTTGTGCCCCTTTCCATTCGTGAAAATGAACGGCCTTTGCAAAGTTGTCAACACCAATGAACTCTATAAACGCCGTCGGATCACTTGTTTCGTTCGGTTTTTGAGAAAAGGAAATGGCACACTAACCGTCTCACATATCTCGGTGGACGCCCAAACCGCACCGTAAAAGAAGGGATAAAGGAGGGACGGAAAGATGAAAGAGACAACTGAAAATAGAAAGTTGGATTTTGAAGAAAGGCGCGGCGAGGCGCGCGTTGGGACGTCATGTGGCTTCTCGGAGCACCGCCACCGCGAAATCGCAAGTTCACGGCCAGTAAAGCTTTCGCGTTAAATGTCAGCGCCATGGCTTAGAGCATTGCATATGAATGGGCGTAAGGGCCGCGTTTCGATGGAGGCGAGACACTAAGGCGCCCGTGTGCTGTGGGTTGTGAGTGCATGTTAAAGATCCGCATGCGGTCCAAATTATTCTGAAGCCCTCCACTTCTGCACCCTTCTTCCTTTTTTCTCATTGTCCCTCCTTTGTCCCTTCCCTTATGGCGCGGTTCAGGCGTCCGCCGAGATGCGAGACAGATGCGGCGCCATTTCCTTTCCCCAAAACCATTTTTTTAATTTCCTCAGGGAAGAAGTCTCAATACACTGATGGGCGTACAAGTGTGAACGACTTGTGGTTAGAATTCAAAACTACGGTTCATCCATGTATCAACAAGTACGTGCCGCTTAAACATAAGAAGCTGAAAATGGCGTGTCCCTGGATAACACGCGAGATCATACAGTTAAAACGTCGCGTGAAGCGCTTATCAAGGTCAAGCAACAAAGTTGGTGGTGCTTTGCCGGCTCTTCGGGCTGAACTGCGTTCAAAAATAAAATCTTCACGGTACCACTTTTTTAATGTCAAGATGCACAATTTTCTAAAAACTGACCCCCAAAAGTTCTGGAGGCATCTGTCACAGAAAAAAGACCCGGTTAACAAACTTCTCCTTAACAGCACAGTTGTTACCGACTCCCTCTGCTTAGCGACTGCCTTCAATGAGCACTTTTCCTCTGTATTCCTGAGTAACAGCAACTCAGTCTCCGAATCTCGAACTAGCCATTTCAATCTGCCAGACCTAATTATTAACGAGGAGGGTATTGTTTCGGCTCTATTGCAGTTGAACACAAAAAAATCCTCCGGACCAGACGATATTCCTAACGCTTTTCTGTACAGATATGCTGAGTGGTGCGCTAAATACCTTTTCATTATTTTTACTGAAAGTCTCAGGACAGGAGAAATTCCAAACGATTGGAAAACAGCAAAGGTGATACCCATTCACAAATCAGGAGACAAGCTTTGCGTGAAGAATTACAGGCCAATTTCTTTGTTATGTACGTCCAGTAAGGTGTTAGAACATTTTATTTTCAAGCACATAAGTTCATTCCTAGAGGGAAGCGGTTTTTTTATTGAAAGCCAGCACGGGTTTCGGCAAGGCTTGTCGACAGTGACGCAGCTTATTCATATCACAAATGAAATTATGTTACTTGACAATAATGGACAGGTAGATTTAATTTTCATTGACTTCGAAAAAGCGTTTGACCGGGTATCGCATGGCAATCTTTTGTTAAAAATAAGGTGGTGTTTAAATAATCGGCAAGTAGTACAATGGTTAGATTCCTATCTTACACAGCGGCATCAGTTTGTTCAAATATCTGAATCTCACTCCACAAAAGCGCCGGTACTTTCAGGAGTTCCCCAGGGCTCAGTCCTTGGGCCGCTTCTCTTCCTTATTTATTTGAACGACCTGTCCTTCAACTCACCCATACGCTGTCGGTTCTTCGCCGACGACTGTGTTATATACCATAGTATCACATCAGTCGAAGACCAGACACTCCTAGCCGAATACTTAACAGCAGTTTCCAGCTGCTGTTGTACTTGGCAAATGGGTATAAACAGTTCAAAATGCGGAAAAATGACAGTAACACGAAAGAAACAACCGCTCCAATGCACATACAAAATCAATGGCCTTCCGATAAACTCAGTGACTCAGGTGAAATATCTTGGGGTAACCATGACATCCAACCTGAACTGGAGCGTACACATCCAGTCCATTGTCTCAGCAGCGTCCAAAAAACTTCGATTATTAAAGCACCGCCTAAAGCATTGCACGAGTAAAACTACACTGACAGCATACACATCACTTGTGCGTCCAGTGCTCGAATACGCCGACGCTGTATGGGATCCGCATACAAAAACGGATATAAAAAATCTTGAAGGCGTCCAGAGAAAAGCACTCCGGTTTATTTACCACGCTTATGGTCGGCAGGTCTCGGTGTCTGATTTGCTCAACAGATCTGGGCTTCCCACTCTTGAATCCCGTCGCAAGCAGCACCGACTAAAAATGTTGTTCAATATCATACATAATAAAACAAAACTGAATTTTCAGAGTTACATGCAATACAACACAACACGCCCCACCCGTAACAAACACGAAAGGACTATCTTGATGCCACGATGCCGAACAAAAGCATATCCTTGTTCCTTCTTTCCACGCACCATTTCCGAATGGAACCGACTGCCAAGCGATATCACCAACCTGGTATCTTCAGAATCCTTCTTGTCTGCTGTTTCGGCTCATGTATCGCAGTAGCGTGTCTGGTACACAGTGTATTTCGGTTTCCTTGTTTTTATTCTGTTCACTTAGACTGTTTGACGTCGGATGATTTGCCTGTACTTTTTTTTTTTGCTTCCCGTTGGTCTTATTGAATTTTGTCCTCGTACTGTAATCGCCCTTTGTCGCTGTTATTTTGTTGTTGCCACTTTGTAATTTTTTTCCTTTGCGCACTCCTGCCCTGACCGCCAAAGGGCAGTCGGCAGTATTTATGAAATAAATAAATAAATACAGGAGAGGGACAAAACGGTGGTCAGAAATGTTAGCGGTCCGTACTATACCGCAAAGCAATTGTTGCTAGGGTGTCTGATCACCTAGGTTGCGTGGTCAAATGGAGGCGAATAGGGTGCCCACATCTAGTCACTCCTTAAGGCTAGCACCATGTGGCGATAAATAACAACTAAGGCGTCCAAAGGACTCCCACCCAGAAAAGCCAGCCAAATAGAGAAGCGGCTGGCGGAAGCCGCGCGCAACGTCGAAGTCGCATAAAGAACATAAAAATTTGGAGGACTATTCAGCTTCCCCTTTAAGGGCGGGACGCGACAGCCTCTTGCAGCATTGCCAAAGAATCCACGGAACGCCGTCGTCCTTGGGTGCGACTCCTTGCCCGGACAATTTAAGGAAAGGAAACATATCTTGGTGGACACCCGATCCGCGCCGTAAGGCAAGGAAAATTTAAAAAAAATTAAGGAAAGGTAGGTAGTGGTTTTATTAAAATAGTAAAAAGGAAGGAAAAGCAAAGCAAAGAAGGAAAGCAAAGGACGCTTGTCACACATATCTGGGTGGACACTCGAACCGGGGCGTAAGGGAGGGAAATTGAGATGAAAATTGGTTTTACAGAAGGGAAATGAAGCCTGTCTCATAATTCTCGCTGGACAACTGTACCACGCCGTTCAGGTGTCCATTTTGATGTGCCATTTTTTGCCCACGCCAAAGACGCCGACTACACCGGCTTTTCTATGACACGAGCTCCCTAACGCTGTCGCGTTAAAAAATGAAGAACGCTGTGTGTCCGACGTACGTTTAAACGTGGTCAGCTTCTTTTGCAGCCCAAGCGGCCGTCGGCAATAGCTTTTCATAGCGCATTGAAACAAGTGCACCGCCAACTATGCAGCGTAGGTTCATTATGCGTTAACGGCCGCGATCTCTGCGTGTTCTAAGGCTCGGCAACAGCACTACGACCGGCAAACAAGCTTCGATGATCTGAGAGCCTGTCTTAATAACAATAATTGGTTCTTGTGGAAGGGAAATGGCGCAGTCTCTGTCTCATGTATCGTTGGACACCTGAACAGCGCCGTAAGGGAAGGGATAAAGGAGGGAGGGAAAGAAGAAACAAAGAAATAGGTGCTGTAGTGGAGGGCTCCGCTAAAATTTAGACCATCTCGGGATTTTTAACGTGCACTGACATCGCACAGCACACAGGCGTCTTAGCGTTTTGCCTCCATCAAAACGCAGCCGCCGCGGCCGGATTCGAACCCGGGAACTCCGGATCAGTAGCCAAGGGCCCTAACCACTGAGCCCCCGCGGCGAGTGGAGCCTCTGGTCAAAATCTGGAACGCAACGCTGCCTTGACAATGCCATGACGCTGGAGTAGAAAAACGCTACAGCTATCAAGCAATGGCTGCCCAACACGATCGCCAGAAAGCACAGGACGCTGCACAGGACGCGTATTTGACTTAATTAGGCGTCCTACATTCGTCGGCTATATAGACCTTTTTTTTAATTCAAATGCGTCTCAAGCTCTTCGCCTGGTACGCACGGGAAAGAACTCGAGTGTTCTCACTACACAAGAACGTGGTGTGCTCCATTAATTCCGGTGTTTGCAGTTTCGGCCACATCTTTTTCAAAGCAGAAGCTTTACCGGCCGCCTAGCCAAGCCAAGGTGATCGGCGCCGCAATTTGAGCTCGAAGTGGACGAGCAGTAGAGGTGTGGCAGCCACGTAACATACACGTCACTCCAACCCCGACCGGGAGCTATGGCTCTGGGCGACCGGGCGTAGCATCGAACGCAACCAGCGTCCCGTTGAACGCATTGAACTGCACCTGCGTTCTATGAAGAACAATAAACGACGCTGAGCAATGCGAAATATTTGTTCGTCATTATAAGCCTAACCTGGCCTAAACCACAGCCCAACCAAGCATATTGTAACGAAGACAGGACCGGCACAGATCACAGTCTCAGCGAAGTCCAGCGCACACCAGGGAACTCACAAGATGGCTGTCCGAACCACACACACACTTCGTCTTTGTCCACCGGCACACGCACACTTCGTCTTCATCGTCGGCGTGCTCCCATGAGCACGCGCCATTACCCCCTCCATCAAGGCGGCGGCCCGACGCCGGAAACGAACACGAACAGCAAAGGTAATGTTCGGTATAGACGGCGGACGGCAGAGAATACAGAGAGCTGTTAAGCTGGTAAAGCGGCGGGTTGCAGCCTGTCATGGTAGGGCTTCATGCGCACCACGTGGACAGTCTCGGTCGGATGGCGCCGACGTGGTGAGGAGGTCGTGTCCCGCTGAAAAACTTCGTATGGGACATCACTTATACGACGAACCACCTCGTACGGACCGAAGTAGCGTCGGAGGAGCTTTTCGGAGAGTCCGCGGCGGCGCACAGGTGTCCATACCCATACAGAGTCGCCGGGCTCGTACCGAACGCATCGGTGTCAGAGGTTGTAGCGACCAGCGTCGAGTTGTTGTTGATGTCGAATCCGGCACCTTGCGAGTTGGCGGGCTTCTTCAGCCCGCTGGACGAATGTGTCAACGTCAGCGTAGGGGCCGATGTCTCCGTTGTTGTGAGCAGCGGGTAGCATAGCATCCAGCATGGTAGTGACACACCGTCCGTAAACCAGCTGGAAAGGTGTAAGACGGGTAGCCTCCTGTTCTGCCGTATTGTAGGCGAAGGTTGCATAAGGAAGAACTTCGTCCCACGTACGATGCTCAACGTAGACATACATAGCAAGCATATCTGCAAGCGTCCGGTTGAGGCGTTCAGTCAAGCCGTTTGTTTGGGGATGATAGGCTGTTGTCTTCCGGTGACTGGTGTGGGTGAGTTCGAAGAGAGATTGCATTAATGCCGCCGTAAAGGCGGTTCCACGGTCCGTGATGACGACTGATGGCGCACCGTGACGCAAGACAATTGATGTCATAAAAAACTGAGCCACTTCTGCAGCACTAGCGTGGGGGAGCGCCTGTGTCTCGGCGTACCGCGTTAAGTAGTCCGTCACCACAACAATCCATTTGTTCCCAGAGGAAGACAATGGGAATGGGCCCAGCAAGTCCATGCCCACTCGTTGGAAAGGTGTTGTAGGCGGTGGGATGGGCTGGAGAAGCCCTGCGGGTTTAACTGGTGGTGTATTTCGTCGCTGGCAGTCACGGCAGGTCCTCACATATTGCTGGACTGATGAGAGCAACTTTGGCCAGTAATACTTCGCACGAATGCGGGCATACGTCCGCGTAACACCCAAATGGCCAGCCGATGGCTCGTCGTGGCAGGCATGCAAAATTTCTGGGCGGAGTTCGGATGGCACAACCAGAAGAAAGGTTTCCGTGTTTTGGGCGAAGTTCCTCTTGAAAAGGACGCCATCTCGGAGACTGTAGGAACCCAAACCTCGAACGAAAAGCCGCGGAACAGCGACGTTAAGGCCCTCCAGATGCTCGATGAGCGGACGCAACTCTGAGTCAGCCCGTTGACGCCGGGCAATATCGGACGACGTGACGAGAGCAAAAAACGGGAAGTCGTCCTCCGTTTCGGCCGGAGCAACGTCGGCAGGTGCACGTGACAAGCAATCGGCGTCATTGTGCTTACGGCCGGACTTGTACACTACCGTGATGTCGTATTCCTGGAGGCGAAGGCTCCATCTCGCAAGCCGTCCCGAAGGGTCTTTGAGATTGACTAGCCAGCATAACGATGATGGTCACTGACAGCTCGAAACGGGCGACCATAGAGATATGGTCGGAACTTGCTAATCGCCCACACTACCGCAAGGCATTCCTTTTCTGTGGTGGAGTAGTTTGCCTCTGCTTTCGAGAGGGAGCGGCTGGCGTACGCTATGACTTTCTCGTTGCCATCCTGCCACTGAACGAGAATAGCGCCGAGACCAACATTGCTGGCGTCAGTATGAATTTCAGTGGCAGATCGTTCATCAAAATGGGCGAGTATTGGGACAGTTTGTAGGCGGCTGCGTAGCTCGTTGAAGGCAGATTCCTGATCATCATGCCACACAAAAGATACATTGTCTCTAGTAAGCATTGTAAGGGGCTCGGCAATTGTGGAAAAGTTTTCAACGAAACGTCTGTAATAGGCACAGAGGCCCAGAAACGAAAAAATGTAACGAAGACAGGACCGGCCCAGATCACAGTCTCAGCGAAGTCCAGCGCACACCAGGGAACTCACAAGATGGCTGTCCGAACCACACACACACTTCGTCTTTGTCCACCGACACACGCACACTTCGTCTTTATCGTCGGCGCGCTCCCATGAGCACGCGCCATTACCCCCTCCATCAAAAATGTAACGAAGACAGGACCGGCACAGATCACAGTCTCAGCGAAGTCCAGCGCACACCAGGGAACTCACAAGATGGCTGTCCGAACCACACACACACTTCGTCTTTGTCCACCGGCACACGCACACTTCGTCTTCATCGTCGGCGCGTTCCCATGTGCACGCGCCAATATTAAAAACCATTCCCTTGCATAACCACGCTTAGCTGGGCTTTTTTTGTCCTTTCGAACCCGGTGCTCCATCACAAGATGAATCGATACCGAGTAAGGACTCCCGTCGAGTCTAGGGGTAATTTGGAAAAATTAGTACTCTAGTACACTGACATCAAGTTAGGCCCATCCCACAGCACCCACACATATGTTCGCAAAGTGCGCAAACGCGTGCTCAGATAAAGTAAGAAGACACATTTGCGAAGTCAACCACCTGGGTAAGACCGCGATGCATTCGATGCTAACTCCAAAGAAAAAATTCAGGGGGGCACTTTGTTGACCTAAAGTGCGTAGAGGCGAAAGCCTTAAGCACGGTATTGCTGCTTATGTCGCTGATGTGGGGAGAAGATGTTGATTATAGACTACACGACACTTTCGCTGGCGTTCATTAGAGTGCACACTCTTGGTAGCTGGACACAGGAGAGCGTTTAGACAGCTTCCATTCAAATCGGTGTTCAGGAGATGTCTGGCAAGATTTCCTGGGAAAAGCTCCTCTCGAGCGATGGTGGCGCCACTCAATGACGTCACACGCATGCGCAGTAGACTGAAGCGCCGGTGTATTGTCTGCTGGCGCCTTGCATGTGGGCAGCGCATTATCGTATGCGGAGTTCCCAGTTGCGACATACAGCAACCACTAGTATTACTAATTAACCAATTACCAATTACCTAATCAGTCATTATTCATTAACTAGATTTTAATTAATAAAATACTACATAAATGTGAGGACACTTGTCTGCTTACTTGGAGAAATACGAACGCATGTGTTTTGAGGAAAGGTAAGGTTTTTAGGAAAGGACGCAGTAGAGCTCAGATCTCGAAATCTCGGTGGATACCTCAACCACATTTCATTGACAGCTATTGTGTGACACTTTTCTGCGAACATCACCGTTGGCGAGACATGAGCCTTTAAATGCTTTTGTTCGGCAGCGACTGTTCCGTTCTTAGATCTCTCTCTCTCGGAACGCCTAGTCGGGGCAACGAAACCTCAACCGACGCCTGCGAGCCCCAAGCTGCGACAGACTATTCGTATCTCGCCGCGGTGGCTAAGTGGTTTTGGTGCTCACCTACTGATCCGGAGTGCCCGTGTTCAAACTCGACAGCGGCGGCAGCGTTTCGGTCTAGGCGAAATGCAAAGGCGACCGAGTGCTGTGCGATGTCAGGGCACGTTAAAGATCCCCATGTGGTCGAAATATTTCCGGAGCCCTCCCCTATGGCACCTCTTCTTTCAGTCCCTCCTTTATCCCTTCCTTTACGGCGCTGTTCAGGTGTCCGCCGATATGTGAAAGACGCTGCGCCATTTCATTCCTCAAAAACCAAGGTTCAATTCTCTCATAACGCAAAAATCTTTTGTCACAATGCGCATGGAAAAGCAAAATCGGTAATGTTCAGAAAACGTTAATCGATATAAACGAAAGTATATGTTGTAATCAGCGTAAATAGTTGAAAAAGAAATATGAAAAACGGCGGAAATACAGGGCTACTTGACTACCAGAATCTGTGTAGCAAGATTTTTGATATGCAGATTAATTCCCATACAGACAATGAGCGTTCACAGAAAACATGACCGCGAGAACTTCACTTCACTTCACTTTATTCACCTTAAAGACCCCCTTCAGGGGGTATACATAAGGGGTGGGTTAATATGTTGATCAACAAGTACAAGTCATTTCTTTGAAATAATTGCTTAGCGTATCTGAAAATGCAGACAGGTGTGTGATGGCAGCGATATCGGTGGGGAGGCCATTCCAGTCCCCAACAGTTCGGAGAAAAAATGAACCTGAAAAAGTTGCAGTACGCGACACAGGGCGGGCGATCTGAAACGGATGGGCAGTGCGGTGAGATATGCGGTTCGGATGAGTAATGTAGGGTGGTTGATTTAGAGAACTATGGAAAAACTTGTGGAGCAAATAGAGGCTGGCAATGCGGCGGCGGTCTGCGAGGCTTTCAAGAGCGGTATTCTTCTTCAGAGCTGAAACGCTGGTGGTATATGAATATGCAGAGTGAATGAAACGAATGGCGCGGTTCTGAACTGATTCGAGTGCATTTGTTAGGTATGCATGGTGTGGGCTCCAGATGGGGCTGGCGTACTCAAGTTTGGGTCTGATGAGGGTTTTATAAGCGAGAAGCTTCACGTGTTGCGGCGCATGACGAAGATGACGTTTCATGAATCCTAGAGATCTGTTAGTAGATGATATGATTGTGTTAATGTGTGTTCGCCAAGAAAGATCGCTGCAGAGGGTGACACCAAGATACCTAAACGATTGGACGCTTTCTATAAACGAGTTAGCAACTGCATAGGAAAAAATAGGAGGGTTGTGTTGTCGATGAAAGGAAATGAGTGCATTTGTTAGCATTTAGCGTCATTAGCCAGAGGTCACACCATTTATGGACGCTGTTAAGGTCGTTTTGAAGGGCCATTTGATCAGAAATGTTAATGACAGTGCGATAGATTACGCAGTCATCAGCGAAGATACGAATTTTACATGACACATGTGAAGCTAGATCATTAATATATATTAGAAACAAGAGTGGGCCGAGCACAGATCCCTGAGGGACGCCAGATTTAACAGAGAGAGCGCTTGAGCGGTGGTTGTTAATAGAAACGAACTGAGATCGGTTAGCTAGAAATTCTTTAATCCATTGCAGGATATTAGGGTGTAAATTTAAAAGGGCGAGTTTTAGTATTAGGCGCTGGTGAGGTACCTTGTCAAATGCCTTCGCAAAATCTAAAAATAACGCATCGGTCTGCAGGTTGCGGTCAAGGTTAGCATGCACGTCGTGAGTGAAGATTGCCAGTTGGGTTTCGTAGGAGAGCCCCCTACGAAACCCGTGTTGAGCCGGATCAAGGAAGCTGTTTGAATCTAGAAAGTTTATGATATGGGAATAGATGACATGTTCCATGATTTTGCAAGGCACGCTGGTTAAGGAGATGGGACGATAATTTAGCGGAGAATCCTTTTGACCTGATTTGTGGGCCGGGATGACCCTCCCCACCTTCCAGTCGTCCGGTAAAGTTCCTGTCGACAGCGATTGCAGAAACAGTAATGAGAGATAAATGGCAGAAATGTGTTTTGTGTTTTTCAGTACTTTTGAGTTCATTTCGTCCACTCCAGCGGCTGACGAAAGTTTAATTCTGTCGATAAGGTTTTCGATACCCTGCGCTGTGATTTCGATGGGAGACATGCTGGCAGTGTTAGAGTAGGCGGAGTGGGCAATGGTGAGGCAGTTTCGTTTGTGAAAACAGATACAAACGCGCGATTAAATATTTCGGCACATTCAGTATCACTGGCATCCTCGCCTGCGGCATTCGTTAGAGCGATGATGCGAGTTGCTTGCAGATTTATTATTTCCGAAAACCTCCTGGGGTTATTCGTTAGGATTTTTGGTATATCGGTTTGGAAAAATGCTTGTTTCGCGCAGCGAATTGCATTGTAATACGTGTCCTCGGCCTGATAGTACCTATCCCATGCATCTGCGTCTGGGCTCCGTTTCGCTCCACTATAAAGTCGTTTTTTTCTTCTTTCTAATCTCTTAAGGTTGTGTGAAAACCACGGTTTTTGGCGGTTTGCTCGAAAGCTGATAGAGGGAATAAATCTGTTTGTCAGTTCTTCGATCTTCTTTTTGAAAATAGACCAGTTATCATTGACAGACCGGTGATGAAATGTAGATTGAAAATAAGGCAGGAATGCTTCTAGAACAGTAATACATTGAGCGAAAATCGACCCCATTTCAACGCTGGAGCACACAGAGCTCTTCTGTGTCGCCGAACACGTGCACCATTCACCCAGGCAGGACAACTGCTCTTAAAAACGCTGTCATGAGAATAATTCACGCGGCACCGCTCATAGTTCTGCCCGTCCAGCGAGAGGAAGTAAAAAGCGGAACGAATTCTAAAGAGAACGGCGAACAAGGCTGTCGTTCCAGCTGATTGAAAACGCAAAAAGGTCTGTTCCATGACTTAGAGTACACCACATGAATGAACACAGGCGTGATACAGGAGAGAGACGCAACATCGGTCAGAAACGTTGGCGGCCCGTGTCCTACAGCATGCAGGTGTCCCTTGGGTATCTGGTCCCCAGGGTAAGGATCTAGTGGGGGCTGCTAGGGTGCCCACTAGCCACTCCTTATAACTGCCACCACGTGACACCAAATAACATTTGAGGCGTCCAAAAGGCTACCACCAAGAAAGCGAGAGATGAGGGTTCCGCTAAATTTAATATAAAAGTGGCTGGCGGAAGCCGCACGCATCGTTCGTTTGCATCGCAGCCGCGTAAGGAACATCAAAGTCAAGAACGCTGTATGTCAGGCGTGCGTATCACTAGAGAGTTTTAGTTGGGCGGGTTTACGGCCAGCGGAGCTGAGCGGGCCAGCGGATACACCAGCGGATACGTCGCGCAAGAAAAGCGTTTTAGCCCGGCGGAACCCTCAGCGGCTCTAGCGGAGCGCACTGCTGCCCCATCTAGTGGTCAAAATTGGAGTTAGCGTGATACGAATATGAATCACACTTGCTTTTATTTTGGTAGAACTGCTAAATAAAATAGTTTTTTTTAAACATTGCTTTATAATAGTGTTGTTTTGTATGTAATCGCGAGGATGGTATGTTAGAAAAAGTGTTGAGCACTGAAACAGTGCAGTCAAGCCGCAGCCACCAAAGAAGCTGCTTTTTTTGTTTCTCCGGGTTGTTGCTGCTTACAGCTACAGCTGCTTGCACAATGCCGAAGAGCATACTGCAGGACCCGCTGCTTCTTTCTCGACTAAAATGGTCTGAGATTGAAGATCTGCTGTGCCTAGAGGTGTTTGGTGAAACACGGTGTGACCCGCTGTCAGTTCGTGGACTTATCAACATTGATGCTATGGACAGTGGCGTCTTCAGGACGTATTTTCGTTTCGAAAAGGACGATTTACGCGAACTGCAGTCGGCTTTGCGCATTGCCAAAATGGTGGTAACTCCGCAGAAAGTGTCAGTTCCTGGGGACGAGGCTCTATGTATAACCCTTCGACGACAGGCTTATCCGAACCGCCTGTGCGACCTCGAGGACCTTTTCGGGCGGCACAGCTCAGCGCTATCGTCCCTGACAAACGAAGTTCTCCGGCACGTCGACGAGTGCTTCTTCCACTTGCTGGACGACTTCAATAATCACAAGTGGCTGAACCTGAACACGCTTGAGAAATTCTCGCAGGTAAGTCGCAAATACAAAATATTTAAGGTCAGAACTTCGTGTGTCGACATTTATAACACATTTTCTCATTCTTCAGGCCATTCATGCTAAAGGTGCCCCTCTGACTAATTGCTGGGCGTTCATCGACGGCACCGCACGGGCGATATGCCAGCCTTCAAGAGATCAAGAACCTTATTTCAGTGGCCACAAGCGCTTCCATGCTTTGAAGTACCAATCGATAATGTGCCCTAACGGGATCATTTGCCAGTTGGATGGGTCCTACCCCGGCAGCAAACATGATGCTGGTGAGTAAATAGCGAGCAGACCCGTTACATCAAAATGTACAATTTATTTTTACTCTTTCAGGCAACTTCAGGATCAGCAAGGTCTACTCAAAGCTAGAAAAGCTTGTTCAGGGCCAGAGTTATTGCATTTACGGAGACCCTGCTTATCCACTGCGACCACTTCTGCTGAAGCCCTATGGCGGTGTGTCCCTGACTCCGGAGCAATGCGAATTCAACAAGGCAATGAGTGGTGTGAGGCAGGCTGTGGAGTAGGGGTTTGGCAAAATTGCGGGACTGTTCGCCTTTGTCGACTTTAAAAAAAACCAAAAGGTGCGCCTCCAGAACTTGCCACGCATATATAAAGCGAGTGCACTTTTCGCGAACTGTCATACCTGCTTGTATGGTGCCCAGGTATCGCACTACTTTGGCGTTGATCCACCAGAACTTGAGACTTACCTCACCTCTCTGTAGTAACACACAGTTGCAGAAATGGTGGCTTTATTCATGACATTCATTTTAAGTATGATTTCCATTCAAAAATTCAAGCATTTCATTGCGTTGTGCATTGAACATTTTCTGTATGCTGTCAAGCAGTTTCTCATTGTCTCTTTCATGCCGGTAAACTTCCAACTGGTGTTTGCGCTCTTCGAGGTCCAATTTCCGCTCCACTAGAGCGATGCGCCGTGTTTCATTGTCCGCTTTTTGTTTTTCAATAGCAACCTTTTCTTTTTCATTTTGAATCTCCCTCTGGCGTAGTTCGTACTCATTAGCCTCGCGCATTGTGAGCAGCTGAAGTCGTAAGTTCTGTAGTCCTCGGATTCCTGCAAAGACAGGCAGACAGGGTTAGTTCGATCTTTATTTCAAGGAAGTGCATCCACTGGAGCAAAATAGCTGCCATAGTGTTTTTCGACCAGCAATAATGAGTTGGCATGCTACAAGTGCAGCTGAGCTCAGCTTGTATGTATGCAATGTGTATTACAATATGAACATGCATAAAATAGGAAAAAATTGTGTAGCAAGGACAGTAAAAATATTACAATTCCTATGTTTCTGCTTGTGTGACATTTTCATTACGATTTCAGTCAACAGAGTTTCACTTGCAGTGTGTCCTGTGTGCTAACTGCAGAAACCGTAATGACGACGTCATTTAAATTTGTGTTTATGGTGCTTCTATATACGTCATTCTGCCATGCACAGTCCGGAACGAAAGTCGCCAGAATGTGTGAATGACAAACGCCAATTTCTCCCTTACTAGCCGCTACATCAAGACCACACTTGTGCAAGGCAAAGACAAAATCGCATTTTGTACTCTGTGGTAGCGGAATGATACGATTGCTAACATACACGGCAGCTATGTTCATAAATTTCTATCCGAGCCGTCCAGAGATTTTTGTCACCGACTGTACACGCAGTGGAAAATATTCCTTCATGTCTTGCCTGTAGTCGTGACAGGCAGAAGCTGTCGCCCAGCTGAAGACTGGTGCGGCCCTCTGGCTGATCCACTTGTCTGCTGGTGGGATTGCCCTGCGGGGTCATGGTGCTGCTGCTGAAGGCCACTTGTTGAGGGCGAACCTTCTCGTCCATCTGTCTCTGGCTGCTCGGCCTCTCCATAAGCAGCAGTATCAGCAGGAGGTGGCGTATCCGGAGGATTTTGCCCAATCGTGCTTAAAAGGAGCCGAGTAGCAGGAGATTCTGGCTGTAATGTACGAGAAAAAGGAGAGGCGAAATGACAGCAGTCATCCTGACAGCATCTTTTCCTCCGACTCGATCCCATAAAAATAAGCACACTCGCACACTCTAGCTCGCCTATTAATTCATCCAAGCCTCAACTGCCGAGTATTAAGTGAGCCCACTTTATAATTACAGAACCATAATTACAATTGCTTAACCCCACAAGAATACAAGTTAAACATTGAGGCTAGCCGTCTTGGAAGTAGGGCTTACAAAGACTGTCCACACACCTCAATGCGTTTTTTCGGCTGTATGAACATGCATGCGACACAGACGAAGCCCTTGAAGTCCAGTGTTTCATTTGTACAAAGACATATTCCTGATTAAGACCCACAACTTTCGCGTTTTCCATGCGCTTTTAAATTTCAGCCGGCGAAAATAAAAAGCCGAAACGTGCGAAACTAGACGTGCGCGTGACAAAACTTACCAGCTATCTCTCCGAGCACGCAACTCTGAGAAGGCGCCGTGACAGAAGCGCTGCAGTCACCTCCCGCTGCCAGCACCAGGGTGGTGCTACCTGCCCGTGTGTCCATTACGGACCTCTTCACGGAGGTAGTGCGGTCAGTAGTTGCTTGTCGCTTCCTGTTAAGTACGCTGCCGCCCCTTCGGGGAATTATCCGGGGCTCATAGTTTATAGCCCGGGCGTAATCCGACAGGTCCTGCAGAATCTGTTCCTTCTCGGAGTACTGCTCCTCAATCCCCGACCTGAATGCACAACATGTACGTCACACAAACAAGTGCACCAGAGCGCATGACCGTTTTTGCTGTAAAGAACAACAAAACTCACTTCTTCAGGTTTCTTGCGTCTTGTTGCCTGCAATATCCTATGAGGAGATCGATCCGGTCTTTCACACCGCGCAGTGTAAGCTCGCGGCTTATCGCTTGCTTTACATTTGCGATTACAGTCATCCACTTGTGTCATCACCAAATGGCCTCGTCGCTGCAACTTCGCGTAGCAGACAGAGGTCTTCCTGCGCGGTGTAGCACTTACGCGACTTCTTCGCTTGCAAACGGGCCTGCGCCGTGGTCGGCGCAGTCGGCGATGCGTCTGTGTAGCAGGCCGCCATGTTGAATTACCCATACACGCCCGCGCGCGCTGGGAGACGCTCACGCGACGCGTACGCTCTGCTGGGAAAGGCCGCCCAGTGGACGTAAGCGCCGCTGCGTAAACCCGCTCGCTTCCTCAGCGTTGTGCGCATGCGCAGTGGCGTCCCCGCCCAACTAAAACTCTCTAATAATAATAGGTGGTTTTTGGGGAAAGGAAATGGCGCAATATCTGTCTCATATATCGTTGGACACCTGAACCGCGCCTTAAGGGAAGGGAAAAGGGAGGGAGTAAAAGACGAACGGAAGAAAGGGGTGCCGTAGTGGAGGGCTCCGGAATAATTTGGACCACCTGGGGATCTTTAACGTGCACTGACATCGCACAGCACACGGGCGCCTTAGCGTTTTTCCTCCATAAAAACGCCCCGCCGCGGTGGCTCAGTGGTTAGGGCGCTCGACTACTGATCCGGAGTTCCCGGGTTCGAACCCGACCGCGGCGGCTGCGTTTTTATGGAGGCGAAACGCTAAGGCGCCCGTGTGCTGTGCGATGTCAGTGCTCGTTAAAGATCCCCAGGTGGTCGAAATTATTCCGGAGCCCTCCACTGCGGCACCTATTATTCCTTTCTTCTTTCACTCCCTCCTTTATCCCTTCCCTTACGGCGCGATTCAGGTGTCCAAAGATATATGACAGATACTGCGCCATTGCCTTTCCCCAAAAAACCAATTTTTACTCCATAAAAACGCAGCCGCCGCAGTCTGGTTGGAACCCGGGAACTCCGGATCAGTCGTCGAGCGCTCTAACCACTGAGCCACCGCGGCGGGTCAGCGTAGGTTCCCTATACATTAACGGCCGCGATCTTTGTGCGTGTTCTAAGGCTCAGCAACAGCGTAGGTTCCCTATACGTTAACGGCAGCGATCTTTGTGCGTGTTCTAAGGCTCGGCAACAGCGCTACGAGCGGCGAACGGGTTTCGATGATCCGAGAACCTGTGCCTTCAAAATGTGGAACGCAACGCTGCCTTGACAATGCCACGACGCTCGATTAGAGATACGCTACTGTTATCAATCAAAGGCTGCCTCACACGAACGCCAAAAAACAGAAAACGCAGCACCGGACGCGTATTTGACCTTGCCTAGACCGATCGAAAGCAGTGATAATCGCTGGGTGTTGCCGTCCCATAATATGCTACCCTTGGTCTTACAAAACTGAGTGGTCGTTTACTGAGGAGTGCTACACTCGTTGGCTATACAGACCACATTTTTTTTTATTCAAACGCGTCTCAAGCTCTTTGACTGGCACGAACGGGAAAGAACCCGAGTGCTCTCCCTATACAAGAATGCGGTGTCCTTCATTGTTCAAGGTGTTTGAAGGTTTCACCACACCTTTTTCAAAGCGGTAGCTTTTCTGGCTGAGTCCAGCGAAGGTCATCGGTATCGCAATTCGACTTTCTAGTGGAGGAGCGGTGGTGGTGTGGCAGCCACGTGACATACAAGTCACTCCTTGCCTGGCCGGGAGCTTTGGCTCTGGCTGACCTGGCGTCGCGTCGAACGCAACCAGCGTTACGCTGAACGCATCAAAGTGCACAGGCGTTCCATGCACATGGTTAATGAATGCAGCGCGAAAAGAAAAGGACAAACGATGATGTGCACAGGACTAGCGCTCAGGACAGGACTCAGCGCCAGTCCTGTGCAGTTCTTCGTTTGTCGCTGTCCTTTCGCGCTGCATTCTTTAACCCTGATCACTGACCAACAATCCCAAACAGCCACTTTAGTCCATGCGGAACTCACTTTCATGCCCTGCGCATGCGATGCCGGCAGACGCTTTCCCGCTCCACTCGGTCAAGGTGTGTGACGTCACGGAGCAAGTAAACAGCGCACATGGGATGCCTCCTTTCCTCATCTCCGCAACGCAGCGATAGAGCGCACATCTGCCGGAGCTCTGCACGGCGAACGTTGCATCGAACAGAACCACCGTGCCGCTGAGCGCATCGAAGTGCCCCTGCATTATAAGCAGACCCCACATCACGCATGCGATGCCGCGTCTGTAAGACAAAATAATCAGGAAATTGTCACGGATCTACCCAGAGAACACTCGGACTGAAATAATGGACTAGGCAACGGGTGTACCCACACAGACGCACATTTAATACACCCAACGAGACACACACGCTAGCACACAAAGCTAACAATACTAACACAAAACGCAGACTATAAATACAATACACACGACCCGGGAACTCTGCTACCAGCGTCTACTACTAGTGTTCTACTGTTAGCGGTCGGCGTTCGTGCTCACGGTTGGTTCGGTGCAGCTGCGGCGTTGTGTGGGTCCAGTAGCCGCAGTCGAGATGGCGTTCGACTTGCTACGGCTGGCGTCGCTGGCTGCGTCGTACAAGCTCCCGGTCCAAGCGCCCGTGGAGATGATGCCGGCGTTGTTAAAGTTGGGGGCACCACCCGGATGGGTGGCAACAGCGCTGGAGACAATCCTGGCAGTAGCATGTGGTAGAGTCCTCAGTTAACTCCCCGGAACGAGCTCAGAAACGGCAGAAAGTCCACGATGCGAAGCCGTAGAACGCGAGCTCAACGGAGCAGTAGCCGTCGTCGCTCTCTTCCAGCCGAAGCGTCCCTGACGCACCGGAGCCCCCGCTTCTCTGTTCTTCCCCCCCCCCCCCCGTGCCTCACTCTCCCTCGCCCGTTTATAGCCTTGGCGTTAGTCCACCTAATCCATGCCGCCGTCTTCTGCTTCTTCTCTTCTCCACCAATCATCTCTCTCCACCTCACCAAATGCTTCTTCATCTTTATTTTTCGGTTAATCCAGTCATTTTCTTCACTCCTGTTCCCTTCATAATTTTATTTTAGACTCCTTATTATATGTGACAGAAATATAAACGACGCTAAACAGTGGTGTTCTATGCAGACACCACTATCACGCATGCGATACCGCGTCTGTAAGACAAAACAACCAGGAAAAATGAACGACACTAAACAATAGTGTTCTATGCAGACCCCACTATCACGCATTCGTTGCCACGTCTGTAAGAAAGAACAATCAGGAAAAATAAACGAGGCTAAACACTCATGTTCTATGCAGACCCCACTATCACCCATGCGATTCCGCGTCTGTAAGACAAAACAATCAGGAAAAATATACGACGCTAAACAATGGTGTTCTATGTTGTTTTCGTCTTTAAGAGCATAACCTGGCCTAGACCACATCACAACCAAGCATATTTTTTTCGCTTGCATAACCACGCTTAGCTGAGCTTTTTTTTCTTTCCAACAATGACCCGGTGCTCCATCATAAGTTGAGTCGATACCGAGTAAGGACTTCCGTCGAGTCGAGAGGTAATTTGGAGCCAGTAGTATTCTAGTACGCTGACATCAAGTTAGGCCCATCCCAGAGCTGCCAAACATATGTTCGCAAAGTGCGCAAACGTGTGCTCAGATGAAGAAAGAATACTTACGTTTGCGAAGCCGCCACCTGGGAAAGAACGCGATGCATTCAGTTCCAACGCCAGAGAAGAAGAAATTCAGGGGGTACTTTCTTGACCTAAAGTGCGGTGAGGAGAAAGCCTTTAGCGCGGTGTTGCTGCTTGTGTCGCTGATGTGTGGTGAAGATGTTGATTAAAGACTACACTGCACTTTCGCTGACGTTCATTAGCTCGCGCACGCTTGGTTGCTGGAGACAGGAGAGCTCTTAGGCTGCATCCATCCAAATCGGCATTCAGGAGGCGTCTGGCAAGATTTTCAGGGGAGCGCTCCTCTCGAGAGATGGTGGCGCCACTCAGTGACGTCACACACATGCGCAGTCGGCTGAAGCGCAGGTGCATTGCCTGCTGATGCCTTGCACGTGCGCAGCGCATTATCGTATGCGGAGATCCCAGTTACGACATGCACCAACCTCTAGATTTACTAATTAACCAATTACCAATTAACTAGATACTCATTACTAATTTTAATTAATAGAAGACCATTTAGCTGTGAGGACACATGTCTGCTTACGTGGAGAAATCTGAACGCATGTGTTTTGAGGAAAGGCAAGGTTTTTAAAGAAAGGAAGCAGTAGAGCTCAGATCTCGAAATCTCGGTGGATACCTCAACCACATTTCATTGACAGCTATTGTGTGACACTTTTCTGCGAACATCTCCGTTGCCGAGTCGCGAGCCTCTAAAGGCTAATGTTCGGCAGCGACTGTTCCGTTCTTAGACCTCTCTCTCTCGGAACACCTAGTCGGGGCGACGAAAACACAACCGACGCCTGCTACCCCCAAACCGCGACAGACTATTCGCATCTCGCCGCTGTGGCTAAGTGTATGGTGCTCAGCTACTGATCTGGAACACTCGGGGTCGAACCCGACCGCAGCGGCAGCGTATCGATGGAGGTGAAATGCAATGGCGACCGAGTGCTGTTCGATGTTAGTGGACTTTAAAGATCCCCATGTGGTCAGAAATTATTCCGGAGCCCCCACCACATCGCCTGTTTCTTCCTTCACTCCCTTCTTTATCCCTTCCCCTACGGTGCGGTTCAGGTGTCCGCCGATATGTGAGAGATAGTGCACCATTTCCTTTTCCCAAAAACCAATTTCCAATTTTCTCATAACCAACGCAAAAATTTCTTGTCACAATGCGCATAGAAAAGCACAATCGGGTAAAGTTTAGAAAAGTTAATCGATATAAACGAAAGTATACGTTGTAATCAGTATAAATAGTTGAAAAAGATATGAAAACAGGCGTAAATACACAGCTACTTGTATACCAAAATCTGCGCAGCAAGATTTTTGATAATAATAATAATAATAAAAATAATAATAATAATAATAATAATATTAATAATAATAATAATAATAATTGGTTTTTTGGGGGAAGGAAATGGCGCAGTATCTGTCTCATATATCGTTGGACACCTGAACCGCGCCGTAAGGGAAGGGATAAAGGAGGGAGTGAAAGAAAGGAAGAATGAGGTGCCGTAGTGGAGGGCTCCGGAATAATTTCGACCACCTGGGAATCTTTAACGTGCACTGACATCGCACAGCACACGGGCGAATTAGCGTTTTTCCTCCATAAAAACGCAGCAGCCGCGGTCGGGTTCGAACCCGGGACGTCAAGCCCGTGTGTTCGAGGAATGCACAGAGGCTCACCAAAGTTCGCTCACGAGTGCGCGCACTGCCCTGCGGCCACAATAGCGTCTTGATGGAGTATGGTAGTATGTATACCGTGGATCTCAAGGCCCCTTATTAAGCTAATTAAAATAAAAAATAAACTATCAGTCCTTCCTGCAAACCCGTGACCCGAGGAAATGGATGGATTTTAAAACCCTTCGAAATAAAATAAACAAGAAGAAACAGAAAGCCAAGAGTGAGTGCTATCATCGCATTTTCAATAAGGATAGCATAAAAAGAAGTGACGTCATGTGGCGGAAGTTAAACGAAATGCTAAATAGAAAATCTGGTGGCAGACATATGGACAGTCCGACTATCGATGGCGAAACAATAAATGGGGTAAAACTGGCAGATAGATTCAATGACCTTTTTGTTGAATTAGGGGACAGAAACAATGACTTAGATACTGCTTCAAGCATTCCAGTTGTTCCACAATCAATATTCTTTGCACTCACTTCCATCCATGAAGTGTGTAAAATTTTTAATGGCTTCAAAAACAGCCATTGCCAAGATGCGGATGGCATAGAAATTGGGCCACTGAAATATGTAATATATTTAATTTCGCCTGTGTTACTACATATTTTCAATTCTGCCCTTTCCACAGGTGTTTTTTCCGGAACAGATGCAGATAGCTAAGGTCGTCGTTATTCATAAAGGAGGTGATAAAAACAGCCTAACAAACTATCGCCCAATATATATAATGCCCATATTTTCTAAAGGCCTGGAAAAAATAAATATTGTCCGCATAGACAGTTTTTCGCAAATACATGACCTAATTACTGACTGTCAGTACGGATTTAGAAAAAAAAACGCTCTTCTGAGATTGCTCTCTTGCCACAAAAAGATATGATCCTAGATAATTTTGAAAAAAGACACATGACGCTAGGTATATTTTTAGATTTCAGCAAGGCTTTTGATTGCGTAAATCATAAACTACTTTGTAAACTCGAGTCCTACGGCTTCCGTGGGACACCATTAAACTTAATTAAGTCGCAAGGTAGCATCCTTGGTCCAGTACTTTTTCTTTATTATATAAATGATATTGTAGCAATCAGTAATACCTGTAAATTCTTTATCTATGCAGACGACTGCACCATATACATGGAAGGAAAGGATTTGGGAAGCATTTAAGACAGTCAAGCTCTGTGTGTTGTAGCCTTCAAGATTTGTCTGAAAAGAATAACCTAGTACTAAATGAATCTAAAACAAAATGTGTTCTTTTTCGTGCAGCAGGGTCTCAAACAAAAGTGGCTGGAAACATTACTTTAGGCCCCCTACTCAATGACAGTCGAAAAACACGTTAAAACTTTAGGAGTAATTTTCTCAGAAAACATGTCCTGGAATGAACATATTAACGCTACGTGTACAAAAATTCGCAAATCAGTTGGCGTGCTTAACAGAACCCGGCATTCACTTCCTGTCGCCATAAAAAAAAACTCATATACTATTCTCTTTTCCATTCTCATCTGTTACTGTGCGTCAGTTTGGGGAAATATGACGTCCTAAGACCTGTCTAAATGGACTATTTTACAAAAGAAAGCAGTAGAGCCATACAAAATGCACATTTTCTTGAACATACGGAAGGATTTTTTCAGACACTTAAAATACCTAAAGTGGCAGACGTGTATAATAACAAGCTACTAAGATGCTATAAAAGTGCAGTCCATGGAAAACTGCACTCATTTTTACCAAATGCCAACCTCAAACGCTCCCACTACGTGTACCCATGTAGACACCCACCTCCATGGCAAATACCATTCTCACGCACAGAGTACGATCGGAAACGGGCAAGTTGTACTCTACCTAAACTAATAAACTACTTTGATCAACTAGGTATCTATGTGTTTACTGTAAATAATCGGCGCCTAACAGAATTATTTTTGTAGGTAATATGCATCATATTTTACTAGACAGAAATGAATGAAATATTCAATTACAAGTGCAATCGTGTTTTTCTGTGTCTCTTGTGTACTGCATTAATCAGCCTTCCAAGATTTACATATTTGATAACCATGTGCTATTTCGACAGTTTTCTGTTACAACATATGTTATCATACGTGACAGATCTGAGTGGTATTTCTGTCTTTGTAACTCTTGATCAGCATCGATTATGTTTTTTTCTTTTGTTATCAGTGTGTGTGCATGCGCGTTTTTTTACATGTACTATAGCCTGTCGCTGCTCGAGGGGCGGACGGGGCTTTTGTCAAGCTGCGAAACTTGCAGCTTTTTCTCCACCGCCCTTTTTCACCACCTGTACACTTTGTTGGTGAAATAAATGCTAATTGATTGATTTCTCTCGCTCCCTAGTCACAACTGCGCGTGCGCCACTATTAGCACCGAGCCACAGGTGTTCCGCCGCTGCGCAGCGCCGCGCCTTTCCTCAAAATCCAACTTTCAATTTTCAGTTTTTCTTTTTTCCCTCCCTCCTCTTTATCTCTTCCTTTACGGCGCGGTTTGGGTGTCCACCGAGATATAAGAGACGATTACTGTGCCATTTACTTTTCTCAAAAACCAAACAAAACAAGTGAGCCGACGGCGTTCATAGAGTTCATTGACGTTGAAAACTTTGCAAAGGCAGTTCATTTTCTCGAAAGCAAAGGCGCAAAACCAGCTCCATGGGTCACTGGAGACCTCAATCTCGCGTTCACTTTTTATATCCTGGTTTAGCTGAGCTAATCCACATTAATTTTTTTCTTCCAATATTCAGGTTGTCTTCTTCTCCCGCCTTCCTCATGTGATAAGCATGCACTAGCGGTTTCAAAGCAAAAGACATGTACACTCCAATACCCATACGTGTGGCCTCCATGCACTTTTTACAGCCTCAGATATGTGCAGCTTTCGGTTATTTCTTCATCGCCCTTGTACTCGTGCAATTGACCTCGGGCGACGATACTGTATTCTAGTACTTGCTTATTTCTACCGTAGCAGAGCCTTGTTTTCAGTAAGAGTGGTCTTTTTGTGGTTAGGAGCTGGTATTTTATTGATATATGCCAACTTCAATTTCTCATCAGTCTCCCTTTTTGCTGCCTGATACACGCTACTATTTATACACAACCATGACGCAGAGGCTGCGAACGCCAACGCGGCTCCTCAATATGCTGAAAGGTCTAGTCTAACAGAAGACGCTAAAATAAAGACATTTTACAGAAAGACTTCGCGCTGCATCTCAAAGATGGTGCCACAACTAAGATACTTCGGACATTTTGCCGTTCGTAGAGCTCTGGCGGTTCCGGCATGCGTAACGAAGATTCGTGTAATGCCAAGAGTTAAGTGGGAGGATTGGATGCTGCGCATTTATTACTGATTGAGGCATTGTGTTCATCCGAGCAAACTGTAGCGTCGACAGCCAACCAAATTCAAAACCTGTCATGTGCCATGGATGTCGGATCCCAGAGGAAATTACGCAGAAAATCAAGAAAGGCGCGTAGTTGCGATTGGAACTGAGAAAAACTACGACGCTTAGGACAACTTATTCTGCTGAGCCATAGACAGAGAATACAAGCATCAATAAGGTATAGATGACTTCCCGTTGTTTTTTCGTTTGAATCAGTCAGTCCAATACTTTCAAAAAAGAACGCTACCAGAGAAAAACTACAAAGCACAGCGATACACTGAGCTGCATGGCGTGCGGCACTGCCCACATAGTACAATACGGCAGGCTTTTCACATTCTCTATCGAAACGACAATATCAGTTTTGTAGAGTAACTGTTAAGTTCTTTAAGGGGCATGTGCAGGCTGTATACATAGGCAGTTCGGATACGGGCTGCCTTTGAAGCACATTGTTCACGCTCCTCGCACGACGTGCCGACATTATCGACGAGCACTGCGAGCTGCACGTGGACTGCTGTGTCCACTGGCGCGCGGCATTGGTTTCAGAGACTATTAAAAATAGCGGATCCTTCCTCTGCTCTATGTTTGGGTGTTCTCGGCGTCGAAAGCTTGTCTCTGGCAGTCTCAGTACAAATACCAGGCAGACAAATACCGCGCTGCCGACGATGGCAAAGCCCACATCCTCGCGCCTGTACGCCTTGAGCAGTCGGAGCGAAGAGGCGACAATCCCCCCTACGCGACCACACGCGTACGCTGCGCACGTGACCGCGCATCGAGCGCTCGTCGGGAACAGTTCCGCTGTGAAAACCAAATGAGCAATCGTGGTCAGTATAGAGCACTGCTTGGCGATGGTGATGAGGACGTACGGGAAGTACCAGGGACGCGCGTACACAGCCACGCCGCACATACTGCACAGACCTCCGAGCAGAGGCAGCATGAACAAGAGAATCTGCTTCCTGCCGGCGACACTGATGGCGATGTAGAGGGCTGTGTAGCAGGGTATCCCCACGCACAAGTCCGTGACCATTACCACCTCGTGGTCTTGGTGCTCCAGCATGGCCCAAACCATGCGGGAGAAGGCGAGCATGACGACGAAGTTCACGAAGACGATAGCGGCTCGCTCGCGAAGTTGCCCAGCGCTCACGACGACAGCCGCTGAGACGGCGGTGTGACTGCCCTCCCGACCTTTTAGCTGCGACCGCAGTCTGCGCACCGACTGCTGGGCTGCTTCGAGCTTCACGCCGTTTACCTTGGCAGCTCGCTTCATGACTTCCTCCGTTTCGCGGAATCGGGACATCGTGATGAGCCAAAGGGCTGACTCGCTGATGACGCCGAAAGCGGAGAGCAGGAGGAGCGTGGGACTCAAGAAGACTGTCTGCAGCCAAAACCAGGGCAAATCAAGGTACACCATGCCGAGGATGAACATATTAGTGCAGATAAACGGGATGGAGTTCATGAGGACTAGGTACGATGCCTGGTACCTGAACGGAGTCACCTCGTAGATGAGGATAAACGTGATTACCAAGATGGTGCTCGCACCTCCTGAGCTGACGAACCGTGTGGCCACGTAGACGAAGTACGTGTCCGCGCAGCAGCTGCCCAGAGCACTGAAGAGCACAGCCATCACAGCTGCGGTGATTACGGGCTGCCGGCTCGACATGTCATCCACGTACCCGGTCAATGGAATGAGGACCAGTGCTCCACTCATGTAGACAGCGTCGGCCAAAGCCCGCAGCCACGACCGGTGGCAGACCATGTTCCAGAAGCTACGGACTGTCCGCCTGGCCAGTCCTTGATCGTAGTCCCACGCATCTCATGCAAATGTCTCCGTGGGGCCGCTGCCGTTACCGACTGTGGGATGGACGTAGGCGTAGTACTGGCTGTAGCCGCCTCTTTCGTCCAGGGGTATGCCCACGTTGTTCCAGGTCTCGACCGACAGATGGGAGAACTGCGGTGGACGCTTGCACCAGTGGTCCACGGGGTCCGAGATGAGGACGAATGACTGCCTGTGCAATAGCAGAGCCACCATGGCGGCGATGCCGAAGGAGAGCGTGCGCCGTTGTTAGCTTCCGTGGACGTACGGTCCGCCAGTCTGCACTTCGTCGGTCGATGCTACGCCGGTGTCGGGTACCATGGAGAAACTGACGGACGCGGCGGATGGCGTGCCCGACCTCAGACTGCCGGCGCGCGACATGGCGGTGGAGACCAAGGTGCTGCGTTGGCCGAAGGGATTCGCGAAGGCTAAGATAAGTGCATACGAAAAGCAAGAGGCCGTTTTGAGCCTTAGTGTGGCGGATGTGGAAGGGCGTGCTGCCTCGTGCCACGGTTCTTTGTAAGAGCGTGCACTCGTGGCTTCCTCGGAGATGGTGATAGTGGCAGTAAAGAAGGTGAAGACAGCAGTTGTGATTCTAAAGGAAGAATGAACTGAACAGAAAAATAGTGAAGGCATCCGAAATAAACCACCGTAACCAATGTACCAGCCGCCGTTCATTGCCTTATGTTGTAGTGAAATAGTGTTTTTTGACCAGTGGGACGCATGTATCTGTGCTTAAGTGGTTTCGTGAGCTGCCTTAGCCAAGGTGTATATGACCTTATTTAATTTTTGTCCTTTTTCCGGAAGCGCGTAGCTAAGCATATATGTATCAAAACTAGAACCTTAAACACCCATATGTAACCTATCGAAGGCGGTAGGAATGATTAGTTATGTTTCTACAGGAGCAAGACTAGTCTAATTTACTTTGGGTGAGGAACACTGCAATGAGTTACTCCAGGAGTCACAGCGAGAAGATTCAGAGGATGGAGGGAAAATACGCTCATCTGCCCATTCGTAGGAATACTAAGCGATAGCTAGAAACGTAAAATGTACACTAAAGGTTATCAAGAAATAGGCAACAAAGTCTTCCAAATGTGGGAGTGCATGAGTTGTGGTCTGTTTCAAAAACTATCGCAAATATTTTGAACCTAAGAAGTTCTGCAATGCAGTAAAAGCGTGCCTGAAATTTGAGTAAAACACCGATAGCCACATGTGCGTGAATATTTAGTACAAGCATTCATAGTTATTAAGATTGCATACGCGACTCCATCTCTGCATCATAGTCGAAAGAGGAGGAGAAAATAGACAGGTTAGTACGAAGTGCATACGAAAGAGCTCTCGGCATCCCACTGATCTCCCTAACGGAGAAACTGCTTAGTATGGGAGTCCACAATACCTTTGCGGATATTATTAGGGCAGTAAGAGAAGCGCAAATTTGGAGGCTTAGCTCCTCAATAGCAGGCAGGCAGATACTAAATTACCCAGGGGAGAGCGAGAGGAAACCCCCGTATACTGCAGAGCTAATCCCCTTAGACATATGGAAGCATCTCAAAATCGCCAGTTTACCTGCACCCGGAGCATGCTAAAGAAAGTAGAAGACATAGAGCTCGAAGAATAATAATCTTTCCCGGGACCCACCGGGGGACACAGCCTTCTGTGACACAGCCTGCTGGTCCGATGGCGCCTTGGTCATTGCCGCCGTTGATGGTAATGAGGAGAAAGTGACTGTAGCATCTATTAATACTAGGAACGCGTTAGTGGCAGAGGAGGAGGCGATTGCCCTAGCGTGTGTCAGTACCAAAGCCAAGATCATCTTGTCTGACAATAAGGCAGCTGCTCACAACTTTCCAAATGAGTGCAGGGCCTGGAGGAGGCTTCAGGTCAACAGATTTTTTCCGCACTTTATGCTACACGATGAAGACACTAGTGAGCCTGAGCTCTGCAGTAGCTGCCACAGAATGACTTCACAAAATCCCGTAATTTGGGAGTGTGAGGGTTCTCCTGGGGCTAAATCACAAAGCATCCCAGACCTTTATGACGGAAATAAAGTTCATTCATTCATTTATTCATTCATCCATCCATGTGAGTGAATATTCTGAGGCTTGTGCATATGGAAATAAGTAACACTATAAACCACTTCAAACGTTATAAAAAATATCCGCTCCTCCTATATTTTTGTCATTCGCTCCTTCTCGTCTCGTTCTTGTTCCGCTCTGCAGGAACAATTAACAGAAAATGTATTCTGCAGCTGAGAGATAGACCCCGCCGCGGTGGCTCAGTGGTTAGGGCGCTCGACTACTGATCCGGAGTTCCCGGGTTCGAACCCGACCGCGGCGGCTGCGTTTTTATGGAGGAAAAACGCTAAGGCGCCCGTGTGCTGTGCGATGTCAGTGCAGGTTAAAGATCCCCAGGTGGTCGAAATTATTCCGGAGCCCTCCACTACGGACCTATTTGTTCCTCTCTTCTTTCACTCCCTCCTTTATCCCTTCCCTTACGGCGCGGTTCAGGTGTCCAACGATATATGAGACAGATACTGCGCCATTTCCTTTCCACCAAAAACCAATTATTATTATTATTATTATTATTATTATTAGCTGAGTGATAGGGAAGTGCGGGATCAGACTGGAATCTTTTTATTTAGCGGCTGCTCCCTGGAACACACTCAGCACAAATGTACCAAAATGGGAGTATCAAACTGGCACATACTATTTCAATCTCCATGCTCTGGACATTTATTACATCACTGTTCCAAATATCGGTTGATCCCCTTATTGTATACCGGTCCCCATGTATATACCCTCATACGCGTCGGGCACTGTTGGTCGACATCAGAAGCGGACAGCTGGGTCCGCTTACGCTTAAATACGTCGCAAATGTCAGCCGAGTTGCCGCTCCTCGTCTCGTCCGTCAGTGCAATCTCCTCGATGAGCGCGGGTCCATCCTCCTAAAGAACTCCTCAGCAAACCTGCCGAAGTCTGGTACCGGCAGACCTTGGACGAGCGCCCCGCTAGCCTCACAATGCATGGCGAGACACCTTTTGCATACCGTGTACCGTGGATCCGTTACGGTTACCTGTATACTGGGAGCCTACCCATTGCCAGTGCGCCCGCGCTGATTGGTCCCGATGAGGCAGGGGCGCGGACAGCTGCCGGGTACCTGGCGCCATCTGGCGCCCTCAAGGCAATCTGCGCATGCGCACTGACGACGCGTGGGCTCGCGGTACTCCGGTAACGCTAACGGTAGCACGGCACGCGGTATGCTAAAGGTGTCTATTGTCGCCATGCACTGTGAAGCGAGCCGAGCGCTCGACAACTCTAAAGCATTTCGATCCTGAATTCGATGGGCGGTGCTCGCACTGTGGGGAGGTGTCTGACACCTGCCACATGGTGCGGGATTGCCAGCAGAACCCATCCGTACCCCCTATCCCAAACCCCACCCGAGAGGACTGGCAGACGACCCTGTTCGGCTGCAGCACCCTCGAGGCCTAAACGGCCTTAACGCAGTACGCCCGGGCCAACCGCAAATGGCTTGCCTATGGGGTGCCGTCTACTGAGCCATTATACCCGGGTTTGAACCCGACCGCAAAACGCCAAGGCGCCGTGTGCTGTGGTGTCAGTGCCCGTTAAAGATCCCCAGCTGGTCGATATTATTCCGGAGCCCTCCACTACGGCACCTCTTCCTTCCTTTATTTCACTCCCACCTTTATCCCTCTTCTTACGGCGCGGTTCAGGTGTCCAACGATATATGAGACAGATATTGCGCCATTTCCTTTTCCCGAAAAACCAATTATTATTATTACACGACCGCGGCGGCCGCGTTTCGATGGAGGCAAAACGCTAAAGGCGTCCGTGTGCTGTGCGATGTCATTGCACGTTAAAAATCCCCAAGTGGTCTAAATTATTCCCGAGACCTTCACTACGGCACCTCTTCCTTTCTTCTTTCACTCCCTCTTTTAACCCTTCCCTGAGGTTCGGGTGTCCACGGAGATATTTGAGACAGTTACTGCGTCCGTTCCTCTCCTCAAAACCAATTTTTATTTTTAACTCTGTCAGTCGTGCTGAATTTTGGCGGGGGCGTCCCACGTTGTTACAGCTCCCTTCCCCCGAGCAGCGGGAGGCCGTGCTGGTCAGCTCGGACCCCAAGATTCAAGTACGGGCAATCGAGCAGGCCAGTGAGGTCACCGCCAGCCATGGGCTAGCGGCCATTTAGTGTGTCTCCTGCAACCTTCTCTCGACCCAATAAATGTCTTACAATCCAATGCCACGTTGTTAAGGGTAAAGGATGCTTTCCGGCCTGCTGACGGATTGGTAGGGTGTCGCCTGGACTGAACGTGTGTGCTTCGGGTGGAAGCGATGGATCTTCTGTGACCTGGGATTAACAGGAGGAGTCGTTTGCTGCTCCTTAGGGAAGCCCTCCAGAGCGAGCGTGCATCACGCGTGAGCTGAATGCGACACCCGGCCACAGATATCCCAATAGTACATCTCTGTCATCATCTGATGTTGTTGCGACTGGAAGATGGATGAATAGAAAATTGCACAGGCCAAAAAAATGAAAATTAGTTTTTGGGGAGAGGAAATGGCACAGTATCTGTCTCACATCTCGGCGGACACTTGAATCGCACCGTAGGGGAAGGGATAAAGGAGGGAGTGAGAAAAGAAAGAGGTGCCGTAGTGGAGGGCTCCAGAATAATTTCGAGCAGCTGGGGATCTTTAGCGTGCACAGACAATTCAGAGCACACGGGCGCCTTAGCGTTTCGCCTCCATCAAAACGTGGCCACCGCGGCCGGATTCAAACCCGGGTACTCCGAATCAGAACCCGAGCGCACTAACCACTGAGCCACCATGACGGCCGCGCGTCACATAAGCAGCATTGCGTATAAAAGGCGATGTAATGGGCGGCTGCATCACAACGTTTGATATGGATGCACATAAGGAGAGTCCAACCGCTGCTAAATGGCGGTACAGACAAGAGATTAACTCTTCCGATCCTGAGCTTGTCGCCTGGCACTTGGCTACTCAACAAAGAGAGAATGAGCGTAAGAAGGCAGAGAGAGCAGCGGAGGCGCCCGAACAGAGAGACGAACAGTTTGCCAAACGGAGATGCCAGACTGGCAAGCGTAAAAGACGCGCATAGCCGCCGAGATGGAGCCCAATGTCTCTCATTGCTAAATATACAGTGACCACAACAAGCTCAGCCAGGGAAAAGAACTTTTTGCTACGCATATCCTGGCATGGCCAAGCTAAGCGGCTGCCAGCTTTTTTCCACTGAGCAAATAACATGTTCAGAACAAGACACCCTTCCTAAATGTGGGAAAGGCAACGGCACGAACATGCTTCGAACCAGGCAATTTTTCACACTGCCGTTGCTGCTCTCGGCCATTGGTGACAACGACATGCTTTCGGTGACAAGGACGCACCATCCCTCAAGATAGCGCTCATGGAATTCGCCGCCTTCATTACAACCGCAAGAATCCTGGTTTGACTACCCATATCATCCATCGACGAGGACATCACATGACAGTCTACAAGATGTTCAGCATGAAAGGCTCCATCCGTACCATTTTAAATTCAATGGGAAAGGCAGCGGCAACAGCACGAACATGCTTCTAACCAGGCAATTTTTCACACTGCAGGTAAGACTTGCATTCCATTGCTAGAGAAGTGATGATCGCTTTTTGCTGCTGCTGCCTTTCCCACAAAGGATGTGCGATCTAGTGATGCCAGTGAAGGCGTTCTTCGCCAAACTGTGGTTGCTGTCGGGTGACATTGAACAAAACCCCTATCCTGAAATGGCTATTATCCTTCAAAGTTTGCAAGAGGGTCAGGCAACAATTCTGAATAGGCTACGTGACATAATGGAAAGAAAAAGCAAGCTTGAAAACATTATGGGTGATTTCATGGTAAGGTTATATTCACAAGAATCAAGGATTGCCATTCTCGAAACCAAAAAACACGAGACTGTTAGTATAAATAGTGGTACGCAAATATGTTCAGAAAAAGTTGATATGACTTCCAAAAAAATATATCACTTAGATAATAACAGCAGAAGCATGAGCCTCATTTTCTATAGCTTCAAAGACAAGGAACCACGCGAAAGCTGGCAAACTACTGAAGACTTTGTTAGGAACCTTTGCCAGGAAAGGTTAAAAGTGAGCATAGGGGAGATTCAGCGGGCCCATAGGATAGGCAAACACACTATTGAGCGTAAACGACTAATAATAGCAAACTTTGCATCATACAAGGATATCGAACTGATCCTAAGCAACAGCAATACTAAAAAGCTCGGATTACGTTATCTCACGGAACTACTCTCGGTGTGTCAGAGAAATTCATCAGAAGCTCTAGGCTGTTGGTAAGCCAAGAAATCTTAGCGGTAAGGACAATGTGTCCCTGGCATATGATTAACTAATCATAAATGGAGATGCTTTTGGGTGGGATAGGATACCCAGTCTGTAAATAAACTAAATAAGGAATGACCAGTTTCAAGTAATAGGAAGTCCCAATATTCTGAATGCTCTGTTCTCTTAATAAACTGCCAAAGTATTAAAAGAATCGATTAGCTTTATGGTTAATTGGTGCAAATGCTCAACGCAGACATTTCTGCTACGGAATCATAGCTACACGACTCAGTAACAGACGGTGAAGTGTTTCCTTCGGGTTATCACACCTTTAGAAAAGACAGGAACTCTAGAGGCCGCGGAGTTTTTACCTTAGTTAAGGAAATCTTTCAGGGTACTGCAATGGATGTGGAAAACAGCTATCACGATTCAGTTTGGTGCAGGCTTTTCACTCCTGATAAAGGGATGATGATAGCATTGGGAGTAGTTTTTCACTTAGTGCACGACCACAAGTTATCGCACACTAGATGATACACTGGCTTCACTTTCTGATAATCGCATTGTGTTAGCAGGAGACTAACTTTCCAAACTCAAACTGGGACGAGAGCATGCACTCAGACAGAACCTGTTCAGCATTTTTTGACAAGGTTTGTGTACCATAGCCACGGCCTGCGGCCCGTACAGTTACGAGGCACAGACAGCTCGAACATAGAAATAGAAAGGTGAAATAAAATTCCAAAAAGCAATGGAAAGGTGATGGATATAAATGCGAAATATGCAATGAATACTCCTAGCTCAGATTTACTACACCGCATTATGCGATTGCGTATACACTCTAAGCAATTTATAGTCCTTTCGAGAGGAACGACAGCCGTTTGTTCCCCGAGATGAAGCTTGCCGAGCGAAACTACTAACTCCGAGATGAAACAACCCTATGAAAGTTATGTGAAAGGCATGTGAAGCATTATCTCATGAAACTCGGCACTCAGGCAAGTCTCAAGCATCTAAAGTGACTTAGCTTCTCCGTGGATATAAAGCTAGTGCACTGTTACCACTTGTCAACTACACATCTAAAGAGTCTGCAGACATGGAGCTGGATGCTGTAGGACCCACAAAACTGAGACATGATAGCTCTATAAAAACATAGCATTTTGGCCATTATGTAAAAGGAATGCCGATTTGGGATGTTCCTTAATGCAGTGCAAACAAACTTTCCAATTAAGAGTAGTAGTTCCAACTGACATCTGCTGTGCAAATTTTCATTGACACATCACTTGCGAAACTACCCAATGTCTAACTACCCGAAACTGTAGACTGCCTATGACTATCCACGAGAGAAAATACAAGTGAACTGGGCTGAAATTTAGAAATCAGCAGACAATCTTGCCCTGTATGGCAGTCAGACAGAACAGTTCAGGAGTACTCATCAATGTGAAAAGTTGCAGGGCACCACAAAAGCCAACGCACAATTCATAACTGGTGTCTGTGAAGCTCCGAACGTTGGGCATAAAATATTCCCAGATACGAAGCCCAAGATTTGAGAATGGAATGCTTGCCCCACTTCAGTAGTAGCAATGGTACTAAAACAAAATTTCAAAGGCCATTGAAACAGTTTAGCTGCTACTACTACATGTTACTGGTGCAGAAAAAAGAAGTGCTAACTACGAACTGCAGCTCTTTGGAGCAAAGCAGTTTTTGCACAAGTAGTATATTTGTGATCCGCTTTGTCTTCAAAGTAAATCAATTCAAGGTCAAGCCATAACACTCACAAGAGTTTTTACTTATCTCTCTGTACAACAAACTTCGAAACAAGCACAAGCCAGCAGCCACATGAAAAACACCGATGGCAGGCCCACGACAAGTGACTGGTGTGCAATAAGGTGACGACTCAAGCTCCACCTGTTCAGCTGAGGTCTACAAAAATAATTTCAAAAAGACAAAACAAATCTTGGTCAATACACAGAGCCCAGCCAAACTCACTATGACACAAAATTTTAAGCACTACTCTGCCTCCAGTGACAAACCTTGGAACCACACATCAACTAAATGAACTATAAGGGATAAAACTCTTTAGGAATGGCAGTCCAGGTGTACAGTTATGATGCGTACGAATGAATGCTTGATTAACTATTCAGACTTTTAAATCATGATGATGCTGAATTTTAATGGCACAAGTGAAGCTAGGCAAAAGAGTGCCATGGCGCAAGGCATTTTGTCCCTACAAGGTGGGATCAAACTAATTTTCCCCACATTCAAAAGCCAAGCAGCAAGTCAGGGGAAAGCTTGTGAACTTTGTATCACCAGTGTGTACCAGGCAGTACAGGGGATCAAACCCCACAGCTGCCACATGCAAGGCGGATGCTCAACCCACTAGGCCACCGCCGCTGTACATTAGTCTCCTTGCTAGCTGGTGAAAGAAAGATGCTAAAATGTAGGTGATAAAGAATAATTTTTGCTCAACTAAAGCAGTTTTTGTTTGCACCGTCCATACTTGCGTACGTGCATACGATCTTTGTCACAAGCATATAAAGAAGAGTGTAAACACAGCCGGCACCAGCGCGTCCTGTATCAGTGTCTTGTGTTGATAACTAAAAAAACATTGAATTTCTTCTCCCTGTAGCCACAGCAAACCAGCTACACAGCAACATGTATTGCTGAATGATGCATGCACTGCCTTTGTCAAAAACTAGCCAGGAAGCCGTGAACAAAGCTGGAGTGGGCGCACAGCCAAGCAGCGGTGCTACAGTAGATCGCCCTCGTCGGCGCTTGCGAGCTATCAGAATAACCATAGTGACAAGCGTTTGCGCCTTCATTTTCTTCCTCTGGATGATAAAATGTCCCCCGATCATGCAATCTCATGCTTTTCAAGTGCAGTAATGCTGCGTGAAGGCGTTGTACGCTGCGAAAGGTGCCACTTCACTGCTCTCAAGCAAGCACTGCAAAGCTCAAAAGCTTCGCGTTCTAGCTACAAAACTGCACATTCAATTTCAGTCCACTGCTCCTGTCGTTAAAGAAATGGGCAAGGAACTGCTTTTCTGCATACATGGAGTGTCTACAAAATAAAATGAGGAGCGGCTGCCGAAAATTTAGTGGACTTTTCTCCATGACTGCTTGTTCTGCCCATCCACTTAATGCAGCTGCGGTGTACGGCAATGAAGCAGGCTATTAACCAATTTCAGCACGCTTCTAACGCTTCATGTCTGCTTATCACTTTTCTGTGAGGTACTGGCTGAACAGATTAGCGACATCATGTTCCCTGGAAATGAAGGGCAGTGTTTGCAACGCTAAGCAAAACCAAACGAGTTTTGCAGCAACAGTGAGAAACTGTTCTTCCTGAAATTATCAGTTCACTTAATGTGGCAGTGCAAAGCAAGAAATAGCAGAAATATTATGCAGCTTTAGCCAGTGTAAAATTGAAAAATTCGGAAGACGAGACCGTGATTGGAAGACACATACAATAAGAAGGCCAGACAAAAAAAAATTGCGGAGACATAAACTGTGCCCAGCCTGGTTTGCAGATCGCACAAGGACCTCATCAGGCTTCCCAAGCATGACCTAGTACAACCACACATGCTCCACACATATATCGAAATCAATCGTAATGTTTGATGCCTCGACGCTTCAATATGATTGGTGCCACTAGTTCATGGAGGGCCACTAAGCCTCTGGTGGTGTCACCATGCCCGCTAAACTTAGCGGCAGAGCACTGATGCAGGTGTTAAATTTTGCCAAGTCAGCGACACTAGCCCAAGCGATACGGCGCACATCAACTTGAAGAGCCAATGAGCTTCCTAAGCTGTTGTTCAATAATAATAATGCCTTGCCTACAACACCTGTTGGCAATGAGAAGCACACTCCAAATGATCTAAAGTCTGCTTCATTTCTGTGCATTCGGGCTGCAAAACAGAATGAACAAAGTAGGCGTTGTGGAGAGAAGTGCATTGTAATATCAGCAGCCACACCCAATTTTGCTCCAAAGACAGCCTCAATGCACATAAAAAGCAACATGTTGCACATTTTGGGGGGCTGAAATTAAATGCACTAGGTTTTGTAGCCAAGAACGTAACGTCCTCTAACTTCACGGTGTCGGCCTGAGGGAGTGAAGAAGCACCCTTTGCACTGCACAGCGCCCTCGTCCAACTGTGCTATGCTCTCAATGAGTTAAAGTGGATGCCGCCCATGCTACCAGGCAACTTTTTATCACCCAGAGAAATAAGCCGAGGGGGCGGGCTCAGGTTACCCTGGCAGCCGACAAGTGCCAGCGAATGCTGCCGAACACACCACCATAGCCATGCTACATGCCTGCCCCAGCTGTGTTCATGGCGGCCTGGTTACTTTTGCTGTAGAGGGTACACACGTGGTATTAGTGCAGCAAGAACACTTACAGTAACCCTTCTGCTCATGTTAGTAACCTGAAGGATTTTTTTACAAAGCAAACAGGTTACCTAAGGCAAGAAGTATTGGCTAATGCTAGGCTAGATAAGCACCTGCAAATGGAATGCAACAGTATTTGCTGACAGTCCCTGCGTAAAACTAGGTATACCAACCCTGAAGCCCAGCACCCAGTGCAGTAGTTTGTGAAGGCCTACAATTAAAAAGCTGGTCAGTTATAATTCAGTTTGCTGGTGAACAAGCAACTAAGCCTATCATGCACCAAATGCTGGAGTAAATATATATATATATATATATATACTGCCACGGACCTGGCTCGAGCTACCTGCGCGCTAAGCCGTGACGAGGACGAAGTGGTCGCGTTCGCGTGAGGCGCGCTCGAGCTGGCTCTGTTCTGGGCGATTATAAACCTCGGCCGTTCTGCGGTCCCCCTCTACGTCTACGACTGTTCTCCGTCTGGCCTGTGACATCTGGTGGAGGTCGCTTGGGTATTCTCGGCTGATGCTCCATCCTTCCTCGGAGAGCCGAAGGACAAGCCCGGTGCCTCTTGTGCGAACCCCCGTCCATCGTGTCAGCCGCAGGCTCCGCGGCTTGTCTCCAGAATTCGGACTCCAGCCTCAAGAGAGCGCACCCATGGCTACGACCACGGCAGCAAGGTCAGACAGCGCCCCGTTCATACCTGCTTCTTTTGTGAGCCTGCAAAATCCCCGGATCCCGAAGCCCTTTCACGGCGGATACTCGGAGGACGCCCAAGACTGGCTTGATCAGTTCGAGCGCGTTGCGCGTTTCAACGGCTGGGACGACAGTGCTAAGATCCGGAACGTTTACTTCAGCTTAGAAGACGCCGCTCGGATCTGGTACGAAAACCGCGAGACGAGTCTAACGACGTGGCAGGACTTTCGTCGCCAGCTGTTGGAGACTTACACCAGCAGCGATCGCCGTGAACAGGCCGAGCGTGAATTGACCGCTCGCATTCAGCTACCAAACGAGAACGTAGCGATGTACGTGGAGGAAGTGACGCGCCTCTGCAACCGAGCGGACCCGACCATGACGGAAGAGAAAAAGCTCAGACACCTGATGAGAGGCGTGAAAGAGCAATTGTTCTGCGGTCTTGTGCGAAGCCCGCCCAGAACAGTCGCCGAGTTCCTCTCCGAGGCTGTGCTCATGGAGAGGGCGCTCCAGCAACGGTACAATTTCTACGACCGGCAGCTAAACCCTATCTCGGCTCTACACCCCCTGGATGCTGCTTCGGGGGCCAATACAAGCTCCCTTCGGGACATCGTGCGTTCTGTGGTCCGTGAGGAGCTGCAGAAACTTCAGGGGATTTTTCCTGTGGACTCTCTGACTAGCGCCATTCGGGAGGAAGTTCAGCAGGCGCTCAGATCGCCCGTCGCTCCAGTAGAGCCGCCACCACAGCCAGCTGCTTGGCCGCCAGCGACGTATGCGGACGTGCTGCGCCGTCCTGCGCCGGTTCCCTGCGCGCCACCGTATGCCCCTTCGGTAGTCGCAGTACACGCCGAGCAGCCGGTTCCCTACTGGCAAGCTCGAGGACAGGCGCCGAGGAAGACCGATATTTGGCGTGCGCCAGACCGACGTCCCCTGTGTTACCATTGTGGCGAGGCCGGTCACATCTCCCGGCGGTGTCCATATCGGCCTCTGGGATTGCGAGGCTTGTCTGCAGGTAGTCCCCGTCCGCGGCATGCCGAACAGCCTCAGGAGTTTGACGAATACGTCACCCGCCGGCGTGGTTCACCACCTCCTCCGCGCCGAACGTCCCGATCGCCCTCACCTCGCCATCAGTCGCCTCATCAGTCCGGTTATGGACCTGGTGCACAGCGTGGGTCCTCGAGGCCGCACCGGGAAAACTAGAACAGGCGACCTTTGGAGGCGAGGCCGCCGAACGCCGTATTGCCGAAAAGCTTCCACCGACGCGCCGACTGACCCTTCCCGAATCGACGACCACGATACCGATGACGACGACGACGACGACGACGAAGACGGCGCCGACGACTGGGTCTGGTAAGACCAAGGTCTCCCTTGACATACCCGTGCTGATTGACTCTAAGGAGGTTAGCGCACTAGTGGATACGGGTGCGGACTACTCGATAATGAGCGGTAGGATGGCTAAGGTGCTGAAGAAAGTTATGATGCCGTGGGCAGGGTCACAGATACGTACGGCTGGTGGCCACGTGGTTACGCCGCTCGGAATGTGTACGGCAAGAATTACGGTGCGCGGATGCACGTTCGTGGCAACTTTCCTCATTTTGCCTGAATGCTCACGAGACGTCATTCTCGGTCTCGACTTTCTTCGAGAAAATGGTGTGACTATAGACCTTCGAAATCTATTGGTTACATTTTCAACTGAACTCGCTGCCACCAAACCCGCCCCCGAGAATTGCAGAGCCGCACTGCGTATATCCGACGATGCCGTAACGGTGCCTCCACGGGCGAGTATTCTGGCTAGGGTCACTTGCGACGCGCCACATTGCGGACAACGTGTTGTTGAGCCAAATGTCTCTCTTTTGCTCACCATGGGTGTTTGCGTAGCAAGAGGGCTCGCCTTTCTATCTGACGGTCGCACTGAAGTCATCGTGACCAATTTCAGTAATGAACACCGCCATTTATTTGGTGGCACAGCCATCGCCCACGTCAACCCCGTCCAAGAGGTGGCTGAGTGTTTCGCATGCCTAGAAGACACGCCTAGTGAAGTTGACGAAGAGGCAGTACGCGCCGTTCACATAAACGAGGGCCTCCCGCCCGCAGAAAGGCAGCAATTGCAAGAATTGTTGCTGCAGTTTAAGGACTGCTTTACCTCGTCGTCTAAGGTACGTCAGACGCCCATCACTAAGCATCGGATAGTCACGCACGATGGCGCGCGCCCAATACATCAACAGCCTTATCGCGTATCTCCCCGAGAGCGGGAGGCCATCCAAACGCAAGTGAAGGATATGCTCAATGACGGCATAATCCAGCCATCGAATAGTCCCTGGTCGTCTCCTGTCGTTCTCGTAAAAAAGAAGGATGGCACGCTGCGCTTCTGTGTGGACTACAGAAAACTTAACAGCGTAACAAAAAAAGACGTCTATCCGCTACCTCGTATAGATGATTCCCTCGACAGACTGCGCCATGCAAAATACTTTTCTTCGGTAGATCTGCGCAGCGGATATTGGCAAATAGAAGTTGATGAGAGGGACCGGGAGAAAACCGCCTTTGTCACCCCGGACGGCCTCTATGAATTTCGTGTGCTCCCCTTCGGACTCTGCGGTGCTCCAGCAACATTCCAGCGAATGATGGATACCGTGCTCACCGGCCTTAAATGGCAAACATGTCTAGTATACCTGGATGATGTAATCATTTTTTCAACAACGTTTTCGGAACATTTGCAGCGGCTCAGAGTGGTGTTAGAAGCCGTCCGATCAGCTCATCTTACTCTAAAGCCGCAAAAATGCCATTTTGGATTTACTGAATTGAAGTTTCTCGGGCATGTCGTCAGCTACGAGGACATCCGGCCAGACCCTGACAAAATTTCTGCCGTCGCGGACTTCTCGGTTCCCACTGATAAAAAAGCCGTCCGACGATTTCTAGGCCTTTGTTCGTACTACCGACGTTTTATAAAAAACTTTGCTAAGCTGGCCAGTCCTCTGACGCGCTTGACACGAGATGAGGAGCCATTTTTTGGGGTGCCGAGCAGCAAACTGCTTTTGACGATCTACGACGTCGGCTACAATCACCACCAGTACTAGCCCATTTTGACGATGATGCCGCCACTGAAATTCACACGGACGCCAGCAACGTCGGTCTTGGAGCGGTTCTCGTCCAGCGTCCGAACGGTGTCGAAAAAGTAATCGCTTATGCTAGCCGTGCACTTTCCCGTGCAGAGTGTAACTACTCTACAACTGAGAAGGAATGTTTGGCCGTAGTATGGGCCATCACAAAGTTCCGCCCCTATCTGTATGGCAGGCAGTTCAAGGTTATTACTGACCACCACTCATTGTGCTGGTTGACAAACTTGAAGGACCCATGTGGCCGCCTAGCACGTTGGGCATTACGCTTACAGGAATTTGACTTCACGATCATCTACAAGTCTGGTCGCAAGCACACCGACGCTGACAGCTTGTCGCGTTCACCCGTGCAACCTTACGAAGGTAACGCAGAAGACGAAGCATTCCTTGGTGCAGTCACGTCGTCCGACATCATCGCACAACAACGTGCGGACGACGAGTTGAAGCTGCTCATGGAGCATCTAGAAGGTCACCATCCCTCGATACCCTCCCACCTGGCTCGTAGGCTGCCATCCCTATGTCTTCGAGGCGGAGTGTTGTATAAGAAAAATCCGCCTCCAGTTGTAAAGAGTTACCTTCTGGTTATACCAGCCGCCCTCCGCCACGAGATCCTCCTCGCCTGCCACGACGAGCCGACCTCTGGGCACCTTGGATTCACGCGCACACTTGCGAGAGTGCGGCAGAACTACTATTGGCCCAACCTTGCCTCATGTGTGAAGCGATACATTCGGACCTGCCGTGAGTGCCAGCGTAGGAAGACGCCGCCTCTGAAACCGCCTGGCATGTTGCAACCTATCATGCCTCCTAACATACCCTTTGAACAAGTCGGCATGGACCTCCTCGGACCATTTCCCTTGTCGTCGGGAGGAAACAGATGGATAGCTGTTGCAACCGATTACCTGACGCGTTACGCCGAAACGCAGGCTCTCCCTCAAGGCACAGCGTTCGAAGTTGCGCACTTCTTTATGCGTGCAATAGTGCTTCGACACGGCGCTCCGTCCGTCGTCATCACAGACCAAGGGAAGGCATTTACAGCTCAGCTTGTCCACGACATCTTTGAGCTGAGTCACACCAGCCATCGAACAACGACAGCATACCATCCCCAAACAAATGGGCTCACAGAACGCCTGAATAAAACACTGGCCGACATGATTTCCATGTACGTGGATGTGGAGCACAGAACCTGGGACCAAATACTCTCCTACATCACATTCGCGTACAACACTGCGACTCAAGAAACAACCCGCTTTACACCATTCCGTCTAGTCTACGGCAGAGAAGTGCGGATGATGCTGGACGCCATGCTCCCGTGCGTGGATGATGACTTGACACCAGATGCGGGCTCCTTTGTCGAACAAGCCGAGCAAGCTCGCCAGCTTGCTCGTTTGCACATCACAGCTCAACAAGACACGGACTCCAGACGTTACAACCGGCGCCACAGGGAGGTTACCTACAACATCGGTGACAGTGTGTGGGTGTGGACCCCTGTCCGCCAAAAGGGATTGTCCGAAAAACTGCTGCACCGATATTTCGGACCTTATGAGGTGCTCCGTCGTGTTGGAAACGTGGATTATGAGGTTGTTCCACGTGGAACTGTGGCTACCGGTCGTCGGCAACCACGGACTGACATTGTGCATGTAATGCGACTTAAGCCATACTTCTCGCGTGAGAGCGATGACGCTCCACTTTAAACTGTGTTCGGGTTCTGCGTTTTAATTTGTTTCTTTTTGTTCGTTTCTTTTTTAAACATTGTCTTCCTGCTTTTCCTGTTCGTTTTCTGCTATGTACATACCCTCGCATCGGGACGATGCTCTTCTTTTTCGGGGGCCTAATGCCACGGACCTGGCTCGAGCTACCTGCGCGCTAAGCCGTGACGAGGACGAAGTGGTCGCGTTCGCGTGAGGCGCGCTCGAGCTGGCTCTGTTCTGGGCGATTAAAAACCTCGGCCGTTCTGCGGTCCCCCTCTACGTCTACGACTGTTCTCCGTCTGGCCTGTGACAATATATATATATATATATATATATATATATATATATATATATATATATATATATATATATATATATATATATATATATATATATATATATATATAATGTGAGTGACACCTTTGCTGTTCAAGCACAAAGCTTAAAAGAAAAATGCACAAAGTTGAGTTCAATGAATAGTCAAAGAACAATATGTACAAGCTGTACATCTTTTCAACACCAGTATGAAGTTCAAGCTTAAATAAGGCACCCATTCAGATGAATGAAATGATGTAAATAAGGCAACAGTTCTGGTAGCTTGCTCAATAGGTTTGTGGCACGAAATGAAAATAACAACCTGCAAACTGACTCAAAGCGTGCTGCTGCTAATGCTCCAAGTGGTGTATACTATTATATTCCGAAGTACATGGCATGTCTTAAGACGTGCTTAAACTATAGTGAATAACTGACTGGCCAACTGTCTGAATACTGAATTAAGCATGATAATTCAAGAACAGATGCAGCCAGTTCAACTGCATTCACCGATCAGCTTTCATGTGTTCCCTTCCAACCAAGCTGAAAAGAAAGTATGTCATACTTCAAGAAATGCTGCACTACTAGCCACACAGTGCAATGGTGCTTACTGCCCTCAAACACACATTTCCGACAAATGAAATCGCTTCCATAAACCCCAATGCTTGCACAGGTGAAAGAACAGCTTTAGGCGTATATCAAATTCATGGCCTATCCCATGAAGGATTAACTAAGTAAGCTGGATAGCTTGATCCCTGCTCTGAAGTGGACTGCGCTGTCACTTTACATTCATTTTCCTATCACCTCCCTTTGCTGATAGGTATAGTGCTGACACTGTTGAAAGAGATACAGCCCAGCAATTTATTGCGTCTTTTTGCGTCTTCTACAGACAACCTCAGAAAAGCCAGGTCAAGCAGCAACTATTTCTTGTGTTTACCACCACCACCACCACCAAGAACTTATCCAGTCACGGCAGTTGTGAAGAGATATCAGTCACTGGAAATATGTCTAAAAAGGGTACTGTTTTTGCATGTAAGCACTTAGTTACAGAAGCCACCACTCTACTAATCAATTCTGCTCAATTTGTTCAACTTAGCATTTTACAATGCATCAGAACCGTTAGCAGGTGCCGGATGAACATGAACAAACATGTAACCAATGACAACAAATGGTAAAAAATAGAGATATCTCTCGAGTCAGAGGGAGATTTTCTTTGTTGGTTTGTTTACTTACCGAGATAGTCATCCATAAGTGTGCCAATGGCAAACTGCAAAAAAAAATTAAGCTTATTTGCTTATCTACATACCTGCATATTGCCCGACAGACATTCAATAGACAATATTTGTTCCTATGTAGATGAGTTCAACACGCTACACAGGAAACCCAAAAAAATTAAGAAGAATCTCAGTAATTACTACAACAAACTAAAGCAAACAGAAGAAAGTAATGAAAATAAATCTAGTACATACAAAACAGCCAGAAGAGAAGAACAAGAATGCGAAGAAAACTAAGAAACTGAATGACCCGAACAACGAATAATCTAGGTGGCAACTCTTGAACTAAAATCACAGTTAAAAAACTAAATATACAAACTATACCACAGATGCGGTTTCACATTTGCACACGTACCCACAGTCACTTCTCATCAGCTGGGGTTTCAGCAAGAGCAGTCAGTTCGAGGGCATGTCAAATGATTGGTTGCCCAGATATCAAATCATAGATGGAGTTAAGAGCCAAGGAACAGTATTAACTCGGAAAACTGACGTCAAAACTTTGCAGCCAGACAATTTCTCAGCTCCACGAATAGTGCGACACCTGGCACTGCATGCATATCAGAGTGCATGGGCAACAGCACACCGTGCTATTCAGGATCCCTTGCAACTAGTAACAAGTATATATAGCACTGAAAAAACAGGACACAAGTGTAGATATGATTGAGCGCTTATCCTCCATGTTTGTCACTTGTGTCCTGTTTGTTTAGTGTTGTATACTTTTTTTTTATTTAACAATACTGTAGGCCTTTGCACAGGCCCAAACAGGAAGTGGATTGTAAGATATACACACGAGCATGGGAAAAGCAGGAAAAAAGAAAAAAAAACAAAAAATAGATAGAGCAAAAAAAAAAACTGCCATACAACAGCACTGGAATTCAATACAAGACACTTTCTTTTGTTTCACATGAATCAGGGAACAAAGTACTCAAAACAATTGTAATATTTGTCATATAATATTCTTGTAGTTATCGCGGATCTATAAAACACCACTATTCAGCACATTGCAATATTTACATTTAAAATGAAATCACACGTGCACTAGTGTCCAATCACTCAACCAACGCAATATCTTGGAACTACGCATTCAAATACTTTCATGAACAGCCAAAATATGACTCCAATTTTGCAACAAAGCTATCCACAGAATCTTTTTCTACAATTTCCTTTGGCAATGTATTCCAGATTTCAATTGCCCATGGGAAATATGAATACCTAAACGTGTCGCATTGTGTCGGATACTGCCTGATGTGTCTATTATGACAGGTTCTATTGGAGTGTCGGTGTGGTGGCTGCACGTAATCTCGCTTATCTATATTAATGTTGTTATTACATAGCATAAAAAGGAATTTCATGACAGCCACACGACGCCGACAAACAAGGGTAGGCAGTGCTGCCTGGCTTCTAAGAGCACTTACGCTTTCGTGTCGAGAATACTTACGGTATATAAATCGCAACGCTTTATTTTGGATGCTTTCTAATTTCTGTGAGAGTCCTTTCTGGTGCGGGTTCCACACTATGCTACCATACTCAAGAATTGGCCTTACTAAGGTTTTATATGCTGTTAGTTTCACATAGAATGGTGCTGCAGTTAATTTTCTTCGCAAGAAACCTAGTGTTCGGAAGGCCTTCGTGCATGTATTATCGATATGGGTATTCCATTTTAACGCGCTTGTAAAGGTTATGCCTAAATATTTTACTGTGTCAGTTTGTATTAAATCGTTGCCCATTAATGTATAATTTAACCTAAAGATCGACTTTCTATGAGTTACGGTCATATACTGTGTTTTCTTAAGATTAATTTCCATTCCCCACATGTCACACCAGCGGGCTATATTGCTTAGTGTAGTATTTAGTCTAAGCTGGTCCTCGATTCCTTGTACACTTGTATAAATTACCAAGTCATCGGCGAATAGCCGCAATTTTACTCCATTTTCTGCCCAATCGGCGATGTCGCTAACGTATATTAGAAACAATACTGGCCCCAATACGGACCCCTGTGGTACCCCTGAATAAACTTCGAGTTGGTCCGAGTCATAATTATTTATAGTAACATACTGAGTTCGGTTTCACAGATAGGCTGCTATCCATTCTACTACATTGTGTTCAATTCCGATAGACTTTATTTTCTCGATTAGTTTACAGTGCACGACGCGATCATAAGCCTTCGAGAAATCAATAAAAATAGCATCAGCTTGGAATTTGGAGTTTATTATTGATGCGAAATCATGTGTTATTTCTAATAATTGTGTTATAGTTGACAAGCCTTTTCTAAAACCGTGTTGCTTAGGATATAATATGTTATTTTCTTGTAAGTATGTCATGACGGCTTTACTTACTATGTGTTCCATTAGTTTACAGCAGCAATTGGTTAGTGATATTGGTCTATATGTTTCCACGTGTAATTTATTGCCTTCTTTATGAATGGGTATTACTTTGGCACATAGCCAATCATTGGGAAGAGAGGCTGTACTCAGCGATTCAGAAAATATAATTTGCAAAAAGGGAGACAGCTGCTGCGCGTATCGTTTCAAAAATACATTTGATATATTATCGGGCCCCGGCGCCTTCTTGGTGTCTATTTCCAAAAGTAAGTTTAAAATGCCCGACTCTCTTATCACAACTCCGCCCATCCGGGTGTCAACGGCTGTCACGGGTGCACTCGATATTGGCCAGCGCGTGAAGACGGATTGGAAATAGGTGTTAAATGTATTTGCTACAACGCGCTTGTCTTCTATGACCAAACCTGCCACTTCTATTTTACTGCTCACGCCTTCTGGCTTCCACAAGTAGCGCCAAAACTTTTGCGGTTGATTCCTTATAAAATTTGTTAACTTATTTGAAAAGAAGTCGTCTTTTGCAGCTTTTATTTCTAATTTCAATTTGCATGCGAGCTCTATTATCTCCGCAGAACTTATCCTTTTTCTTCGACGCCTTCTTAGTTTTCGTTTTAGGTGAATTATGCTCCGCGTAATCCACGGTGTTTTCCGCTCGGTTCTTTTGAATTTTGTAGGTATGAAATTATTTTCGCAATGCATTATAGCCTCTTTTAGTTTTATCCAAAGGCCATTAACGCCTCCACAGGATTCAGCTGAGCAACCATCCAAGGTTTCCTCTAAGTAGTCAATAACACTCTCATCATTAGCTCGGCTATAGTCCTTGAAAGCTATTCGAGATGGTTTAGTCTTACACCCAGCGCTCATACGCAGAGTAAAAAATGTTAGAACCAGCATCTTATGATCTGAAATCCCTTCTTCAACGCGTAATGGTGGTGTTATCAACTGCGATACCAAAGCAAGATCAAGTACTGAACAGGCATTCCCCTGGACACGCGTAGGTTCATTAACAATCTGTGATAAAGAAAAACTAAACATTATGTCAAACAGGTGCTCACAGTTTTTTGCATCTCTGTTGCCGATAGTTAACTTATTCCAATCTATCCCAGCTAGATTAAAATCCCCAGTTAACAACAGCTTTGTACGGTTATTAATTTTGCTGTGTAGGTAATCATGCACTTTCAAAAGGTATTCCTCATGCGCTCCAGGGTGTCTGTAAATAGCACCTATCAACAATGATGTATTATCAAACTGAATTGTGCACCAAGCACTTTCATGGTTAGCTATTCCAGGCTCTTCTTGAAATTTTAAACTGCTTTTTATCATAATAGCTACGCCGCCTCCTCGGCTATCACGATCTGTGCGTATCAATGAATATGAGGCAGGCGAAATTTCAGTATCATGTATTTGGGCATGTAGCCATGTTTCGGTAATTATTATAATATCTGGACTATACAGTATGATTATCTCTTCTAATTTATCAATTTTATTAATGAGACTTCGAGCATTCAGGCACAATATCGAAAGCGGCGCCGATATCCGTTGCGTCTTGTTACCTTGTCATTTCTTTCTGCGTTCTTTCGTGCTACCCTGTGCCGATGACGAGTTGTGGGAATCACTTAAGGTAGGTGCAACGTTTCTTGTTATTTCTATCTGGTGCGTTTATCGGGATCCCACGTGTAAATACGTCCGTTCAGTCTTAGTTTATCAAATGATAGTGAGGCTTTTGTACCGTTTGCCCGTTCAATTGCCGCTGAACGCCACAAGTTAGATCGGATGTCCCTTATTCTTTTTGAGAAATCTTCTGATATTGATATCGGTGTGCCCTTGAGTTTGTTACAGCAAGAAAGAATTTTGTTTTTTTCTCTGTAATCGAAAAGTCGAAGAATGATTGGGCGTGGGCGCTGACCGTAACGATTGCTAATCCTATGGATTCTTTCAATAGATTTAACTTCAAGGTCGAGTGTATCCTTGAATATACCTTCTTTTATTTTGTTTTCTAGTGTTCTCGCTTCCTCGTCTGAGTCTTCAGTAACGCCATAAATTACTAAGTTATTTCGGCGACTTTTATTCTCCATATCATCCACTTTATTAACGAGTTCATGCAATTGTTCGTTCATGCTTTTGCAACAACTTTCACATTCCGATATTTTTTGTTCGCATTGTCTGAATCGAGATAGCTCATCCTCAATGGACGTTATTCTTGTTTGTATACCGGCTACTGTTTTTTCCACTTGCTTCAAGTTAGAAGCCAAATCCTTCAATGTCTTATTTGTTTTACCTTGTTCTTTTAGTATCTTCTTCAGTAAGTCAGTGTTCGTGCCTTCATCATTTTCTGAGTCAAAGTGCGGTCCTGGATTAAGTTCTACATCTCCTTACATTAGCAGTAACTGTCTTATAACATCACAGCATTCACACACCAAACCAGCAAGAAATCGTGGACTCGGTAGCACCGTCAGGGTGATATCATCATCTCGAACAGAATATACGAAATACTTGTCACCAACCTGTGCAATAAAGAAGACGTGCATGAACATGTGTCCCGAGACGGTGCCACCAAGTCCACTGAAGGGCTCGGCATGAAGACCCGCTTTTATATCCTGGGGTGGAAGTGGGTCTGCTGACGTCACTGGCTTTGGTAGTTGATAGCCGCATTCCTGAGCTGCGTCCGTGCTCAGTAGGTCCCGAAAATTTCCTTGGGATGGCCGCAAGGTGACAGCCATTGGCGACTGCTTACTTCCCGGCGAGGCATGCGCGGTTGATCCGAGGCTAATACCGAGTTGCCACCACGCAATCTGTGCAATAAAGAAGACGTGCATGAACATGTGTCCCGAGACGGTGCCACCAAGTCCACTGAAGGGCTCGGCATGAAGACCCGCTTTTATATCCTGGGGTGGAAGTGGGTCTGCTGACGTCACTGGCTTTGGTAGTTGATAGCCGCATTCCTGAGCTGCGTCCGTGCTCAGTAGGTCCCGGAAATTTCCTTGGGATGGCCGCAAGGTGACAGCCATTGGCGACTGCTTACTTCCCGGCGAGGCATGCGCGGTTGATCCGAGGCTAATACCGAGTTGCCACCACGCAATCTGCGCAATAAAGAAGACGTGCATGAACATGTGTCCCGAGACGGTGCCACCAAGTCCACCAAGTCCGCGCATTGTTATGCTACATCAACTAGCCCAAACTGTCACCTCAGTGATATTTTGATGATTGCCTGCAGCACCAACACACCCTCTGTCTGAGGCCCGCCTGAATTAACCAGTGTGAGCACTGCTGCATCTGAATTAATGGATGCTCAGCAGCACAGACACACGTGAGTGCTAGCCAGGATCATGACGGCAGTTCAAATCTGCTGGCCAAATTTGCAGGGGTCGAGCCAATGACATTTTACGGTCTAAAAAAGAACACCTTAGTAATCTTTGGTTTGGTCTGGTTAAGTAACTCTGCGGAGGAATTTCAACACCTGATTCAGCACCTGAACGCTTAAGTAGAACAGCAAGCCTCTATAGCTAACATATGAAGAAGACAAATAATGATCGACGATGTGGGGTCGGAACAACAGTTCATGACAGGAGGTAAAAGAAGTAGTAAGCAAGTGGTTCTTTCTAGACCAAGAAGTAACCGCAGTTCCAAAACAACATAGAGAAATTAGAACGTGAACTATATTAGATTGGAGTGCATATGGTACGTACTCTCAGGCTGTGAACAGCAACTTACCAGTGTTTCTCAAAAGAAAAGTATTGAACAGCTGCATCAAGCCAGTACGCATGTACAGAGCTAAAACCTAAATGTGAAACGAAAGGCTTAAAACTAAACTGCCGACTGCACTGTGAGATACGGAAAGGGCAAATGATGAGGGTAACTTTAAGAAAAAGCAAGATACCAGAGTGGGTTAGGGAATAACACCCTCATTTATTAAATCACAAGAGGAGGAAATAGATTTGGGTGGGATAATGCAATGTGAAAAACACAGACCTGATGGTCCTTTAGGACAGGGGTTTCCAAACTGAGTTCTGCGGGCTGCTTTTTCGGGTTCTGCGAGCACCCACACTGGCCAGTCCCCATTTTCTGGTACACTTCTTGCGGCCCCGTGCAGATGACAGTGTTGCTTGTTAAAACTCGTTTTTACTATACCGTAACTTTGAAACGCTAAAGTATCTCGCATGTTGGACCAGCCAGACAGGGCACAGCACTGGCAGCGGCAATACTACACCTCTCATTTCCCAATACTAAACCTCTGGTCAGCCTCATCATAATCAGCCTGCATTTTCACTTCTGTTCCTAGCCAGCAGATAGCACAGCATGTGCGTGTGGCAACTGAAAGAGTGGGCCGCACCTCCAAGCTAGCCGAGCGAAGCCAAGACAAAAAAAGTGCGTATTTATTCCAACCACCCTATCTGCCGAAACATTTAAGCGTGGCTTTTAAGTGTGGTGGCGGCAGGGCAAGCTTTTGCCATCAGCAAGCTCTTGGCACACCACAACATAATTCTGTGCGCAGCCCAGCAGATCGAGCATGCAAATGCCGTGGGGCATTTGTCTTGTGACTGTGATTTTCTCCATTCTTAGGTCTCAGCTTGGGTGAGAAATAGGCATTTAAAAAAAAGTGATTCAAGAAAAGAAACACTTGCTCATAAAAAACTGACATTTTGAAACCACGAAGTGTCCAATCACTAGCAACACCAACCGAAGCACTGACACAACGCAATGCAGGGAGGTGGGGGGGGGGGGTTTCTTGGCACACACTGTAAGCTGCTGAGGCAAAATTTTGGGAACCCCTGCTTGAGGGTAACAGAGTGGATTCCAAGGGAAGGCAAACGTAGCAGGGGTGACAGAAAGTCAAATAGGCTGTGAATAGAGTTCAGAGGGAGATGACATTGTCCTTTCATGAATGTAGCCGCGGCTGATAACGATGTCAAAATAACTTCTTATGATTATATGTCACTCACAGTAGTCCACGTGAGCGCTGATGGAGCTACCAGACGTTACTACACATCTCTACTTGAACTTCATGGCATGTAAAAAACAAAGAAAAAATATAGAACACAACTGGAAGGTTTACCAAAATCTCATACAGCTTACTTTGCTGGAGCCATAATAGAATTGACTAAAGTACCTCTTGTCCGTTTTTTCTTTTATCAGAGTTGGAGCAATAAGAGACTTGATGAGATGACAGGACTGCACCGCTAGCCTAGTTCACCTCCAGCTATACTGAGGTCCATGGCACATCTGCCCTCAAATGTGTAATCTTAAAAATGTGTAAAACGTGAATGACTAAGCACCGAGCGAGGCAAATCGATAGAGTACTCACGATGCATGATGCATCGACCCGAGTGCCCACAATCTTCAGCCTGATCTCGTCATCTTGCTGGATGATGATGTCATGAAAGCAGGAAGAGCAAAACGTAAGTCAATACAAAGGTTTGATGTTGAAGAAAAAAGTCTCCTATCCAGGACTCCAGTCCTAGAGTAAACCAGAGTGAAAAGCAGCAGAGAGGACCAGGGAGGGGTTGAAAAAGAGAGTAAAGGATAAGGAAATGCATCTTGAAAGCAAAGAACATCACAAGGTTGAAATGTGCAACAAATATGCAGCACGTGAAAGAAGTTCTGCATGCTGCAGATGTGCTTGAGTGATCTGTCCACATTACTGACAATCTTGCCACTTCTAATATTCGGTGCTGCGGGCACTTATGACAACAATGAATCTCGCCGTTTCAAAAACTGTGGCGGGGCGGAGAGCTGTGAAAGCGATGACCTCCGTAAGGAGCAGGGAGCTCTTTGGCCCGTCCAGATATAACAATAATCGGTTATAAGGATCGGATTTTCCATTTTCTCAGTATCTTTTTAAGTGGACTGCACTGTACATAGATGCATATTACAGTAGCCGACGGGTAATTCGGACTTGTAGGATATTTCAGACCCCGATGAGGCACCGTCAGTCTCCCCATAGATGCGCATACATATTCACGACAGATATTTCGGACCTAAAAAGTCTGAAAGTTCAATTTTTCGGACTAATTTCAGTCGCCTGCGGGCCAAAGTCGGCCATCTTATCGGCTTTTTAGCGGCGCAAAAGGCACCATCTTGGATTGAGGTGGATTTATGCTGCAGTTGGCTTGGCTTGACACACTTTCGGTACCTCATTGTTGCCAGTAGAGGCCCCTGAGATCTCTGACCCTTCGAGGTGGCAGCCGGATTGTCATCGCCGCCAACTTGCTTTTGTCGCCTTGTCGCGGGCAGTTATCGCTTGTCCCATGCGCTGAAAATTGGTTGTTGGGAAGGAAATTGTGCAGGAGCTATCTCACATCTCGGTAGGAAAGGATAAAGGAGGAAGTGAGAGAAGAAAGGAAAAAAAGAGGTGCCGTAATAGAGGGCTCCGGAATAATTTAGACCACCTGGGGATCTTTAACATGCACTGACATCACACAGAACATGGGCGCCTTTGCGTTTCTCCTCTATCGAAACGCGCCCACCTCGGTCGGGTTCCAACCCGGGTGCTCCGGAGCAGTAGCCAAGCGCCCTATCCACTGAGCCACCGTGGCAGGTCTCATACGTTCGCCATTCGCCGTTTCGTCACTTGGGTTTCTCTGACCGCGTTGGCCGAGTGGCGCTCAGTCCTTACGAAGTTACATCTGTTCGCCGTTTTGTGATTGCGTCCGGCGGTTCCGCCACTTTGAAAGAAAAGTGCCTTATCTTTGCTTGTGGTTAACGAGCGGTGTGATGCACACTCAGATTGTGGACAACATGGCCCCGCTGGGTCCGTCAAACAAGCGCGGGAAGTATTTCAACTATATGCGGTGACCTTGCTGTCTAGCGTGTACAGTGAAAGCACAACCTTGGCGCAAATACAGGCGCAAATCATCGCCAACAAGAGAAATTTGCCACAAGGTAAAATCAGTGACATTTTTAAGCCAATTTAGTCTGAATAAACTGATTTTTGTACTCCATGGATTTTTCGGACTGTTCGATTATTCGGATCATTTTTCGGGTCCCTTCGAGTCCGAAAAATCGGTAGGTGACTGCATGTACTTTCTATAACTACTATAACACCTTACCGTGCTACTATCTGCACTAATAACTGCCCACAGCACTAAGCAAAAGCAATTCATGCAGTGCAATTAGATACAGAAGTCTGCTATGCTGTGAGCATACTAGAAGAATTGGAAGTGAGAGATCATGATAAATGTTGACAGAGCAGTGCTTGCCAATACTGTTGAGCCCCGAGAATACTATCACATTTAAGACATCCAGTCTATCCACATGGTGAACATATGTAGCATGAGACACATGCCATAACAGCCTCCTTGTAACAGTGTAAAAAAGAATATTGCTGGATATTACAAATTTTGAACTTGCTTCACATCAGAGTATCATGCGCCAAGCACATGGTTAATCCAAGGCATGTTTGTGTTGTGTTCGGTTTTATGGCACATAGGCAGCTAGGGCCATCATGCGCCAAGCTCAAGGTAGTCCAAAGCCATTTTCTGCAAGCACTTCATGCTATGCAATCTAGCATAGGCTCAAACAATTTTCGTTTGAATATAACACAAGTCCAAAGCAGTGCACATTCTCATCACAGCCCCTAATCAAACCGAACAAAAAATCCATGAACTTCAAGAAATCCCTTTACTGACGTTCTTTATTAATGTTTAACGTCTTAAATCTGCCCATGAGCTATGAGGGATGGCATGTGGAAGGCTCCGGATTAACTCAGACCACCTCGGGTTCCTTAACGTACGCTGACGTTGCACAGCACATGGGACCCCTTTGTTTTTCGCCTCCATCGAAGTGCTGCTGCCGTGGCTGGGATTCAACCCCGCCACCATGTTCTCACCAACCGAGTGCCAACGCCCCTGACCATCACACATGGTAGTTCTGCCCTAACGTGCCACAGTGCATGGACCCCCCCCCCCCCTCCACCCACTTTCTACAGGCAAATATTTTTTGCAATCTCAGCAGATGCATGCTGTGCGACGCAAGAATAGAGTATTTCCAGCGCAACTATGGCTGGGACGACCAAGACAGGCAAAATTCACAAATTGGGAGACTCTGACAGCAACCCCCTCCTCCCCAGTCTCTGTGGCAGCATCTGAGCCACAATGGATGCCTCCACTATCACATTATCAGCATGAGCAAGCACTTGGCTTCATAGGCTGTGTTTCTTGCATTGCTGCTGCTTTAAAGGACCATGGTGCACAATGCTTCATGAAGAATAGCATACCCTGTTTCCTCCAGTGGCAGCAACGCAGCACTTAAATTGTCACGCCTATCCAAGCCAACCCATATGCACACCGAATAAACAATGGTGCATTCCATGATTGCAAAAAGTCAACTCGATAGTGGCAGCGATGCCCACTCACAACCTGGAAATCAAACCTTCGCGCTCTATAGAGTGTGATATATCAGGAATATGTGATACTAGTGAGTCGCACCGACCAAAAATTAAGATGAAATGACGTTTCGGCTCCCACACGGGAGCCTTGTTCACAATGAGGCAAAACGTTACGGTGGCGCCTGTCATGTACAGGAATATGTATATGGTTCTCTGAGGTGTGCGGTGAAAATCTCGAACATTGTGTACGCCCCAATTATCTCCAAAAAATAAGTCAATTACTGCTTTCTGGTCTCACAACCCAGATTGAATGATCAAACTGCTGTGCAGTACTGGCACATAAATTGTTGCTATTCAGCAAAGCACAACACCTTGAGTAAGGAGGTTGATTCAAGATGTAGCCGAAGCTAAAGCTGTTCACGAACTGTGTCAAGTGTAGTACATGCGTCCCAAGTCACTAAGCTGCACCTGATCAACGAGAGTTGCCGTCGTAAAGGGCTCTGGGTCGATTTTGACCACATGGGGTTCCTTAACATGCGCTAACCTCCCACAACACATGGATGTTTATGCATTTCACCTCCATCGAATTGCACCTGTTGTGATCGGCAGTACATCTAGAACTTTAGAACTTTGGGTTCAGCAATACTGTGCTACAACAGCGGAGAAAAAGAATTACGGCTCAACAAAGTTTGGAGATAACCGAAGCGCCAAACAAATTTCAGCATACTGATCACCCATTACCGAAATTTAAGCTACATACGCAGCCCTATTTTGCTAGAAAAGCCACACTATGCAAACAAAGCACTTCAATTATATTAAGAGGGACACCCCTCTTAGAACTATTTTTCTTATTTCTTGATAGATATTCATGGAACAGTAAAGGCCACAGTGAAGTTTAGCATACAGGTAGTGTGGCTAGACTGGGGAGGTGCGAAGATCGCGGCGCTTTCCCTCGGCCGCACGGGACCCCTCTGCGCACTGATGCCACCAGGGGGAATGCGGCGCTGCAGCTAGCGGCGCAGTAAGCTCAGCCGCGTCGGCCTTGCACACGCCGTTGCAGTTTTAGTCAGTTCAGTTCGTTTCGTCGCCTGTATTGGAGTGTCTATAGCAGCGTTTTTTTATGCGAGGGCGAGATGCCTTCAACAGCAAAAGTGGCTGCGGAAGAAGTGGAAGTGGCTGTAGGCCATCACAGCTATGCTGAGCGACACAGCGATGTGCGGCTGATATATTACATTGCAGGCTATGTAACTAAGAAGGGTGCTTTGACAACTCATTGTGAAGCCCGCAGAAGCTCCAGGGACTCCGGAACAGGAGGGGGGGGGGGGGTTGCCCCCAGCATTTTTCCAGAGGAGGCAGCCCCCCCCCCTCCCCCCAGTCTCCAACTTGCACTCAGCCCTCTGGGCCCAACTGCTTTCCTCCAATTTCCAGTGGGGACCAGTTGGTCTCTGTTTACATTCCAATGGGGACCAGTTGATTTCCATCTCCGTTCCAGTGGGGACCAGTTAGTTTCCAACTGGGACCAATTAATCCCCACTGAAACCCATTGCTCCCATTTAATCCCAGCTGCATTTCCAGTTGGAGATTTTCACCAGGGTCAGATCAGATTTCTAAAAAACACTTCAATTTCAGGACGTTATAAATGTAAATCACAGTGAGGCTGAGCTTGTTCGCTTCATACCCAGCCTTAAAACGTGTAATATCAGCAACCTAAACCAATCATGTCCCAGTGAAAATGTTTAATTGACTGAGTTCTGTTCTAGCCTTGAAGAAGTATGAACAAACTTTTTTAATGCAGTCAATCACTCCTTATCTGTACATCTTTATATATATGTAAAGTTGCCCATTTCAATTCAGGTTTTATATGCATTACAAATATACTTTTGAACAGTGAAATATGATAATATTAACAAAAACTAAATAAAATAATGAAACATTTAAATAAAAGATGGAATAAACAGACAAACAACTAAAAACCCGAAGACCTGCCCACCACTCGAAAAAAAAGAAACTTTCGGAGTCCCAGCAGAACAGCATGTCTCTGTGATAAAGGCAACATACCCAAAAAACTTTCAAGCTGAGGCAGCTAACGAGTTGGACCTTGGGGGACATTTACATTCGTCAGTCTCATTTTACGATCTTGTCAACATCCTGGACAACAAACTTGCGTTCAGCCGAACGCTCTTGCATGCCGAAGCTGGTGATGTGCCAAAAATTGGTTGTTCTGAGCATTCTGTTGTGCTGACAGCATCTGGTGTACGTTTTTATTGCCTCACAAGGATTCAGTTCTTGCTTAAGGGTATAAGGATAGTGAGAAGAAACGGAAAACACTGACACCTTGTGTGTTGTAGATCAAATTCTGCAAAAGTCCCCCCCCCCCCCCCCCCAGGTGAAAATTTGTTAATAGGATTCTGCTTTCTAATGGTTTCATCTAGTTCCAGAAGGAAGGCGTAGATCTGGTTTCCTGCTGGTTGAAATGATCACTGTAGGGCACTCAATGGTGTTTTGCTTGGATCTACTGGTCAAAGAAGGAAGCTTTCTACTTTTGAGCTGGGGTCTGCTGGTCCCAGATGGGAGCCAATTCTGGTTTGCTGCTTGTTGAAATGGGGCCTTCAGTTGTAAATCAACAATTTCATGGAGAGATGTGTTGCTTCACTGTCTAGATTCAGTCATGTACAAGCGCAGAACAAACAGGGACAAAGAAGGATGGGACACCACGAGCGATTACTTCCAACTAAAGATTTACAGACAAACAAAAAAAAGAAAAAATGTTTTTGGGTGCAGCCACTTGATGTCGGCAGTGCTGTCAGTTTGACGTCATGCAGCAAGGTTGTATGTAATGTGCTTGTTTGTCAGTAAATCTTTAGTTGGAAGTAAGCGCTCGTGGTGTACCATCCTTCTTTTTCCCTGTTTGTTCTGCGCTTGTACATGACTGCAATGCACCAACTAGCCCAAAGGTCTGTGCTCTTGTCTAGAATCGTCGGAGAATGCTTACAGCTTATATGAGCGTCAAGATGGCATACATGATACAGGCTCGCAAGCGGCGACAAAAAACTGGTTTGTGTTGGGGCGGCGATCGGCTACTGATCCGGAGTTCCCGGGTTCGAACCCTACCGCGGCGGCTGCGTTTTTATGGAGGCAAAACGCTAAGGCGCCCGTGTGCTGTGCGATGTCAGTGCACGTTAAAGATCCCCAGGTGGTCGAAATTATTCCGGAGCCCTCCACTACGGTACATATTCGTCCTTTCTTCTTTCAATCCCTCCTTTATCCCTTCCCTTCCATGCGGTTCCGGTTTACAACGATATATGAGACAGATACTGCGCCATTTCCTTTCCCCAAAAACCAATTATTATTATTATTATTATTATTATTATTATTATTATTATTAATATTATTATTATTATTATTATTGGGGGCACTTTCAGTGGATGCGACTGCAGTTGCGAGGTCCTACGGCACGCGTTACAACGTGCTCTTCTCGCCGTAGTGGCTGCGTTTCATAGCGGCGCCGCAACGCACAGAGTCAGTGCACGTTAAAGAAACCCAGGTGGTTGAAATCATTCCGAAACCTTCCACTACAGCGTCGCTCACAAAAATGAGCACGCACAATACGCGCTTCAGCCCAGCTGCGCAATGCAAACTGCGCTTCTAAAGCAGCATATTTCACGGGAATAATGATGCGAGTTCACGAAACATTTTTTATGGTAAAGATTCATTCATTGACACAAGCAGAAAACTCGCGGTAAGCGAAACGGGCTCATTTTTGCCTCAGTGGTAAAAATTTAGCGTACGCGATGCGCTCATTTGGGCTGTGCGCCTTACCGCGCCGCAGCCGTCAGCGCCGCCACACGGCATCGACGTGCTGCGGGGCCATGCTCCCCTGCCCGCTTTTCACACCTGTCCACTCTAGCCACCTTAATACAGGCATGCTCTAGAATGTCCATTGTGTGAAATAAGGTAATATGAATGTTTGAGGCCCAATTGAGCAGAAGTTACAGCACATTAAACTTTACCAGGGAAAATTCAATATGGCGGCTCAGACGAAATGTATTGTTTTAAAATTATGTTGATTGGCAACTGGTCTTGATTTAGTATTATTTCACTCTCTATGAGTTCACCTTTCCAACAAAAAAAAGAATTATGAAGCTGGGCCACCCAAAACCAGAGATATCATCCCTGCACTATTGCAAATGTGTCAAAATTGGTGTTTTGAGAAAACGACAAAGAACGTATCCAACCATCTTAATGCCACAGGAACAACTTCAAACTCAGAGTAATGCACCAGGCGCATAATCAGGATACATTTCATCTCTCTGCCGCCTTTTTGCCATCATAATGATGCCCACGGGTAACTTTTGCCTCATGGTGAGGCCTCAGAAACAGACGCGACGAAATGCTCGTCTTTCGCGTCGTCACTAGCGTTAATTCAAAACGAAGTATCACTCATTCACGGGCATTAGTTTCCACCACGTCGCTATCGGTCATAATTCCAGAATCGATGCATACGCAGCTGGCGTAACTCGAGCTGCACATCGTTTTTGCCCGGGAACTGAGCCGGCTACGGTACTAGAGGTGTGCCGTCGTCCACGGCGCGGGTCCGCGACGCGCTTCGCGGTTGTTCACAACGCGGTTGGCAATGCGCCAACCACACTTTGACCTTCGTTCTGAAGAGGCTGCGTCAACTGCAGCGTCGACTGCGTTTTCTTCGTTTTTGCTCGGGAGCGGAGCCAGCGACGGCACTGGCGATGTGTCTGTTGACGGCGCGCGTCCGCGACGCGCTTTCACGGCCGTTCACGATGCGCTTGGCAGCGCTTCAATAACAGGTCTCCTCGATTTGGCTGCACTTCTTGCACTAGTTCACAAAAGCGCCGTGCTAGTGCAGCGCCAGATCTGGCGGTGCCAGTGCAGCGCGACACTGGCGCTCTTCGTGGCGCGGCCGAATCGAGTGCTCAAGTGCAAGCCTTGTCTGCCGCTCTTGCCATGCTAGCCGTGCGCCGTTGTTGGTTTTTGCTTGTACCCATCGGCCCTTCAACTGCCCGATTAAATCAGTGATTTTAGTGAGTGAATCATGGAGGAACATGGCTGACGTTCAGTTAGGCATGGAAATAGTCAAAGACGACGAGAGTGAAGTGCGCGTCTTGTGTGAATCGCGGAAAAACGTGGCCGACATTGTTCTGTTAGCGATGGAAATTGTAGAGGACGACGAGAGCGACGACGAGTTCGACGCCGAGCTGGAAGCTGCGTTTGCCCTTGCAGCATGCAAGTTACTACGTGCAGACCGCAACCGCGTCAATGGCTACTTCCAAAATGTGACGTCCAGATACTTCGACTTTGAGTTTAAAAAGCTCTTTAGGTTGTCTCGAGAGACTTGTGACCTCGTGTGCGAGCGCTTCAGGCACTCTTCCTCGTATCCGAAGGCTGTGAGCGGACGGCGGAAAATTTCTGCCAAAGGGACAATTTTGATTGCCCTTAGCTATATCGGGAATCAAAGCAGCATGAATTCTGTGGCCGACCGATTTGACGTGACCGAGTCTTCTGTTGTGTTGTGCCTTCGGAGGGTGCTGGACTTTCTCATGGACATCAGCTACGAAGTGATCACTCGGCCAGACAAAGCAGAGCTGGCCCGCAGCAAGGCACGCTTTCTCTCTAAGAGTGGTGGGAAAGGTCCCCGAAATACTGTTGGCTGCATTGATGGCAGCCATATCGAGATTGCCAAGCCTGAAGACTCCACTGCTTCCTATATCAATAGGAAGAAGTGGCCGTCGATAATACTGCAGGGGATCTGCAATGACCAGAACAAGTTCCTGCATGTGTTCATCGGATTTCCCGGCTCTGCGCAAGATGCCCACGTGCTGAAGGAGAGTCCCTTCTTCGCGGAAGCCACCAGTAAATGCGGGGACAATTACATACTGGGCGACTCGGCGTACCCGCTTCTACCGTGGTTATTGACACCCTACAGGAACAATGAATCAAGCTTTCCTTCGTGGAAAAAGAAGTTTAACAAGTACCATAGCCAGCAAAGAGTGGCTATAGAGAATACGTTCGGCCTTGTTAAACAGTGCTTCAGGCGGCTGTATCTGATTGATGTCAAGAGCATTCTCCAGTGCTGCAAAATTGGACTGGGTGCTACTGTGCTTCACAATTTGTGTAATGCTGAGAGATTTTATAGCCGAGCTTGCAAACAACCCTGACATTGACGATGTAGGTAACAACAATGAAGATATCGGAATCACCTCACCAGCGTGCTCCGAGAGCCGAAGGCAAATGATTGCTCAGCATCAGTGCTCGAAAAACATCCTTGCTTGCGTAAAGAAAAACTTCCCCGACAAGTTCTGAATGGCTACTCTTTATTTGTGCGCACGGCACTTACCAATTCCTTAAGCAGGGCCATTCTTGCGTCGTTCCGTGCTTGCCTGGCAGCCTCCGCATCTGCAACAACCTTCAAAAGAACTTCCACAGGCGTGTCCCTGCGACACCTTTTCTTTGTTGGCCCAAGCTGTGGCTCTGCTTGAGGCTCGCTGCTGGGTTCGATTTCTTCCCTGTAAAATGCATGAGAATGACTTCCCGTCATGTCATCACAAATAAAAACAACTTACCCAGAGGCGGTGTCTTCTTGTTCTGGGGATGGCTGGGAAGTCAGGGTTCTTCCCTGTGTCAGCAGCACAGTTGGTGTTATGTGGTGCTGTTTTTCGAGTACGTCCGCTAGCTCACTGAAACATTTAAGCAGCTTTTATAGCAGTTTGGAAACAGACACGAAATCAAACTTATTTTACTTACCTCTTGTAGTCGCACGACACTCGAGTGGCCCGACCAGTTGTTCTTTTACTTTAGTTTTTTATATCGGCGCCCTAGTGATTTCCATTTATTCTCCACCTGAACCGCTGTCAGGTTTCCACCGAACTCTGCGTTTATTATGCTTGCCAGCTTCGTCCACATCAGCTTCTTTGTTCTTTATATAATATTGGAGTAATGCATGTGCATGCAAGAAGCCAAACAGATTAACGCATGTTACTGTTACCAGATAAATAGAACTTTGTTTACTAGTAATACACGGCTTACCTGAAGCCACCTTTCTTGCTCCCCAACTCGGTGAGCGCTTTGTACTTGGCGATGAAAAACAGCGCCTTTGGCCTCGGCCAAAATTCTCTCTAAGCATCGAGCTGGGCTTCGACGCTCGTACTAGGGCCTGGCAGTGCCAGCTGCGAATCGTCGGCTGCCGAGACCGAGCCTCTATCTCCACTACTTTTTGGTATGTCGGCTGCGGGTTCCGTAGCCCTTTGGCTGCCGGGCAGCTAGGCACTTCCAGCTCCACTGGCCTCGTTGGCAAAAACAACGCCGATGCGGATGCCGTCTACGAAAAATAAGCGGAAAAGAAAAAACAAAAAAACTTGGATCAGCAAGCCACTGCGTTATGAACAGAAGTGCGAACTGCGTACCCGCGAAAGTTACCACACACGTGCTATTGCTATTACCGTCACATGTGTTCAAATGGTGACACTCACCTTCCGTCTCGTACAGCAATCCTCCTTGCTCCCTGGCCGCATGAACGCCATTTTCGTCGACAACGGGAAACACGTCCCTTTCCCCGTTGTGCAGAAGCAACTTCATGTCGTCAGCAACAGTTGGATTGCCGCACCTTGTGATCTCGTGAACTGAACAGAACTGACAGCGGAGCAAGTGCAAACGTGCAGAGAACTCGTGCACGAAAAGGCTTGCACGATGTCAAATGAAGTGCGGCAGTGCAGGTGGCGCGCGCTGCACTCGCCAAATCGAGCGCCAGAGTGCAGCACTCTTGAACTAGTGCAGAAAGTGCAGCCAAATCGAGGAGACCTAGCACTTCCACCTTCGCCCTGCTGAGGCTGCGCCAATTCAAACAGCGATTTCTTCGTTTTTGCTTGGGAGCGGAGCCGGTAACAGCACTAGCGATGCGTTGTTGACGGCGCGGGTCTGCGACGCGCTTCACGATCGTTCACGGTGCGGTTGGCAGCGCGCCATCCGCACTTTGACCTTCGCTCCGCTGAGGCTGCGATAGTCCAAGCTCCTTGTGCCTTCTGCGTTTACGCCGTTCCCGGGCGCCGAACCAATGAAACGAGTGATAATCCATCCACACGCGCCGCGCGGCAGACTCTCAAGATGGCACCGCGCTTCTGGAGCAGAGAAGCCTAACCCGAGGCCTACCCAATCACAGAGCGCCATTTTGATCACATGGCTTTTCTAACCAATGACAATGCGGCGAGCACGTTTTCTTTGCTGTCATTTTGTCCGCGAATGGAAAAATCCCAGCTTTGCTTACCGATTTTTTAAAAAAGAAAGCTGGAGGCGCGAGCTTGCGAACAAGACCAAAACAGCGTCAGGGGAGCGCGGAGGTACCGATCAACGGCGAGACATGATTTGACCTCAATTTGAAAGGCAAATCATTCGCGTTCGGGAATTTAAATGGCTATTACTAAGCCAGTGGCGGTCCACCCATTTCATGTTTTGGAGCAATTTTTGGAGCAGACAAATAGCCATTCTGGAGCACCTTTGTATCAGAACAATAATTCTGGAGCAACCCCGGAGCAGCAAGAACGGAATAAAGGAGTCACCCAGAAGCGGTTGTTATTAACGAGATCAGGTTCAGCCATGTGTAGCTAAGAAAAAACAGTATTCACAAAAAAACAGTGACAAAAACATTTTATTATTGCTGGCACTGTCCTGCAGGCGTGTTCAGTCAAGTGTACTAGAGTCCAAAGAACATGTTTACTATAACCATTTTTTTATGTCGGCACTATCTTAACGCTTCTTGGAATTGTTTACAAACTCTTCGAGCTCGCGAAGTGAATCAGCAAGGCTGAAATTTCTTTGTTCCAACAAAGCTTGACCATGTTGAACATGCTCCAAGCTTTTGTTCTTCAACCCAGAAGAGATGACTTCTTCGGCCGTCTTCAGGGTTGATCGACACGATGCAACCTTTTCTTCGAATTGCTTCCATGACCGTTTCACGTCGCAGTCATCTTCGTCACCCGCAGAATTCTCAGGTGTCTTTCTTTCTAGGTCTGCTGCTCGGCTCTGAATTCTTTCTGCGTACCTGGCTCGTGCTCTTTCTACGCTTCGAAGAAGCTGTGCTGACAAAGGCACCTTCGTGGCATCGCTGCCATATCTTCTTAAATATGTCTTCACATGCCGTAAGCCATTGATGCTCTCGATGGATAGTGAAGCTCGACTTTCAAGCATTCATTTGTTTTGACTGAAGCCAGCTCACAGTCAGCATTGCCGTGGGGTAGAGATAACAACGCTTTTACCAGCTTTGAAAGAAATGGATACTTATTTTCACCAGCCGCACTCTTTTGTTGAAACAGCTTTGCCCACCGATCTTCTATACGACCTTCTGCAAGGTGAATGTCGTTAGCCAAGTCACATTTGAGCATATGCCACTCATCTACTAATCCAGACACTTGAGTACTTTGGATGACTTGTGGAAGTTCGCAGGCGAGCATTCGTAAAGAACGCACTTCGGCATTTACCCTGCCAAGCTCAAGTCCACGAATACTTGCACTTTGAAGAACTTTGTTGTTCAGAGGCAATTTCTGCATTAGGTCCTTCGAGCAAGCCATGTAGAATGCCCCTGCACCAAGACACAATCGCTTTCTTTGACTTGCATCTCACACCACCGTAGCTTGCTCGATGTCCGCACCAACTTCGGGTTTCATTTTCCACAGCGCAAGGTCCTCCACATTGAGAGCCTTCAAGTCATCTGCACTTTTGTTGATGTAGGCTTCACTTCGCAAAAACTGACTGATTCGCTTCACTAACGACATCATCTCCAAGTGAAGCACGCGCAGAAGTGGTTCTTCACTTTGAAATAACTTCTGGAAACCCAAGAAAAGGTCTGCACAGTTCTTTAAAAACAGCACCTTTGCATACAGGGTTTTGTCTGCAAATGCCGAAGAAAGCTTGTCGTGCAGGTTTTGAGCTTCCAAGCGCCGTCAAGGTAAATAATCTCTGCGGAAGTATGTCTGGAGTGCTTGAAATTGCTCCTGTATGCGACAAAGAGAATCTTGAAGCGTCAACCAGCGATTTGAGACTTGCCTAAGAAACACATGGGAAGAAATTCCTAGCGCATCTTGGCATTCCTTAATGCCTTCGCTGCGGACGGTGCCCTTAAAGTAGTAGTAGATGCTTCGCACAAGCTCCTCGACGTCTGCACCAAATGCCTCCAGTCCCTTTGAAAAGGCGTTATGCCCTTTGTGCAAATTGCAGTGGCCAACGTCCACCAGGCCTGACATTGTGTACTTGTCAAGTTTGCTTCTGACGCTTTTCATAACATTAGGGCCGCCACTAAAGAAGCAAATAAGCCCTTGCTTCGGAAGCTCTGTCAAAGCACCTTCAATGCATTCAACAATTTTCTCTGCAGTGCCACATTCAAGATGAAATGATTGGAGGTGGTCAACAACCACTTGTTGCTGCTTGTTAGAAAAGTATCTTACAAGTACATCCAGCTGCTGCACCCTTTGCTCGGGTTTCGGGGTTTTTCAACCATTATTGAGAAGTAGACATTTGGGTGGCGCAGTTCACTTATTACTTAAGATTTGAAGTAAGGACCAAGCACATCAGAAACAATGCGGGACAACTTGGTCCGGCCACAGCTGAACCCCTTTGCAACCTGACTATCTGGAAACTTGGACTGGTACATTTCTGTTGCTGTGTCTCCCTAGGAAAAAGGTACAAACTTGTAGATGACGGACATAGCAAAAATGGCTTCTGCTTTCATAACTTCACCTTTGACAGATATGCCAGCTGTCCCGTGTGAGAAGTCCAACGTAGTTTGCACTAGCTTCAGTGGCTGCAGGTTTCCATCTTTGTCCCTGTGCTTTGCAGCAAATTCAATGTGTCTTTTCAACGTTGCATGGTGTTTGATGGCTGCAATTCCATGCATAAAACATGAAATGACTGTATTGCAGAGCACACAAATGGCATCCGTTTCTTTAGTTGCCTTTTTGCACCACACATTAATGATATCATTGTTGGAGTCCACTTCATTGAGGATGGATTCATTAATATTTGTTTTGCCCTAGAAAGAAAAAACATTAAAATTTGCGTTACAAACAACAGGATCACAAGTTTCAATGCAGAAAATAAATAATTCCACACTGAACACATGTTCCCATCAAGAAACGTAAGCCCGAAGTAAATATCCTGAAGAAAAAAAAATCGGAGCATCTGCGTGGAGTCTTGCTAACGAACACATTAGCTTCCTCTTTCGATAGCCACGAATACGCAAGCGCATGCTAAACTGCAAACTTCGAAAACTTGAATGGTTAACTCCTGAGCTGTGAAAGCACGCAAATGTGAACATTCCCAAGGCGATGGCAATTCCCTTGGTCGTTAAACAAGGTTCCAATTATACTCGTCTGATTGTGCATGTAAAGGCATTCGGTGGTGGCAAAATGCATATTCTGAATGCTCAATATGTCCACGTAAAACGTGTTTCACACGCAAGCGTTTGAGCGAACGTGAGAACGTGCAGCGCGAATTACCGGAGAATTTCCGACCTGTTGAAACTACAGCGCTCTGTCACAACTACAATCCAATTCTCGCACTGCAATTTCTTACTGTATGATTACACAACTCTAACCTGAACAGCCTAAATGGCGTAAATGTATTTCATTTTAATGAAACTCCAAAGAGTGCTAACGTTAATGAAATTCCAAAGCGCTAGCAAACTGCCAAACAAAGAATGATAAACCATGCTTGCGCACACACACCACTTTTATCCCACAAGTGCAGAAAGTTACTTATTCTTGTTCATCATCAGTGATCCTGCGAAGAGCTGATAAACGAACGATGTCACATAAACCACGTCTGTAGTCACAGTAGCAGAGGCGCGGAATTCCGATGCTGAAGGTAGCACTTGCACCGCTGCCTCGTTTCACGTGTTCGTTTGCGTTAATAGTGAATTCTAGTTGCGCGAATGAACTGGTAGTAGCTGCTAAATTCTACCACGGACCGCCAGCGCACTGCGTTGCCAACTGCGGAAACGTTTTAGTAGGTTGCCAACTGAAACCTTGAAAGATTTCAAAAATAGCTGCTTTCCCGTGACCGTGTCATCTTTTTGGCGCAGCTAGGGCGCAATATTGATCAATTTGCCATTTTTGGAGCAGAATGGCGCAGGAGAATGTAAATGTATCAGAACGGCGCAATTGGCGCAGCTGGAGCACCACTGCTAAGCAAATACTGGCTATTTCTTTCTAAACATTCGATGTCAGGTGCAAAATGACCTCGTGAATCTGAATATGACAAAATTGAAAAACCCATTTTTTCGCAAATTTTCGGCCCGAAAAAGCCGTGTCCCCCCTTAAATAGAGTTTCATATAACGAAACAGCAGTACAGGAAACACCGTTGGAAAAAAGGGTGTACGACTGCACAGCATCCCTTGCCCCCTGAAAAGTTGGAAGAGTGAGACCGCCGCCCCCATTGCTTCCCTAAAGTCCCTCGATCAGTTTGCCCAGCTGTCGCTGCCATAATAAACAGATTTGTGTCATGCCTGTGTCTCGCACCCATGGGTCATGGCAAATCTAACTGCCCTCCACGTGAGTTTTCTTGCGGGCCATATTTCAGGACATCCAAATTTCATCACGACAACCTTTCAAGGTATGCAGTGAAAAACACAAGCTGCTAATCTGACTTCGTTGTGCAACATAAGAAAAGTTCAGATGGCCCATATTTTGAGACATGCATTTATATGTTACGTATAAAACTGGCCAAAGACTTACTAATTCCACAGAGAAGAGTGTTATGCTTGCTTCATAAACAGAAGCATAGTCCATGCTCAGTCTAGAATTCTGGTAGAGTTCATTGCGAGAATGTAATGACAAATAAAGACTGTCTTCAAATCTGCAGTTTATTTTAATTGACACCATGTGGTCAAATGAACAACTGGCAGTTTTAGTGGCGGTTCAACACAAACTAGGAGTCCTCCATCACACTCAACTGCAATGCACAAACTGCACGGCTGATCTGCAGTATGAGTTCAGCTGGGATTTCTCCAACTGGGTATTGGGAAGCCCACGGTTTCCGCATGCATGTCAGGAGGAATGAATGGCGGTCAAGATATGTGGAGGTTCCTTAGCAACTTTTGAAAGCCATGAGAGTTTCCTGAGGTTAAAAAGTTCGAAAACTCCAGTACTTCATGTGTCTACAAACTGTAATATGAAACGCGTCCAGCTCACCTCGTCTTGAGTCCTGTAGCATGGTGGGTTCGAGTTCGGGTCAAACTGCATATCTGATGGAATGGTCTGTAATTTAGAAAAATGAAAATAGAAAAGGATGTAAGGAAATGTGCAAACACACGACAGGTCACCAGCAAGAAAAGAATAACAATTAGAACTCATAAACAATCGGAATAAGGACACCGTAGACAGCCGAAAGTACAGTCATAAGTAAAAGTGTCCTTCATTTCTTGCAGTGTAAGTGCAAAGAAAGGAACAAAGATATGAACACAAGAACAATTTCGAACAGGATAAGAACACAACATACTTCCGTAAAAAACCCTTCGTTTCACAATTTATAAATGCTTCGAAAACTGAAACTGAAAGGTCATTCAAGGCAAAACATCAAACTACAAGACAACATTAAAGGAAATTGTTGAGCTTTTACTCGCTTTTAAAATGTGAATAGAAAAGAAAAATAAAAAGCTTGGAATAACACAGTGGCAGGAAATAAAAGGAACATACAAAAAGCCAGCTCTTAACACAACCAGAATGCTCAAGGTTACATGGCATCAGAGATTTGCAATGAAACCAACGCAATCACGCAGCTCTACGAGCGGGCAGGGACAGCACCCATGCCACGCAGCAGTGGACACGCATTATCTCAACAACTTGTCAAGCTACAATAGTTAAGGAGGCCGTACTGACTCCCATGTTCTTTGCAGCCCAAATCGGCCAGCGTACCATTCTTAGCAATTGCGGATTGCTTGCATCCGCAGAAATAGCAGCGAAGTGCTGCCAAATGGAAGCACCCTTATTTTGTTTCCAACTGTTTATATTTGGCAACAGATAAGGGGCTCCGAAAAATTTTCGCAGATACAGTAGACAAATTTCATGCCAGGGAGATCAGCCGTGCATTATGGCTTTTCGGATATGCACCATTAAGTACGTGACCTACTGCCTGGCTGTACCGACAACCAAAGCAGATGAAATGAACACAAGAACCAAGCCTTGGTAAGGCATGTGCAGTCGCAAAATAAAATTTCATGAAAAGTGGGTGTACAGAAAAAGATGTTTCTGCAGGACTGCCTTGCCTCCCAATCAGTTCATATTCATTTCAGTGGATAAAGGGTGGCTTTTCTCTCATGATTACAAATTTTTTCCCACACACCTGCATCCCGTGAAGTGTTGTCCACTGGCTCCATATTAGAGCAGGAAAGGTTATGGTTCTGTCAGGGTTCCATCACTTACAAGCAAGTCATACTACCATCTCATAGCAGTCGATAATCACTTCTTGCTTTGTTTCTATAACAAACATAACAAACTATAACAAATGAATTTCCTCTTGCAGCCTACATAGCACCCATGGTGGTTGCAGACTTCAGGCCAACTCTGTGCAATAAAGTTAAATTTCTCTTTTTCCTCCCCTATTGAAAACATTGCCTGCCACTTCTGGACTGAAACTATGCTGTGCAGACTTACTACGATTGCAGATAGACGGCCAGCCTAATTCCGAATGCTGTAGAGGGCTAAGAAAGCAGCGGCAGAAAATGTTTATTGAATCCAGCCAAGAAAAGAGCTGTTATGAAAGATGTAACCCAAAGTTCGTATTTATATTAAGAAAGAAATGTGAGCACACTGCTGCACTGCCACAAAAAGATCACAGTACAAGCCAGAAATCACTACTATATGACGTGCCCTAGGATGCTGCCAAGACACTAATGCAGCCACGATGGACTGAAATGATATAATCCATCGTGTCCCACAATTCTAGGCTGCCCTCTAGCCAAGACGTAAAAAGCTGGTGGTAGTGCAACCGTCATGATAAAGTGGGTTTTCAAATAGCTCTCTATCAATGATGCACTAATTCATATAAATTTCAAAGAGGTCATGGTGTCCCTACTTTGGTGAGTACACATACTCAATGGGCATGAGAGATGAGGACATGTCCACCACAGCGCACGGTTGTATTTAGCCACCAGAGTTACCAGACTGCAAAAGTAATGTCTCCTTCCTACTTTTCTTTCTTCCTTACAGCATCAATGTCACTGCATCCTTCCCTGATATGTAATTCTACAGTTGGTATTGGAGGATCAGCATTAAAATTCCCATACCGACATACCTACCTCTTTTGACTCTTCTTTCAGGCTGGAGGCTGTGCGCTAAAAAAAGACGTTCGCAGGAGAAAGGAGACAACAGGAAAGAAGCGCAACTTTCTCCGGTGAACGTCTTTTTTTAGCGCACAGCCTCCAGAAATGAATATGTACCAACTAACCCGTCAGAAAGTCTTACTAATTCTTTCAGGCAGACCAGCAGGAGTAGCAGCAAGAAGTTGAAAGGCTGCCATACAATTTTGTATAGAAGAGCAAACATGCCACAAAACTAAACTTCATTTCGAGACTCACACTGTGTGTGATGAAACTGACAAGAAAATGTGTTTTTTTCTATCAGATGGCTTCATGGAATAACGGAGCCGCCCATCGTTCCTGGCTGTACACAAAAAATGCGTTATTCATTAATTTTTCCAATCAAAGTTCCTGACAGTTGCCCAAAATGTTGCTAAGATTGGTCTTGGTCACAGATGAAATGCACATGAATAACATGGGTGGTCTTTTTATGATATGTAGTGCTATGAGCCTGTTCAAGCACATTTAACATGGCCAACAAATCCTTCGGTGCATAGTCGTTAAACAGTGCACAGTTTTCTTCTATGCAAAGAGAAAAGCACAGCTGCCAAAAGCTGCCTTCTGAGTGCAATAAATTATTTAAACAGCGCCACATGGCCATGCAATATATGGGATGCAACATACCAGAGCTGCACAGGGGCTGTAAAGGACTCCACAGTGGAGGACTTGAGACATTTCAACCAAGTGGGGTACTTCTACGTACACTCACAATGCACAGCATAAAGGTGAATTTTGCATTTCGTCTTTATCAAAGTGCAGCAACCACACTTGGGATTCAATAACTGCAGCCTTGCTCCCAACAGCCAAATTCCATAGCCGTAACCTAAGGGCCTTTAAGGGTAAATAAATGATGATGGTGAATAAGCAACCACAGAAGCTAAATTATTTGGAAGTCACCTCAGGCATGTACAGTTGACCCCACATATATCAACCTCAAAGGGGATCATAATACATAAAACATGTCAGTAGGTAAGCTGATGTCTAACCTAGAAGCATGCATCCATGCTACTGGCATGCTTCCTGCCACTCGCGAGCATACTAGAACATAAAGCGCGCCGCTTGCTAATGTATGCGCCAAAGCTGTAGTGAATGGTCCTTTGGAACCAATCATCAGCTATCATAACAGATTTAATAGTGTTACCGGCACACCATAAACACAATACCTCGTAAAAATTTGGGCACTATTGATATCCGCAATGCCTTCAGCAGCAAAGCAGGCAATGCAAGAGCTTCCACAGGCCTTTGGTAAAAGTTGGCTTCACTCCGCGACAACTAGAGCACGGAATGCCTCAAATGACAGCGGTGTTGCGTTGAACTAAGTACACCGGACCGAAGGCTATTCGCAACCACACCCCACATTCCCCTCATCATGCAGTTTTACAATGCATTCACATGGCTAGTGATGCCAGCAGCTGCCCATGGCTGCACTGCCAACAAAGGTCAGAGTGCAAAAAATTGCCACAGGAGGGCTGTTACAAGAAAAGCTACTTGCAAGGGTGCAGCGCATAGTTCGATACAGTAGAATCTTCATATACGAACCTCATGGGAATCACGAAAAATGGTTCTTTCATCCAGAATGAACAAAATTCATATGCAGAATTTACGCAGATGTGTTTTCGGCTAACAGGGTTTACTTATGGCTGCGCGCTATCACTGACTCGCAATGTTGGTGCTATGTTGGTCGTGCACGACTGATGACTGCGGCATCTACGATGTACAGACAAGTATTTCGTGCTCGAGGGTACAGTCGCAGCTTACACGTTTGCAGTGAGGCAGGTGAGGTAGTTCGCAACCTCTATATTTCTGCCCATTGCACGCAATACGCTCTGATATAATTCCGAAATTCACATCAACCAGGATCGTACCATTGAGATTGTACTCTACATCCAAATAGTGGTGAACAAGAGTTCGATAAACACGAACAGTAGTCCTGCACTTTTGCATGGAATTTTCAGGAGGATGCTTTAACTGTTCGATATACACAGTAGTGCAACCTAACCGGGTTCAATATAATTGAGATCTACTGCACTATAAACAAAATAATCCTCTGCATTTTGTACTCTCTGCACACATGAAGACATCAAACAGTGGCATGTCTTCTTGGTTTCTATTCCCAAATGCAGCCAAAAAAACACGACAAAAGCTCACTATTATGACAAAAGCATGAAAAGAATCCAGCACATTTGTCCATTCTGGTGGAAAGACCAGGTAAGCAATGAGAACAGACACTCACATGCCTCGAGATGAAGCAGGACAGGGGGCCAATCTCCGCGAAGTGCCCCACCTGCGAGAAACACAATACTACCACTTTAGCTCACCCAGGCAACCACAGGAATCATCGTCGCAGTTCTAGACATAGTAACACTACAAAGGCAGTTCTTTTCACATCCTTTTCCCAGACCCAGGTTGCTCTTCTCTGAGAAACCTCTTTTTGACTAATCATTAATTTAACTACCACCTGCCACGGTGGGCAGTTTGCCCACAGTCCAGTGCGTAGGTTGTGATGACATCACAGCCACATGATCTAGGTGGTCTACCTGCCACCCAGCTCTTCCAGGTTGCGGAGAGACAAGACAGACAAATGGATACCACCTTTTCGGCAGAGTGGAAGCTGTAATGCTAGCGCAGAAAAATGTCAAAATCTTTAGGTATTATCTAGGAGCATGCCCTGATTGCATAGCGAAAATTCCCATCCTCCCAGCTTTCACCATATTTTTGTGAGAGGAACTTATTACGCAAACAAATAAGCCCACTTTAAGAAATTTAAAGCACTTACATGTGCACAACAAGTTTTAAAAAAATGTGCACTGGCCATGCAGTCATATCTGTGCTACCACAAAACGCATGGGCATCAATCTTTAAAACAACTTTTTACATTAATTTCACATAACTGGCTTGAAATGCATGACAGAAGACAACAGTCACGGAAACAGGGAGCATAGATGTTTTTGTTTCTTTTAAATTGTGGTATTAATTAATTGGAGATTAATAGTGTAAATATTGTCACGTAGTGGTGACGGCAGTCGAAGCAGCGATGAAGACGGACGAAAGGGTCTTCTAAAAGAACTGTTTATTGGGCTCACATGCACCCAAAATGGACTGAATCACTCGGCGGCGGCGAAGCGACAAGCGTGCTCGGCGGTCGTCGAACAGAATGCCGGCCGCTGTCGGCCGTGCTCAATTTAAAGCTGATAGCGAACTTTGGGTATAAAGAGCGCAAAGTCACTAGAACATTCCGGAACAACGTAGAATCAGCTCTGCCTGGCTGCGATCAATCGAGATAAATCTAGTCGCGTCTTGCGTCGCAAACAAAGCGATAAATTGATGTGGCGGCAGATTTGAAAATCTAACAAACACTGCAAATATTCGTGGCATTACTCCCCTCTCAAAGAAGCATCGACCCGATGCATTAAAACAAATAATGCGACTAGTAAGGAAAAAAAAACGGATCTTGCGAAAATACAGCATGGAAATGCAGCGGCCTTTAGCGCGCTTAATACGGCTTCAGACGGACTACATGGACAACTTCTGGTCATACGCGGCGTCGCTGGGATGCAGTCATTGCGTCAGGGATGACTTCATAATCCAGTTCACCCAGCCGACGAAGAACCTTGTACGGGCCGAAATAGCGGCGCAAAAGCTTTTCACTCAATCCACGGCGGCTAATGGGCGTCCACACCCAGACTTGGTCTCCTGGCTTGTATTCCGTATTGCGTCTTCGTAGGTTGTAGCGTCTGGCGTCGGACCGCTGCTGATCTTTGATCCGTAATCGGGCAAGCCTTCCAGCTTCTGCGCGTTGAAGGTAGGCGGCAACGTCGACGTTCTCTTCTTCTGTAACGTTGGGCAGCATGGCGTCTAGCGTGGTCGTGGCCTCCCTGCCATGGACGAGCCTAAAAGGCGTCATCTGGGTGGTCTCCTGCACATCGGTGTTGTAGGCGAAGACGACGTAAGGCAGGATGACATCCCAGGTTTTGTGTTCGGCATCGACATACAAAGCGAGCATATTGGCGATGGTTTTGTTCAGGCGCTCGGTCAGTCCGTTGGTCTGCGGATGGTATGCAGTTGTCCTCCGGTGGCTGGTTTGGCTGTAGCTCAGGATGGCTTGCATTAGTTCAGCCGTGAATGCTGTTCCTCTGTCCGTGATGAGGACATCGGGGGCGCCGTGTCGAAGAAGAATGCACTCCACGAAAATTTTGGCGACTTCTGCTGCTGTTCCGTTCGGTAGGGCTTTCGCCTCGGCGTAGCGGGTCAGGTAGTCGGTCGCTATGATGATCCACTTATTTCCAGATGTTGACGTTGGAAAAGGACCAAGCAAGTCCATGCCAATCTGCTGAAAGGGCCTTGAGGGAGGTTCAATGGGGCTCAGAAATCCTGCTGGTCGTGTGGGAGGAGTCTTTCGTCGCTGACCATCTCGGCAGGTTTTCACATAGTGTGCGACATCGGCAGACAGTCGGGGCCAGTAATACGTGTCTTGAATGCGACGGAGGGTGCGAGTAAACCCGAGATGTCCAGATGTCGGCTCGTCGTGTGAAGCCTGTAGAACTTCTTCGCGGAGACAAGTAGGTACAACAAGGAGGTAGGCTGTTTTGTTCGCTGTAAAGTTCTTCATAAGGACCTCATCCTGCACACAGAAGGAAGACAGTCCTCGCTTGAATGAAGCGGGGGGTGAAGAAACCTCGCCTTCCAGGTACTCGATGAGGCCTTTTAGGTCGGGGTCCGAGCGTTGCTGCTGAGCAAAAGAGCTGGGGCTGATGGGTCCCAGGAAGGCGACCTCATCGTCGTCCGGCAGCGGTGCATCTACAGGGGCGCGTGAGAGGCAATCGGCGTCAGAGTGCTTGCGTCCGGACTTGTAAACGACGGTGACGTCAAACTCCTGGAGACGCAGACTCCATCGAGCGAGTCGGCCAGAGGGGTCCTTCAAATTGGCAATCAGCAGAGCGCGTGGTGGTCGCTGACCACCTTGAACGGCCGTCCGTAGAGGTAGGGGCGGAATTTTGGCGTAGCCCAGATGATGGCAAGGCACTCCTTCTCAGTTGTCGAATAGTTAGCCTCGACCTTGGAAGGGGAACGGCTAGGGTATGCGATGGCTTTCTCCAGCCTGTCGCTTTTTTGAATGAGGACGGCGCCTAGTCCCAAGCTGCTTGCGTCGGTATGAACTTCAGTACCGGCGTTTTCATCAAATGCGCAAGGATCGGTGGGGACTGTAATCGACGCTGAAGTTCCTTGAAGACTTCTGCTTGCGGCGGTTCCCATTTAAACGGCTCGTCTGCCTTCGTCAGTTGGGTCAGGGGCTCAGCGATAAGCGAAAAGTTTTTCACAAATCGTTGGTAGTATGCGCACAGTCCGAGAAATCTGCGCACTGCTTTCTTATCGGCCGGCGGTGGAAACTGTTCAATAGCAGCTGTTTTCTGCGGGTCTGGGCGTGCTCCTTCCTTGCTAACGATGTGGCCTAGAAACAGCAGCTCTTCTTAAGGAAAGTGGCATTTCTCTGCTTTCAAGGTTAGGCCAGACGACTTGATTGCGTCTAGTACTGTTCGAAGTCTTTTGAGGTGCTCTTCAAAGTTCGAGGCGAATACAACGACGTCATCTAAATATACCTGACAAATTTGCCACCTCAGGACTGCCAGCACTGTATCCATTACTCGCTGAAACGTCGCTGGTGCGGAACAGAGACCACATGGCATCACCTTGAACTCAAACAGCCCATCCGGAGTGATGAATGCTGTCTTCTCGCGATCTCTTTCGTCGACCTCAATTCGCCAGCAGCCGCTCTTGAGGTCCATCGATGAGAAATATTTGGCGTTGCAGAGGCGGTCCAGTGAGTCGTCGATGCGGGGGAGGGGGTAGACGTCCTTCTTTGTTATGTTGTTCAAGCGGCGGTAATCCATGCAAAATCGAAGTGAGCCGTCTTTCTTTCTCACTAGAACAACCGGTGCCGCCCATGGGCTGTTTGAAGGCTGGATGACATCGTCGCGAAGCATTTCTTCGACTTGGTCCCGGATGGCTTGTCGTTCTCGCGGTGACACAGGGTAGGGGCTTTGACGGAGAGGTCGGACGTGTTGATCCGTTATAATGCGATGCTTGGCAATTGGTGTCTGTCGCACCTTTGCCGATGTCTAAAAACACTCACTGTAGCTTTGAAGCAGATTGCGGATCTGGTCTTGTCTGTTCCGGTGCAGGGCTGGGTTGATGTCGAAAGTGGGCGAGTTCTCTTGGTCAGGCGAATCTTCTGCGGAGGGGTCGGAAAGGGCGAAGGAGTCTCGTACGTCAGATATTTCGTCGAAGAAAGCAATCGTCGTTCCTCTGCTAATGTGCCGCTATTCTTCGCTGAAGTTAGTCAGCAGTACTTCGGCCTGGCCATTGCGCAAATGTGCGATGCCTCTTGCGATGCTGATTCCTCGGTCTAGGAGCAACTGCATGTTGCCCTCGATGATGGCTTCCAAGTTAATGGCTTTCGTGGCGCCTACGGTCAGGATAACGCTTGATCGGGGTGGGACGCTCACGTCTTCCTCCAGGACACTCAGGGCAACGTGATGTTTCCGAGTTTTCCTCGAAGCGGTGGCTTCGTCCGTCGAAAGCGTCATCAGCTTGGATCGCAGGTCGATGATCGCCTGATGCTCATTAAGGAAATCCATACCCAAGATCACTTCGCGGGAGCATTGCGGTAGCACAACAAAGGTCGCAGGATAGGTATATCCTTTGACAGTCACTCGCGCTGTGCATCGTCCTGATGGCGTAATGAGGTGGCCCCTGCGGTGCGAATTTTTGGGCCGTCCCAAGCCGTTGTGACTTTTCTCAGCTGCGCTGCGAATGTTCCATTCATCACCAAGTAATCGGCTCCTGTGTCGACTAGAGCGGTAACTTTCCGGCCGTCGATAGTCACTTCTAAGTCAGAGGACCTGGCTCTTGCATTGCACGTCGCTCTTGGCGTCGGGTCACGGCTTCGTCGCGTATGCGAGTCGCGGGTGGGGCGTGTGAGCGAAGCTCTTCTGGGTGGCGGCGTCGTTTTCAAGGCAGCCTGCGTCGTGGTCGGGGTTTTCATTGTGTGCGGCGTCGGTGCAGCGAGTGCCGGTTCTTCATGCGGCGTCGCGGGTGCAGCGTCTTCATGGGGCGTGGTCGGTGGAGGATCTTCGGCGTTTCGCTCTTGAGCAACCTCACCTCCAGAGTTGCTGCCTTCAGTTTCCCCTACGGGGGCTGCGAGACCTTCCTCGTACCACGGCTGCGTAGCTGCGGCGTGGCGACGCAAAGCGCGAGGTTGACGGCGATGGTGAGCGCGAAAAGCGGTTCGGCATGTACTCTTCTCGACGCAGGTACTCGTCGATTTCCTGCGGACGTTGCCCGAAGCGTGGTCGTGGGGCGTTAATAGCAAATCCTCGAAAACCGATACGTCGGTACGGGCAGTGACGAAGAATATAGCCGGCCTCACCGCAATGAAAGCACAATGGCCGGTTGTCGGAAGTCCTCCAGGCGTCGCATTTCCTGGGGCTTGAGCGTCGGTCATAGGCTGGCCGGGCGAGGGCTGGGAGGCGGCGTTGTGGAACAAGTGGCTCATCTCGGGGAGGGCGGGGGGGTTGTCGTTGGAGCTGGGCAGTCCTTACTGCAGCGGCGTAGGTCATGGCCTGGGGTTCTGTGGCCGTCGGGGTGCCAAGTGCCTGTTGCACTTCTTCCCGTACCACGTCCGTCAGAGTCGCTGCTTGTGGCTGTGGGGAGGATGGCAGAAATCGGCGTAGCTCCTCTCGGATGATTTAGCGGATAACTTCCCGCAAGCTGTCGCTGGTGGTGGCCGGCGTGTCCGAACGGATTGCACAGGCAGAGGAAGGACGATTTTACTGCCGAGCTCGGACGTCGAGGGTCTTCTCAATCGTGCAGGCTTCTTGCATGAATTCCTCGACTCTTTTTGGCGGCTGGCGGACGAGGCTTGCAAAGGGTTGTTCTTTTACGCCGCGCATTAGAAACTGAACTTTCTTTTCTTCGGTCATCCCGGGGTCGGCGCGGCGAAATAGGCGCTTCATCTCCTCGACGTAACCGCGGACGGGCTCATTCGGAAGCTGGATCCTGGACTAGAGGAGTCGTTGGGCTCTTTCTTTCCTCACGACACTGGTGAATACCTTCAATAGTTCTCTCTTGAATAGCTCGCATGTCGTAAGGGACGACTCGTAGTTTTCGTACCACGTGCGTGCGGAGCCATCCAATGAGAAAAACACGTGTCCAATTTTTGCCGCATCATCCCACTTGTTGAATGACGCCACGCGCTCAAATTGATCCAACCATTCTTCAGGGTCTTTGCCTAGGGATCCATTGAAAGTTAGCGGCACCCGCGGCTGCTGCAGTATGATCGGTGTCGACATCTTCGGCGAGGTTGCGGTGCTCGTAGCCGCGTCTTTTCGCTGTCTTGTGCGGTCCGGCAGTTTCCCGAACTCAGGCTCTTCTCCCTGGAGACGTCGGCTGGCTCGCTGAGCTGCTGGCTCGTCCTCGGGTGCGAAGCGCTCAGGGCTGGCTTCACGACTTGAAGGGGGCGTCCGGAACATGGGAGGCTACCCCGCACCACCACCAGATGTCACGTAGTGGTGACGGCAGTCGAAGCAGCGATGAAGACGGACGAAAGGGTCTTCTGAAAGAACTGTTCATTGGGCTCACTTGCACCAAGAATGGACTGAATCACTCGGCGGCGGCGAAGCGACAAGCGTGCTCGGCGGTCGTCGAACAGAATGCCGGCCGCTGTCAGCCGTGCTCAATTTAAAGCTCATAGTGAACTTTCGAGATAAAGAGCGCAAAGTTACTAGAACATTCCGGAACAACGTAGAATCAGCTCTGCCTGGCTGCGATCAATCGAGATAAGTCTAGTCGCGTCTTGCGTCGCAAACAAAGCGATAAAGTGATGTGGCGGCAGTTTTGAAAAACGAATAAACACTGCAAATATTCGCGGCAATATTCAATCACTTGAAGATAATTGATAAAAAAGCAGAAGAAAACACAACCGCATGCCGCCGGTGGGATCCGAATCCATGACCTCCAAATACGAATTATTGATGCATACTTCAGCCATTGTTCTATGTACAAACATTAGCGCAAAATAAGACACATTCACAAGAAAGGTGGACAAGACTTGTGAGTGTGTCTTATTTTGCGCTAACGTTTGTACATAGAACTATGCGCCAACTAGCCCAACAACAAGTGTTACTTGAGTACTGTTCAGCCATTGTCACAGTGCTCTCATTTGTTTGCACTGCACCTTGTGTACTACACTTTGACAGTATTTTATGTAGCGCACACAAATGTGGGCACTCCGCCTAAAGGCATGTCGTCAATAGATGCCCACTTTCTTCTACGTGACAGTGGGCACAGGCCAGTGCACAGGTGATAGAAAGGCATACCCGATGGTGAGGCTGCATCTAAAATTGAGGTGCTCAATGCAAAGAGGACATCCTCATCATTATTTAGAGAACAAATTTTTTTTTATTTCATCATTTATTTAAAGGGGGACACTGGTCTTAGACCTATTTTCCTTACTTTTAGTCCAATCCTAATGAAACTGTATCACGTTGCTCAAATTTTTATACTGATTTCAAATCTGAAAGTACTTTTAAATTAATTTATTAGTTCCTAAGATAATTAATTTTAATCATTTATCAGTACCTCGGTACAAAAAAATGGCTCAATAAAAAATAATTTTTAACCCATGGCTACATAGTATAGTGAGCAAAGAGTGCGATAATCAAAGCAGTTTTCATTCTACCCTCATTAGTAATTTTACAGCACTTTGAATAGCAACATTTAAAGTGTGAATATCATGCATCGATAAGGTTTGCAAAATTACAAATTCTTGAAGCGTGATTCAACAATTGTGCTTCAATTATTTCATATATTGTGTCTTCAGCTTCCCTTAGCAAACAATATGACATATAAGTCTGTCTTAGACGTTGAGATATTGAAGAACTAAGACAGCCAGGTGGCCAAAATTTTCATGGTGTTAAATCGCCTGCTCTTGAACATATTGAGCCCACAAAGTGATCTAAATTTAATATTATGGTCGAAATACCGATTTTGCGGGAGGAGAAAACTGGTAGAGTTGCAGAATAATAGCTATAGGCCCCCAAAATATCGTTTTTATAAAAACTGATTTGAGGGTTGTTTTTTTGGTCTCAAAGACCAGTGTCCCCCCTTAGAGGGTACAGCCCAGAAAGCAAAACCTATTAAACCTTGCTTGTATACAGGATCCCTGAACTAATTCCCTTCATCTTAGCATTAGGAAATAAACGCCGCAATCAGAGCAAGCTAGCTGCATGCAGTGGAGTGTGACATTCAATCAACTTTTTGCAATCCACAAGTTATGGCAAACACAAAAAGGCAGTCGAATTTACTGCCATGGTCCCTGGAAGTGCACCCACCACTTGCACCCCTGCATTGCATGAGACTCCTGTGATGCATTATGGCATTTCCACTAAGCAGGAGTGTCAAGTGTTGAAGCGAACAAACGGACACGTCTGTAGATAAAAATGGTCCCCTCCTTACATGTCTCGACACCAAGATGAAGTCTACCCAAGCTCGATTAGTGTGCATCATTCTTGCTTTCAAAAATATACAGTCAAACCTCGTTATATTTAACACGTAAAAAAACGTAAGGGCCGAGATACATGGAACGTTTTCACGGCGGCAAGTCCGCGTTTTTCACCTGACGGCGCGCACTCGACGCCTGGCGTCAAAAATGCGCCCGCCGCCGTCGATCTGGACAAGCCAGATTTTTGACGCGCGGCGTCCGATGGCCGCTGGAAGCGGCCAGCAGGAGCAGCCAATCGGCGCTCAGACTGCCTCCGCCACTTCCGTCTTCTCGCCCGCGCGGTCTCTTGTGTACTACGGTGTGCATGTGTTGTGCTTCGCGCGCGAGTGCCATCAACCTGAATCGAAATGGCAATTTCATCCAGGGCAGCTCGTCTCGAATATAACGACAGATTGATCAGCGAAATTCGAAAACATCCCATATTGTGGGACTCTTCGAGGACCGACTGTAAGGACCAGCGAAAAAAAGCCTTGGCGTGGGCCGAAGTCGTCACCGAACTAGGATGCGACCCAGGTGTGTTTACATTGCTATTAATTTTTTAATGCTCGTTATGCTCGCTAGAAAAGAATTTCGTGCTGACAGTGGTCGTAAACCTAGCTCGCCGGTGAGCGCAGAGCAAGCACCGCGGTGCCTGCGGTAGCATTTTGTAGAGGAACGCTTCGACGGTTCAGTGAATCAACAGCGACAAGCTTGCACGCGACGGCGCTGCGACACTTATTTCCATGACATTTTTTTTACATATGCTGGTAAGCACGCTTGTTTAGAATGCTGAAGCGGGGTTCCTCTAAGCTAACAAATGCAATCTTGGGTACCTCACTTCTCAGACACAATTCTGACATTCGATCGAAGCCGCAAATACACGTGAGAGATGAAGCCCAAGAATCGTGCACCAGGGAAAGCAGCTACAAAAAGGTTTTTCTTCCATGGCACATCGCGCGCTGTCTGAACAGACCTGCTCATAGGTGCGCTAGTCGGCCGCACATAGTTGTTTATGCACAAACACTAGGCATTCAGTTTGGTACACCAGCTTTGCACTAAATGCATATTTCAGACCGTAGCATGATGAGGCGAAGGTCAGCTAGCAGTAAGTTAGGGAGACAGCTATTGTTGAAAGTTGTGCAAGAAATATTCACGATAGCATTTGCACTTTTGATGGCATTGTGGTGAGGAGATGAGTTTAATCTATGAAACTTGCATACAAATTGCTCCTCTCATGTAACGTAATGTCACCTTGTATGGGACTCCACGACTGCAAGCAACCTAAAAAGAATTCATATGCTTGAAATAGAGCTATACCGAGTATTGTTTTGTTTTGCTGAGACCAAAGTAAAAAAAGCATTCTAATGATGCACGCCTAATCAGGATTTCTTCTGTCTACACTTTTCGACTCATTTCCATAAACACCTCTTTCAGCACATGCATTTTGAAACCGCCTATTGAACACCGAATGGAACACTGATACCAGAAATAATCTACCATGGCATATGAAAACTGCTAAGACCAATTATTGCCATCAAATGGTTGCTTATCGGCTACCCACATAAACATGTTACATGAAAATAATGTTGGTGTAGTGACTATGTTGACCCATGAGCTTTTCGATCATTTTCTGGATTTACACGAGGAGCTTGCCTGCATTTCTTTTTCTTGAAATGTATCACTCACTTTGTACTTGTTTTGAATCAGTGTGATGTAGCCTTATTATATCTGTAACTGCAATTCTCGCCCTTTGTATGTGTACATGGGTCAAGGCTGGTCAAGCTCTTGAGGCTTTTTTCCTCAGCCCTCTTCACCCTTTCAGGTGAATAATGCCGTATTTTTAAACCCTACTTGCAGGATCCAATGTCCAGGCGCAGTGGAAGAGTTTGAGATACACATTCACAAAAAAAAATCACCGCACCTGGAAGGATGGCGCTCCGAGTGGCTCGGGAGCGGACGCTGTGAAGAAGGTGCAATGGCCGTATTTCCACCTGCTCATGTTCTTGAAAGACCAGGTGGATATCAGCAGGTATGTCTCCATTGCTTGATGCTTACAGTTAACTTTTCAAAAGCATTTATTTTCTCATCGGGGCCCATAGGAGAGTGTTACATAAGGGAAGGGATTCACATGACAACAACCAGATGATGTAAAAGGAGTTTAAAAAATACAAAGTCACAGTAGTTGCAATAATAAGGCAAAATATATTCACCAGTTGGAGGTTTTACACTGTAGTGAGTGCAATCTCTCCTTTTAGGCTTGAATGGCATTGAAAAGTAGCGCGAAGATCACGTTATTGAACCTATGCTTGTGTGAAACTCTAAGGATGATGACCAGGCTAAACGATACCAAAACAATGCACAGTACTGGAGCTGCTATTTCCAAACATTCATGAAGGAATGCTCGCAAAGCTAAGGAGTGAAAAAGTAGCATGCGCTGATTAGCCTCACTTAACATATATTTTTTTTCTGCACCTTCTCCAACAGCCACCAGTCGGACGAAGCAGCCTGTGTAGAAACTGCAGAGACGGTGCTTAATGGACTGTTCACCGACTGTGACGGTAAGAACGTGCATTCAAGTTCCTTACTGCCTATTTGCAAGGGTATATACAACACCCAAAGGTCCATACAAACAGCAGATCCAGACAGTATTTAAAGCCACACAGAGACATAAAATTCACTCGAGGACTATCTAGAAACACCACAAGCTGGTCTTAAGAAGAGGAAAATACCATTGCATGTAGGGCAGTCAGCAAGGTCTAACTTTATCTTTGCTCATGTGGGCTCATGTCAGGAATGCATGTTCATATGGAGAAACTTAGCAGAGAAAGTTTCTGAAGAGTCATTTTGCTCTCCTGAACTCAGTTGCATAATATAAAATGATATGCAGTAATTCAGTTTTACAATTCTATTTTACAATTCTACTTTTTTTTCTATACGCACTGGCAGAACCGTCACAGGAGAGCTGCATCCTTGGCAGAACTGAAAGCCTGGAGCCAAGCACATCTTACGGCTGCCCACAGACCACCCCATCAACCATCCCTCTACAAGTGCAACGTTCTGCAAAAAGGAAGCGCTGGGATTATGAGAGGGTACGGTTACAAGAAAACGGAAAAAATCGAGCAACTCATCAAGGATGACAGAGACCAGGCCTCTCTGTATGGCGAAATTGTGGCCCACAAGCTGCGCAATTGCCCGAAAGAACGCAAGCAAGAAATGGAACTACTGCACTTGAACTACTGCAATTTATTTCAAAGTACACATTTAATGAAACGGAGTGAAGTTGAATAAATAACACATTTTCAGTAGCACATAGCAGCACGAGCACAGAGCATGAAGACGCGAAGCAGAACAAGCATTGAACTTCAACTTAATTCGGAGAATTGCCAAGCCACTGCATATACACTCGCTGAAACAAACAGAACACCCACCAGGACTTCAAGAAAAATTTTGTAACCCTGGTAGGCATGTTGTTTTTTTCAGGGAGTATGTATGCATTGTTTTGGCAGTTCTCCAAATTGAAGTTGAAGTTCAGTGCTGGTTTTGTCTTCATGTCTTCACGCTCTATCCTCATGCCACTACATGCTGCTGAAAATGATGCAACACCAACTGCTTAGGTAGCTTGTTTCATTCAAAAAATTAATTTTCCTTCGAACCGAGCGCAACGGGTTCGAGCGGACAGAATAGCAGGCAGCAAAGAGCAAATGCGATTCATTTTCTTGGGTTTCAGTTTGATATGGTACACCACTGAACCGTTTTGAAGCTGAAAGTGTGGCATTAGGTGTGTTCTGTATTTGTATTTAGTAGAAGGTGGGTACATATCATTAACAAGAAAGATTACAAGAGGAGCATTCTACCAAAGTAGATGAGGCAAAAGGCACTTCAGACACACCTGACAAGGCCTCGCCTCCTGGCACACTGAACACTTAATTCTAAGTAATATTACTATACAAAACAAATTTTATATCAAGAACAACACAGGTAATCAAAGGGCACACAGCACAATGCATAAAATAGTGTGGCCACCAGAGTGAAATGTATTTGAAGCATACAAAATTCAAGAAAACGGTAACAAATACGATTATAGTACAAAGGTTCCCAAGCAAGTTATAAGTAAATTGATGGTAGCACCTGCTAAATTGAACACGATAGGCGTGGCCATGTTTGCATAATGAGATCAAAATGTGTGAAAACCATCTACACCTTCTAAGGGGCTGCGTTTTTATGGAGGAAAAACGCTAAGGCGCCCGTGTGCTGTGCGATGTCAGTGCACGTTAAAGATCCCCAGGTGGTCGAAATTATTCCGGAGCCCTCCACTACGGCACCTATTCTTCCTTTCTTCTTTCACTCCCTCCTTTATCCCTTCCCTTACGGCGCGGTTCAGGTGTCCAAAGATATATGAGACAGATACTGCGCCATTTCCTTTCCCCAAAAAACCAATTATTATTATTAAGGTGCTGGAAGCCCGGTGTGTGCCCACTGCCATGGCACAACACCTTCTTTCATAAAGTATCGTGCAAAATTGGTTTTTTGGGGAAAGGAAATGGCGCAGTATCTGTCTCATATATCTTTGGACACCTGAACCGCGCCGTAAGGGAAGCGATAAAGGAGGGAGTGAAAGAAGAAAGGAAGAATAGGTGCCGTAGTGGAGGGCTCCGTAATAATTTTGACCACCTGGGGATCTTTAACGTGCACTGACATCACACAGCACACGGGCGCCTTAGCGTTTTTCCTCCATAAAAACGCAGCCGCCGCGGTCGGGTTCGAACCCAGGAAATCCGGATCAGTAGCCGAGCGCCCTAACCACTGAGCCACCGCGGCGGTGCAGAGAATGGAAAAGGAATAAAAGTACGCGAAAACCAGCTACCCGGAGTGTAAAGATCTGAATCCAGCGTAGGCAATGCTTCTACCGCTTTTCAGGTTTCGGCAGCAGCTGCTTTATGGTTCCTTGACTGTGTGGGTTACAATTCGACAAGGGCACCGGATTCACTTTCTGACCTCCACTGGCCTATGACAACATTTCCATAATCACCTTCGTCTGCATTGCCCGGTGCACAATATGGTGTGTTCTTTACCGCGGAACGAAAGTTATGCAGAGCACACCATGCTAAAACAGCAAATGCTGCATTACGAGGCAGGAGGTTCAACGGGCCCAGAAGAACTCTCTACCGAGCAGTCAGGATACCAAAGGCATTTTCCACAATGCGTTTGTAATAAACACGGTAAATCCATGGTAATCATCCGTCAACTTGCCATAGAGGTTTGCATAGTCATTGCGCGCCAGGTAGAAGTATCAAACATTACTAAATTTCACTGGATAAAGTAACTAGCATTATATATTGCAGCCACCAGTTGTATAGGCCAGGTGTAGCATATCTGACTTGGTGAAGGCCTTTATCTTCACCGATCTGCTTCTTCTTTGAGACCAATTCTTTTTCCTCTAAGTACCTTAAGTACTATGCAAAATACTGGAGTAAATTTAGCTACTATGACAAATATCTCTTATGAAACAATGCCAGAAATTATGTAGTTATAGTTCAGGAGAGCATTTTGTTTTCTTGTAACAGATAAAGGCATGCCCAGCTTACAGAATGTCATTCACTACCTTGCTCTGCTGAGCCTGTAGCTGAATACCCTCTTGGTAGGTTCCACGTTCTTGCCGGGGTAAGGACGCAAGAAATCATGTCTCAGATGAAAAGCTTCATCCCCGAAGAAGACGTGTGGCTCAACTATTTGGGTCTTTGGAAGGCATGCTGGTGCTGCAAGTTCACAGCGTTATGGGCGAGCTTTTTTCCAAACGTGCACTCCTTGAAGACGCCTCCATCGCTGTATCGCCCAGGAGCACCAACGTCCACCATCAAAAACCTGTACTTTGCGTCAACTAAAGCCATAAGCACGATGGAGAATGTGCCCTGAAAAATGCATAACACAACATGTGCATCAACAAACCCTGTATTCGTTACAGAGCCTGGACAAGTCATAGTAACTAGCTGCACTGAATGAACCATACCTTATAGTTGAAAAAATTGCTACCGGAAAGCGGTGGTGCTGTTATTTGTACGTGCTTCCCGTCAACTGCACCAACACAGTTGGGAAATTCCAGCGCCTGCCAAAATCATCCGCAGTTTCTTGCCATCGCTCAGGCCCTGGCTCCTAGATAGCAGAAAAAAAAAGATTTGTGGAGGATCTAGTTTTGTATGCTAATGAAATGCCATAACTCGTTTTACTTTTTACACTACTTCATTTCAGCCACTACAAAACTTTTCATGTGGCACTTTAGAATGGCAGATTGAACTGATGGCTTTCCGGAATGAATCATATATGCAATATTTTCTATTTAAGCTCCACAACAGCAGGCACCAATAAAATAAGGCAAGCAGCACTCACTAGAACATACAGTAGCTCCAACTACTTCCAGATAATTCTGCAAGTGTCATGGATCACCTTTCTGCATGTCGATGGCGCAACTCTAAACACCATGGCCACCTGTTTGAAGGCCATTCCTGAGGAAAGGCACCTGGATACAATAAAAAATAATGTGCATAAGAACATAGGTGTTGTGACGAGCGCTGAAAGTACCTGCGGGTGATGGCCTGCCTCTCTTCAGAGCAGAGAGGCTCCCTGCAAAGGAACTGGTGTTCCAAATTCCTTTTGATAATCCTATGCAGCTCATCGAACTACTGCGGGGTCATTCTGTAGCATTGGAAGAACATGTGCGGGTCCTTCCTCATGAGTTTATACTGAAATCATGACAGAAAACAAAAGTAAGCTGTCAGTGGTATATCTCTATTTCATGAACAGTAGCAATTTCTGTCCTACTCATTTATTCCACTTCACTGGGTTCTTGGCAACGAAAAGGACACAAAAAACTACGGCTTTTTTTTAATGCCCGTTTTTCTAAGGGTTGTACAGTTAGTCTCCACTACAAGCAAAGCTTTTCCTTCACTACTGTAGTCGTCAGGTGGCGCTTGTTAAATAATAAACGCCTTCCCGGAGAATCCTGAACTCCCGACTGTGTTTCATGGCCCATTCAGAACGGAGGTCGAGGCTGACGTGACTGATGGTACTATGACACTTGCGCGGAAATATTTCTTGATATACGTGGGACGACACCAGAATGGAATCACTCAGGATGATGAACTAAAAGGACCCTTATTTTGAGCACAACCGCGGGCCACACGAGGCTATAATCGCATTTTTTATGCCTACTTAAATGTAATCAACGTATATTCACGACGTCCAGCTGGTACCTTGAGCGTGCAATTAATTGAAAACATGCTGCAAAAGCTGCCTGATATATGATGTTCTCCAAACAGTGCAAAATCTGATGCTCACGGCACGCGAAAGCAGGCAAAGATAAATTTTTTAGGCGGAGATATTGGCTACTTGAGGATTCCGCCTGCACCGGAGCATATTGCACGAGAAGCAGAAGAGAGGTCAATCGGTCAACCGCTAGCAATAGCCAAAACGTACTTACCGAGGTGTGGTACTCTCCCTCCTTTTTTCGCGGATGCCATAAGAGATGGACCCAGAATCTCCTTTTTCTGCTCCTCATCTCTTCAAGTTCTCTCATCTTCACGAGGAGTAACTTCTTCAGCAGAAGTAGGCGACGGAGTACCCCCATGGAGACTAGTCTAAAGTGTAGCGAAAGGCTCAACCACAGCTCAAACAAAAACGAAGTCGACAAGACGAAAAATGAGCCCAAGAGCTGCTTGCATCTGTACCTCGTTTGCCTCATCAGCACAGTGTAGCCATCTGGCGTGCGCGCTCCGCTTAAACGAGCACAAAAATACCGACACATTCAAAAAAGGTGCTAAAGTCAATAGTAAACAATTGTTTAGAACGTTTCTTTTGTATTTAGTTGCTATAAGCAAAGAATGGTTTCTATATATTATTTATTTATTTATTTTCTTCTGGCGAAAATATTGTCATCTCGTCTGGCCACACTGAGGCGGCGTCCGCTGGTTCTTCGCTCCATGTATCCGCAACAAGCGAACTCTCCTCGCCGCGCAATCGCGGTGCTTTCTGCCGCGCGAACATCGTCGGAAAAAACGTTGCATGTATCCCGGGCATAAAACAGTTTGATATAGCCGAAATTCATAATACTAATTATCGTCAACAATACACCCAAAAGCAGTGCATTTTAGTCATTGAAGTGACAACTTAGGCAATGTTTACTAAAGAAACGGGGAGATCTTTTCTCATGTTTTAGCGGCCCTTTTGAAGATGCTCGTGGCGATTCTAGAGACTACAAAAAAAAAGTGAATGCCAGTTAGGTTGTCTTCCCTGCACAGTACCACCACCAGCGTGTCAAGAGCTAGCTAGGGTGGCTTCCCCGCTTCACAACAGAGTAGCATGGATAATGGTATCTCAGAGCGAAAGCTATCGGTGTTTTCATCCCTACCGAGACAGTCGGTATGAGCGTAGGATGGTCACTGCAATGGTACAACCATCCATGCCGCTACTTCTGGGGTGTTGTCAACATCTGCGAGAGGCGTAACGGATGCTGACCGCCTGGCTACCAACATTCCATGCCGTTCTAACTTCCATGGCGTTGTTGGCGAATACAAGATCTGAACACCAGCACGAGATAAAAGCGCGAATCTTGACACAAATGCTTGCAGCACCATCATCAGTCACTTGTATAGTGCGGTGAAGCCTGACACCTGCCATCCGAGCGGATGCCATATGTTGCTGTGGGGTTCGATATATCCGTTTTGAGGGCAACCACATTCGAAACATCAAGTGAAAATTACATGTGTTTATTAAAAATATTTAGGAAGAGTTCTATATAGCCAATAATTCGGAATATCCATGTTCGTTTTGTCAAGATTTGACTGTATGTACAGAAGCAGATGGGTAATTCAGACGCCAAAAATTCGAACTTGTAGGATATTTCGGACTTTGATGAGGCACCGTCCGTCATTCCATAGAAGCGCATTCATAATCGCGACGGATATTTCGGACTCCAAAAGTCCAAAAGTTAGATTTTTCGGACTAATTTAAGTCGCCTGAGGGCCAAAATCGGCCATCTTATTGGTTTTTTGCTGGCGCAAAAAGCACCATCTTGGAGTGAGGTGGATTTACTCGGCAGTTGAATCGGCTTGACATACTTTCGGCACCTCAATTTTGCCAGTAGAGGTCACTGCGATCTCTGACACTTCGAGGTGGCAGATTGTCATCGCCGCCAACTTCCTTTTGGCCAATTTTGTCGCTAGTATTTATCACTTGTCTCATATGTTGAAAATTTAAAATTGGTTGTGGGGGAAGGAAATGGCACAGTATCTGTCTCGCATCTCGGTGGACACCTGAACCGCCCATTTAGGGAAATGATAAAACAGGGACAGATAGAAGAAAGAGGTGCCGTAGTGGAGAGCTCTGGAATACTTTGGACCACCTGGGGATCTTTAACATGCACCTACATCGCACACACGGGCGCCTTTGTGTTTTGCCTCCATCAAAACGCGGCCGCCGCTGTCATGTTCGAACCCGGGTATTCCGGATCAATAGCCGAGTGCCCTAACCACTGAGCCACCACAGCGTCATTTGTCGTTTCGTCACTTCGATTTCCCCGACCGCATCGACCGAGTGGCGCTCTGTCTTCACGAAGTTGCATCCATTCGCCGTTTTGCGATTGCGTCCGGTGATTCCACCGCTTTCAACGAAACGTGCCTTGTCTTAGTGTGTGTTTGACGAGCGGTGTGGTGCACACTCGGGTTGAGGACAATATGACCCCGCCGGTGTCGTCGAGCCCGTCAAAGAAGTGTGGGAAGTATTTAACTAAACGCCGTGACCTTGCTGTCTAGCGTGTACAGTGAAAGCACGATAGCGAAAATGCAGGCGCAAATCGTCGCGAGCAAGAGAAATTTTCCGCAAGGTAATATCAGCGACTTTTTTAAGCAGATTTCACCTCAATGGAATGATATTTTTGAACTTCACAGATTTTTCGGACTGTTCGATTATTCGCACCATTTTTCGGGTCCCTTCGAGTCTGAAAAATCGGTCGGTGACTACGAGCAACACATCCTAGTTTCTCCAGGGGCACTTGAAGATGGTGGCCATCTTTTTCACTACATAAGAAACATATCCTTTGATCTGAAAACCTGTTTTCTTGTGGCAGTGTAAACGAAATAACTCATGCCATGCTATTTGTTATGTATGCCTAGCAGACAAAGCCAAAGACACCTGCGCATCCAATCGCATTATGTATGAGCACACTGCATGGGACTGCTATACCTTACCAAATTTCATGCAACGCCACCTGCTCTTCACTTGCATGGACATCTGAGAATCTTCATTAAATACCCTGCCGTCAGCCTACAACTGTATTTATATAGCAGCTGTACACAAGGGTGACTTGGGGCTTATAGACTCTCCAGAAAGTGACTGCCAGGACTGTTCCATGGCAACACTTGAGTTCGGTGGCATACTAGTGTTTAACAGCAGGTCCAGATCATAGAACTCCTGCTACAAACTGTCGTTTTTCAAAGCTGAAGACATCACGGATGCACTGCACATTTACAGTGACATCTTAGGTAAATTTTTATTTTTGTCAAAAAGCCATGGTGTGTGCCTTCTGGGTGCCCAGCTCCTACTTTCTTTCCCTGCATTAGCAGTAAAGTACTTTTTGATAAAAAGCTTTGTGTGCATGCGGAACGAGCAGCCTTTTACCGGTAAAAATTCATCTCCAAAACACAAGCCTTCACCTATCACTGACCACTGCCCTCTAGAAGCGCTACCTACATCAAGAAGTCCTCCACCACCCACGTGACTACTTCACCTCTATGTGTGTGTGTGTGTGTGTGAAGCCTCTACCCTACAGAGGCAAACCGTGCAGTGAGTGCACCTTGGGGCAACCACTGGTAAAAATACACCTTCCAAATACAAGCTGCTACCCACCACTACCCACCGGAGACCCATACAGCATGGGAACAAAAAAGCAATGCTGAAATCAAATTCTGACACAGTGGGAAGGTGATCCCTGTGAAAGAAAAATGTATAACTAATACTGCTTACACAGATTTGTCGCATCACATCGTATGATTGTGTATAAATTTTTTTTCTGGGAGGCTTGTGATTGCACGCTCTCCTGAACAATGCATTTTGTAGCGATAGCTACACTATGCTATTTCTTCGACTCTTCAGCGCGGCACCACTTGATCTCCATAGCGACGCCGTTGGTCACGCGGCGCGGAGCAGCTGCCAGCGGCGAGGCGCGCAACGGCTCCAACAGCTGTGCGCATGCGCCGTGTCAAGTGGGACGAAGATGAAGGAGGAATGCCCAGCGAAAAGGAGCAGTGAAAGACTGACCTTGCAATTCGACTGAACGAGTTCCCCTCGGCCAGATGTAGGTATCGCGTCACTCATTTTTTCTGAACCACTTCTTTCTAAACACATTGATGTCATTCCACGATGCAAGGATAGCACAAATGTTGGTGGAAGAATTACTAATGCTGTGTTTACACTGTATATAAATGCAGGTTACTATGAATAAGCACATGTTGTTCAATGAACTGCCATGTGGCGACGACGATAAACGTACCGACAACCCACACATTTATACTGCACAAATATAAAAAGGCTGCATCTAAATTAAATTTGCACAGAGTACATATATCCACAATTATGAACACATTAAAGTTCCAGAGAGGTCATGTCAAGCTCTGTGAGTGGTCATCTCCAGTAAAACACTTTAATTTTGGTCATACTAAGCACAGGAAAACGTAGCAGTGAATTCTCAAACAAAAAGGAAGAACTAACAACTAACCGGCACATATCTCTTCATACAACATACCTTATTGACTTGTGTGACTACAGCATCAAGCACTTCCCCCTTGAACGGCCTGAAGACTATGGCCTTGTACCGGACAGGATACACGACAAAGCCCCTGCCAGGCTGTATCAGGCCGCCACCAATGTTGTCGATGGTTGTGACAGCAACCACGAAGCAATACCTAGTGCCAGATTGCAATGCACAATAAATGGTTTGGTTTATGTGGGTTTAACGTCCCAAAGCGACTCAGGCTATGAGAGACGCCGTAGTGAAGAGCTCCGGGAATTTCAACCACCTGGGGTTCTTTAATCTGCACTGACATCGCACAGTACACGAGCCTCTACAATTTCGCCTCGATGGAAATTCGACCGCCATGGCCGGGATCGAACCCGCACCTTTTGGGCCAGCAGCCGAGCGCCATAACCACTCAGCCACCGCGGCAGCCACACAATAAATGAGAGCATGCTTTGACACAGTTGCCTCTACAATCTTAGCACAACAAAGCACTGCCTAGCGAACTACAAAAACTCCACACCTAACAGGACATTTGCATGAAACACAAAATTCAAGTCTGAATACCGGTGCACTTAGATTTCATTGTACACAGACGCATCCTACGCCACTTGATACCAAACACTACTTAGACCACATGCTTTCTGCGGGCTGTAAACACACTTGTTGAGAATACCTGAACACTAACAAATTCTTACATAAAACCCATAAGTCCCCTAATGTGGATGCAACAAAACTAGGGTGAAATTGAACACAACATGCAGCACCATTTTAAGACAGGTGTATGAAATGAACACAGATATTTGTTCGTTAAAATGGATTCTTCCACACTTTATGGTTCCAGTGTGTGTATTCCAGTTTCCTTTTTATTGTAAGCTTGAGTGCTTTACAGTGCCTAAAATATGCTGATTTGTTTATATATTTACCTCATATAACATGAATGAGTAAAAGTATAAAATATAACTGAGACTGAAAACAGCGTTGTGCCACGAAGTGGACACAGGAAAAGCCGAAAAAAATTGCACAATTATTTCAGTGCAATTTTGCCATTCATGCTCGTCACAAAGGTCTGAAAATTTTTCCCGTTAGGTAATAAAAAGTGCCAGACGGGGATATATTACGGTGGTACTGTGCGTTTTCAGCAGTGAATCTGATTCAGCCACTAATGTGAAGTATTTATTCATGCTAGAAAACATAAGTCGTGCACAGGACGTCTGTAAGGTCCGCTGCGGCGACGTCAAACCACCAACCTGCGAAGCAATGCACTGTATGTTGTAAAGTCTCCTGTATCACAGCTGCTAAACACAACTTCTGCACAACCACTCTGAACGAAGCACCGCACGGCCCGCTCAAAATGCGTTGCCCATTCACGACGCTTCTAAACCACGTCTCCATACTCACTTACCCGTGCAGGTGCCCTCAACCTCGGCGTACAGCTTCTGCTTCACGGTCTCGACCAGCTGCGGTCCGAAGTATCGGGGGTGCAGCAGGATTTCGTAGTCCAGCGAGATCTGAAACACGCGGAACGCAAGCGAAACGATCACGTGACACAAAGGCCATTGAGAGAGAGCGCGCACTGTTCTTCCCGATGTATCCCGGCAAATACCCGCATGTAATGAACACAAAAGAAGCATACTAAAATGGTCAGCTTGCATTCCATAAGAGGTCTGCACATATCCCACTTAAATACTCACGTGGTAAAACATCTTGACTCGCCAAACAGCGCAGGGCGCCAAAGAAAAAAGATGCTCCACGCTACCTACGCGATGCACAAGAAAAAAAAGAGCTGCAGGATTGAGGCATACCGCGATTGAAACGCCAGTGGCTTAATAATAATAATTGGTTTTTGGAGGGAAAGGAAATGGCGCAGTGGCTTCGAAGTTTTGTGTTTTAACAGTTTTAATTTTAAAAAATCAGACAAAAATGATATACTCATAAAAAACTGCCAAATTTGCAAGGTAATTTTTATTGAACACATTGTGCAAACAGTGTGGAAGTTTTGCAATGCAAAAGTTGTTGAAAACGAAACCATAACTCCAAAACCTTCTTACGGAAGGGGGCGCTTCTGTCGTCCGCGGCTTTTTCGCTCGTGACGCCTTCGGAGGAGGACGCTTTTTTTCGGAGCTCCAGCGACTACGTCCGAAGCTAAGTTCTTTTTTGGTGTTGGCGCTTGTACATGCTTTCGGGCGGTAGTTTTAAACCGAGTTAAGGGTAGGAAGGTTAGCGGAAGTGTGTGTGCCGAAGGTTTTTTTTGTAGCAATTTTGCGAGCCTTTTACGTTGCGTAGTGCTGGAGGTTTTAGGTGTAGGAATTTTGGCGGGCTTTTACGTTGCGTAGTGCCGAAGGTTTTTTTTTTGCTGCAGGGATTTTGGCGGGCTTTTACGTCGCGTAGTGCTCAAGGTTTTTGTGTAGGAATTTTGGTGGGCTTTTACGTTGTGTAGTGCCGAAGGTTTTTTGTGTAGGAATTTTGGCGGGCTTTTACGTCGCGTAGTGCCGAAGGTTTTTGTGCAGGAATTTTAGTGGGCTCTTACGTTGCCTAGTACCGAAGGTTTGTGTGTAGGATTTTTGGCGGGCTCTTACGTTGCGTAGTGCGCTTGGACGATGGGTCGACAAGCTAGGAAAGTCAAGGTGGACGGGGACGGGGAGTTAGTGCAGTGCAAGGAGTGCGACCGTTGGTGATATTTAGACGAAATCAAGTTCAGGAGCTTGGCCGAGGCAGATGGGGCTAGCTTCGCGTGCAAGATATGTAAGCGTTTTGAGGAGGCCTTTCAGACGTTGAAAGGCAGTGGGCAGTGGGCAGCTAGGTTTAAGGAACTCAAAGGAGACCTGAAGGTAGAACGAGGGTAACGGATTAAGTTAGAAACTCGGGTCGCCGAGTCGCTTAAGAGGGAGGAGGCTAATGCCGATCTGTTGGAGACAGTTGTGGGTGAGCTGAAGGAGGAGCGGGAAAAGCGGGCCCAGCTAGAAGAGCAGGTAGAAGCGCTGAGGTCGCGGCCGGCAGGGCACCCCGGTTCGGAGCAGTGTCAGGTGGGGGCGAGGTTTGTCGACCCTACATTGCTGTAGCGCAGCAGGCTTTGAGTGGGGACGAGAGGGAGGTAAAAACTTGCGACAGTAGTGCACGGCGGCGGGAGAGACAGGTAGTGCGATCCGGAGGGCAACAGTCGCAGTCAGGAAGCGAACGGTTAGAGCGGAGGAAGGTTCTGGTAGTCGGTGACTCGAACGTAGCGAGGGTTGAGGGAGGAGTTTTGACGACAGTGAAGGCGTACAGGCGGGTGCAGGTGGAAGCCCAGTCAGGGAAGTGCATGGTAGATGCAATGGCCAAAGCCCAGGAGGTGGTGGGGGGCAGCATGGATGGCGAACACCTTTTCCTTATCCATGCTGGTCTCAACGATGTGCTGAAGGGGAGGAGCCAGAATCTCGAGAAGCAGTTAGAAGTGAAGATGCGTAGGCTTAGAGAGGCCTCGGAGAGTGTGCATGCATGTGACCATATGAACAATCCCAGAGGTCCAGAGGCAGGCTAGCGAAGCGGAAAGGAGGATCGTTGAGGCTAACCATGTAATTAGGTTAATGAGTCGAGGACTAAGATACGGAGTAATGGAAGTTAACAGGTATGTGTACAAGGCCAGGCCCACCCTTTTGCATAGGATGGCATTCACTACGGTGGTGCCACTGGCAAGAGGGTGGGTAGTAGGATAGGTCGCCAGGCAACAGCTTTTTTGGGGGACCCAGAGCTCTGAGGGAGCCAGTGTAGAGATCAAAGGGACGATGGAACCATAGAAGAAGAAATAGACACAAGCGCCAGGGCCAAGTTAATTCAGATATATGTTTCATTAACATGCAAGGTGGCAGGAATAGACTGAAATGGGAGGAAATAGAAGAACAGTTAAGGCAGGAGGAACTAATTGTATATGGTTTAGTGGAAACGCATCTTAGAGACATCGAGCAACCACCCTGTAACCCAGACTACGCACGGGAATATTGCAATAGAGCAGTGAACAGCAGAAAGGCGGGTGGAATTGGGGCATTCATTCATAAAAGTGAGAATCTTCAAAGGGTTAAACTGGGATGCAAGGAACATTTATGTCTAAAAGGAAAAGTGGCAGGGGACCAAACACTCCTTGGCTTGGTATACGAGTGGACAGGAGCTAACGCCAAAGTGGAAAACAGGAAAATGTTAGAATGTATTGCAAGCGACATTGCTGAGCTAGGAGGACAGGGCGAGATAATTATATTAGGTGACATGAACGCCCATATAGAAGACCTGGATGGGTACACAGATTCGACAGGATGCATACTGCAGGACATGTGTGACAGTCATGATTTAGGTCTATGCAACAGTACCGAGAAGTGTGAAGGGCTCATAACATGGGAGGCATGGAGTCTGCACTCGACGATAGATTATGCACTAATGCCACAGAGGATGTACAATAGATTAAGGGTAATGAGCAGAGATGAACATGGTTCCAGAAGTCTAGGTAGTGACCACAAGCGTATCAGGTTGACTTTCAGAAAAGAAACCAAAGTAGGACTAAAGCGAGAAGAACAATCAGAGGGGAATTTTTACTCAGAAAAGCAATTGGACGCAGCAGCCAAACAAATTGAGAAAGTAATTTTTGAGGATAGTGAAACAGAATGGACTTATACCAAATTAACTGCATTACTGGAGCAAGAGCTAGCTAAGGTGCGAGTAAAGCTAAAAGGGAAAAGATGCAAACCCAAGAGTTGGTGGGATGAGGAGGTCAAGAGGGCGATAGTGAAATGCCAAGAAGCGTCCAGGGAACACAGATATGCCAAGAAGTGGGGGGAACCAGAAGTTGAAGTAGACAGAAAATGGGATACCTTCATAAACTGTTGAAGGGAAGCGTCCTATTTGATTATGAGAAAATCAGAAGAAAGGGTACCCAATAGATGTCAAAAGTAAATAAAAAGGATAGAAAAGCCGCTCAAAAATTCTGGAAGCATCTAAATGCAATGATTAATAAGACTAGGCTAGAACAAAGGTTTATTGTTACAGATCAGGGTATTCGAGTAGAAGGGGATGAAGCGATAAAACACATAGGAACAAGTATGAGAGAAAAGTTTAAGGAAAGTAATGTTGCACACAATTTACCAAAGGAGCATAGACCGGTTACTGCAATAGCTTCACTTGAGCAAAGAGTGGGAAAGGGCAGAGAAGAAGGTTCCTAGTGGCACGTCAAGAGGACCAGATGGTATTCCGATTATGTTAATAAAGAAGCTAGGACCAAAATCCAAGCAAACATTATTACAGTTAGTGAATAAAATGATAGTGGATGGGAAAGTCCCCGATGAATGGCGATTAAATACAATGAACATGATATATAAGGGAAAGAGGACAAAGCTGACGTAACTACCGTCCCATAACAGTGACATCGGTGGTGTACAGGGTGGTGATGCAGATTATAAAGGTCAGATTGCAGGCTTGGGTGGAGAACGAGGGGTTACTAGGGGAGTTACAAAATGGGTTCTGGAAACAAAAGAGGTTGGAGGACAATCTGTTTTCATTGACGCAGTGTATAGAGATTGCTGAAAAGAAACACAGTCCCCTATGGCTATCATTTCTGGATATTAAGGGAGCCTAGGACAACGTTATTAAGAGTATCTGTGGGACATACTGGGCACATTGGATGTGGAAGATGGTGTAATTAATTTTTTAGAAGATATATTTAAAGTTGCCAGAGTGCTTATAAAATGGGAAAAACAGGTATCAGAGCCTGTAGAGATACAGCGGGGGCTTAGGCAAGGATGTCCTCTGTCTCCTTTGCTGTTCATGTTTTGCCTGGAAGGGTTGGAGACCAAGCTAGAGAGGAGCGGACTAGGCTTCAACCTTTCTTTTTTCAAGCAAGAAGAATTGATTAAACAGTCTATACCGGGACTAATATACGCCGATGATATAGTGCTAATGGCTGACAGCAAGGAAGATTTACAGAACTTGATAGACATATGTGGCACAGGGGGAGATAGATTAGGTTTAAAGTTTCTTAAGGAAAAATCTGCAGTCATGATATTTAATGATGAGGTCGGCGAGCATAGAATACAGGAGTTCACGCTAGAAATAGTGGTTGAGTACAAGTATTTTGGGGTGTGGATAAATAACGGCGCTGAGTATCTGACAGAGCATGAAAAATATGTAATGAATAAAGGTAGTAGGAATGCATTAACACTTCTTTTTGGGCGAGTTGGTGCATACTTGATTTAAAGAAAATAGCGCCAGAGCATGCAAACCTTGTCTCGTCTTTGTCTTTTCGTGGTTTGCATGCTCTGGCGCTATTTTCTTCAAATCAAGTAGGAATGCAGCTGTCATGAAAAATAGGACACTGTGGAATTAAAATAAGTATGAAGTGGTAAGAGTGATCTGGGAAGGGGTGATGGTTTCTAGCCTGACTTTCGGTAATGCGATCCTGTGCATGCGACCAGATGTTCAAGCAAGGTTAGAAATTAAACAACGTGGCGTAGGGAGGCTAGCTTTGGGAGCAGATGGCAATACACTATATCAGGGTTTACAAGGTGATATGGGATGGACGTCGTTCGAGAGCAGGGAAGCTAGCAGTAAGATAGCATTTGAGGAGCGATTGAGAATAATGGGGGAAAAGCAGTGGGCTAGGAAAGTTTTCAGATATATGTATATAAGGAATGTTGACACGAAATGGAGAAAGCGGACTAGAAAATTCACAAGCAAATATTTGAACAGCAGTAGGGGGGGGGGGCAATTCAGCAGTTATCAGTTAAGAAAAAGGTTAAAGAAACAGAGAGAGCTTTGTGGAAAACAGGTATGCTGACCAAATCAGCACTGGGAACATACAGGATTTTTAAGCAGGAAATTGCGAAAGAAAATATCTATGATAATTGTAGGGGAAACTCTTTGTCCTTTGAGGCCAGGACGGGAGTTTTGCGGACTAAGACATATAGAGTCAGGTACCTTGAGATAGACACGCTGTGCGTTGCGTGCGGAGAGGAGGAGAAAACGGCTGAACACTTGATACTTTTCAGTAAAGGGCTTCACCATACAGTGGAAAGCAGCGGGGCTGATTTATCCAAGGCTTTGGGGTTTAAGGACATTGAAGGGAAAGTAGATTTTAAGCGGGTAGAAGTAACCAAGCAAAGGTTATCTGATTGGTGGCTAAAATAAAGAGAAGAGTAAAATTTCATAAGTCATGGATATGTGGCTTGAGCCGCCGCCCGATTTAGAGGGTTCAGCCTTATCCATCCATCCATCCAAATAGCCGACGCAGGCACCATAGCAGACGCCTCCGCCTCGTTTCGTATTGTTTGTTTTACCTTGAGTACAGGCCACCACACCCACTGAGCGAGCCTACGCCCTTACCAGGCGACATATTCTACGGCGAGCGCGTCATTCGTTCTACCTCGGTGAGCGACAAACACCGTTTTGACCACAGCGTTACCGGCTAACGCTACAGCGTCCAGGATCACCCCGAGCGAAGTTGCCACTTCAGGAAGCGCGTGAATTTGGCAACGCCATCAGCTTTCCAGGCATGGAGGACAACGTGAGGCACCTGGTCGAGCAGGCCGAAGTAACCGGTGGCCTGCATTACAAGAATACGGTGAGCTTCGTGCGCTTGCGTATTCCGCGCGTCATGTTGACGGGGTGGCAGTGATTTCATGCTTGTGAGCTGCACGGCACGGGATCGTTTTATTCTCCTTTGGCTGCATTACTTCGGCAGCTTCTATCGATACTTTATACCACCACCATAATTATGACGGTAGTATACCCCCAAATGTGCACCATGTTCACATACTAACTGTATCGCCAGTACCACCTGTGGTGTATTGTCGATCCCTCTCTAGTATAATTGTACGGTTTAGTTTCGTAGAATAATTAAGTGAGTAAATATAAGCGCAAATTAAACTTATGTTTTAGAGTTCGCACTTTTCATAGTCGCCGAGGGTATATGCGTCTTTTTGCTACAGTAACCAATTATTGCGCTAGCCTATATGTATTCAGTTCTGTTGGTAAATTATTCAAACCAGGCTCGTTGGCGTGGTGATGGTTCATCTGGTATTGCCATGATATAAATCTGACCTGTTATTTCCGCTTTATGATTATAATTCCATATGACACACTACTCATGCCCGTGATCTCGATATTATAATTCCTCACGACCCTACCCACTCAATTAATGCTCCGCCCGGCAGTCTCCCATCAGGTTCATTAAATTTAAAAATCAACCAAATACATATCCTGTCATACACTGTTTTCATTTTTATTTGCAGCAAGACGTGTCTACGCTGACCGCCCAGATGTGGCATGCGTCGCTGCTTATTAGAGAGACGATCCACTGGACAGGAGGCGGTTATTTTTAGGATATCTGACTGCTAGACTCCAACTGCAAGCGCCTCGCGTCAGCCGCGGCCGCTGAGCGCTTATTTCAGGATTTCCGTTTGCGGCGCGACTCGCAGAAAGCAGCTCGGCAGTCGCTTAAGCCCTTCGCAATTTCGCGAAGGGACGTATCTCCGCCACTGCATACAAAATTATTCTTACGGTGCCAAAAGATAGGAAGGAAGTGGATCTGGTGTGGGTCCCGGCCTACGCGGGTGTTCCAGGGAACGAGGTCGCTCACCAGTATATATGCGTGAGGATTTGTCAGCCGAGCAGGTGGTTCTCGGACCCGGATGTCCCCAGGGGTGAGGCGCTAATTACACATTAGGCCATAACCAATTATTACAGGGAGCTTAGAGCGAGCCTGCCTCCTCCGCACGTTTCACTCAGGCGCGAACAGGCAACCACGTGGTGGCGATTGCAAACGCGGTCGCAGCCAAACCCGTGGACGTATTCCAATATCTTTCCTGATTTGGTAAATCCGTATTGTCAGCTGTGCAGCGAGCCTGCCACCTTAGACGACGTAATCTGGAACTCGACGCAGGATCCGTCTCCCTTGAAAAACGGGGAGTTGTTTTCGCCAGCCCGGACCCGGACGTTCAGTCCCGGGCCACGGCAAGAGCGCAGGAGATCGCCGACAGACTTAAACTGCCGGTAACCTGGAGTGGCTGAAGTGACCAAAGAATATCACCATCTTCCTGGCAATAAAGTTTTCTCTCCCTCCCCCATTAAAAGAAGCTACTTTCATTTACCCGCACACAGGCTGTTCAGCCGCCGCGGTGGCTCAGTGGCTATGGAGCTTGGCTGCTGACCCGAAAGACGCGGGTTTCAACCCGGCCGCGGTGGTGGAACTTCGATGGATGCGAAGTTATAGAGGCCCGTGTGTTGTGCAATGTTAGTGCACGTTAAAGAACCCCAGGTGGTCGAAATTTCAGCACCCCTTCACTAAGGCGTCCCTCTTAGCCGGAGTCGCTTTGGGACGCTAAATCCATATAAACCATAAAAACACAGCCTAGTCATCACTTTTGCCTGGTCAAACCCCGCCACCATATACAGGGCTATAGGATTTGGCGCTTCGAAAGATGCAACCCTGGTTACCTCCCCGGCTTTTTTATTTCTACGTTAGCGGTACAATAAAACACGACAGCTCCAACTCCGCCAAAAGCTGAAGTCACAATCTACTTTTTTCTATCTGGCAGAAGAGGCCGCTACCAGCCAATGACTGGCAGCCAGCCTCTAAACGCGGACGCGTAACTTCCCGTCTCCCAGGGCTGCGTGCCGGGCGCGGGTACAAATGTCTTTTTTGATGGAAATACAAGTTATTCAATCAGTCAACTGTTTCCTTTACTTCTTTGTATTTAGCGCTGATTCCATTTCAGTGTTTCTGAAGAGCGTGGCCGTCTGCTGCCTGAAGGTACTTCACATATCGCTAAAGGGTTGCCATGAAGCGGTCGAAATTTAGGCTTCCTGGCTTTATTTCGGCCTGTTTGAGAATGAACCAATCCATGCGGCACCTAGCGGCGCAGGCCAGAAACGGCCGGAGTGTAAAGGTCCAATAGCAGACGCCCCTCGCCGGCCTAGAGGAAACACGATGGCATAACGCTCAAAGAGCCGCAAAAACCTAAAAAGCGAACGGGAAACGATTTCTGCACTGGTCCGCTGTCCGTGACAACGCACTGACACACCATTTCATAGATCATCTTCGTGCTGCAACGATCGGTGCCGCAGGATTGGTCGTACTGAGGTTTTCCTGTGATGGCAAAAGTCACACCAGCAGTACTATACTCGCCAGTTCTAGTAGCAGGATTTCGTGTCTCCTAGTGTCTAATATCTGCTCCTAAGGTTACTAAGGTGCGAGACTCGTCCGCAGCTGTTGTGCTCAATACTCGCCTTTGCTATCGCAACGTCGGCATGCATAAACTGCAACAACTACGGTTAGAGCGCACTTCAAGCTCGGGTTTTTAAGTTAATGCTGTCGCAAAATGTGCAGGGAAGCACTTCGTGGTTCTCGGCTTTTTTCGCCGCATCTTTTGTCAATGCATCACTGGCACGAGGCTCAATACTGGACCACGTGCGTTGCGGCGAGTAGCTAGATCGTTCCTGTATTCGGCGTCGCTCTCCGGACTGTAAATTTGTGCCCCCGTATTTGTATTGCGGGGACTGCGAGGAAGCGACGACACGGGAACCGTTACACAAGTGCCTTTATTCCAAATAAGGTTCGCGAAGGGCGCACGCCTAGGCGCCAAGTCCACACAAAGAGCGGCGAGACGTGCGCTGGAAGGTATGCGTTCTTCGCTTCCAAGGAGGTGCCGTTAGCATGTTGGAGCTCTTTGTAGATTTGATGTGCGTCCACATGAATCAAACACATGCAGATGAGTTTAACATTCATACCCAGCAGAACTTGCTTTTAAAACCTGCTAAGCGCTTAATATTAAGCCACACATGCTCAGCAGAAAGTTAGCCTAGAAGACTAGCTGTCAGAAATCTCTTTCAATAGAATCGCACGTTGTTTTAGCAAGGCATTGATGTTTCAGTGCCCCATGGTAGTCACATGCTGTACTTAATGATGCACATGCATTTGACATACTCCTCTTGATATTATTTCACTAGTCTCACTTATTTAGTACACTTCTTTCTAAGCCTTAGTAGGCAACAGCAGCAAATGCGTCAATGTTCGATTTGCGCAGAATATAAAGTAGTATGACCAGTCAAAATATATATATATATAGGAGCCGTGCAGAAAAAGTCAAAAGCATGTGTTATGTCTTGCCCTATAGCGGAGCTTACATAAATTGCAAAACTTGACCACACTCATAGACAAGGTATTAACGGAGCTATTGCCTGCTGTATACCCACATAGTCTTTAAACTGCCACTGGAGCTGCGCTTCATGCATTATGCCTTCACTTCGAGCTGATGTACACGTCAATATTTCCAAATTTTCAATTTTTACACCAGTGCTCTCTTACCTCAACCACAGCATAATTAGAAAGAACTCGCACTGAGAGTAATAATAATCTGTTGTTTATCCATGAATAAGCATACTCACATGGACACTATACATGAGATATTCTTATTATAAACCACAGAAGAATGACACACAAGGTTCCGCTACAAACAGCTGTGCCAAACACTTCATCACCCTCTCCTGGTTTTCAACAGGGAGGGAACAGTGCAATTCAGTATCGATGATTTCATTCCCTCCCACCAAACACCAATGTTGCGGAAAAACGACACTATAGTTTACGGTAAGTGCGAACTGCCTTTTTGTCGCATATATTAAGGAGCCTAAATTGAATTTTAAAGGAAAAAGGTGTGAAGAAGACGCGAATTAACCGAAGAATAAAGAAGAGGAAGAAGAAGCATTCGTTGAGGTGGGGAGGGATGATTGGTGGAGAAGCATTCGGTGAGGTGGAGAGAGATGATTGGTGGAGAAGAGAAGAAGACGACGAAGAGGCTTACGTGTACTTTACCGTACACGTTTTACCGTTTCCCAGGTTGTGGTTATGACAGACTCTCTGTCCATTTGCTCTTCCTTATCCTCACCCACTGGGTCTCGGGCATTACGCCTCTTTAAGTTCCTGATTCCGCTCCATCTAAATTCGGTAAGGTTGCTTTGGGTACCAGGTCACATGGGTTTTCACTTAAATGAGATTGCAGATTCCTTAGCCAGAGCCTCTCTCTGCGGCCCAATTGTTGCTGTCCTGCCAACGTGTGCATATACAGCTGCGGTGAGGTTTCGCAGCTACACAATATTTCAGGAATTTGCTGCCTCGGCTCTTACATCATCTCCCGAATTTCAGCATCTTCTGCATCCTTGGAGTAGCAAAGACTGGCGCTCACGCAGACTAGAGGTCTCTTTCACGCGCTTGTGTTGCCGGGTTCCCCTTCTAAATTTCGACCATCACAGATCTGGCCTAGATCTGGCCTGCTGTTCTGCCGCCGCTTCTCTCATTTGAGGAACGGTCTCTTGCAAATTCCATTTCATCAACTGGGCTTGCCTGTGTCCTCCGCGGTTGTTCTTTCCAATGGCGTTTCTTTGCTTGGACGAAGCGACAACAGTGTGCGCTCTGCTGTGCAAAATTTTCTTCAAGAAACGCAGTGCCTCCCATTCTAATTTTTCCCGCTCTCAGTCAGTACGACATTGAAACATTACAGGCATTGTATACTATTATGCACATTAAGCCATTGTCCCGTCTTCGATCTCCAAGTTAACAGAACCCCTGTCCTTCCGTCTTCCAATCTATCAGGCTACATCCTATTACCACTTCTTTTCCTGCAAAGATTTCCTGTATCCAGCAATTACCCGCCTGTGTCTCGGCCACTCCCCCGTAGTGGGTATGTGCCAGCAACGTCTGAGGCCTTCCTTCCTTCCTCACACCGAGGCTATAAAAGGGCGAGTGAGAGCGAGGCACGGGGGGGAACAGCAGAGAAGCGGAGGCTCCGGCGGGTCAGGGACACATCGGCTGGAAGAGAGCGACGCCGGCTACTGCTCCGGTGAGCTCACGCTCTACGACTCCGCATCGTGGACTTCCTGCCGTGCCTGAGCACGTTCCGGGGAGTCAAAAAAGGACGCTACCACCTGCTACGGCCAGGGGTGTCTCCAGCGCTGTTGCCACCCATCCGGGTGGTGCCCCCAACGCCAACAACACCAGCATCACCTCCACGGGCCCTTGGACCGGGAGCTTATACGACGCCGCCAGCAACGCCAGCCCAAGCACGCCGAACGCAGCCTCGACGCCGGCTACGGGATCCATACAACGCCGCAGCCACACCAAACCAACCGTGAGCACGAACGCCGACCGCAAAATTAGAACACTAGTAGTAGACGCTGGTAGCAGTGTGCCCGGGTCGTGTGTATTTATAGTCTTTGTGTTTTGTGTTAGATTTGTTAATTTTGTGTTCTAGTGTGTGTGTCACGTAAGGTGTATTAAATGTGCGTTTGTGTGGGTACACCCGGAGCGCTGTGAATGGGCCAGGGCATTGAGCATGTGTTTAGTCGAAGAGGCGCTGAATGTGTTTGGAAGGATGCCCACTGCTGATTCCATGGACTACGAGAAAGTCAAAAAGGCACTCCTCCAAAGATTCAGGCTTACAGCAGAGAGTATTCGTGAGAGATTTCGCACCGCGAAACCTGAGGACTCGGAAACCGCTAAGCAGTTTTCCTGCAGGCTATCCAACTATTTTGATAGGTGCCTCGATATGTCAAACACAGAAAAGAGTTTTGAAGGTGTGCGTGACATACTGGTCACAGAGCAATTTTTAGCGTGTTGCAGCTCAAAGCTGGCGCTATTCCTGAAAGAAAGTTGTGTTCGCTGGAAGAGTTCACTTACACTGCAGACCAATTCCTCTAGGCTCAAGGGGTAAGAAATCTGAGTAAGGCAAAGGAGGAAACCCAAAAGACCCTAGAGATAGATGCGGCAAAACTGAGAGCATATGGCGGTGCATCTAAGGCGCCAGTAAGGTGTTTTCTCTGCGGCAAGGTGGGACACCGTGCAGCTAGCTGACTGTCGGACTAGTAGTGCTGCCCAAAAAACACACGTTGTGTGTCAAGGTTGTAAGAGGAGTTGTTATACTCTGGACGAGTGCCGATACAGAACGCAGGACCGCGCTGCATGCGTTGGCGACTCTAGGATAGAACTTATCACGCCACCCGAAGTTCCACAGCTGAAAGGAGAGCAAACGCCGCTGGAAAATGTGGCAGTGAGGGGAACACCCAACTCGAAAGCAGCAATGCCGGTGGTGGTTGGGCAAATACGGTACCGTCCTATATTGGTGCTGAGAGACAGCGGAGCCAACACAGTATTGGTTCGGAGATGCCTGGTGAAGGACGATGATCTTACAGGGGAAGCGTCGGCGTCGCTCTTGTAGACAGCACAGTAAGGTACCTTCCTGAAGCCAGGATTCTAGTGTCCACGCCATGTTATATTGAACAGGTAGTGGCAAAATGCGTAGAGCAACCCATCTACGATCTCATCTTGGGAAACATTACGGGTGCAAGAGTGTCGAAGACCCCGATCTCGAGAGGAGGATGCTCGGCATTGAAGAACACCCAAAGGAGAAATGACCCACGACAGCTCAGGCGAGTGTAGTCAGTTTGTCGACGCCAGTGGAGACAAGAGCTCAAGCGACAGCCAGAGCAATGCAGCGTCCGCTCTCTACTCCTGTTACGATGTGTCTCAGCGTAACACCGGGCGAAATTGCAATTAGGCAAAGAGAAGACCCGAGCTTGAATTCCTGCTTCGAAAGAGTCGGGAAAAAGTGAGAAGAAAGAAGAGTCGAATGTCATTCGAATATCAATTGGTAAATGGTATTCTGCACAGGGAATGCATGTTTAGCTCAGGGAGGCGGTTCCAACGAATGGTGTTACCTGTTACGTGCTTTGCACGCACGGGGGTTTATTCAAAGAGGGGACCGGTCTAAGCAGGATGGAAGCAGGAAGCCTAGCAGCGTCCTTCAGCTCTCTCTTTTTCTTCCTCTTCCTCCGCGGGTCAGTCCTTCATCTTCTGCTTCTTCCGTCGAGGTTCTGTGGAAGCACGTTACATTTCCCTCCTCGCAGACGATGCCCGTCGGGCGAGTTAAACAGACCGTCTGGGATGGAATCGCTTGAGGCGGGCTACATGCACCACCTGAGATTGGCGTGACCGTCGACCACTAGCAGTTAGTCGTGCTATAACGTAATTAACGTCACTTATGCACTCCAACACAACAAATGGTCCAGTGTAGTGGGATAGCAGTTTCTGACACAGACCACGCTTGCGTAGAGGGGTCCACAACCACACAATGTCACCAGGAACATAAGAAACTTCTTGGTGTTGGACGTCGTAGCGGTTCTTGGAACGCTCTTGCGAAGATAAAATTCGAACGCAGGCAAGCTGGCGAGCTTCTTCAGCTCTGCAGAGTGTGGTCGCAAGAGAAGGTTCATCGTGGATGAAAAAGGGTAGCATGGTGTCAAGGCCGCAGCGAGGCGAGCGAGCATAGAGCAGGTAAAAGGGGCTGTAGCCAGTTGTCTCATGTTGCGCGGTGTTGTACGCATGAGTGATGAACGGGAGTACGCCATCCCAGTCCTTATGATCTGCAGCGACGTACATGGCAAGCATGGTGGTGAGCGTACGATTAGTGCGTTCTACCACACCGTTCGTTTGGGGATGATATGGCGTGGAGTGGCGAAAACTGCAGCTGCTGAGGCGGAGAAGTTCTTCAACAACGTCCGCTGTAAATTGACGTCCACGGTCGCTAATGAGAACTGCAGGAGGGCCGTGCCGAAGAATGACGAATCGAAGTAAGAAGTTAGATACTTCAGACGCAGTAGCAACTGGTATCGCGGCTGTCTCACAATAACGGGTTAAGTGGTCTACGCACACAAGAATCCATCGATTTCCTTTAGAGGATCGTGGGAAAGGTCCAAGGAGGTCAATGCCAACTTGCTCAAACGGGGCTGTTGGAGGTGTGATTGGCCGCAATTTGCCCGGTGGACTTGAAGTCGGCAGCTTAAAGCGCTGGCATTGCACACAGCTGGCTACATAGTGCTGGATGGTTGAACGCATGTTAGGCCAGTAAAATCGTTGTTGTGTGCGGTGGAGTGTGCGTGTCACTCCCAAGTGCCCAGACGTGGCGTCGTCGTGCATCATTTCAAGAACTGTGATGCGTAGGCTTTCGGGTACGACAAGAAGCATGCGTGCTCCTCCAGAAGCGAAATTCTTCTTATAAAGCAAACCGTCGCGAATGCAAAAAGTATTCTTTACAGAATCTTGAGCGGCATCAAACAAAGAGGTTAATGTTTGGTCCTTGCGTTGCTCAGTTCGATAAACTTGAAGATCGGGGAAGGCTTGTGAAAGTGACGACAAGTATTCATCAAAGTTGTCTGCGTCGTCCTCAGTCGTTAGAAGCGGCAAACGGGAAAGACAATCGGCATCTGAGTGTTTACGGCCGCTTTTATGCACAACAGTGAAATTAAATTCTTGTAGGCGCAAAGCCCATCGAGCAAGCCGGCCACAGGGGTCACGAAGACTCACTAACCAGCAAAGCGAGTGGTGGTCGGTCACGACGGTGAAAGCATTCCCGTACAGATAGGAGCGGAAGCGCTGTACAGCGAAAACAACGGCGAGACATTCTTGCTCAGTAACCGTGTAATTTCTTTCGCTCTTACTCAACGAACGGCTGGCATATGCTACCACGTGCTGATCGTGACCATGGCGTTGTATAAGTACAGCGCCGATACCGATACCACTTGCATCAGTGTGCACTTCAATTGGTGCAGATGGGCAGAAGTGGCGTAGGATGGGGCCCGAGGTCAAAAGAAATTTCAGATGCCGGAAAGCTGCGTCACATTCGCTGGTCCAATTGAACGGTGCATCTTTATGCAGCAAACACGTGAGTGGGTAAGCGATGTCCGCAAACCTAGCTATAAAGCGTCGAAAGTACGAGCAGAGCCCTAAAAAACTCTGCAGCTCTTTCACTGATTGAGGCACCGTAAAACTTTTGACAGCTTCAATTTTCTTTGGATCTGGTCGAACACCTTCTTTATCAACTAAATGACCAAGAACAATTGTTTCACGGTTCCCAAAATGACATTTCTTGGAATTGAGGATAAGGCCAGCTCGTTCCATGCAATCAAGCACAATATCCAGACGGCGGTTGTGCTCACTAAACGTTTTGCCAAAAATTACAACGTCGTCCAGATAACATAAACAAATTTGCCACTTGAGGCCACGCAGGATTGTATCCATGAACCGCTCGAATGTTGCAGGTGCATTACATAATCCGAAAGGCATAACGTTGAACTCGTAAAGTCCGTCTGGTGTAATGAATGCCGTTTTTTCCCTATCTGCAGCGTGCACGGGGATTTGCCAGTAGCCGGATCTCAAATCAATAGAAGAAAAGTATGAAGCGGAGTGCAGACAATCAATTGCGTCATCTATACGTGGAAGCGGGTAGACGTCCTTCTTCGTGGCCGTATTTAAGCGACGGTAGTCAACACAGAACCTCCATGTGCCATCTTTTTTCTTAACAAGGATAACTGGAGCCGCCCAAGGACTGGAGGATTCTCGAATTATGCCTCGCTTTAGCATCTCTTGAACTTGGTCATCTATTAACTTACGTTCAGTGGCTGAGACTCGATAGGGCTTCTGGCGTATAGGAGGTGCGGAGCCGGTGTTGATCGTGTGATGAATACGACTGGTAGGCGGTGGTGTTGAATCGTCTTTGGCAAAGTCGAACACGAACACGTGTTTCAGAAGGAGTTCCACTAGAGTGCGACGCTCGGTTGGGGAAAGAGCCTGATTAATCATAGCCTTAACTTGGGTCTCCATATCTCTTTTCACGTGCTGCTCACTGACAGAGTTGGTTAACGCCGCGACGAAACCTGACACACCTTCCTCGAAACGGGCGAGTTTGAGGCCCCGGGGCAACTCAGCTGGCTCTTCAGAGTGGTTCACTGTCCACAGCTCGGTACGGCCGCTCACCACGGGAACGACGCAACGAGGCACGACGATACTCTTCTTAGAGCAGGCGAGTGTCGTAGGCTCTACCACAGCTTCAAAAGATTCGCACTGATTGTGAATAGAGGAAACCCGCACGAATGCTGCAGAGAAAGCTGGTACAATAGTATCTTCTTCCACCGCAAATGCTCCAAAATCCGGTGTCGAGTTATCCACAAGAGCTGAAAGTAACGAAGAATTCAAAGCAACTTCTCCCGTACGACAGTCTAAAGTTGCACCACACTCTTGCAGAAAATCAATCCCAAGAATCACATCATGCGTTGACCGTGGTAGCACTGCGAATTCTGTTCTAAACGTTAGACCACCAATAACAACATCCGAAGCACACACACCAAGTGGAACCAAAGGTTCACCACCGACACCACGGAATAACGCTGCACGGTCACCACTAAACATCACTTTCCTACCTAAACGATTCTTAAACCTCAAACTCATAACGGATACGGTAGCACCAGTGTCCACAAGAGCCATTGTTTTCACACCATCAATAAACACTTCCAGTTTGTTCTTCAACATAAACACGGGCAGAGGTAGATTGGACGTCATCGACTCGCCGGCGGCCTCACCTCCATCGGCCGCGCCTCCTAGTTTCCCGGAGGCGGAGGGGATGCACGACGTCGAGGAGAAGGTGACCGCCGTTGGCGCTGAGGTGGCGGCGTCACACTGCGATCAGATGCGGGTGATGAACTCCGCAAATTGCTCGGACGGTACGGGTCCCAAGCGGACGTTGGGGGTCTCTGCTGCGCGGTGTACAGTTGCCCGTAAGTATTCGCCGGGGGTTGGCAGTCTTGAGAAGTTGGGAAACGACGGCGGCAATATCTAGCGATATGCCCTGCAATGCCACACCGGTAGCACAAAGGTTGAGAGCGCCAGCGACCGCCATAAGAGTCCTGGCGAACAAAGTCGCGACGTTGGCTGAAGCCAGGATCTCGCTGCTGACGAACCACGTCTTCTGGGTAGGTGGGCCTCCTTTCTGTCGGCTGGTGGCGATAACGTTGGGCAATGTTCCGATCGTCCATGGGCAAAGTGCCGTTGGGTGGAGCCCACGGAGTCGACAGGGCGGCAACATCTTCCTCCGGTGCAGAACTGTGCCGCAGATATTGTGTGTGGCAGAAGGTATCCCGGGATCTGGACAATTCCTCGCGCACAATCTCTCGAATCATATCAGCCATAGAATTTGGAGGACTGGCTTCAACACTGGCTATAGAGGTGACATTGGCCAATCTTCCGAATTTAGGGGTGATTCGACGCAGCTTAAGAGCTTCAAATGTTCTGCAATGTTCTATAACGTCAGCGGTGGTGCTCAGGCTCTCTTTGCTAATCAGGAAATTGTAAACATCTTCCGCAATTCCTTTTAGAAGGTGGCCGACTTTGTCTTCTTCAAGCATTCTGGAGTTAACTAGCTTGCATAACTTTAAGATGGCTTCGATGTATGCCGTGCAAGTTTCTCCGGGTACTTGCGCGCGGTGAAGCAATGTCTGTTCCGCACGCTTCTTCTTTGCCGATTCATCCCCAAAATTTTTCTTTATCTCGGTCGTAAAGGTAGCCCATGAACTCAGTGTATCCTCATGATTGTCGAACCAGTCAAGGGCAGTGGCGGCAAGGAAAAACACAACGTTAGCCAGTTTAGTAGCAGCGTTCCATCGATTGTATTTGCTCACCCGCTCGTAGTGTTTCAGCCACTCGTCAACGTCCTCTTCAGGTTTTCCAAAAAATGTGCGGGGCTCTCGATAATGTGGCCAGTTGTTCGCTGTGGATAGCCCGGGTTGCTCAGCATTGTCGTCTCCAGGCATGTCCGATGGCAGTGGTGGGAAGCCTGCGAGTCTACGGCTCCTTCGGTAGATGGAATGCTCCGTGGTCGATACCCCGCACCTCCACCAACCTGTTACGTGCTTTGCACGCACGGGGGTTTATTCAAAGAGGGGACCGGTCGAAGCAGGATGGAAGCAGGAAGCCTAGCAGCGTCCTTCAGCTCTCTCTTTTTCTTCCTCTTCCTCCGCGGGTCAGTCCTTCATCTTCTGCTTCTTCCGTCGAGGTTCTGTGGAAGCACGTTACAATATACGACAGACCGTTCTACGCTTAGGACATGACGCCATTATGGCCGGACACCGGGGTGTTCAAAAAACGGTGTCTAGGATCACCGAGCTCTTTTGGCCGGGTGTTCAGAGTGACGTTAAGCGCTTTGTTCGCTCATGTGATGTGTGCCAGCGCACAGTTCCGAAGGCAAGAGTTGGCCCAGTACCTCTGGGCAAGATGCCAGCCATCGACCTACCGTTTCAGCGAGTGGCTATTAACAGTGTGGGGCCAATCTCTCCAGTATCCGCCAAAGGCAATAGATATGTGCTTACTCTAGTTGACGTGGCCACTCGTTATCCTGACGCTATTGCACTGAGAGCTATTGACAGTATCCAAGTGGTGGAGGGTCTTGTGGAAATGTTTTCGTGTTATGGGTCTCCGAGGGAAATGTTGAGTGACCGGGGCTCGAACTTCACATCGGAACTAATGAAGGAGGTTAACCGCCTTTTGTCAGTAAGACAGTTACTGACGACGTTTTACCATCCCATGTGTAATGGGCTTGTAGAGCGGCTAAACGGCACCCTCAAAAATATGATCAAGAAAATGTGCCAGGAGAGACCTACTGATTGGGATAGATATCTCCCAGCTCTCTTGTTCGCTTACCGCGAAGTACCGCAAACGAGTCTTGGTTTCTCACCCTTCTAGATGTTATATGGGAGAGCCGTTAGGAGTCCACTTGCAGTACTCAAGGAGCTGTGGGCTAATAAAGAGATTGCATCAGATCTCAAGACAACATACACGTATATTCTTGAGTTGCGGGACAGGTTGAAGGAAACATGCAGGCTTGCGCATCAAGGCCTGCAAAAGGCGTGTGAACGACGTAAGGGATATTATGAAAAGAAAGCCATTCACAGGAATCTGGATCCGGGCGACACGGTTCTCGTCCTGCTACCCACGGATCATAATAAGTTACTGATGCAGTGGAAGGGCCCGTACCTTGTGACGCGGAAGAAAATGGACATGGATTATGATGTATTGATAGATGGCACTAAGAGGGTTTTCCATCTAAATATGTTGAAGAAATATGAAGAAAGAGGTCCCGTACGGCGGTACGCCCCCAGGGCAGCGTGTTCGGTAGTGGCCGAGGAGACAGGTGATGCTGCCGAGGTGCCCTCGTTCAGTGGGAAGAAAAACGCAGGAGGGGATGAGGTACTGAAGAAGCCCAATTTGAATGCAGACAGAGGATTACAGCTCTACTCTAAATCAAGGGGGAGACGTTTTGGGATGGGCCAAGCAAAACTGAGGTCATATGTTACAAAGCAGACTTGTATAGAGATAGAGCTAACTGAACAGCTATAGGTATATCTGGGATGTATCTTATTGTTGTTGCGTTAATGTATCTCTGGGATTTATCTTGTTGTTGTTGCTGTTGTTGGTGTTATGTGATTATACAAGGGAGTGTGTTGTGGACACGAACATGTTTATTAAGGACTCTGTGCGGACAGCGGCAGTGTTGTGTTAGTGTTCTGGAAACGCAATTTGGTGTGCTGTGTTAGTGGTGTGAGTTTGGTGTGTGCTGGACCTCTGCGGTGTAGTGTGTGCTGGGTTCAGAATCGCCACAGACGATAGTCGGTTGGCTGGATGGCTTGGAGATGAGGATGACGTGAGCAGTTTTTCATAAAAAAAGTCTTCATAGAGGGGGCCCTTGTCACATATATTAAGGAGCCAAAATTAAATTTTAAAGGAAAAAGTTGTGAAGAAGACGACGCGAATTAACCGAAGAATGAAGAAGAAAAAGAAGAAGCATTCGTTGAAGTGGAGAGAGATGATTGGTGGAGAAGAGAAGAAGACGACGACAGGGCTTATGTGTACTAACACCGAGGCTATCAAAGGGCGAGTGAGAGCGAGGCACTGGGGGGAACAGCAGAGAAGGGGAGGCTCCGGCGGGTCAGGGACACATCGGCTGGAAGAGAGCGACGCCGGCTGCTGCTCCGGTGAGCTCGCGTTCTACGACTCCGCATCGTGGACTTCCTGCCGTGCCTGAGCCCGTTCCGGGAAGTAAACAAAGGACGCTACCACCTGCTACGGCCAGGGGTGTCTCCAGCGCTGTTGCCACCCATCCGGGTGGTGCCCCCAACGCCAACACCGGCATCACCTCCACGGGCGCTTGGACCGGGAGCTTATACGACGCAGCCAGCGACGCCGCCAGCAACGCCAGCCCAAGCACGCCGAACGCAGCCTTGACGCCGGCTACGGGATCCATACAACGCCGCAGCCACGCCGAACCAACCGTGAGCACGAACGCCTACCGCTAATAGTAGAACACGAGTAGTAGACGCTGGTAGCAGTGTGTCCGGGTCGTGTGTATCTGTGTCGTGTGTCTTTGTGTTTTGTGTTAGCTTTGTTAATTTTGTGTTCTAGTGTTTGTGTCACGTAGGGTCTGTTAAATGTGCGTTTGTGGGGGTACACCCGGCGCCTAGTCCATTTTTTCGGTCCGAGTGTTCTCCGGAGAGATCCGTGACACTTATATTGCTGAAAAACGATTGCTGTCCCATGAATCTCACCTGTCTCAGCCACTCAAACACACTTATAGCAGTCACAGTTTCGCTTGAAAAACATTATAGCCCCTATTAAAGGCCATTGCAGAAAATGCATGCCATCTCCACCAGCAGTATCCACAACACTGGTGAACATCCACGCAGAGTGAAATCTGAAGTGAATGAATGATATAGCAGCAACACAAAAAAGTGTTCGTGTGAATCGTTGCAGATCTCGAGCTACAGAGTACACACAGCAACTGTTTTTAAAGCAATAAGCTGAATATGCAAATGAGATATAACGTGTGTGGCAATAAAGTGATATGGTTTTTCATAAAGCCGCATGAAGTCTGTATAGTATAAGTCTTTCTTAAGTTATGAAACCAAAAGAAAGCCCACCAGATACAATGCGTGGTATTTCACTGTATACTGTACAAATTTAACTCTTACGTGAAGTGTATACCTTATTTACAGTATTTGTACATTAGGGGAAAATTATGCAGCATTTGCCATTGTGCTGCACACTATACTAAGCTGCAGGATTTGAGTGACGCTTTAATCCTTTATGAAGTACCTGTGAGAAATCTAGTGTCAACTAGGAATGCCCAACACCTTACATTTTGTAGGAACTGTGACATGATTTGTGCCACGTACATTTCATCAATCATCTTACTAATGCCTCAAAAGCAGTAGCCTCATAATGCACACCAATACAGCAAAAGTAATCATAACTGCCAAAGGCGAAGTGGCCTTTATTATATTGTTACGTGACGGCCAGCCGAAGAATGAGACGAGATGACTGATGGCAATGAGATGGTTTTTAATGGCCGCTGGCCTAGCGTGAGCGCTCCGTCTCGAGCCACTGCCAACTTCGTCGTCTTCGTCACACTACCCGAGGCCACCGAGCGCTTGACCCGATCGGTGACAAAGAGACGCTCAAAGTGGTGATGGGCTTCAGAGGATGGCGGGACAGGAAGCACAAAGTGGTGAGGTGCTGGCCGCCACGATGAAGGAGATGGCGGAATTTTTCCTGGCCCGCGAAGCTTCCTGGCCGTAGGTCACCAGGAGCCGACCGCCGTGGCCCCAGGACGCGCCGAACGGCATGGGCAGGGGAACGGTGTCGTCACGTGTGGGCAGCGTCTCGGGTCGGTAGGGTCGGGTCCTTGCGTCAGGTTCAGTGCATCGTGTCGATTGGTCTGGGCGGTGGACGGGGCAGGGGAAGAACGGCGAGATTGGTTCGGGTCTGAAAGGCTGGGGCACGGCCGGGCGACGCAGACGACCACGGCCGACTACCACGGCTCCCGTATGCGCTGAAGCTCCTGGACCAGGATAGGGATGAACTCCGCACCTCACGCCAAATGTTACGTGACGGCGAGCCGAAGAATGAGACAAGATGACTGATGTCAATGAGATGGTTTTTAATGGCCGCTGGCCTAGCGCGAGCGATCCGTCTCGGGCCACTGCCAACTTCGTCTTCTTCGTCACAATATGGTGTTAAGGCGAGCTGCGTCACGTGCCTGCCGTTCAAGTAATGCTTCATAAGTTTTAAAGGTGTTATGTGTCTTCATTGGGCACATGGTCTCTAATCCATCTCTCCCCCTACAGCGCTTACGTGAGGAACAGAGAATGCCATCAGTGGAGCACCCTATGCAAGGGAAAAGGTGTGAAGCTAAACCTTTCTTGCACGTCTCATGTCCTTGGCTCTATTTCTTGCCATTTGTGTATGAAACAGATACGCTGTCACCTTTCACGGTTCAAGTAATAATGGCTATGATGCAGTCAGGTTTGCTTCTGAGGATTTGAGTATAGAGAGAGAAAGACAAACGGAAAGGCAGGGAGGTTAACTAGGCAGCGTCCGGTATGCTACCCTACAGTTGGGAAGGGGAACGGAGAGATAGATAGAAAGGGGGGAAAACAAAGAGAAATGATCACTTCTCCACATGTCCTTTGGCCATTACATGCAGGGTACACACGGAACACACCGATAGTTCACAACCTTGCACTCAATCCTGAGTCCTTTAATAACTTGAAAAGTGCCTTAAAAGCTGTCCTTTGCCATGAAGGCTTACTCCATGACCCAGAATTTTGGCTTCACAAAGAGGCCGAGGATCTAAACGGAGGAGTGTTGCAGCCAGGAATGCACGCTCACGCTGAAACCGAGGGCAGTTGCAAAGGTGTTCTATTGTTTAGTCACACCCACAGATCTCACACGCAGGAGAGTATGCCATGGCAAATAAGTGGGAGTAGGCATTTGTGAAGGCCACTCCCAGCCACAAGCGACAACACAACAGCGTAGCATCGCAGCGGGAAAGGTCGGACGGAGGACTGAGTTGGAGTAAGGGGTCTAGGCGGTGCAGACGGCATGTGGAGTTGCCAGTAGAAGACCATGACGCTAAACGCTCTCTTTGGCCAAGCATTCGCAGATGTCTTGCTGCGTCGGCTCTTGTCAACGGTATCTGGACAATGTTGGCACTGCCGTGAGCCGCTCGAGCTGCAGCGTCAGCTGCGTCGTTTCCGACAATGCCAGTGTCCCGGTATTCACTGGAAGACGATGTCATGACCCTCTTCCTGGGCCTGGTGTTGGAGATGTCTTAAATCAGCTACGAGTTGATCGTGACCGCCATGCCATAAAGCAGAATTAAGACACGGTGGGGCTGCTTTTGATACGCCGAACACAGCAAATTTGTGGGGTGTTTGCGCACCGATGTACTGCACATCCGCACGAAGAGCGGCCAATTCTGACACGGTGGAGGTTGTCCGATGCGAAGTTTGCTGGATAATACTGGTCCGACTCGCAGGAATGACCACGGCGCAGGTTTAACTTGTACCTAAGACCGAATCATCTGCATACACATGAGTGCGGCCACTACATGCAGCATGGAGTAGGTAGAGTGTCAACTGTTTAATGCCCGGCGTCGATAAGTTCGATTTTTTCGTTATGCCCGGAATTGTAAGGCCCACGCATGGCTCCCGCAGACACCACAGCGCATAGGAAGGCCGTGCTGCCGGGGTGAACTGCGGTGGGATGGACGACTGGTTGGCTGCTATAACATTTAAAAACGCTGCGTGTGGTCTTTGATCCGCCACTGACACTAGGTGGTGCTGGGGAATCCTTGTTAGATGTCGTATGTGGATCCGCAGGGCATCAAGGGTTATATACGTCGAGAGTGGGTAGTCCTGGGCGATTGCAATGGTAGCAGCTGTTGATGCGCTGCGAGGGAGACCCAGGCATGTGCGAAGTGCCTGACCTTGTATAGCTTGCAGGGCACGCAAATTCGTCTTGCATACGATATCAGTAAGGAATGAATAAATGTGCCTTGTGAATTTTGCATGAGGAGTATTTACACAAACTACAGATGTATACGCAATACTTGCAGTGAAGAGGCCATTTCGATATCTGAGCCATTCCAGAGAATGATGCATATTACAGACTCTATTTGTCTTTTACCACCGTTTGTGTGCTATATATTTCGCATACATGCCTCAGGATGTCCTCCACCGTTCTGCATGAGATCTTTAGCTTGGTGGCTAGGCACCTCCAGCGAAGTAGTTGAGCATGGATGACAAGCCTTTTTAGCTGCACTGTTGGAAACGAAAACCATCAGAGCAGTGAAAATTTTCAGCTGTAAACGAAGGAGCACTCAAGTTTGCAGAAATTGCATAAAAATAAAATTATTGGTGAAGACTGTCTCCTCAAAGTATCAGTCCGTCTAACGTGTGTGTTTCATGGTCAATAAAAATTTAAAGTGCCTACAAATCCGACGTCGGACCAAGCTGTTTGTCAAACGAATCGATGAAAAAATTATTTAATTTCATCACCACAAGATGTGAAGTTTCAGGAAAGTAAAACAGCAGACTATGCCCCCACTGGCTTATAATGAAGGCAATCGACTTCTGCTTCTCTTAGCTTCTCTCGGCATGTATTTCGACGTAGGTCGTTAGAGTAGCCTGTAAACACCTGTTTACTGGTGGGCTTCTGAGCAGAACGCCTGCGTATGTGGCTGCTTCAGAGCCCCTCGCTCGGGAACGAGTTTACGGTCTCCGATAGCTGTAATGGATACGCAAACGGAAAAGAAAGGCTACGCAGCATGCGGACTTTTGGCAAGTATCACCTGTCACGTGTACGCCCCCACGTTGTCACGGTATACGCCCCCACGTACACGATATAGGTTTTGACTTGCGCCACCTCTGCTTTCTCAACTTTATATGAAGGGTTACCATTACTGATTTAGCGTTAGCACAGGAAACCTCACGCCACCGAGAGAGGCAACCGACACGATCGGTCACGCAAAAATTTTGTCGGGCCACTTCGGCGAAAATGCAGTGTGAATGCTCTATCTATGCACAAGACTGAATCTCTTCGAAAGCATATTTATCTTTGTGCGATCGCGTCGCAGACTCACATCCCGACTTAATTCGCTGCCCCGTCTCGAGACAGACAGCTGCATATTCTAAACTGAGAACACAACATACCGTCGACTCGACGTGTCCATCGCTGACAGCTACCAAGAAGTTACGGCAACAAACGCGGCAGATAAAATGCGCGACGACCGGAGTCACCACCGGCAAGCGCGGCGTTGCCGTCCCGCTAAAAAATGGCAAAGACGCCAAGGCCCTTACTTGTAGTAATAGATAAACACGGTGCCAACATGTTTTAGTTTTCACAGACATCGGCGAAACACGAACATTTCGCCATCTCCATGCTAGATTCCGCACAGACATTCGTCTGTTAGCGACTGTTAGCGAGTATCGGCAGCCACGCCGTCGCCCCATATACTGTCTGATATTCTCTGGTGCCCTCAGAGAATTTCAAAATTAAGTGCTTCGCGTCAAATACGCAGTTAGCCTCGCACGAAACGGCGAAAATTCAGGCACAAGCAAGCAACGCCCATACATTCACAAGCGACGAGCTGTACATGGACCTTCACTCGTGCCATGTTGCTGTACTTCGCAGCGCCCCCTGAGGTTGAGTTTACTCGCGAATAGTCAGAAAGTAAAAAGTCAAAAAGTAGGCTTGTTTCACAAGAGCGGAAGAAGTTAGTCAACAGCGAAGATGCAGCCGGCACTTCTGCGCACATGAAAAGTCTATCATGCGCAAAGCGGAACATCAGCTGCAAAACGCAGCAAAAAACGAGGTATTTGCGAAACATACACGTTGTATGAATAAAGTGCGTAGCCATCCCACAAAAATTATTACTGAAGCATGAAAGTTTGAGTCATGGAGAAACCCTGCACGGTGGCAGCTCAGAACATCTATAAAACTTGACCACGCTGGACATGCAAGCAGATTTACGGGATGGAATGCGCATCACAGACCACAATCATATGCTTAAACTGACTGAAGACTAGCCAACAACTGTCATTTTCGAGTAATTACCTCGCGCGTTTTTTTTTCATTTTCCTGGTGGCCATTATAAATTGAATCATTTCCCGACTCTGCGAATATTCTGCCCACAAAAGCTTCATTAATGCCTTGAAAGCTGTTAGGTATAAAACAAATGTTCAGTCGAATGGTAATATTAAAACATTTTATAACAACTCACTGATGCTATCTTTTGTTGTTTCACATGATGTGGTATGTATTCGTGAAATTATATACTATTGTCATTCAGCGTATTATATGCCCTTTTGTATGTAAGCTTCTTTTCCTTGCAACGATTTCCTTTACCTATATATCGTCATCATCAGCATTACTACGCCTAATTCAGGACAAAGGATTCTCCAATATTTCTTCAATTCACCTTTTGCTGTTCGAGCTGCGGCCATAGTATCCCCGCAAGCTTCGTAATCTCATCCGCCCACCTAACTTCCTTCCACCCCTGCTATGCCTGCCTTCTGGAATCAACTCCGTTATCCTTAAGGACCAGTGGATATGTTGTTTTCGCAACACATGCCCTGCCTAAGCCCATTCCTTCCTCTTGATTCCGACTAGGGTGTCATAAACCCGCGTTTGTTCCCTTCCCTACTCTCCTCTCCTCCCGTCTTTTGATGTTACACCGATCATTTTTCCTTCCATACCTCGCTGCGTTGTCTGGCTTAAGCTGAACCCTTTTTGTTAACCTACACGTTTCTGCTCCATAGATGAGTACCGCTAAGATACAGCATTTATATTGTTACGGGGATGTTACGGCGGTAAGTCTATATTGGCGGCTGCTCTGAGATGGCCAGAATCATGAACGAAGAAGTGGCGGTGCGCTGAACGACGACGACGTTGACAGTTGGTAGCTGGGCGCTCGGTTCTGAGCTGAGTGCTGGCCATCTCAGAGCAGCCGCCAATATAGACTTACCGCCGTAACATCCCCGTAACATCTTTTGGTGGAGGTCGCGGGTTCGAGCCGACATGCCGACGACCCGACGAGCCGACGAGACGACGGGCCGAACCGGCGAGATGACTACCGACCCGGCCCCTCCGTCTGCGCCTGCCACGCCAACTGTCGTAGTAGCCCACCCTCGCGACCCGGGCACATTATGCGGTACAGATGGCGTGGACGTCGAGGACTGGCTCTCGCTTTATGAGCGTGTTAGCCAGCACAACAGGTGGGACGCCACGCTGATGCTGGCCAATGTAATATTTTATCTCGCCGGCACCGCACGCGTTTGGTTCGAAACCCACGAAGAAGAAATTGCCACGTGGGATGCCTGCAAGCAAAAGCTCCGCGGCCTGTTTGGGAAACCAGTTGGCCGTCAGCTTGCTGCCAAAAAAGAACTTGCAGCTCGCGCCCAAACGGCCACTGAATCATATATTACATACACTCAAGACGTCTTGGCACTGTGCCGAAATGTCGATCCCAACATGACCGAAGACGATAAGGTAGGCCACATTCTTAAAGGCATTGCCGACGATGCCTTCCACCTTCTTCTAATGCCGGGACTGCTCTACGGTTGACTCCGTTCTGCAGGTGTGTCGACGCTTCGAGCAGGCCAAGCACCGGCGCATTGCACACCGCTTCGACCGCCTGCCTAACACAGCTGCCAGTTCCACGTGCGAGGATCTGCCGACACTAAGGCAGCCTTCCAACCCCGACAACGTGACTCGCATCGTGCGCCGTGAACTGGAGGCGCTGGCTCCTGTTACGCCCAACGCGCCCTTGTCGGACAACACCCTGGCCACAATATCCCTTATTCAAGCTGTCGTCCGCCAGGAGGTCGCCAACTTGGGCATGCCCTCCAGCCGTCGTCCCGTCGAACCTCGGAGTGCGAGCCCCATCTCTCCCGTGGTCGCTACTGCTACGGCCCGCAACACCTTCGTCCAAGTTACACAAGGTATCGCAATCCGGATGAGTGGCGTACCCCTGACGACCGGCCGATCTGCTTTACGTGCTCGCGCGCAGGCCACATCTCCCGCCACTTCTTCAAAGATGTTACGGGGATGTTACGGCGGTAAGTCTATATTGGCGGCTGCTCTGAGATGGCCAGCACTCAGCTCAGAACCGAGCGCCCAGCTACCAACTGTCAACGTCGTCGTCGTTCAGCGCACCGCCACTTCGTTCATGATTCGTCCACTTGTAACAATATAATTTCCTCTTGAGGAATATTGGCAAACTGCCCTTTATGATCAATAAATAGTAAAAATAACGATACTGTATTAATAGCACTCGAATATTTCTTAGAACCGGTTTACGTTTGTCGGAAAATGTATTGATTGTAATGTTTTATTCGCGCACATTTTACCGCGGCAGCGTTAAGGGGCCCGTGTCACAGTAAAGCAGGCGTTCACGTCTGTTGTCGGTGTCGTTGAGCATGACCGAAAAATCATGAAAAAAGAGAAGCAACCTATGTGGCAGGGAGGTCACCTAGGTCACGTGACCTTGCGACGTCGTCACAATCTGCTCACTGGATTATGCGCAAAGTAACGACTGTGGCAGGAGGCAGTTAAATTAATTATTGGTCGCGACAGGTTGCTCGGTATCACCGACCTGGGTCACACAAGGATCACTGGTGAAAGCACCTGCCATCGCAAGGCAGTGGCGAATCATTTATCCGCTGCCCCACTGTGCCAACAGGGCCTCTAGGACTCCCAAGTATCTATGAATGTAAACTCGCGATAACGAATTCCGCATGTATGTGCATTAACCCAATAACGCTATCCCACCATACCCTTGAACCATAAGTGTCCCCTCCAATTTTTTTATGCCTGCGCCCACCCGGACCAAATGTATTGTTCTGAATAGGGCCTTTAATGTAAATAAGATGAAAATGAAATAACATTTGCATAATGTATCAGGCTTATTATTCCGACAGCGCGCTTATGCTCTTATAAGCGTCGCAATGAAAGGCTTCCCTGAAAGAATAATTGCCTCCACTCATAGTCCTCACAAAATTTGCACTGACATCCATATCACATGGGGTCATCACATTTCACCCTCATCATAAGGGTGCTGTGTCACAGATCTCCCCGGAGAACACTCGAACCGAAAGATTGGACTTGGCGATAGGTGCATCCACGCAGACGCACATTTAATACACCCTCCGTGACACAGACGCTAGCACACGAAACTAACACAAAACATAAAGACTATCAATACACACGACCTGGGAAAACTGCTACTAGCATCTACTAGCGTTCTACTGTTAGCGGCCGGCATTCGTGCTCACGGTTGGTGCGGTGCGGATGCGATGCGCATTGGTCCAGTGGCCGGCGTCGAGAAGCCGTTCGACGAGCTCAGGCTGGCGTCGCTGGCTGCATCGTTGGCTGCGTCGTACAAGCTCCCGGTCCAAGTGCCCGTGGAAGGAATGGCGCTGACGTTTGCGTTGGGGGCACCACCCAGATGGGTGGCAACAGCGCAGGAGACATTCCTGGCGTAGCGTCGTTCAAGTAGTAGAGTCCTCTGTTGACTCTACGGAACGGGATCGGGAACGGCAAAGTCCGCGGTGCGAAGCCGTAGAACAAGAGCTCACCGGAGCAGAAGCCGGCGTCGCTCTCTTCCCGCCGAAGCGTTCCTGACCCGACGGAGCCTCCGCTTCTCTGTTCTCTCCGTGCGTCGCTCTTCCTCGCCCTTTTATAGCCTTGGCGTTAGTACATGTAATCCTTGTCGTCGACTTCTTCTCTTCTCCAACAATCATCTCTTCCCACTTCACTGAATACTTCTTATTCATCTTCTTTAGTCTTCGGTTAATCCATGTCATCCTTATCGCCATCTTCTTAGTCTCCTTCAAACCTGAAGAAGGAAACTAGCGCAAAAGACGAAGACACAGGAACAAGGAACACAGGAACACAGGACACCGCTGGAGAGTGGAGAGCTGGGCGAGTCGGTACATGATTGAAGAAGGAAACCAGCGCAAAAGACGAAGACACAGGAACAAGGAACAGGACCAGCGGTGTCCTGTGTTGCTTGTTCCTGTGTCCTTCAATCCTCTTTCCTTCATACTTTATTTCAGACTGCCTATTATATGTGACAAGGGCCCTCTCTTTCAAGAGTTTTTTCGTGAATAACTGCTCACATCATCCTTATCTTCATGCCTTCCAGCCAATTGACTATCTTCTGTGGCGATTCTGGACCCAGTACACAACACACCGCAGATGTCCAGCACACACCAGAAGCACACCACTAACACATCACACCAAATTGCACTTACGGAACATGAACACATCACTGCTGTTGTCCGTCCGGTGTCCTCAATACACATGTTAATGTCCACAACACACTCGCTTGTATAATCACATAACAACAAAAAGATACATACCAGAGATACCTGCACAACAACAAGATACATCCTAGAGATACCTAGAGCGGTTCAGTTGGCTCTGTGTGTAGAGATCTCTAATTTGCAACATATGACCATCGTTTAGCCCCGCACATCTGAAAACACATCTCCCTTGCTTTGGAGTAGGGCGTTTACCTGTGATCTTCGGTCTTTATTTAGATTGGGATTTGTTAACACTTTCTCCCATCCTAGTTTTTTTTTTCGATTTCGCGTGGGCACCTAGGCAACATCATCGGTCTCCTCTGCTACTACCGAACACGCTGCCCTGGGGGCGTACCGCCGTACGGGACCTCTTTCTTCATATTTCTTCAACATATTTAGATGGAAAACCCTCTTAGTGCCATCTATCAATACATCATAATCCATGTCCATTTTCTTCCGCGTCACAAGGTACGGGCCCTTCCACTGCATCAGTAACTTATTATGATCCGTGGGTAGCAGGACGAGAACCGTGTCGCCCGGATCCAGATTCCTGTGAATGGCTTTCTTTTCATAATATCCCTTACGTCGTTCACACGCCTTTTGCAGGCCTTGATGCGCAAGCCTGCATGTTTCCTTCAACCTGTCCCGCAACTCAAGAATATACGTGTATGTTGTCTTGAGATCTGATGCAATCTCTTTATTAGCCCACAGCTCCTTGAGTACTGCAAGTGGACTCCTAACGGCTCTCCCATATAACATCTAGAAGGGTGAGAAACCAAGACTCGTTTGCGGTACTTCGCGGTAAGCGAACAAGAGAGCTGGGAGATATCTATCCCAATCAGTAGGTCTCTCCTGGCACATTTTCTTGATCATATTTTTGAGGGTGCCGTTTAGCCGCTCTACAAGCCCATTACACATGGGATGGTAAAACGTCGTCAGTAACTGTCTTACTGACAAAAGGCGGTTAACCTCCTTCATTAGTTCCGATGTGAAGTTCGAGCCCCGGTCACTCAACATTTCCCTCGGAGACCCATAACACGAAAACATTTCCACAAGACCCTCCACCACTTGGATACTGTCAATAGCTCTCAGTGGAATAGCGTCAGGATAACGAGTGGCCACGTCAACTAGAGTAAGCACATATCTATTGCCTTTGGCGGATACTGGAGAGATTGGCCCCACACTGTTAATAGCCACTCGCTGAAACGGTAGGTCGATGGCTGGCATCTTGCCCAGAGGTACTGGGCCAACTCTTGCCTTCGGAACTGTGCGCTGGCACACATCACATGACCGAACAAAGCGCTTAACGTCACTCTGAACACCCGGCCAAAAGAGCTCGGTGATCCTAGACACCGTTTTTTGAACACCCCGGTGTCCGGCCATAATGGCGTCATGTCCTAAGCGTAGAACGGTCTGTCGTATATCTCTCGGTAACACCATTCGTTGGAACCGCCTCCCTGAGCTAAACATGCATTCCCTGTGCAGAATACCATTTACCAATTGATATTCGAATGACATTCGACTCTTCTTTCTTCTCACTTTTTCCCGACTCTTTCGAAGCAGGAATTCAAGCTCGGGTCTTCTCTTTGCCTAATTGCAATTTCGCCCGGTGTTACGCTGAGACACATCGTAACAGGAGTAGAGAGCGGACGCTGCATTGCTCTGGCTGTCGCTTGAGCTCTTGTCTCCACTGGCGTCGACAAACTGACTACACTCGCCTGAGCTGTCGTGGGTCATTTCTCCTTTGGGTGTTCTTCAATGCCGAGCATCCTCCTCTCGAGATCGGGGTCTTCGACACTCTTGCACCCGTAATGTTTCCCAAGATGAGATCGTAGATGGGTTGCTCTACGCATTTTGCCACTACCTGTTCAATATAACATGGCGTGGACACTAGAATCCTGGCTTCAGGAAGGTACCTTACTGTGCTGTCTACAAGAGCGACGCCGACGCTTCCCCTGTAAGATCATCGTCCTTCACCAGGCATCTCCGAACCAATACTGTGTTGGCTCCGCTGTCTCTCAGCACCAATATAGGACGGTACCGTATTTGCCCAACAACCACCGGCATTGCTGCTTTCGACTTGAGTGCTCCACTCACCACCTCATTTTCCAGCGGCATTTGCACTCCTTTCAGCTGTGGAACTTAAGATGGTGTGACAAGTTCTGCCCGAGAGTCGACAACGCCTGCAGCTCGGTCTTGCGTTCTGTATCAGCACTCATACAGAGTATGACCCCTCCTCTTACAACCTTGACACACAACCTGTGTCTTTTGGGCAACGCTACTAGTCCGACCGTCAACTGTACGGTGTCCCACCTTGCCGCAGAGAAAACGCCTTACTGGCGCCTTAGACGCACCGCCATATGCTCTTGGGTTTGTCGCATCTGTCTCTAGGACCTTTTGTGTTTCCTCCCTTGCCTTACTCATATTTCTCAGGCTTTGAGCCTCGATGAATTGGTCTGCAGTGTCGTCAAATTCTTCTAGTGAGCACAACTTTCTTCCAGGAATAGCGCTGGATTTGAGCTGGAACAAGCTAATTGCGCCGTGACCAGCTTGTCACGCACCCGTTCAAACTCTTTTCTTTATTTGACATATCAAGCCACATATCAAACTGGTTGCTCAGCCGGCAGGAAAACTGCTTAGCGGTTTCAGAATCCTCAGATTTCGCGGTGCGAAATCTCTCACCAAAACCCTCTCTCGTAAGCCTGAATGTTTGGAGGAGTGCCTTTTTGACTTTCTTGTAGTCCATTGATTCAGCAGCAGGCATTCTCCCAAATACATTCAGCGCCTCCCCTACTAAACACATGCTCAATGCTCTGGCCCATTCACTGCGCTCCCAGCCTTGCCCCAAATCTGTCCGCTCGAATCGTTGCAGATATGCGTCCACATCATCTCTTTTGTCATCGAAGGGAGCCATCAGCTTCCTTCGACAAACTCTGGCCGGTTTAAGAGATTCTCTACCCGCTATAGAACGCTGATCACTGTCCATGATCTCATATTCTCCCGCGACGTGCGCCTGTTTCCACAAAAGAAGCTCTTTCTCCCGCTCTATCCTTCTAGCCTCTCGCTCTTCTGTCTCGCGAGCGTCTGCGCGTGCTTGCGCCCTTTCCTCTCCCTGTCTTTTTGCCTCCTCGTCACAGAGACCCATCGCCTCATCCTTGCTTAATCCCAGCTTGAGCTCCAGTTCTAAGGTTTTGGCAAATCCATCCTTTCTACCGTCGAAAAATCGGAAAGATCCGAGACAAAGCAAAAAAAAAGGAAATGAATCCTGGCACAGGCTCGCCACTTATCTTTGTCACAGATCTCCCCGAAGAAAACTCGGACCGAAAGAATGGACTATGCGACAGGTGTACCCACACAGATGCACATTTAATACACCCTACGTGACACAAACGCTAGCACACAAAACTAACACAAAACACAGACTATCAACACATACGACCTGGGAACACTGCTACCAGCGTCTACTACTAGCGTTCTACTGTCAGCGGTCGGCGTTCGTGCTCACGGTTGGTGCGGTGCGGATGCGATGTTGCATGGGTCCAGTAGCCGGCGTCGAGATGCCGTTCGACGAGCTCAGGCTGGCGTCGCTGGCTGCATCGTTGGCTGCGTCGTACAAGCTCCCGGTCCAAGCGCTCGTGGAAGGGATGCCGCTGACGTTGGCGTTGGGGTCACCACCCGGATGGGTGGCAACAGCGCTGGAGACACTCCTGGTCGTAGCAAGTAGTAGAGTCCTCCGTTGACTCCACGGAACGGGCTCAAGAATGGCATGAAGTCCGCGGTACGAAGCCGTAGAACAAGAGCTCACCGGAGCAGTAGCTGGCGTCGCTCTCTTCCCGCCGAAGCGTTCCTGACCCGACGGAGCCTCCGCTTCCCTGTTCTTCCCCCCCGTGCGTCGCTCTACCTCGTCATTTTATAGCCTTGGCGTTGTTGTTGTTGTCCTCATACTATGGCACACGCCGACATAGAGCGATTGGCCGAGAATTGGGTGGCACAGAGAGTTTTTGAGGTAAATAATTCTTGGACGAAATATAAAATGAATGGTGAGGACGGAAGAATAAAACAAAAAGGAACAACGAAATGGAACGGGAAATGCAGAACGCACGCAGGAGATTGAGACTGATGTTTATTGCCGAGTATTTAAATGATAATGATAATTGTAAGAATAAAAATTATACTGAAAAAAATAACAAGGTAGCCGTCTTGATTCCATTAAAAAAATTTGCACGGCAGTAAAAACAGACTTCTGGCTGTACCCTAGTATGGTGGCTCCAAAAGAGAATAAGACTGGGCTTCTCAAACAAAGGCCAAGCTGTTGTGCGGTTTCTAGAAAAACAGTCTTCGCATCATGTTGCACCGGCGACAAAACAACAAAAAATGGTCTATGGTTTCGTGCTCACCACAAAATACGCAGACGGGATTAAGCGCCAACCCAGACTTGTGCAAGTAAAAATTTAAGGGTGTGATCCGGCAGCGGAGCCTTGATAGAGATACCTCAACCGGTCCTGAATGGCATGATTGCCTGCTCCACGAATATCCAGGTGCAGGTAACCGTCAGATCTTAAAGGAGATCCAGTTGTCATTCTTAAGAAATTTTGTCGCCGGAACCTCGCTGCTGTGATGTACGCTGTAGCCGGAACGATAGGTAGCACGGGGCCATTGAGGGACGCCTTTGTCAGGCAGTCCGCAACTTCATTGGCTTTCACACCGCTATGACCTGGCACCCATATCATGTGAACAAGGCTCAAATGCGGAGGGAGTAATGAATGGAAGGTGTTTAGGATTGGCGAATCTACAGCCGAGGCAAGGGACGAACACATAGAAAAAGAGTGTAATGACAGCCACTGAAGAGAAAGTTGGCTCTAGTTTGCGAAGGACAAGCACCACCACCAGAAATTCCGCTTGGAAAATCGGGATGTAGTCGGGAAGCCGCACAGAAAAAGACTAATCTAGTAGCGAGAAATATATTCCCGCCCCTACCTTTTCGTCGCATAGGGAGGCATCAGTAGCTATCGTTAAGGTAATAGGTAGGCTTTGTAAATGGTGTTCTAATAGTTCATTTAAACTGTGGGGTGGTAAATGCTTAGCGTTTTTCGGGAAAATGTCATCACAGACAATTTCTACAGAGTACCCACAGTTTTTTGTCAGAAGAATGTTATACAAAAGAACATTTAAAGGTTCAAGCAAATTTTTTACCGTAACTACCTGCGGGGTATGAAATCTAGGCCAGTGGACTCCAATAAAAAACTGGCAACAAAAAACAGACAAGGAGTGGTGTAAATCTGATTCATATATCCTTTGGTACGTCTGAACAGTTAGGAATTGAAATCTAGATGATAAAGGAAGAATACGGGCTTCAAGATAAAGCACGTTATTGGCCACACATTTGGGGAGGCCAAGGCACAACCGAAGCGCTTCCCGCTCCAAAAGAACGAGCGGGCGAATTTTGTATGCAACCGTACCAGAAAACTGCACAGATCCAAATTCTAAAATTGGTCGGACATACAAAACATATATCAGCAAAAGTGCATCTCTCCGCATTCCAGACCGGGGATTACTTAATCTATGCAACATGCCCACAACAAGAGCCCCTTTCGCTGCGACATGGTCAATGTGGGAGCGCCATGTGAGGCTGTCATCATAAATTACACAAAGATATTTTAATGACTTAACTTGAGGAATATTTTGTCGCTGGTAACTGAGAGACAGATTAACAGAATCCTTCATTTGAAAAACAAGTACAGTAAACTTGTTTACATTTAAAGTCAGACTTAAGTTACACAGCCAACTTTCAAGAAAATTCAGGTACGATTGCAGGCACACACAGAGAGATTGAATGTCAGCTGCAGCAGTGAAAAATGCAATGTCGTCCGCATAGACGAACGTGCGAACGTTTTGATGCCTGGGAATAGAGCTCATTAGAATATTAAAGAGCACAGGTGACAAGAATTCCCCTTGTGGAACACCCCTGGATTGTTTATATCTTCCAGAATTCACACCATTTAGGATGCAAAAATACTGTCTGTTTTCAAGGAACGCAGATATCCACGCAAGTAAGTAATTCGGAAACCGCAGAGTAGATAATCTTTGCAATAATATTTAGTGTTATACGCTGTCATAAGCTTTGGCTACATCTAATGTCAACAACGCAGCATGCATTTTTTGATGCCGCGCAAGACGAATGCGACTCTCAAGATCGGTGTGAGCATTTCATATGGAACATTTTTTGACGAAAACCAATTTGACAGGAACTAAGCATATTATTACGGTCCACAAACTCTGAAACACGTAGGAGTATGACCATTTCAATTAACTTAACCACATTTGATGTTAATGAAATGCGTCTGATATTATCCATAGAATAGCCACAATCACTGTTTTTAGGTAAAGGGATCACTTTTGCGATTTTCCACTCATGAGGAATCCATGCATGTTTGATTGAAAAATTAACCAGCTGCGATAAGGATGTAGGGGACTCCTCAAAGAGGATCCTTAACATTTTTTATGTTACCCTATCAGGGCCAGGAGCAGCTGTTGGTAACCTCAACACTATCGGGGAAAGCTCGGGTAGGGTAATAGGGGGGACATGCTGAAACTCGTCCACTGACGCCACAAACGCAGAGCACAAAGGAAGTACAGAGGCGAAACGCTGTCTAATCCTTTGGTAATTGTCTCAACTGTTTCTATTGCTTCCTGCGGGGTCAAAACACATGAGTGTGAATTTTCTGAAACAGGAATCTTTTTCCGCGACCTTAAGAAACCGAAAAGTGCGCGACGGTTTCCTGATTTTGATAGGAAATCAAAAAGCTCGGATTCATAATTTTCTTTCCCTTGTGAGACTGTGTGTTTAAAAGTAGCCGCAATGAACTTATAATCATGCCAATTTTTTGGACACTGATTGTGTAGGAGCTCCTTCCATGCAGCCTTTCTGTGTCTGTAATCACGCGAGCAAGTTGCATTCCACCATCTAGCTGAAGTGTTTCCTCTTGATGCACGTACCAAAAATTCGGACATCTTTCGGCATTCCTCAATGGCCGAGCATATGCCTTTTGCTGTATGTTCTTCAGCAAAATTAAACGCTGAAGCAAGAGTGGAGCGCAAAGAGGACTGAAACTAGTCATAGTTTATATATGACCTCAGCTGAGAGCACGCCAGAGTTAAGCGGCAATTAACATCATAAACTACAGGTATGTGATCGCTAGATGTTCCACAATCCACAGTCGACCAACTGAGTACAGGAACATTAGGTCTGGTGAAAGTTAAATCTAACACAGATCGAACTTGTGCGCGGAGAAATGTGGCCGAACCTGAATTCATACACGAAAGGTTGTTATCAGTAACCCAATCCCAAAGGCGCTTACCACAGAAATCTGTCCTGAGGCCCCACGACACATGATGAGAATTAGTCACCGGCCAAGAGAATTGACTTCTGACAATCAAGGAGCAGGAGATCTAGCAGCCTGGTATCCTGCACACCACAAGGAAAATAAACATTTTCTAATAAAAAAGGATAGCACCCTTGAATTTCGCGCTCTAAAGCCAATGACTCACAGTCTATAGTAGAGGACTGAAAAGTAATCATAGCCCTGTGACAAAATTTAGAAGAAACTAGTATGAGTAAGCCTCCTCCTCTTGACTGTCGATCTTGTAGAAATGAAGAATAATTTTGCAAATGGAAGTGTTTTTCAGATGTAAGCCAAGTTTCTTGTAAAATAATTATGTCTGGATTATTTTGAGATATAAGGTACAGCAAGCCTGTTGAAGCCTAAAGAAGTGATCGACAGTTCCACTGGAGAACTCTTAACACCCCTATGGTTGAGAAATCTGGGCGGCAGCAACTGCCTGCCCTAAAATAGTTTCTTTCAGCTCAGAGCCAATCTGTTGCTTCTTTGATTTCGGCTGAGGATGGGAAGGAGAAGGGTTAGACATGGGGGATCCGGTGCCTTTGAGGATTCACGTATCCGAATCCACCATCTCTGCATCGTGAATAATTTGAGCATCATCTGAATTAGTGGACCGAGGAAGTAGAGAGAAAGCAGTAACTTGTTCTTGGGGCTGAGACTGCTCAGGCAAGAAATATTGGGTCATTAACGAAGGCATGGATGACATGGCAGAAGTCATTCCAATTTGCGTGGCCCCGGCAATCTGTGCTGCCAGAGCATTAGATATGTCAACCATCTGTCAACCATCTTAGCCATAGAGGCTTCCACAGCAGTCACTATTCCCTGAGATACAAAAAAGTATGGTGGGGCAGCCAAAAAAGAATGTAAACCAATAGGGCCCTGCATCTGCCACTACGTATAACAGGCTTCCCTGAGAGACAGACGAATCTAGTGCCACTCCTGAACGGGCTGACACTCCTGCATAGCCGTGAGCTCTCTCTTTAATTTCTGATATTGCCTCGCGCCGCGAACAGCGTCTGCGGTCGGTAATGTCTAGAATTTGCAATTCATGATCACGAGAAGGACAATCCATGGAATTTGCAGCGTGAGATCCACCACAAAGGAAACACTTCTCGTTTTGATCAGAGCATAAATTTTCTGGGTGGTTATTGCCGCAATTGCAAAAGCGCAAGGTGGACTTGCAGCCGCGAGCACTATGGCCATATCGCCAGCAATTGCTGCACTGCAGTGGCTTAGACGGAATGGGATCTACACGAAAGATTAGGGGCCATGCTCTTATTTCTGAGGAGCAGGCAGTATCCACAAAAGTGGCAATAACCGTTTCCGTTGGCACGCGCTCATTGTTCACCTCCCGGCTACAGCGATACACAGCAACAACACCCGCTGCAGAGAGAAGGTCGAGGGTCTCAAATGGAGACAAGCAAGAGTCTGCACCGTGAACCAAACCTTTTGTACAGGCCAGATGAGATGGAATAAAGTTGTTTACCGAAAGAGGTCCAGAAGACGAGCAGTTTAGAAGATCCTTCACGCACGACAGGTCTGGTAAACGGCACAAAATCCCGCCACGTACAAACTGCCTTACCTCAGTGATTGCCTCATAAAGGGAAGTGGCCGCCTGGAGAGCAGCTCGAACAGGCCCTGGATTGTTAATTTTGATAGAACCACCATCCTTTGGCACCAGCGCCACAGGAATGCTGCGGACGCCGGAGCGTTGAAAAGCTTTCAGAGGCATCTCATGAGGCGGTAGGGAAGTCAACCAAGGGGACCTCCCCTGACCAGGAGACTGCGTAGACATTACCTCTGATTTAGAAACTCACCTCGTGCGTTATCCACACAAGAAAAAAGGTGCAAAAGCAAAGGGGAAAAAGGAGAACAGGACCAGCTTCCCAATACATAGCCAATCCCTCGTCTTCTTGTCCACATGCAACGACGGAATATTTTTCTTAACTTTAGTCCACGTAATCCTTGTCGTAGACTTCTCTTTCTCTTCTTCACTAATCATCTCTTCCCACCTCACTGAATACTTCTTCTTCATCTTCTTTTGTCTTCGGTTAATCCACGTCATCCGTATCACCATCCTCTTCGTCTTTTTCACACCTCTTTCCTTCATACTTTTATTTCAGACTCTCTATTATATGTGACATACTGTTGCAAGGAGCCGAAACGCAGGCTTCGACACTGCTTCGGCAATGCAACTTTGAATGCGAGAATCTCTCCTGGGGATGGCACTACTTTAAGTTTTCCATTGGGCAAGCAGTCAGTTTTGCTTCTTGCTTTGTTCCTCCTGTCTGTGCATAACTGCATTACTCCTACCGGTGCTCCTGAAATTCTGTCCACACATGCTCCTCGCACAGTTTCTTTTCTCTTCGTGCCATGTTACCCATTTCTTTTTTCGCTGAAGAGTGGCTCTGTATTTTATTCAAGGAGGAACTCAAGTTTATTGTATACAGCCACGTTTCATCTCTAATCTAAAGCTCACTTCCTTGACTGAAGAAGCTGTCGCAGAATTCCTGGAGATATATGAGCGCATCAAGCATAGCACATATTTATTTATTTATCTACTTATTTACTTATTCATTTATTCGTTTGTTCATTTAAATGTAGGACTTCGTAAACCGTCAACTGTATCAGGAATTTCTACCTCTTCGCCTTACAACATATACTGCACAGTGAAGTCATTGCGTCTAGGGTGCGCAATGTTTTTCACTCCGCTGCGTGTTTTTGTCACCAGATGGGGCTTTCATGTCCACGTAGTTTTTCTGAAAAGCACTCTTTAACTTACTGCAGCGCATGACTGTTGCGCTGCCTGCTGCAGCGACTCGGTCAAATTCCCGTTTCCATTCTAAAGCTTTCTAATACGTCAGCAGCACAGCCCAACTTAGAACAGCTAGAAGCTTCCCTTGTTGGTTGACTTCATACTCTTTGCTATTTTGCATCTTTCCTTTTCGCGATCATGCATATTTTATTTCCGCTGCATTTGAATAGATATTTCAATACCAAACTCCTTCACGGCATTCATCAATTACGAAACGTGCATTCTTTGATTGAATGTTGTGGCGCTGGCGGTTTTCAGCTTTTGTTTCAGCTAAAGTGTCTTTACAGCGGACTAAGCTCTATCCTCCAGTATTTGCGAGGGAGTTTTCAGTTGGGACTGCGCAGTGTCGAGACACGACTCTGCTCTGATCTGCATTAGCTCGTCGATTATTTGCAAGTTTCGCACTCCCTAGCACCGCTTCTGGCTGTATTGACAACTTCTCTTTTATACTAACAATAATATCTGCCTCATTACATGAAACGTTGGTCTGAGCACGGCTCAGAACCGGTATGAAATGGCTCGCCTAGTTTTCTGTGGTGCGGGTTGAGCTTCAGCGTCGCGAAAAATATATACATTCAGTTCGGTTCAGGTGCAGGCAGGTTTATGAGTTCGGCTTCGCATTAGCAGCGCCTTCGGATCAACGCCTAGTTTAATGACTACGCGTACACATACAGGCGAAAAATATGTACAGCGTTGACGAAAAGTCAAAAAGAACACTCAACTATTTATCCCACCATTTGTGATTTACCGAGCATTTTACGCTTCGTTTAACTTCCACAAAACTGTGTTGCTATTGCAATTCAGTTTTTGGAGTTATACTTTACGATGTCGTGTGTACTGGCGTAAAACAGGAAGGTTTAATTAGACGCAGATGCGCGAACCTAAGCTGAGTTTGTTACGAAGAGAGAGTAGTGAATCGTGTCGGTCCGCGCATGCGTAACGAGTTGACCGTTTTAATCAAGTGGACCAAAATCTCATGTTGTCCTAACATAGAACGGCGCTGGTCTCGCATCTTCAAAATCCATACCAAGTTGTATTGGCTACCAATAACGAAATAAATTATAAACTCCAATGGCCTGGGCAGCTCACATTTATGATTTATTGCATGCTTTCTCTGGCAACCGACTGGACTGCTGACTCTCTTGATCGTTTAGAGAGGGCGCTTTGACATTGCCCCGGCAAGCCTAATTATTTCGATTCGCCTGCCATATTGTGCATAGCCAAGCACCTGGGACATCGCTAATGCTGCAGCGCCACCTTGACCTTCGAAGAAACCGTCGCGTATCGAACCCCGCCAAACCCATTCTTCACGAGAGGAAGGCCTGGGATGGTTGCGAGGACGAATATGCCGTGTGTTTCTGCGACTGCATGCAACATTAAAAGGCAGTACAGACCTTTGTTATATTACAGATGCCAGGGACAGGTGGATGTGGAAGCAAGACATCTTCTTGGGCTAATGGTCGTGGCTCACGCGACCTAGGCAGCACTTCTCCGCAGAGGCGCCCATTTGCAGCTCAGTACACGAAGGCAGCCACAGGGGGCGCTATGAGTTTTTCGCGCATGGGGCAATCTTCGTACAGCAAGTCGACTTCCACGTTCGGCAAACCGACAAGGGTGTTCCTCAGTCTTGGCCCCGGCTGGTGAGTTTTGGTTCACGGGGGAAGGACGGACCTTAGTCAGTGTTGCGGGGTGGCGTAAGTCGGGAGGAGAACAAACCGTCGTTCCAGGGAGGAAGGCCTGGCATGGAAATCCCTCACTGCTGGGCAGCACGGAGCAGATAATGACGGCGCCACACAGCTTCTGCGTGCACGGTATAGTGGCAATTTACTTTAGCGCAAAGCGTTCTCTTAGACTTGATTCAGAGCAAACCACTACCTCCGGCATATCTCTGGCTTCTGTGGAACACAGTTAGCCTCTCTTGCGGAGTAGCTAAAACTGAAAGGAGACGGCTATAGCGTTGTCTGCAGCAGACAAGATAACTTTCAATTGCTGTTCAGTGGGACTCTGTTATAGGTGCCATCAGTAACTCAAGTTGAGCTGTTCAGTGTAGAACCACGTCTTTTTGACACAGGACCCCCGTGGGGTATTTGTAAAGTTTGACGTTGGTCGCCGACGTGCTTTGAAATATAAGTGGGTGTGGCTGCTTCAAATCATGGCCTGTTTGGTTTATTATTCGAGCTCACTTTGATCCTTTGTTATCGCTTCTTTAAAAGCCGGGAGGAGGAAAAGTACCTCATTGCCGCTTTTCGTTTCTCTGTCAAACAAATGCAGTTATCGGTGACAGAAAAGACCGAAACTAAAAGGCTGTTGAAGGAAGGCTTCGAAAAATAATCCAAAATGTCGGGTTTCACGCGCATTCCAGAATATGATTTTTTTGTGTATATCATCAGGGGTAGAGATAGAGGCATATAGAGCAAGTTTTTTCTTTTTTTTTTTGGGGGGGGGGGTGGCGGGGGGTTCACGTTTCTATTTCTGTTTCATTTACTTTAAAATGCTGCAAAAATCTCGACCGCTATGTGTCGTCCGTCCTTCTGTCGCCATTGAGAGCTATTCGGTTTTGACATTTGGAATTCCATCCGCATAAACAGCGCATTTTAGTATACTGGAACCACGTCTCTTGTTTATAACGTCCATCATTGCCATGCGCCCCAGTTAAGCACGGGCGTAGGTAAACCGGTGATCCACAGGTGATCAAAGTTTCGACCACGAGCCACATTGTTTGCAAAGTGCGGGTCATCAGGCCAGCTCCTACGCGCCGTGCAGGCTGAGCAATCCGCCGCAAGAGATAAAGGGAGCAGAGCCACTCAGCACTGCCGGAGAACGTCAGCAGCAGCCATCACCGGTGGAAGCCGAAGAGGCCTCCAAGATCACCGCGGCCGCCGAAATTGCCTCCCAGCTGCAACCGCACCCGAAGGAGTCCCCACCATTGGGCGTCGCCTCACCGCAGCGTCCACCATACTACCCGGAATCGCCTGAAGGCGCCGAGCTATCGGAGCCGGAGTAAGGAAAGAGCTGGTCGTGTGCGGCTTTCTCACGTGCCTCGGCTTTTTTTACGCTACCATTACTAAAATACCATTATTAACTACCATTAATAATCATTACTAACAAACCAAATTTTTCGGGCTGCTCAAGGTGTTGCCGCTTACCTTCGACCGTGCTGGTAGTTTGGTTTAGTATGGTTTATGGGTGTTTAACGTCCCAAAGCAACTCAGGCTATGAGAATGTCGACCAGCCCGGGGTTCTTTAACGTGCAGTGATATCGCACAGTACACGGGCTTCTAGAATTTCGCCTCCATCGAAATTCGACCGCCGCGGTCGGGATCAACCCCGCGTCTTTCGGGTTAGCAGCCGAGCGCCGCAACCACTGAGCCACCGCGGCGGCTTGTGCTCGAGTTTGTGTTTTCATATATATATATATAGGTTTATTCACCAATGGTTTCAGACGGTGGACCGTCCTTCATCAGGGTTAATTCGAATGAATACACAGATGTGCGCATTTACGGTCCTAAATGCAGAGGGAGAGGAGGCACTTTCTCTCTCTCTCTCTCTCTGTGTCGGCGTCCACTAAGGGGAAAGGAGAATGGATGTGAAACAAGTTAAAAAAGCTAGTTAAAATACAGAGGTGACAGACATGCAGAAGAGCTGAGAGGGTTGGATTTTCGCCGAGAAGACCTAAGCAAGAACGGTTTCCTTCTGCGGAAGCGAGAAGTTCGAGCACAAGGGGAAAATAACGAAAACACGGAAAACAAGAAAAGAACAAAAAGGAAAACACCAGAATACACTAGAACAAAACAAAAAGGCGCACATAGCATGACCCGCTCCCCAGCGGTGCAGATGTTAACAACTCTTGTAATGTAATTTACTGTCAGCTGTCAAGACCGCATCATTTCGCCTTGTTCAAGAGGCACCAGTGACCGTTACGAGGGCGGCCTGTCGCCTCAACGGCGGAAAAGCGGTCGTCCAGACGCCGCGTGGAAACCCGATCCCGCAGAGAGGCGCTGCAGACAGCAACCACCGGCCGTTCGTCAGAGGGCGCCTGCGCCGCGCGTCCCACCATTGACAATTCCGAGAAGGGGGCTAGGAGGACATGGAGGAAAAAGGGAAACCGGCATGGAGTAAAGAAGAGGGGGTGGAGGGGGGGGGGCGCATGTTGAGCAGTATAAAAGGAGAACAAATGGAAAATAGCAGACGGGAGCTTCTTTCTCAATTGGAATGGTTTTTGAGGAAGGCAAAATTGCCCAAGTTCTCATTAATGCCGTGGGTTAATGTCCGAAATTTATGTATGAAATACGATTCCCTTTGTTCTCTTTGGCGGCCGGTTTGAAAACTCGACTGTAGGAGGATGACCCGGATGCTTTCAAATGAGTGCTGTGGCAGACATAGGTGCTTAGAAAAGGGTAGGTTTGGCAGTGTGTGAATGTGGGCCTTGTGGTTGTTGAATCGCAACTTGAACGGAGTTTCTGTCTGGCCGATTTACTGCATGCCGCACACGCTGCAGTGAAGCATGTAGACCACATTTGCACTGTCGCAATTTAGAGTTTCTTTGATTGTGAAAGTAAAGTCAGAGAAGATACCTTTTGCAATTCCTGTTGTCAGCATGTCACAGCAAACCTTGCAGCGTGGTTTTCGGCAGGGTTGACACCCGAGGTTTGGGTTAGCATTGGGCGATGTTCTGGATTTAACTAAAATGTCCTTGAGGTTCTTGCTGCGCCGGTATACCGCTCTTGGTGGCTGCTTAAAAATGCGGGACAGGTTACTGCTTTGCTCGATAATGTTAAAATGTTTTGAGAGGATATTGTTCACGCGTGGCATGTTTGATGAATGTGTGAGAACGAGGTTGGTTTGCCTTTCACCTTGCTGGAAGTTTTGGGGACTCAGTACTTTATTTCTGTCTAGACCGCGAGCTTTCCGAATAGCGTCTTCCACGATGGAAGCGGGATATTTTTTCAGTAAGAGATTTTTCTTTAGTTGTTCAGCATGGCAACCAAAGTCATCGAGCTCAGAGCATATCCGTCGGTATCTATGAGCCTGAGAGTAAGGTATGCTCGTCTTGCAGTGGTGCGGGTGGCTGCTCTTAAAATCTAGATACTGCGGGCGGTGGGTGGGCTTTCTGTACAGCGTTGTCTTAAGTACGTTTCCTTTTTTCTGTATTGTCACGTCCAAGAAGTTTATAGATGTTTTGGAGATGCTGTGGGGGAACAATATCGATGGGTGAAATTTGTTGTAGTTTCCTATAAATGTTAATAGGCTAGCTTCATCGTGAGGCCAGATGAGGAAGATATCGTCCAGCAAACGCTTGGAGAGGAGTGGCTTCGAAGGATGAGTGTCCAGAAATTGTTTCGAGTGCCGCCATGAATATATTGGCATAGGCAGGTGCCATATTGGTCCCCATCGCCGTACCGTTCACCTGAAGAAAGTGCCTTCCCTCAAATTCAAAGTGGTTGTAATTGAACACTAACCCCAGAATAGTTGCGAGAGTTTCCCCATCCAGGTGAACTGGAGGATCCGTCCGCAGGTATGCATCCACCGCCGCGCGTATGCCGTCTGAGTGGGAGATATTTGTATATAAAAACGTCACGTCCATTGTGGCCAATAAGCTCTCATCGGCAATTTCAATGTTAGACACCACTCTGAGGAAGTTATTAGTGTCTTGAACGTAGGCGGGGATAGTTGGTATAATGTCCTTGAGTAAAAAGTCGAGAACGCCAGAAATTTTTTCGGTGAGTATGCCATTACTTAAGACAATGGGATGACCGGGACGGTTTAGTTTGTGAATTTTCGGGAGGAGATAGAAAAGCCCAGGGACTGGTTTGACCGACTTCATTACTTTAAACATGTCCTGGGACATCTTTTGTTTTTGGAGGAGAGATTTTATCTCACTTTTAATTTCAACTTCGAAGTCTCCTGTGGGGTCGCTGGTGAGTTCGGTGTAAAATTGTTTATTTTCCAATCGTCAGAAACCTTCCTTTAACTATTCGGTCTTGTCCATAACGACGATAGCGCCACCTTTGTCCGCAGGTTTGATGATGATGTCGGACCGCCGACTTAAAGAGTTAAGGGCCTGGCGTTTTCGGACGAGAGGTTGTTGTTGACCGCTCTTGGTTTTGATTTTGAATACGATGATAGGATATCCTTTTGAACGGCAGTGATGTACATATCCAAATGTCTATCCCTGTGTTCGTTTGGAGTCCATGACTTGTTGGATGTCCCTGGTATGTTGATTTCCCGGTTCGTTTCGCGGTTTTCAAAATGCTCACGCAGACGTAAGTTCCTTGCGAAGTTATCTAGATCCTGATATAATTGAAATTCATTGAATTTTCGCGTCGTGGGGCAGAATGTTAGGCCTTTAGCGAGTAACGCACGTTCCGAGGAAGTGAGAGGCAGGCTCGACACGTTCACCACGTTGTCAGCTCTAATGGAAGGCTGACCAGTAGTAGGCGCACAGTTTTGCTCAGGGGCTAACGTATTTCTAGTAGGAGACGGGCTTATCGAACGGGGCGCTGGTGCCACACCGTCCCGCCGGAGTTTCCTAAGCTTCTCCATGCCTGTTTCTCTAGTCTTCTTTTCTTCGAATTTATTTAGCTCCGTTATTTCTGTCGCCGTTAGATCCGGTTCGAGACGGATGCATTTTTCAATGTGCTTCAATTCAATAGTTTTTCGATGACTGTGCCGTATAATTAGGTTCACAAGGCGTAGTGAACTGTCGTGTAGAATACCTTTCCACTCAGCCTCCTCGTCAGCATTAAGGGTGGTCATCGCTGGGGTTAGTTGCAACCGCAAGCCCTTGGGTACGTTTCCCTCTTCTGAATATCGTGTTAGTGTTGTTCCGTGAGCTTCATACCTGATCCGTTTTTCGATACATTTTCGCAGTTTCCGAAATGAGGGTGAGTGAGTTTTTGGGGAGCGGGTCATACCTGTGGCGAGTCAATCGCTGCGCTGTGTCAGGGCGTGGCGTGCCATCTCGGCGCAGGCCCGTCTCGTCATGTAGCGGCGGCGGGGGGGTACGGGGGGTGACTGTACTTCTTGCACCAGGGGGCGAGTAATAGACGTTGTTGCTGTCCTGTAGCCTGTTCAGCCGCCTCTTGGAGTCTTAGCCACCGGACGCTGACTGGAGCTCCATCTTGTCGCGGGGGCTGTGGCGCAGAGTACGCGTCGGAGGTGATCGCACACGACGTCGACGCCGTCAAAGCTCAAATGATATCCATCAGCCGCGAGAATCCTCTACGGTGGCAGCTCATGCAATGCATGATTGAGGTACTCCACTGCCAAACTGTCGTAGGTGGCACAGTCGACGCACCTGGTCCACAAAGTTCTGCGTCTGGCCGTTGAAACACGTGACAAATCTGTTCGCTCCACGGCGTCGACGGTTCAGGGCGCGCGGGAGTGGCAGGCTCATGCATAGTCTGATCGAGGGTCGCTCGCGGCTCACTCTGCCGATGACCGCCTTCATGCTGGACAGGGCGGCAGAGGCGCCCGCTGCAGCGATGTGGGCAGCTCCGATGTGAACTATCACTCTGTCGATGGTTACGGGCACGTACTCCTATAGTGCGGGGAGGTCCAAAAATTTCGCTGAGTGGTAGATGATGAAGCCGGGGGTGCCCTCTTGCGCCGGATCGAAGTATTCATATACGTGCTTAAAGAGTTCGTCACTGATTACTGCAGTCTTAATAGGATTTTTTGGAAAGTGGATAGATAGCCGTTCAGTTGTGTGGATGCTGGCAGCCATTGTAGTAGAAGTGGAAGCTGCTCTTACTATATATATATATATATATATATATATATATTAGCTCCACGCATTAAAAAATTAAACGTTCCCCTATGCACCTTTGGTACGGTGACTGTTAGCTCCCTTCATAAGTGTGTCGAAAAACGAGTCCCTCATCTCCTTTACCTTGTCTGCTAATTGCTTAAAGAAGGTCTCGGTTCTGGCAGTCTTGATGCCATAGATAGCATAAAGAGGGCTTTCGCACAGTTTCCGCCCTCGTCGTTAGATGACGTTCCACGTCACACTCGCGGTAACACAGGAAGCGCTACGTCCGCCGCTATGGACGAGGGTGGCTCTGGTGAACACTCTCAAGCTTGGCTTACACCCATTAAACAAATACCCACGATAGCAGCAGATTGGAAAGCCGTCGCCGTAGCTCAGTTGGTAACAGCACCGGACGCGATATTCGGAGGTCGTGGGTTCGGATCCCACCGGCGACATGGTTGTTTTTTCTGCTGGTTTATAAGTAATTTTCTTTAAACACCAATAGATTGGCATTAGAAATTAAAAAAATAGAAAACATTCCCCTATGCACATTGATTTTGTTGACTGTTGGCTACCTTAATATATATATATATATATATATATATATATATATATATATATATATATATATATATATTAGCAGACAAGTTAAAGGAAATGAGGGGCCCGTTTGACAAATATATGAAGGGAGCCAACAGTCACCGAAACCAAGGTGCATAGGGGAACGTTAATTTTTTTTTAAATGTGTTATGTTTATCAGTGGGATAATAATACTTAGATAAATAAATCGCTTAAAGAAAATTATAAAGCAGCAGAAAAAACAACCATGCCGCCGGTGGGATCCGAACCCACGACCTCCGAATATCGCGTCCGGTGCTCTTACCAACTGAGCTACGGCGACGGCTGTCCAATCTGCTGCTCTCGTGGGTATTTATGTTTACTGGGTGTAAGCGAGCCTTGAGAGTGTTCACCAGCGCCACCCTCGACCATAGCGGCGGACGTAGCACGTCCTGTAATACCGCGGTATTACCGCGGTATTACAGGACCGCGGTATTACAGGACGTGCGGTATTACAGGACGTGCGGTATTACCGCGGTATTACAGGACGTGCTACGTCCGCCGCTATGGTCGAGGGTGGCGCTGGTGAACACTCTCAAGGCTCGCTTACACCCAGTAAACATAAATACCCACGAGAGCAGCAGATTGGACAGCCGTCGCCGTAGCTCAGTTGGTAAGAGCACCGGACGCGATATTCGGAGGTCGTGGGTTCGGATCCCACCGGCGGCATGGTTGTTTTTTCTGCTGCTTTATAAGTAATTTTCTTTAAGCATTTATTAATTTAAGTATTATTATCCCGCTGATAAGCATAACACATTAAAAAAATAATAATAATAAAAAAAATAAAAAAAAATTAACGTTCCCCTATGCACCTTGGTTTCGGTGACTGTTGGCTCCCTTCATAAATTTGTCAAACGGGCCCCTCATTTCCTTTAACTTGTCTGCTAATAGCTTAACGAGGGTCTCGATTCTGGCAGTCTTGATGCCATAGGTAGCATAAGAGGGCTCTCGCACAGTTTCCGCCCTTGCCGTTAGATGACGTTCTACGTCACGCTCGCGGTATTACAGGACGTGCTACGTCCGCCGCTATGGTCGAGGGTGGCGCTGGTGAACACTCTCAAGGCTCGCTTACACCCAGTAAACATAAATACCCACGAGAGCAGCAGATTGGACAGCCGTCGCCGTAGCTCAGTTGGTAAGAGCACCGGACGCGATATTCGGAGGTCGTGGGTTCGGATCCCACCGGCGGCATGGTTGTTTTTTCTGCTGCTTTATAAGTAATTTTCTTTAAGCATTTATTAATTTAAGTATTATTATCCCGCTGATAAGCATAACACATTAAAAAAAATAATAAAAAAAAATTAACGTTCCCCTATGCACCTTGGTTTCGGTGACTGTTGGCTCCCTTCATAAATATATATATATATATATATATATATATATATATATATATATATATATATATATATATATATATATATATATATATATATATATATATATATATATAAAGGTTTCTACGTTTCTACCATCGAAGTAGAGTAGCGTTTCGTATGGTATGCTGATTCGTGGCACGCGAGTATGTAAGGAATAACGAATAAATTGAATTTGTGTTTCCCAGGCAGAAAGGACGAAGAGAAATTGGAAAATGTTTACCATGGCGAACTAGATTCACCTCCTCGCCGACGTGCGTTTGCAACTAAATGCGCTGGTGCACCAACAGAGCTTCGCTACCCATTCATAAATTTGTACCCAAGAGCAGACTATCGCCACTAAATATCCCTACGAAGGCCAGCAAAGCACAGTACTGAGTTGCAAATATGAGGAGACTTTCTCTTGAAGCCACTAAACTGCAATTCAAGCACAGCAAAGTCAGCAAAAGCTTACGAATGCGCGGTACGGCAGCACATGCGCTAGGACATAATCTGCTTGGAACGTTTTTCAGGGTAAAATTATAAATTGTTCTTGAGGCAAGGAAATGGCGCAGTAATTGTCTCATATATCGGCGGACACCTGATCCGCGCCGTAAGGTTAGAGATAAAGGGGGAAGTGAAAGAAGAAAGGAAGAAAGAGGTGTTGTAGTGGAGGGCTCCGGAATAATTTCGACCACCGGGCGATCTGTAACGTGCACGAACGGACGCCTTTGCGTTTTGCTTCCCTCGAAACGCGGCCGCCGAAGCCAGGTTTTAATGGAGGCAAAATGCACAGGCGCCCGCGTGTTGTGGGATGTCGGTGAACGTTAAACTTAGCCTGACTTGCACGTAAAAACACAAGCGAACATAAAACCGCCACATTGGACCGTTTACCCTCCCCCTGCCCGGACTAGTGCTCATATGTGATCATTCTTGTCCGCACCGCTAAGGACTGGAATGGCTTGCCCAACGCCGTCGTACTTCCCTCCGACCCATCATCATTCAAACAACCCATCGAATCATCTAAGTGCCCTGAATTCCACTCTCTCATGCAATACCCCTTTAATAGGGTCTTTGAGGTCGTAATAAATGAATAAATGAATAAATAAATAAATAAATAAATAAATAAATAAACAAATTCAGCGATGTGACCGATCTGAGATGTTTGTAAGTCGAGCAAAAATGCGTCAAACTTGCGCATGACGTTGGAATAGCCCTGAGATACAGAAAGCAATAATGGGGAGTAGCTGTTAGTTTTATGCCAAGGTTCACGGTAACGCCCACCTGGCTGCTATGTCTTTTTGACCCAAGTTTCGAGCAGGTCTTTCCTCTCGGAGCGAGATTCCCACGGCAATGCGTCTCTGTCTGCGCTGCGCAGTGCGGTCTCTTAGTACTCAAAAGAGGTTGACTCCCGCTATTCTGACGACGCTGTCCCCGCCCCTTCTCATAGGGCAGTAGTAAGATCAACACGGACTCTTTGTGTTTCCTGTTTGACGCTGACTCCGGTGTTTTTTAATACAATCGGAAACGAATGTCCATTCGCCCCGAAGTGTCTCGACACGGAGCAAGACAAGCCATGCTGACCACAACACTAAGGCGCCAGTCGGCACCCAGAGGGTTCGAACATAGGCCTGTACAGAAGGAGGCTGTGACATGACGGTTGCTTTTCTGGAGCTGCTCTATTCTGAAAATGCATGGTTAGATAGCAAAACTAAGGTGATATTGATATTTACTGAAAACAGGCTGTTACATAATTGCATAATTCAATAAATATAGCAAAGAATTTAGTCTGCGCTTAACAATCGCTGGCTTGCTACTATGCGTCGGGAAGGGAATTTGGGTGGTAAAGACGGAAGGAGAGCCGTGCGGGAAACGTTAAATGAAAGAAAAAAGGAGAACATAAAATGCGGCCATTAAATGCCTACAAAGGTGCATCGGTGAGAAATTATACAACAGATGAAATGATGGATTGCATATCTGATAAATGGCCTAACAAAGTTCAATGCGAGGAGAATGCATGGCGGCTACATGCAAGGGGAAATTAGTGCTTGTCAGGATGTCCAATGTCCTTTAAATACTGAAACAAAAAGTATTGCATGTCTCTGTTGCCGGGGGCAGGCTAAGGGATCTAAAACACTGCCATTGCTAGAGACACCGGGGAAAGCTTTTCGGTGCACTGTTCATAGTGCGCACGCTCGTTCCCATATGCAGGGAACTCAAGCAGGATGTGTTCCATAGATTCGATCGAGCCGCAGTTGTCACAACGCGGGCAGTTTATTTGACCGAAATGGTATCGCAAGCCGTTTTTAAATGCAGCGTTCAGGCGATATCGGTGATAAAGTGTTTCCAGATGGCGAGGAATCCTGCGTGGGAGTCTTGGTCTGAGATGTGGATCGACTGAGCAAAGAAATTGATATTGATGTGTGGCAAGCTTCAGTGCCGATTCATTTCTTCTGAAGCAAATCTTTTAGTCATTTGGGACATGCGCATCATATTTCGTGAAGAAAGCCCGAATGTATCTGTGATGTTGGCGGCCTTTACGGGCCACTTCATCTGCTTTTTCATTAGCCAGAATGTCACAGTGTGTTGGTATCCACTGAAATTTTATGCAGTTGCCTGTGGCATTAACCAAATGATGTAGATAACCGATGTCAAGGGAAATAGGTTGCTGATTGCTTTTCTTCAGCAGATTGGACAGGATATGCAGGGATGTTTTGGAGTCGATAAAGATAACCCATCGGCTGGGGTATCGGCGCAGGACATAGGAAACAGCTTCTTTATTAGTGTGTAGCTGAGCTCCGTAGAGAAAGTCTTCCGCTACAGCCGGTATGAAAGGATATCGCTTGTTGAGGGCACATAAATGCCACAGAAAGAAGGTTCTTGAGCAGATGAACCGCGGGTGAGGATGCGGGTATGCTTCGTATATTCCTCGGTTAAGTAGGCGAAAGTAGCCTGCAGAAGCGCTGCCTGTGACATGCTGCTCTTTGCATGCACACCTGGAATGAACTTCACCTTTAGGGGCTGTAGTGTCCAGGGGGGAAAGGTCAGAGGTAGACGTTTCTGTGGCTGATTATTAGTAGGGAGGAGTTGAAGCTCGAAGAGAAGCTAACCACCACTGAGAAAATACACTGTCTTGGTAAGCTGAGTCGGGGAAAGCATCGCCCAGTTATCCTTTGGATTGGTGATTTTAGGAAAAAAAAAACAAAGGTTATGAATAATTGCTACAAGCTTAAAGGAGGAAAAATAAGCATTTCAGAGGCTTATTCTTAAGGAGTTCATGATATTCGAAAAAACATCTTGGATTGCACTGTAGACGAAAGGAAAAACGGGGACAAGGTAAAGATGGTATTCGATAAGGTATGAAAGTGAACAAAATCCTTTACCCCTCGGACGAAACTATGAAAGAAGGGTACAAATGCCATATCCCTTCTAGGAGTTGCGATCCGTGCTGGAAAACAGGGTCAAAACCGTCCGAAATCATAAATGTGAATGCCAGAAGCATACTAAATATACCGGTCGAATTAGAAAGCGTAATCATGAAATATGAACCTCGCATAACAGTAGTCACCGAAACGTGGCTGCACAGGGATATACTCGACACAGAAGTCACTCCTCGATCGTAACTATAATATAGTAAGAAGGAATCGAGAAGACAGAGAGGGAAGGGTAGTTGCGTTAATTATCAAAGACAACGTAGCATTTTCTGTACTTCCAGATGTGGATGGCCTAGAAGCGCTATGGGTCAAGATAAAATTAGGTAAACAAACAGACTTCATTGGGGGTGTTTACAGGGCCTCAAATTCTCCGGTGGACGTTCTGGTAAATGTACGAATATTTATGGATCCTTACCTGCCTCAGGATAGTAGGACCTTATTAGTTGGAGGTTTCAACCTACCCGTCATTGACTGGTGTTCGAATTACCTGGAACACGACATGTGTCTAGTTGTGTGCAGTTACTTAATCTGGCTTTTTTGTCATAATTTAGTTGAAGTTGTATCTGATTACACAAGGTTATGCCCTACAACATCATCCATACTGGATTTGATTTTTGTTTCCGAACGTATACAAACTTCTGTCTGCGAATGTGAAATCCTGGAGGGCTTGTCAGATCACAGGATAGTTTCTTTGTCCTAAAAGGCAACACGAGATGTCAGAGGCACTTTGTCCAAAAAATTTTCTTTAATTTTCGCGACGCTGATGACGCTGCTGTGATATACTGTCTCGATTATTCATATGCAGATTTTATGCTGCTGTACGACTCTGATGCTAGTACGGTCCAACTATGGGAATTCTTTTCGGAATTGGCAGAACGGGGCCTTAATCACTTTGTTCCTGAGAAAACTAAGCATAGCTATCAAAGGAGTCCTCGGATAACTGGAGACATACTTCATCTCATACGAAGACTTAAACGCAAACGTAAGGCTTGCTCACCAAACCCAAACTCCTAAAATGAACAATGTATTCGCCGCATGAGCCAGGATTTAAAGTAACTTCTTAAGTAATCAAAAGAGATTCTATAACGTGACGCTCACGAAATTTCTTCGCGAGTCGCGTGGTGAATTCTCGCGCTATATAAATCCATCTAAAGTTCTGCACCCTGCTGAGACCGAAGAGAACGTCCATAAGCGTGCCCAAGATTATAGTTCATATTTTTCATCTGTTTACATACGTGATAACGGAATACTGCCTCCTTTCAATGCTCAAACTGAAAGACCTCATATTTCTGATTTAAAAATTGTCGAGCAAGGTGTTCTAAATCTGACATCAAGAAAAGCCAAGGTCCATATTGTATACCTAACGAGTTTTTATATATGTACGCTGAATGGGTATCTAAAAACGTGACAAAAATGTTTATCTTCTTTTAGTAGCGGATACGTGGATACTTTTCTTTTAGTAGCGGATACGTGGATACTTTCCAATTGACTGGAAGCGAGCAAACGATATTATACCGGTTCATAAAAGCCGAAACGATTCTCTTAGCAATTATCGCCCGATCTCCCTCGCTGGTACAGTTTCGAAGTTGCTTGAACACATCATATCCAAACACCTGCTCGGCTATCTCGATCAGCATGATATCCTGTATTATTTATAGCATTGCTTCCGAAACTGTCCACAATTACTCAACTGATAGAAATAGTTCATGACTTCGCAGAAACAATAAATTCACGTGTTCAAAAAAAAACAATATATGCATTGACTTTAAAAAAGCATTTGATAAAGTTTCACACCAATTTTTTTTTTATGTGAGGTTAATGCGGTCTTTAAAAATCAGACACTCAGTGAATGGTTTTCTGCGTATATATCCTCTTGTGAACAGCATGCAATTAATTGTTAGAGGTTGTCAGTCCAACATTCTTCTCGTTGTTTAGGGTGTACCGCAAGGCAGCGTCATAGGGCCACTACTATTTTTTATCTTTAGTAATGATTTGCAAAGTAGCATTGATGTTTTATTAAGACTTTTTGCTGACGACTGCGTGATGTACAGTAAGGTAAATACAACTGATGATCAGATGAAATTAAATTTCAACCTACAAAGAAGGGCGAAATGATGTAACGACTGGCGGATAGAGTTAAACTTTAAAAAACCAGTGTTCATGTCATTAACTGGAAAGAAAACTATTCTTCATTACAATTATCAATGGTTATATGATCGAAAGATTCGATGAGTGTCAGTACCTAGGTATAACATTTACATCAGATCTACGCTGGAATACCCACGTGGAAATATTCATTTCTCCATATTTCAAAACACTATGGTATCTGCGACGCACCATGCACAGTGTTACTCCGGATGTAAACTGCCTCGCTTGCAAAACCCCAAAACCCTAGACAGACCGATAATAGAATATGCTAAAGTAATGTTGGATCCTCACAGAGCAACTAATTTTCACAAGCATGATAGTATTCAGCGACTTTCTGCAATGTTTATCTTTAATAAATACCGCCGAAACCATTTCTCAACAGATCTCTGCTTCCAATCCCAACTACCAATGCTAGAAACCAGAACCAGGTAAGAAAGACTAAAAACTCTTAACCTCATTGTCAATAATTGTCTTAAAATAAATAAATCAGATTACTTTGAGATCAAAACTAGTGAAACATCAAGACATTGTGATAGTAAGTTTATCCCATTTCCGACTATAAAAGATATTTGTTTCAAGTTTAGTTATTGTCCCGAGCTTGTAAAGACTGGAACTCTCTTCCATATTCCACTGTTCGGTCGTCATCATGAAGTGAGTTTCTACGCCACTGATAAAATTTCATCTATGGCATTAGCACAGGGCGATGAGGTCAGATTGCTGCTGTATAGAATGGCTGTTGTTTTGACTTCTGTGTGATGCATTTTTGTTATGTTTGCGTGTGTATTCAGAGACGATTTTTTGATTGACTAATGTATAACTATGGTTTTCAGCATGTTCTGTACTTTTATTTTGCTGTTCAGTTTCGTGTTGTTTTTTCCACTCCTGTTACAGTATTATTTATTAATTATAGATACCTCAAGGGTCTTTGGGTGAGGGATGAGGGTTTCATTCCATTAATAAATGAAATGAAAATAGATGAGGTGAAAGGAGCTGCACAGCTTGGCCAAAGCCAGAGTTGCAGTGAGTTAGGTGGTAACACTGTAGGAAGTGCTTCTTCCCTTTGATGACATTGCGGAGGTGGGTGCGCATAGTTTCCTGGGAAGCAATCACATCTAGTGGGAGACAGCCGGCTTCCGCTACTGCTCCTGATGCGCAGGAACCTTCTGGGAGGCCAAGGCGTATCCGCAGGCAGTTGTTCCGCGCAGCCTCGACGATATAATTCAATTTCTTCGTGCTGTTTACGTGAAGACAGCACGCCCGTTGGCGGGTCCGGACCGCATTAGCAGCGGGACGTTTTCACTGCAGTGAACACGTTGGGGAAAAAACTATGGGAGCACTTCAATATATTACGCGTGGGGACTGCGATGGATTCGAATCAGCGAATTTTATGGGCAGACCACAACGCTGGTATTTTTTCTTAATGAGGCTTCTGCTTGCTGCGATGCAGTTAAAAAAGGGTGCGGCAGGTGGCCCATCACGTGACCTGATAACGTCATAATTATATCGACCAATCAGCGAATGTAATTACTGGTCAGAATGCTGCCTCGATCGATCCGTGAATTTTGACGTACCACCATGCAGTATTTTTGCGTGATGTGGCTTCAGTTTTGGGCAAGGCAGGTGGACGAGTGGCGGGTAGGGGAGAGAGGGAGGGGGGAGGAAAGTGGCTGGTGTAGAAGGTGGCAGGTCACGTGAACTGATTACGCCATAGCTGTCTCGAAAAATCAGCTAATTTTATGAGACCACAACGCCACGTTTCTTTTCGTTATGAGGCTGGTTTGCAGCGATGCTGGTGGATAAAGGGGGAGAGCAGGAAGGTGGCGGTGAAGGTCATTTAGGCAGGTGGCGCATCACTTGGCCGGGTGACATCATACCTGTCTCAGCCAATCATATAATTTTATGTCAGAGCACAACGCCCCGTTTTCTCTATAAATTAGCTACTAATGTTATCGCGTAAAAACAAGTCTGTATATAAAGCGAGGTGTGCCTTACCGGTACACACCTATGGGGCAGAAACATGGAGCCTAACAAAGAGGTTCAATGAGAATTCTGGTCTGGATTATAGTTGGCTCATTGTTTTTCTTCTACACATGAGCTATGGACTACAGACACGAAAAGAAGGCACACAAGACAGGACAGCGCCCGCCCCGTCTTGCGTGCCTTCGTCTTGTGTCCGTGTTCCATAGCCGTTTATTAATCTGTCCATTAATAACAAAGAGGGCTCGACTTAAACTGAGAACAACGCAGCGAGCTATAGAAAGGAAAGTGATAGGTGCAAAGTTAAGAGACAGGAAGAGGGCAGTGTAGGTCAGGAAACAAACGCGGGTTGATGGCAGCATAGTCGAAATGAGGAGAAGAAACCGAGTACTAAGAAGAGAAAAAAATTTGGCTACTTCGACGAGTTACGTGCACTAGAGAGGTCTCTCTCTCCGCAAGGTAATCGAAAGCACGCTTTTGTTTGCGCGATTTAGCCAAAATTACTTGAGTGACAGTGCCAAGGGTAACTGCGTTTCCTCAATTCTGAAAACTGATGTGGATACTGTTTACGCTGGGCCACATGCCTGTCAATAATTAAGGAGCCTAACAGTAATAGTTAAGAAGTTAACTAATCAGTATTAGTTAAGCAGCCTGCTAGACAGCGCATCTTAGCTGTATTCTGATGTACTATACTGCTACCCCTACAGCGCCGTCATCATCGCCTGTTTCACCTCAGTGAGTGCGTAGTTCCATTCTAACCGCAGCTAGCGAGCCGGTCACAGGGGCAGTAATTACAAGCCAGGCTAAGTTCACTAAGAGAAAAAAGACTTTTCATCCTTAGCCTTGCTCGACCAGCGGATACCTGATTCCATGTCACATCTCACGTCACTCTCTGCTACCCCCGATACTTTCAATGGATTCTGACCTCAAGTCGGCCCAAAGACGAAGACATCTTCGGTCCAGCGCTCCAGCTCAATTTCACTCGTGTTCCTGACTATTTACAACAGGTCTCATTTTTCCCGTCCACCTGATCTGCGAAGTGGAGTAAGACAGGGTTACTATATCCCATCGCATAGTTTTCTCCGTGCGCCTTATCCTAATTGAAAGGCGTTCCGTCCGAAATCTGGTTTCAGCTCGAACGATGCGTACCTGAAGAATTCAGTGGTTACAAATATTACTGCGTGAGCATTAAAGCGGCAATCGCAGGAAAAAGTGCTCGTTTATTCAGGTCGCCGAGCAGTGGGGAAAGAAACAAACAAAAAATTGCTGGTGGTTTAGCAATGCTAACTACGATATATTGCGCGCAAGCAGGTTCGCCTCGCATGCGGGAGATACTTGGTTGGATTCCCAGCGCAGCCGGGTACTTACCGGTGATATAATGGGTACGAGCTTTCCCGTGGCCTGGTGCTCGGCTTATTTAGGGTGAAATGATTGAAAAATGGGTCTTTGGCCCCACCTTGAGTAGAAGAAAAAAAACCTTGTGCATCGCGCTCTTTGGCCACCGATGCCCTTGGGCCATAAAAAATCATCATCATCAGGTTTTTGCAGTTGGATACCACGCTTAACGCACAATTGAAAGCGCGTTTCTTTTCCTTTGGTGAATTTTGTGCACAGATAAAAGTTCATGAAGGCGACGACATGGAGTGCACAGCGCGAGAGCCGTACTCGGCTGCGGTGATATCATACTGCTCTCGCGCTGTGGCCAGCGAAGCTGATCTGTTCGCGCCACCGCGGGTTCGAAACCCAGTCGCGGCAATACTTATTTCTCCAGGTTGGCCAAGAGCGCCCTACGTTCAAAGTCTCGTTTATTTGTCGCCATTTTCTGCGTTAACTATCTTGAAAGGCTTCACCACACACCGACATTTTCCAGGTCATGATGGCTATAGTGCTTTCGAACTATGACAAAATAAACTTGCAGGCAACAAGATTCAAAACTCACAACATTTGGCTCCGTAATAAAGCGCGCATCCCACTAATCCGTTACACCTTTTTTTTTTCATCGCCAAATCAGGAAAAAATGAAATAACGACATACCAAGGACACATTTGAACACCAAGCGTTGCAGCAGCTCGGAAAGAAACCTAAATTTTAGTAACGACTTTAAGGCTTCCAAGCTTGAAAACCATTCTGCTTGAGGTTCCTGCAGCTTGCAACATCTCAATGACGTTGTTGATGGATTCTTGATCGAAGGCCCAACATCCTCATCCGCGTTTCTAGCTTCCACTCTTGATCAATGCTATGAAGGCCCGGCAGCACTATCGTTTCTAGTGGCATGCCGACATAATCTTCCACGGGCGGAATCATGATTCCATAGCTGTCTGTTAGGAGTTCTTTTTTTCAGTGTTTGTTCAACACAGCACAGACAAAAAAGAAGCAGTGGTGGCCAAGTGCTCAACGGCATCATATAAGAACTTTTCTTTTGCACCGACGCTGACTCGAATCGCGTTCGAGGACGTAGTAAAGTAAGTTTTCTTTTTCAGACGGCTACCAATCTGGCGCTAATGCTCGCTCATTGCCGAATTAGCTCGGTTTCATAACCCGCTTCACTATCGGCCTCAGGCTCGCTGAAATTTATGTACGACGCTCGTCCCAATCTCTAAAAAATGGTAATCACTGGAGCACAGTGAAGACGTAGAGAGCCAAGTGGATCTGGTGGAGTTCTGAAAATTCCATTAGAAGTTTGCCATTCAGTGTGAATGTGTAAACTTCAGTACAAACCCCAGATGTGCAACGAGATCAGAGGGTTCTTGGCAGGCTCTTTGCCTTGCGTGGAGCCCATCTGGCAACGCATCGTTCTGACCGTGAGCATACTTTGGCTTTGTATTTAACTCGTATTCGCCACTTCTCTCTCACCCCTCACTCGTGGTGGACCTATTTGAGTGCAGTGAACAATTAATAGCCACTGCAGGCCGCGGCACTGTGCCAAAGTTTAAACTGATGTGCCATTTGCAGTGATCAATACGCCGACACGGGTAATTCCTGAATGGAAGCGCTTTGAAAGCCGTATTTCGACAATTTCTCTTTAACTCCCATCATTCCTAGCTCTCCTGTGCCGCCAGTATCCCCTGAACTGCTGTTAAGCTTGGCTTTACATTGGAGAGCTGTATATTTGGTGTCCCCGAAACCGACGCGTAAGTCTGCCCGTGAACACGTGACCACCCTGCATCCGTCACTCGCATTCGGGTGGGATGCCAGCTCACTCTCCGTCGCCGACAGAGTTCTTCCCCGTTATTCGGGGACAACCCTGCGCACACAGCCCAAGCATCGCGCATCGTGCTGTCTTCATTGATCTGGTGAGACCCGTGCTAGAAAGCCGTCCCCTAATCCTTTGAACCGCCTCTCAGATGAGACGCATCTATGTTTTTCTGAGTAGAGATTGCCAGTAGGCGCATCACACGTGCCCACAACCATATCGTGCTCTGCATTAACGCTTGCACTTTCAGTCTACAGTCTTAAACTAATATTTCAACTTTATTCATCATTCTCCAGAGACATGGCACTGCCCAAGTTGACCAAGCCCGCTCCCGACTTTTGCGGCACTGCAGTCGTCGACGGACAGTTCAAAGAAATAAAGTTGTCCGACTACAGAGACAAGTACCTGGTCTTCTTCTTCTACCCTCTCGACTTGTAAGTAATGGGCAATTAGTATGCATCTCCGTAAGCATGTTCACTGGGAAAAGGACGATGTCATTTACGATTCACGCACATCTGCATGTTTTGCTTTTGTTATACTCAAAATACACGATGTCATAATTTACATTTGAAATGCAACACGACTCTATCCTACTTTCAGCACATTCGTCTGCCCCACTGAGATCATTGCCTTCAGTGAGAGTGCCGATGAGTTCCGCCAGAACAACTGTGAAGTCGTCGGGTGCTCCACTGACAGCCACTTCTGCCATTTTGCATGGTTTGTCTACTGAAGTCGTTGCCACATTTTCGTCTTCATCAGCTTTAGTTGCGGAGCAGAATAGAGCAATGTAGCGCACAAAAAGAAAAAAAAGCACTTTGCACAGACGCTTTTATGTTATTTTTTAACGCTACGTTTAATTATGGTACCTCAACTTTCTGTACGTATAAGTAAATATTTGTGGACCCTCGTAAATTCAGATTCTACCTCCTTTTTGCATGTCGAGAGATCGCAACGATTTCTGGGTTCAACTCTTTCTTGCTAACTGGAAAAATATAATGACTCGCTTCTTTTCCTTCTTTCGTAACATATTCGTGCCACGATTCTATTTCACCCCGCCGTGGTGACTCATCGGTTACGGCGCTCGGCTACTGAGCAGGAGATGTAGGGTTCAACCCCGACCGCTGCGGCCGAGCTTTGGTGCGCGCGAAGCGTAAAGGGATTTGCTCTGCGATGTCAGCACACGTTAACTTCAAGCGGCCTAAACTCACCTCCAGCCATGCACTATATGCACCTCAAACAACATGTCTCGCTACGGCCCGTTAAACTCCAGAGTTTAGAATTTGCAGTTTCCATTTCACAACCCGAGTGGCTGTTCTTTCTGCTGCCTGTATTCAGGATCAACACTCCTCGCAAGGAAGGCGGCCTGGGCCCGATGAAGATCCCTCTTCTGGCTGACAAGACAAGCAAGATCGCAAGAGCTTACGGTGCCTTGAAGGAAGACGACGGTGTCCCATTTCGGTTGGTGGCTGTGCTCTGTATCCCACCAAACTATTCCGGACAAAAGCATTTTTAAGAGCGTTGCCCCTTCTTCATCACCTTTCTCGATTTCTTGGGGCCTGTTAACGCCTTCCTTCGGCGTGAAATTTTCGAAGTCCGAGGAATTCAAGATGGCGGGCCACATAGTAAATCGATATAGCAATTCAAATGGTGGTTAATTGATGATGTCATTAGTCTATAGAATGGTTGCTAGTGGCTATTTATTATTAAACGACAATGAAAGGAAAACAGTTGCTAGCCGCGGCATCTGCCATTGAATCCTGAAGCACCTGAGCTGCGACTAGGAGGATTAAAAAAAAATTCAGTGTGGCACTTTAGTTGACCTGAAGTGAGGTGAGGCGAAAGCCTTTAGCGCGGTGTTGCTGCTTGTGTCACTGATGTGTGGTTAAGATGTCAATTAAGAACACAATTGTTTGTGAATCTTAAATGCTGGAGACACTGGAGGGCATTTGGGAGGCATCCGTCTGATCGACGCCTTTCCGCAAACACTCTCCAGCGTCCTAGACAAGGAGAACTACATATGCGTTGGCGGGAAGTATCATAGTCGTCAGCACGCTTGGCTGTGAACGGGAATATGGTGGTTCGAATCCAGTCGTGCACTAAGATTTTTTTTTTCTTATCGAGTCTAAAAACGTAACGGACTGACGGACGGTATGACGTCACTTTTGTTGTCGTGACTTCCGGTTCGCGATGTAACGGACGGGCAGGATCTCGACCGTGAGTATGGGCCATTAAAGGCTTTCGCCCTGAAAGAACAGAAGAAGGAAAGAAATGTGGAGCGATAGTAAGAAAGGATAGGGGTAGGGGGTAATATGCACTATGTAAAAATACAGAATATCAGTCTACTGAACTGGTAATTCATTGCTGAGGTCACTGATTCTGTGGCGTCATAACTAGTCACGTGACTATGTCTAAGCGCTTATAACTCAGTAATTCATGAGGTCATCACAAAACGAATTACATATTTGGAATCCCCTAGATGATTGGACCATGTTATACACCGATATTAACTAATCCAGTTAAAATTTATTTATCATTTGACTTTAATGTAATTGCTTATAATTAACTAACCGAGGACGTCATTACCTAACTAATGGTATATTCGTAACGGGCTCGATGAGTAGAACATTAACGTTATCAATATTGCCTACTTAGGTTAATATTTATTTATGGTTAGTCTTAACTTGGCAGCCGGGACGTCAGCAGTCGGCAGCTCAGCCAAGGAGGCAGGCGCCCGCTCGCCGTGGGGTTATGAAAAGTAGGCTAATCATGTGGTAATACATCGCATGGACGATAGATTGCGCTACCAAACAGCTCACTCTCATTGCTTCAACGTCTTCCAGATGGTGGCAGTATTTCTTAACACGCAAGACTTTATAAACGCAATTTTTTCATATACTGTTTTTTTATATATTTTTTCATATACGCCTCCTCTAACGATGCGAGGCAGACGGCTCGCGCTCCCATTGTTGGCGTTCCGCCGCGGAGTTGCGCGCTTTCACCGAGTGGTGGCGCCATGCTCTGACACTGCCTCCCGCGGCGCTTCGATCGGTCGGGAAGGGCCGTTCCAATGGGCGGGCGGGGGGAGGTGGGGGGGGGGGGGGGGGGCGCAGCAGCGACTTTTTGTTCAATATTTCGGACATTATAATTTAACCACTGGTGGTGGCTGCTAGCGGATTATCACATGTAGATGTTAAATGTATTCTTCATGAGTGCCAAGTATATTATAAAGAGCTTGCAGTACCGCCGCGGCACCATGCAGGAAGAAGTGCGATCGGTCTGTTTCGATAAACATGCAAAAATGAAGGACGCCGCGTAGTAGAGACTCAAGCACGCGTATAAACTGTGTTTATTTCACCCTTACCGGGGCCAAGTAAAATGATTACGCGTTGTCTACTTCGTCATGAAGAACAACATCACGGCTTCACAGAGTTTACCGAGCTATAGCTTCAACACTTTGCGGGACAATGGTTTCCGCTCAAGAAGCGTTGTCTCCCTGTTTCTGTCCGTCACTACAACGGGATAGTTCGTGAAAATGGGCTTCATAAACTTCTTTGCGATGAGATGCATAACCATCTTTCTTAGATTTTTATCGCACTTTTCGCAACGGAGCACACGAATTTCCATGAGAGCCCGGGCGCTTCTTTCGACGCAGACTTCTAACGGCTTAGCAATAGAGCTTCTGTTGTTGAGCACAGTATCAGCAAATCTCCGAAGCCCTCTCAGAACATTTACCAGCTCCTCGCTTGGGTAGTAAAGTCCTCCTCGGTCCTGGTGAGCAATGAGACCGTGTAGGGGAATGTTGCTTCTAGGTGCCTGCAGGAGCGAAATGCAATTTCCGCATGGTATCGCTCACATGCTGCGCGAACGATGAACCCTCCTATTAAATTTGCACTGGCCACGTCCGGATTTTAAACAAGCGGCATTAAACTGACGCAATGGTCATGCAGTTTCTCCTCTGCTACATTAAGAATCTTCTCCGTCCCTTCATTGAGCGGGTGGCAGCGCTACATAGCTGGTATTAGTTTTCTTAGCTGAGAAAGAAGATGAACTCTGCACGTTTCTCTCACTCGAAGCATCTTGAGCATCTTCTCCAGCCCATATACAGCCCTTTTTGCATCCAGCGCATTATTGCACCCGGCACTTCTGCGCAGGAACCCAAACAAGGATTCAGTTGGATCACTTGACCTTTTTCTCGTCAACACAAACTCGAACTTTCTGACAAGAAGCAGATGTCGAATGCACTCGACATTCGACTCCGTTGTTATCACGACTGCTTGGTAGGTTTCCTTTGTGAGAAAGTTCTCAGGTTTGCTCTTCTTTCTGAGTTGTTTCATGTAAGCAAGAATTTCGAATTCAAGCCATCTCAGTCTTTCATCATCAACTGATGTGAATTGACGTGCGTCAGGATCATTTCGATGAATGTGTTTCTGACAGTTGCTCACATCCATGAGAGTAAACCACTTCTGTGTGACTTTCATGAAGTATATTGTTGGCCCTGCTGTAGCGCACTCTGCATCACAGGTACAGCCAGCCTCGTCCTTCAGGTAGCCTAACGCTGCTGTTACTGGAGCGCTGAACATCTGCACGGCTGACCGCACGTTCATTTTTTCAATGTTTGAGCGATACAAGTGCTTGCGCGTAAGGAACCGTATCGGCCGTATTGTTGAGTGCTGTTGCATTCTGTGCAACGTCTTCAAATACTTGGAACATATTTCTTGCGAGCCACCAATATCTTTCGCCAGGAATTGCGATCTTATATTTTTCACAATGTGACTTTGGTCGAAGCCAAGGAATAGATGTTTGGTGGGATTACAGGGATGAGGAGCAAGTGCTTTCGCCTCCTCTTTGCACATCATATCCATCGCAACGGCATTGATCCGGTGGTTGTCGGTGACAAGACGCAAGACATCAAATCCCGCATCTTCTACTCTTCGGATGACGTGGCGAATGCAAGTGGCGAGCTGTTCGCCGGTGCATCCCTTTGTAGGAAAGTAAGCAACTGGTATTTTGAAATTCCCATGCAGGCCGAAAAGCCGGAAGCACAAGAGAGAATTAGCCAGAGTGCAGTTTTCTGATTCAGAAACAAGGTGCTGTAGGTCAGAACTGAAATAAACTTCCCCAACAAAAGCGTCTCTTTGCCTATGATATTCCAGCTTTTGTTGGATATTCATTTCATCCACAACAAGTCCACATGTTTAAGCCTCCAGGCTATGTAGCGATTCAAGTTCTCCTTGTAGCCGAGAGCGCACGAATTCACTAAATCTGATTTCTCCAGATATTGTGCCAATATATTTCTGCAGGGTATTTCGAAATGGAAGCTTCAGCAGCTCCTCGGACCTTAGATGTTCATAAGCCTTTGCAGATAAGTTTTTTTAGAATGATGCAATGCCTCACTGTTTGCTCTGACCACGGTGGCCGTTTCGTCTTGTAGCTTTTATCTGGTCCAGAAGAAACGTCGCCTTCATATTTCTCTCTTCCGCATCGGATGCAACTTCCAAAAATCCGTTCACGTAGCTTTCCTCTCTGAGTTTTTGAAGCTCTTTCTTGTAGGAATCTACAGTCCTCTGAAGCATTTCATTCCTTTTTTTGAGCGCGCGCTCTCTTTCCCTCCATCGTTTCCGTTCGACAAAAACGCTAGAAGAGCATGCTGTCGTGGATGTCTGCACACCGTAGGAGCGTGTTGCATAAACCTGCGGCAGTTCTGTAAAACTTGAAAAATTAGCATCTGCCTCTCCTGTGTGCTTGCGGCTGCCTTGAGCGTGCACAGTGTCCGGAGTCGCTATGTTGATTGAAGAACACCACGCTGCACTTTTATCTCCGTTGGTCAAGGCACACTCATATCCAACTTGCCTTCCGTTGTACAGAGAACGTCCACTTTCGCTGCTTATAGAGGCAATGCTTGATGTAGCCGTTCCGCTGGTACTCCCGTCGATTGAGCATATCCTTGACGAACCGTCTGTTTAAGCCTCTCGCTTACGTTTCCGAATGCTGGCATCACTTCTTGTGGTTGCGGGGAGCCTTTCTCATGTACGAATGGTAGCCAGAGAAAATGCTCGGCACAACGCCGGGTTTCATCTGCTGGCTCTTGCAATTATCTTTGAAGTCCGATGCGTGGAAATGCAGGCTGCACACTACCGAACAACTAGAAAGTAGAATTTGGCTGCCAGTTCTTCCTGGAAATCGCTTTGAGCCACTGTGCACGTGCGTTGAGGTCGGCGGGTATCTCGTGAAATGAGACACCTGGCTCCTATTTACGCTGACTCTGCGGTCACAATGGCACGCAGCAATACCGCATAATTGCAGTGTTTGGCATTCGGGAAGCCTCGAAAAGCTTGGAACAAGCAAGTGCACACAATAAGTACACCGCAGCACCACGAGGGAACGTAGTGTAAGACATCATCGCCGCTAGCGGCCGCCCTGAGAGGGTTCGGCAGTGCTCTCGCCGCCCGTTTGACTGGCATTTAGTTAAAGGAGGCGTTGTTTCAGTATAACAATTAACATATCCACCGATCTCCCTTCGGCAGGCATGCATTTGCTTGCTATTGTCACGAAGTGGTGACTGAAGTCCGGAGAGCAGAAAGGCTGCGAAAATGGTTTCTGACCAAAACTCCTTATTTGGGTTGACTTGCGCGCACAATGGACTGAATCACTCGGCGGCGGCGTAGCAAGAAGCGTGCCCGGCTGTCGTCGAACAGAATCCCCGCCGCTGTCGGCCGTGCTCAATTCGAACCTGATAGCGAACTTTCGAGATAAAGCGTCCAAAGTTACTAGAATATTCTGCAGGAAGAACAACGTAGGATCAGCTCCGCCAGTATGCGATAACTCGAGATAAATCTCGTCGCGTCTCGCATCGTAAACAAAGCGATTAGGCAGCGTTCCGGCAGCTATGAAGAATGAACAAACACAGCAGAGATTCGCGCCACTATAACGTTTTTGATTTGGCCAGAAACTCTCCCTTTTGGTTTTCAATGCCAGTCTTGACTACTCGATGCTAGCGATGGAATAACTTTAGTGAAAAAATATTGCTATACTTTGGAAGAATGGACCTTTACCTTCAATATTCCTATAACATTACCTTACACTATTGCCATTAAAATTTTTTATCCAAGATATCTGGACATGGCCACGATTCTGCCTCATGAAAAATGTTTTGCGGGACAAGCTTTGCTGCAGCAGTGAGTCACTGAGCAGACGTTTGGCGATCATTCCTTCATTTTTCATCGTAATTCCTCCGCATTCTTAGTACTCACGCTGTGTTACGTGCCGTTGTAAATTTCAGTGCCCTCTTCATCATCGACGGCAATGGTATGCTGCGCCAGATCACTATGAATGACCTTCCAGTGGGTCGCTCTGTTCAAGAAATACTGCGCCTTGTTCAGGCTTTCCAACATACAGACAAGTATGGAGAAGGTATATTTACGCTTCGTGCACGACCCCTAAAAATCTGTACTCCATTGGCGGGCTGTCCACTCTTGGCACAACCCTTTTTCTCTGCTCTTGTCCAGTCTGTCCAGCCAACTGGAAACCTGGCGGTGACACCATGAAGCCTGACCTTAAGGACAGCAAGGCCTTCTTTGCAAAAAGCAAATGAGCACCCACTACTTCGATTTCAAGACAAAGCCAACTGCCGTTTCCAGGGGCCTAGTGAGAATGGAGATGAGTGGTACTCCTGCAACCCGTCCTGGAAACAAATAAAAGAGACATAAAGGCTTTGGCGGGAACTCTCTGTGATAAACATGGTAATATTTGGCAAGCCAACGAAGTTAAAGTAGCCCAAACCAGTACGTAAAGAACAAATACTAAATAAAAGGGAAAACTCACATTGCTCAAAGCCTTGCATGTGGTGTAAAAAAAAAAGACGCGACGCTTTTTATAAGTGAAAATCAAACGTATGCAAACTGGTGGCTAAAGGAAAGTACACTGTGAGAACTAGTCCCAGCTTCAGTGACTGACCACCTGGGCGGAACAAAAGGTAATGCAGTCTACACGTGGACGCATGTTTTTCAAACTCATAAAGACGTTCCTAAAGAAAAGTTTCAGCCGAAACCTACGTGGCTATATACAACAGCGTAGTATGATCAAGGTAAGCGTCTATGCGTTATCTCTTTAAAACTTTGGTCGTGCAGTGCTTGTACCCTGTGCAAAACTCGTGAACGCAACAGCAAGCGACCGAAAAAAAAAGAAAGATTAAAATTGAGAGCATCAAGCAGAATGCGCCCAGAACGAGCTCTTCCGTGACGTCGCTCGCCGTACTGCCGGCTGTGACGCTAGGGCGATAGCTAGCAAGGAACGCCCGCCGCTGTCTATACGGAAAATAGAGCAAGACGCAAGGAGAGAATTGTTAGATATAACATATCAGCACACCAACATGAACAGAGCAGTCTCAAAGTACATGACCAGACGTTCATTTCTTACTCTCCCGTCCACCAAAATGCCGATCTTCGTGTATTTTAGTGGTGATTTTGAGGCGCTGACAATTGAAATTATACACCGCGCATTTGAGTGCACATTTGCGGCCGTTTTGAGATTCTTTCCTCACTGAGTCTTGTAATTCTGCCCGCTAATATTATCGATTATGATGAAAAGGAATCGAGCCCAGAAGGATGTATTTCTACAATTATTCTGAACTAAATTTTAGCCCTGCTGCAGCCGCGTCAAGTATATGTCGCTGTGAAAGAGGCTTAACTGAAACATCGATGCCAATTTTTAGGCAACGGGGAGTCAAACTACCCAAAATGATGGCAGGTGAATTGAGACAGCAGTACCTAGGTAGAGAGCATTTTTAGCAGGGCCCGTTCGCTGGACTTCAATGACCAGCCGCTGGTGCTCCTTCCTGCGACACAGCTAGAAGCGCGTGGCGGCACAAGATCGCCTTTTCCTCCGTGGGCGGAAGTGACAATGAACCGACGACTGGGGATAGCTGATACAGACCTTTTGCAGTAGAAGCGCTTACTTTGATGGAGCGATACAGGGACGGTGAACAACGCTTACTTTAAGGTTTTATTTTTCAGGCGGGAAAAGCTTTTGCAGAAATGGAACAGAATAGGCACACTTAGTTATGACAGTTTTGATATCAGATAGGCGTGTTCTTTCCTGGTGGGTTTAACGAATGGGCTCCTCACATAATATTCTTTCATTGTCATCAATGTGATGACAATCTCACTTTCTTCTCTCTCATTCTTTCTCTTTCGATTTTTCAGTAAGTTGTTTGCTGAACATTGGTTTGCATGTTTCCGTTTTCTCTTTGTTTTCCGGGGGCACTAACTCATGTGCGCAGCCAAGTTGCCGGGTTGCGTAATGTTGCCGCATGCATGCTTGTGCTCATTCCGCCTCTCATGTAGTCATCTGCCTGTCTGGCCCAGGTACACCTTCTTCCATGCCAGTGGAATCGTGTTCAAAAACACTTTCGTTTGGGCGAGTTCTGCATTAAATCGACTATACTTGCGCAAAAATGGGGCAGAACAGAGACGTGACGACAGGACAGAGCGTAAACTTCCAACTGGTTTTATTCTTGAGACAGGTTTGTATATATACCCGGGAGAAATTACATTCATTCACGAGTATCCGCAATATACACGTGCGCACGCAATCAGCATCACCGCGCCCAACAAAATATGATATGGCCACATTTAAACATTGCTATGAAGAACAAACCAGAGGTTCTTTCCCGCACTTAAAAGGCCGCAGATGAGGAAGATGAAAGAACTAGACTCTCAAACACATACACACAAACACACGCAAGCACGGCTGTGCGCGCGCAGACACCCATACACACCTACACGCACATATGCACACGTGCAGACGTAACATTCTTTATATAGCAAAGCCAAGTGATATCTAGGCAACTAATAACAACGCAAAAGAAACAGTCGGCCTACAGTACGACCGATACAAAGCAAGTCAAAGGGCTGAAATAATCTCATTAAAGCAAACAAAATGTGGGCAAAAGCCGCGTCAGTGATTAAGCACGCAACCATTGCTAAGCCATACGCGCGTGTCATACGGCAGATCACACATGTCCTTCTAAAAAGGTGGTTTCTTTGTTCGGAGTGCCAAAGAAGTTACACTGATACATTAGTCACCGGTGTTCCTTATCAGAAAGGAATCATTCTCTCGCCACTTTGATTCTGACACGTGGTAGAATAGTAGTGCCCCTACACAGTAGTTTTCTTATGTCAGTCACTGTATAATCATGCAGGTCGCCTCTCTTGTAGTTTTGTAGCGGTAGCTACATTACGGTAGCATTTCGAGCCTTCAGCGTGGCGGTGGCGGGGCGGCCACCCTGTGGCTGCGCCGCCACCGCCATGCTGTCACGTGGTTGGTCACGCGGTGCGGAGCAGCTGCCGGTGGTGCGGCACCTTGGCTGATAGCGTGGTTCGTCACGTGACCAAGTTCCACTCTGCCAGCGCTAGCTATCGCTTCACTCCAGCTTTAACGAAAGCTAAACCACCGCCAATTTTTTTACATTCTTTTTGCGTTCATTCAGTAAATCGTTGACACACCTTCCGGCCTGTCCGATGTATATGCACCCACAAGGAACAGGCAGGCTGCATACGACGTTGGTGAAGCATTCAACGTACTGTTTTTCGTGCCTCTTTTCACATTCAACGCGTTTCTTGGGTAGGGCTGTGGAGATGCTGGATGGCTTAGTAGGCGCATAAAATAAGGTGTATCGCAAGAAATGAGTATGAAATGGTAACAGAACATACCAAAGGTGCGGTGGCAAGAAATAAATGAAAACAGTACACTGCAAACACAACAGATACATAAGTTCACTTGACATTAATTCCTGTTAGGAACGAGGTCAATGACAGAGACGTTAATATTCTAAGGATTCAGCTCCATTTTTCTACTTTTCGCAGAAAAAAAGTGCATTTGAAGATATTAGTACGGGCGAAGTGTGGCTTAATGTAAAGGTTATGATGACTCCTGCTTGATCAGAGAATATCTGGAAAAATATAGAGACCACGTGACACGCGATAAGAAGGATTGACGATGTAATGCAGGAATTTCAGTGACTCGATGTTACGCCCCATGGATCGATGGGTTAGGCTCATAAAATACAAGTCACAAGTAGGTGAAAGATGTCGATCATAGCGATTATGTATGAACCTGATTCATTTCCTTTAAATGCCTTCAATGAGGTTAATGTCGCAATATTTGTCAGGGTTCCAAAAAGATGATGCATAATCTAGTACCGGACAGAATAAAGGTTTATACATTAATAACTTCGTCTCTTCTGGAGTTTCTGAAGTTCGTCTCAGAAGTTGCGGCTAAGTACCAAATCTTTATAAGCGCTTTAGTGCAAATTAAATGAATACATTTCGACCAGGACCCGTTAGATGTAAATAAGACGCCAAGATACTTCCAAAACCTTGCGCAGTGATGCGTCATTGAAAGAGTAAGTAAACAGTAAGCGACATGGGCTGTTAGTGAAAGACATCACATTAGCTTTAGTAAAATTTAGTTTCATTGGCCAGGTACTGAACCAAGAACAAAACCTCGAATATGAAGGATTTATTTTCAGGTGATCTGGTGTGTTAATTATCTGATATAATACGCAGTCATCCGCATTGAAGAATATGTGGGAGGTGGCACTGTGAGGTAAGCCATTAATGTAATGCAACTGTGGTTTCCGGTGGCGCCCGTACAGACGCCGAAAGTTTGGGACGCTCTCGCGCCTTCAATCTGGGGCTTGCAGAACAGCTCTTGTCTTTGTGTCTGCCTTTTGTCTTCTCTGAACTCCCCTGTTTTCGTTAAAGCTGCGGAATGCCGAGATCTCTTTGGAGGAGCGTGCTTTCGCATGTTATGAGAACCAAGAAGACATTTTGACATTTTCGCCTGAAGTCTGTCATCGTATCTTCCAGGCATATATCAGCCTGGATCGACGCGAACGGGCAGAACGCATTCTGCAGTTCCCAATACAGATGCCAACGAGTCAGTCATGATGTAAGTAGAGGACATGAAGATCTTTCGACGAGCTGATCCGGCCATGTCTGAAGATAAAAACAGCGCCACCTGATGCGTGGGGTTAAGGGATGCGTGGTTAAGGAGCAGCTTTTTTCTAATCTTGTCCAAAGCCCACCAGATACTGCTGGCGCAGTTTTAACCATGGCGATCCCAACGGACAAAGTTCTCCGCCAGCGCTTGGCTACCTATGACAGACCAGCCTTTGCCGCAACTGCTGCCGAGCCTGTTCCAGCCGTCGCAGGAAACAGCGACATCCGCCGTGATCTTATTCGCCCCATTGTACGCGAAGAACTTCAGAAGGTATGTGGCGAGTCCCACCCAGTTGGTAGTTCTCTCGGTAATGTCATCCGCGGAGAGGTTCAACAGGTCGTGCAGCCATTACTACTCGTTGCTCAAGCACCAAGTGTCCCTGGCCCTGAATGTCCTCGTCAGACTTACGCCGACGCCTTCCGAAGCCCAGCTCCAGTTCGAGCTTCGTTGTCTGCCTTACCCCAGGTGCCACTAGTACAGTGCATGCCCCTCCAGCAGCCTGCGCAGTACGCTCCACTGCAGCAGACAACGCAGTACCTGCATGCGTCCACCCCTACGAAGAACAAACATCTGGCGGACCGCCAGCAACTGGCACCTTTGCGACCACTGTGGGGAATCTGGTCACGCTTTCCGTTAGTGTCCATATCCAGAACTCCGGCTGGAGGGTTTTCCTGCTGACGGGCCTAGACCCGTGTTCGGTCAACGACCCCGTGCAATTGAAGATTACCTCGCACAACAGCGCCTTCCAAAGACACGCCAGGTCACCATCCCGCTTGGTCGCTCGCTAAGCCCCCGCCGGGGAAACAAATTCGAATAACCTCCGGGCTCGAGGCCGCTAAAAATCGATGTGATGAAGTCTCCCAAATTTGAGCTGACAGATTTTACAGCAGCGACGACAGTATCTGACTTACTAGACCGGCTGCCGCTTGATATCTCTGTTTGTATTGATGGTCACAACGTCAGCGCCTTGGTGGACACCGAAGCAGACTTCGAACTTAAGTGGGAAAATGGCCAAGCTTCTTGAGACGGCTATAACACCATGGTCTAGCACACAGATGAGCGCGGCTGGTAGGGTATGTGTTTACTGCTATTGAACAGTGCACAGCTGGAATCAAAATTCGTATGTCTACGTTTGTTTCAGCTACGTCGTTCCCCGGGAATGTTCTCGTGATTTGATCATTGTTGACGACGACCGGCGGGAATACGGTGTCTTCATCGACCTCGGTGCACTCGGCGCCATCATCGAGGCAATCAGGACTGAAGTCAAGGACATGCTTAGTGATGGTGTTTATCAGCTGTCTAAGAGTCCATGGTCGTCGCCGGTGGTGCTGGTTAAGAACAAGGATGGCGCGTTATGCTTTTGCATCGATTACATGAACGTGAATGACATCACACAAAAAAGGACGCATATCCACTGCCCCACATCGACGACTCCCTCGATCGGCTTTGCAACACCAAGTCCTTCACCTCTATTGATTTACAAAGCGGTTTCTGGCTGATGGAGGTAGTCGAACGAATCCGAGAAAACGCTGCCTTTGTCTCACCCAGTGGCTTGTATGAATTTAAGGTGTCTCCTTTCGGTATGTGTTCTACAGCATGGAACCCCTCCACACGCAATCTCTTATCGTGGCCAGGTATTTATTTATTTATTTATTTCCTTGTTTATATGAGAGATACTGCACTCTCGGAAGACAAAGCAGGTGGGAGCATATAGATACAAATTTTAACATACTAGTGCTCTCACAACCATACTTGTAACGTGAGCTTGGTTCAAGGGAAGCATGCGCTAAAAAAATGGCATGCACAACGGCTTATCAAGAGCACAAAAACACATCATGAAAACAAAATTATGATAAGATTATATATTCGCAACAAGGGCTTACGACCGAACGCGATAAATACAGTAAAAAGTTGAATAGGGAACTACGCTTGCGCAAAATATACACAATTATATCGCATAGAAACCTCAAGCGAACATCAAAATTGAAACATAGTGGTTAAAGCACACTCAAAATTTTCCGAAGAAAAAATTGTTGGAGGCAGATCATTCCACTCGTTTATTGTTCATGGAAACAATGAACGAATTTGTGCGCGCGCTCTATGGGAGCAAATTGTGGACGTGACGATGCCTGAATGAACGCGGTTGAAACGGCATAATATAAGTGTTTGAGCTAATATTCTGGCGCTTTCTGTAAATGGCAAATAAAAACCTAAATCGCGCAATTTTGCTTCTCATTTCAAGAGTTTGGATGTTATTATCTGTAAGGCCCTTTTAAATAGAATGCGCAGCCTCATATTTAATAAATATAGAATGAACTGCGTGTCTTTAAACCATTTCCAGCAATTTTTGTCTTTTATGTAGAAGTGATATCACACCACTGAACCGTACCCGAATTTTGGTATAAGAAATGCTTTATGGGCTTGGAAATTTAATTCCGAGGGTGCCTGTTTTAACTTAGGTCCCAGAAAGTCAAGTTTGCGTGTAGCAGAAGCGCAAGTGTTTTTAATGTGTGTAGCCTACGAAAGGGTGTTATTAAGTGCAATTCCCAGCTATTTATATTCGTTAACTTCCTTTACAGGGTTGCATTAACTTGGTATGAAAAGAGCCAGGGACGTTTTTTTTTTGTGACACTAAGCATCACTGTTTTTTCGGAGTTTAATGTCATACCCGACTTCGCACACCATTCATAATTTTTGCCAAACCGGTACATAAGTTTTTCTGATCATTTTCGCATGTTATAAGCTTATAAGGAAGGTAATCATCTGCAAACAGGCGGATGTTAACATTAGAATGAATTTCAGTAGTTATTTCATTAACGTATATTAAGAAAAGATTAGGCCCTAAAACCCTTCCCTGGGGAACTCCCGATGAAACTGGCAGCGTATTGGACGAATTCCCTCTTATATCAACAAACTGGGTGCTATTTGAAAGGTACGCGTTTATTCAATTTGTTATGAATGGAGGAACACCGAAAAGCTCAAGTTTAGTCAAAAGCTTGCTGATAGGGACAGGATCGAAGGCCTTGCTAATGTCAAGGAGAATGAGGTCTGCCTGGCCAGATGAATCAAGAATTTTAGCGACATCATGGACTGTGGTTACATGTTGACTGCACGTTGATAATGCCTTTCGAAATCCGTGCTGAAAGAGACAAGAGTTATGGCATTGAAGAAAATTGGTGAGAAAATATGCAATGATGTGTTCCAATAATTAACAACACGTAGAGGCTAAAGATATAGACCGGTAGTTTTCCATCAAGAGACGGTCACCTTTCTTGTGAATGGCTATAACACCAGCAACACACCAATCATCCGGTACAACTGCAGCACATAATAAGAAGCGAAAAATGACCACTAATATATGGGACACTGATTCGGCATAACGGCGAAGGAAGGAACCTGGAATGCTATCAGCGCCTCCAGCAGATTTTTCCTTAAGATTTAGTACCAGTGTCAAAACACCTTCAAGCGTGTTAAGGACCGTCTCATGAATTTATGGTCAAGACATGTTGGCTGTCTCATCCTTGTGGGAGTACACGAAATGAAAATTATTGTTAAATGAAATTAATTGTTGAATGAAAGCAACAGATGCGCGCCATTTTATTGACTGGCACCGTTTCGTCGCGTTCCAGCCCGGTGCCGAAGTGTGCGCGCGACCGCCGCCCAGGCTTGTCAGAAAAGCTTCTCAACCGCTACTTTGGACCGTACAGAGTGTTGCGCCGCATATCAGATATTACTTACGAGGTTGTTCCTGACGGTACTGGGCCAAGTTCCAGTCGTCAGCTCCCGTCTCACTTAGTGCAAGTACTTCGCATGAAGCCGTATTTCAACCACTGAAGGCCGTACCTCACATCAGGAACATTTTTTTTTCTGTGGACATGAGCTTTTTTTTTTTAGAGAGGGCGAGTAATGCCAGCTGGTGGGTTCCGGTGGCGCCCGAAAGACTACGAAGCTGGGGACGTTATCGAGCTCTTCGATCTTAGTCTTACAGAACAGCTCTTGTCTCTGTGTCAGCCCTTTTACTTTTGTGAACTCTCCTCTTTTCGTGACAGTATATTAAGCATAACAACGGACCAAGCACCGACAACTGAGGGACACCAGATGGCACGTCGACGGAACAAGAGTTAGTTGAGTTATAGTAAACAAATTGTGACCGGTCTGAGGAAAACAATCCCCACTGACGAAGCGAGAATTTTTCAATTTCTCGTTAAATCTGCATAAGAGATTATAATGTATTAAAATGTCGAAAGTCAGAAAAATCAATAAATATAGCGTCCACTTGGGAATCGATATTTACCGAGTAGAAAATGTCGCTCGCAAATTCAACTAATTGTATTGCTGTGCTGACACCTTTCCTAAAGCTGTGATGAAAATTAAAAAGCGTGTTATTAGATTCCAAAATTCTATGATCTGTAAATGGATTTATACCCTCCAACATCTTACTTGGATAAGACGTTAATGAAATAGGTCTGTAGTCAAGAGCTTCTTATTACCGGACTTGAATAATGAAAGTACCATGACCAGCTGTCATTATGATGGTACTGTGCCAGTGTTGAGCCACTCACGAATTTCCGCGGTTAGATAACGAGAAGTCCAGTACGAATAAAGCACGGGAAACGAATTTTGTATTCCACCTGAGATGTTCGATTTTTTGTCCAATATCAGTGTTAGCTTAAGTACAACATGCTCACTAATCGTAATCTCAGTAATCGAAGTTGCTGCATTGTGAGGGACAAAGGCTGAAACTTCATCGGTGTGAGATGAAAATACAGATTGAAAATAGGTATCAAACGCATTAGCTATATTTAATGGGTCGTTAGCTGCTTCATTATTGACGATGACAGACGAAGATGCAGACTCTATTGGTAAGGCAGTCAAAATTTTCCGGGACAGGTTTTAAGAAGGCTTCATAGCTATAGATTGAAAAAATTATCTTTAGCTGAATTAGTTATCATTCGAAGTTCCTCCTTTACCCCTTTAATCATGACAACATTTATTGGATGGGATAAACTTTTTGAGCATCTGAAGCGCTGAAGAAGGCGTGATGCACGCAAAATGTCAGGATCATCCAAGGCAAGTTGATATTTGTTCTTCGTTTTAGCTAGCAAAGTGTTGTGTGCAGTTACTAACAATGTTTTCAAAATAGCTGACTAATTCATCGGTGTAGCAAATGTGGCGAAGCATGAGAAATTTTTCAGAACCATCAGCAAGACTGTTGATGTTAGCGACGTCATCAGAACGAGTGAAATCAGGGAACATGGCGAAGGTGGAAAGCGGTACAAAACAGGAAATTTCAGAAAGCCGTCACCGCCTTGTGGTCCGAAATCCCATCCACAATTTCACAACAAAAACCGTGATGATAACTATTCGATCCAACGAAAACCAAATCAAGCAGTGAATCACCTCTCTTAGCTCCGTCGACTTTGTGTAAAAGACCGAATAGCAAGAAAACGTTTGCCAGTTCACGACGTATGCAAGATTACCGACAAGAGAAAGAAAACGATGGCCAGTTAATGCCTGTAGCGTTGAATTCACCGATAAGAGTCAGAGAGATTAAACGCTTGGGTGCTCAAGTAATCAATAAGAATGTGCAAATTTCGACGCATGAACCAGGTGGACGATAAAAAACACTGCCGCGAATCTTAATATTAATGCAGTTCACATTCGAATGGGCGCCTTCGCAGCTTGGTCCGTCGATATGGAGGACGAGCTGGCCAGCGCTATCCTAGCCGCCAGAGCCGCCACTCATGTGACGCCACAGTTAATACTACTCATACATTTTACATTTTGTTACTTATAAAGCGCTGAGTCATGAAATGGTGCAGAATGATTGAGTCATGCCTTTCATAAGCCACAGTAGGTTACGTTTCTTAGATCATGACTACATATTCGCTTACTTAATTGTGTTCTGACGTCGCATACCAGCGTACTGCATCACCTGAATTTCGTGCTATAGACGGCAGCCGATGTACTGAGTCGTGATATGTTGCAGAGTGACTATGAGTCATGCCTATGACTATGCGTCATGACTGCGCATGCTTTGTACAAAGTCTATACACCTTACATTAAATTAATTACAAAATGCAGAGTCACAAACTTTGCAGTATTGATCACTCATGACTATGACTTTGAATTATAATTTTCATAGGTCATAGGGCGTTCGGTTTCATTCATTACTATACATGTTCGTTCACATTCGATTTGACATCTTACAGAGCGATGTCATATAGAGGGCGACGGACGCCGGCTTTTGTGCTGATAGGATGATAGGAGATATAAAGCTTCCGCCTTAAAATAAAGAGCGGCGCGAACTGTGTACCCAGCAATAACATCGGCCGTTCAGTTCCGAGTTCCTGCTACACTGGTTCTCTTTCCCTGGCGCTCCGCTGCCACCCCCTTATCACCAACATCCTCTTACTCCAGCCCCCTAAACTTGGAGAGGAAAATCTGTCTCTCTCCACTTTGCCACCTGGCAAAACTGTGGAAGATGGCAATTTATATTATTTTATGCTTATTTTATTGATTTCAATGAATTACAGTAATGAAGGTAACTTAAATTAATTCGCTGACGTTGTACATTTGTAGATTTCACTGTATAATGCAGGGCTATATGGCTAAACCAAATCTATAACAGTTCTCCTTTCAAAAATAACTTTCTTCATTCCCTGTGGTAATGTAACAGAAGACAGAGGACCCAAAGTGACATCACTGATACCGCCCGACGGCGACCTTTATTTGCATAAATTGCAATGGCAACCAGCAACCGCCATGTCATTGTGGAACGCTTCATCCAAACTGCTTCGGGCCCCTCTTCACAAGGGTGCGTCAGCATAGCTGAGATATCACTGCTGTAGTTCTGCGTTCGATGGCAACCGTAAGGCTCTGAACTCCTCGCGTGCTTCTCGCATTAGCTGGGCGTCGGTGAGCAGGTCGAGCACAGTGAGCGCGAGTATCTTGGCGGCCCTGAGCGTGGGCGGCTGGGACGTAGCGGCGTTGGCCAGGACGGCGAAGTCACGGGTGTGATTGGCCGCACAAGCAGCCCGCGACCTCTGCTTTCTTTGGCCAATGCTGAAGACGGCGTGAAGTGTGGGCACGCGGTGCGACACGTTGCCGCAGTCCGTTGACGCGCCGGAAAATTGCAGCTTTTGCACGAAGTCTTCAGCGAAGGACACTCCTGGACGAGAATGAAAAACAAATGAAAATATTCAAATATTTGAAAAGCCTTTCAAAGGACCTTTTCTGGGTGGCTGATAAACGCAATCTTGCTTGCAAGCAACCGGTTGAGTGAACGGGAGCACAAGTAATAAGAGAACAATAAAATGCGCTTCAATAAAAATTGTACCGAGGGTGCGAGTCTGGGGATGCGATAGAGCAGCGGCGGACCGGTTGAATGAAAGACAGACTATCCTCGAAGCTTTTAAAAGCCATATCAAATTAATCTGACATTAGCTGTCAGTAATCACAACCAAAAGGCGCTGCTATACAAAAGCTGCTTCCCCAGTCACCGCTACCCCCTCCCCAACCTCACCCCGCGGCAACTGGCTCACCAAGGGCATGCCCGTGTTTGCGATAGGCGCCAGCGATGGCGCTCTTGTGGATGACGTGCATGTACGGGACCACTTCTTCAATGGCTACCGTGCAGCCCGTAGCGCTGGCAGCCGCTCGGAAGCAGGCCTCCACTCTGCCTCGTAGCTGCAGCAGCTCGGCGCTGGTCTCGGTGCGGACGATGTAGTGCAACACGGTTTCCTCGGGAATTACGTTGGCGTACTTCCCCCCTTGCGCGATGACACCTGCGTGCAAGTCAGTCCTTGTTTTCAACATGAACTAGCATTATCTTTCACTCTACGCTACCTCAGAGTACCACAGTTTCAAAGTTCGGCTAAAGTAGACGCCTCAACCAAAATTAATGAGTGTAGATTTCTGTCACAAATGTCTTCATTTGCGAAAAAAAAATCTTTCCAAGCGGCCCGACCTAGAGTACATCCTATGTTTGCGCAGGATAATCAGCTATTTCCAGAACGTTATGAACATCTTTCAGCGTTTGTAACTCGTATTTGTAGCATGAATTATTACATTACATATATATTAAGCGGGTGCACTAATAACGCAAAGTTCTGCAGGGCGCTGGCAGTGAATGCTTGCGAGCACAAGGGACGCCATTCCATTTGTTACGTGCCTGGTGATCCTAGCACTAAACAAGCTCATGAACCCGATGATTCGACAGCCAGGATTATGCCACCCTGATGCAGTAATTGGCCACAGCCTCTTATATGAATAAAGCAATTAACCTTCTGTCCCTAGCCCCCAGCTGCTGCGGAGCGAATGACCAAGGTAGCGGACAGACTTTTGATGCGTCGGAAGGCGCTAATTCCCTAGCTCCGGAAAGGTTGCTATTGGAATTAGAGGTTTACAACATATAACGCCATAACATTATCCAATGAGGCTAGTCTAGAAGGGCTAATCGATTAACTAATGGGTATTAAATGTGGTTCACTAAGAGCGTTAACGGCGGGCACAGACTATGGTAACATGATTTAGTGGACAAAGGAGAAAGGAAGGAAGCAGTTGGTTTCTTGGTTAATAAGGATATAGATGGCAACATAAGAGGATTTTTATAGCATGAGCAAGAGGGTAGCAGTTATTACGTATAATAAGAGGTAAAATTGAAGGTACTGCAGACCTGCGCCTGAACTTTCAGTGATGAGCAGGAAGTCGAATGTTCCTACGAATATATAGAATCGTAAAGAGTAAAGCAAAAGCGCAGTACACTGTTGTGTTGAGTGACTTCAATGCCATGGTAGGCATGAAGTAGGCAGGTAAACAGGCTTAGGTTCTATGGCTTAGGTTCTGGAATGGCAGGGCAGAGTTCTCTGTACAGTTCGCCGAACGAAATAATTTAAGACTCATGAATAGCTTCAATAGAAAACGAGAAAACCGGAATAGGGCATGGAAGACCTCGAATGGCGAAGAATAGAAGTGAAGTAGACTTCATATTGTGTCTGCATTCAAGCATCATGCAAGATGTGGCAGTTCTCTACAAGGTAAGACGTAGTTATATAGTACAGTCAAATCTCGAATTCGCCTTGATTTCCATAAGGAGCGGAAGAAACTAGTGAAGAGGAAGCACATAAAGAGGTTTGCGGAATAAAGTAATGCAGAGAAATTTATGATGTTGCTTCAGAACGGGTATTCTGCAGTAAACGAGGAATCCGACCTTAATGTTTAAGCAATTAATGATAATCTCTCCCAAATAATACTACGGATTGCGCAACAATAACCAGCAGGACAGCTAGACAAGATACTGGTAAACTCTCTTGGGAGGAAAAACACCTGATTAATATACGCGGAAGCATGTAAGCTTCTAACCGGATAGATAGAACAGAAGTGGCAGAGCTGTCAGAGCTCATTAATAAACTTAAAGTAACGGGCAATAGGCAGTAACATAAGCACAAAACCGACCATGCTGCAAGGAATAGATGTACAGTAAAAGCGGTCAGAAGGAAACTGGACAAAGGCAAAATTCAGATGTTGATGCCAAGAGACAAAGAGAGCAATCTCTTTACCACTCTGGATAAGACAGTAAGGTAGCCGAAGAGTACAACACAGTTATGCACCTTCCTCTCTGCCAACCATGTCAGTGGGAGATGCTGTTTACAAATCACTGAGACGAAAATGACTTCGAGCAACAGCAGGCTTGCTTCCGAAATAGGAGGATTCTCGAAAAGCTATCTGCGCAGAAAGGAACCTTGCGGGAGCTATTCCTTTTCCGCATTGCTCGGGAAGAGCTACCTGGTTCTCACAAGCCCAACCAGTCGCTTGTTGCAAAAGCACCAACAGCTTCGAATGCAACCGTATTGCCAACACATTACGTAATTAGGTGTCTCTGGGATTTCTTTAAGCACATTAGTTCCTCGTCCACCATTCCTCTCAAGTGCGTTCTCCTCGAGAGGAGCGTTTCGCAGCAGCCGCAGCAGTCAAGAGGAATTTGGCAGAGGCAAAATCAGATATGCGCACTAACAGGCAACAGGGACAAATTGAATTCCAGATCGTTAAGGTAGCCAGAATTACTAGACATATCTGTGCAGTAATCGCAATAATCAGGCAAATGACAAAAGATGCAGTAGAACACAGAAATTGGACATTCCGTCGACAATCATATAGAAAGTAAACAATGCCTTAGAAGCAATACAAAAGGGGAAAGCAGCCGCTGAGGATTAAGTAACGACATATGTATTGAAGGATGGTTCAGAGATTGTGGTATAAAAGCTGGCTACCCTGTGTACGCAAGGGCTCATAACATCGAATCGTTGGAATGGCGCTCACATATTTTTAATTTATAAGGAAAGGGACGTCAAGGACTTTATAGTCTACAGACCGATCAGCTTAATTGCAACAGTATACAGTGTGTTTACTATGCAAATCGGGCATGGAATCAGAGCAATCTTTAGTCAACCAAAGAAACATGTTTTCTACCTGAAAGCATAATCATCAACAGACAATATCCACACCATCAGTCAGGTAATAAAGAAATGCTCACAATACACCGAGATCCTGTATTGTCACGCAGTGAATAGGTTACAAGAAAGCATTTCATTAAGTGAAACTTCACCAGACTGCAGGCATTGCGTATCCTGAGTGGAGAAGAGCGATATATAAAAGTACTGTAAATATCTGTAATGGCTGCAGAGACACCACAGCACTACACCGAGAAAGTGATAAGTACCAAATCAGCAAAGGTGTCAGGAAGGTCGACACGATCTCAGTTCCATTCAAGTCTTGTTTACAGGAGGCGTTCAGAGGTCTATACTGGGAAGAGTTGCGGATAGAAGTGTCGCCCGACGTAGGATATGCGTATGGCAACTGCGATGGAGACTCAGGGTGGTAGAGTCACCTTTGTGTGGTACTATAGTGTTCTAGAAGGGGGTAGTGGGTTGAGGGAGAGCCCGCGGGTGCGCCATCGCACGTCGATAGCGCGAGATGGCGCCACCAGAGCACCGGCTGTAAAGAACCCGCGACATACCCGCGATACGCGCTGCATTCGCAGCGCCGAGAAAGCTGTGTGCATCTGGTGTAACACCGAAAATCGGACGTCTGCAGCTCCAATGCATTTTTTTTAAAACCTACCTCTCAAGGCAAAGAGACCGGAAAAGGTGGAAAGGCGGACATGCCATAAGTTTGTGCGAAGATAAAGCCGACCCGACGAGAGCAGAGACAGAGCCGCCGTACGACGATCCGGTTGCATTTCTGAACGCAGAGCTCACAAAAAGGGCTGAAGTAAAATTGTGGATGAGCAAATCGCTTAATTTTCCATCAAAATTTTCGATGCACGTCCATACGCAATCACATTCACTGTTAAAGTCAGCTAAACAATTGCAGCACGCGTACTTACGCATTCTGAACAGAGAGAACCCGAATCTACAAGGCTTTATTTCATCAAGTTCAGCTTTTATTTTGCAAAGTGCACGTTCACTGAAATCTAGAGAGATAATTCCTGCTACGGTGATGCCATTAGTAGGCGGTCACGGCGGTTCCTACAATGCGCGAAATTTCGTAATAAACATGTAAAAAAGAAAGTAGGGGAACTAACGGCAGCAAACAAGTTTATTGGTACAATAAACTGGCAGCCACCTCTTTTTCAAGGCACTACTTACGGCTGCTACGAGAGAGGCACTATAGACAACGCTTATCTTCGTGAACAATTTCTTTTGCCGCCGTTCTTGCTACGATTGGTTCAGCCCTTTTACATAAAAATGCAGCCTTGTCAGCACATAGAACTTCGTCAACTCTGTTGTGAGCGCATCTGCCTGCTGGCTGCAACCTAAGGCATAACGAAAATTTGCCTTCACAAGCAGCATTAAATCTACTATGCTGTCACAGCAGAGTTTCTTGCGACTGAAGAAAACAGGGAATATATTCTCTAACTTCTTCACTGCCTGGAAAAGTTCTTGCGAAGGATAGAAACACTCTCCCTTGTCAAATATCACTGTGAACTAAGAATTTCTGCCTTCCTTATTGGAGTTTTCCAACAGAAAGCTTTGCAGTGCTTGCATTAATAACGTTTAAGAAACTTTAGGGCAACATACCCTGCCATATAACGTATAAGCCGGTCGTCGCTCTTCTGCTCTACGTACTCTCTGTGCTCAGCAGAAATACTCTGAAGCATGCGCTCGGATGAAGCTAGGTTGCCTTTTTCGATGAGCTGGTCGATTGCAGCAACCCTGTCTCCTTTAACAGGAGCATCGCACGCACCCTGGAGAGAACTTATTTCTCCACTAAATCTATTAAGGTCAGCATTTCCTGAGCGCGCTGTCTTGGCAAGATAGTAAAACGAAAAGCTGTTGACGACAATTAGAAACTGTGTGGGGGTTGGGTGATCGTTGGACCCGCAGGATTGCCTGATTATGCCAAATATATTTTCCAATGGATCCTGGCTCAATCTGGATGTCATGATGTACTTAATCCCTGGCTAGCAATTCGGCGTCTTTCTTCATCTTTTGGCACGGTAAACAACAACGGCTGCTTTCCTTTAGTCCACTTGTAGCCGGTTTGACACCCGGGAGCTAAGCAGCGTCGTTGCTGTTGACGGTTCGGCGTTCCTACGTTTCACGAATGAAGAAGGCAGCCGGTGAACAAACTAAAATGATGAGCTGAAAAACGAAGAACAGCCAAAGCAGCAAACGATGCGTCAACAAACGTGCGAAAGGCAGCACATGGGCACCACCAACATCCAGCCCAGGCGACTACAGCGCCGCCGCTAACATCCGGGTCCCGTCCGCACTCGCGGCCTCGCCGCAATGCATATGGCGCGCCGGCTGCTGAACCCACTACCCCCTTCTAGAACACCATAGTGGTACATCAGGTACACCGTGTAAAACCCGTTTCCCCCCCTCCGTCTTGACTCGGCCGTCCATCTTCACCATCATAAGCTCCCTCTTGGGGGAAGCGGCAGCAGCGATGGGGGCATCATGTAGACGGCTACGCGGCACTCCGCGTAGCTGGGAAGAGTCACCATGGATCCGACCAGCGTCGCGAGAGGTTGTGGAGGCGTGATCTTGTCGCCTCCCTCGGCAGACGCGGGGGAAGATCCTGCGCCCTGCCGATGGACTTCTGGTTCCGGGTAGCGAAGCGAATACAGCAAATGCGCTCTTTCGCCGCATTTCCCGGCAAGTGCCCGGGATGGCATTGCCCCAGGAAAGCGGCGCGCACGGGAAGACCCGGCCGCTATTCTCATCGTGCGTAACGTTTTTCTGCTCATACCGCCGAAGTCGCATCATTACCCCAGCCAGTAATTCGGAAACCCTTAGCCTTCGTCTTCCAAGGAATGTCTCGCTGATGTTTTATAGATAGCTGGCGCGCTCTGTGCAATATTTTCAAGTATAATAAAAAGCATGTGTGTGCTAAGGTCTTGTAGTCCCTCCCTGTGTTCCAATCGAGCACGAACCCCTCCGCGGTTAGCGAGCGAGAATGCAGCATCCGCGGAGTGGCAGTGCAGGGTACAAGACTGTCCCCATAATACCACACTGGCAGCCCAAGGAGTGGCAAGCGCTTGGTACGAGAGACGATATTCAGTTCTGTTCGAGGAATTCCCGCCCGGACTTTAACAGCTTTCGGCCTGACCCGAAATCGGAGTTGCAAGCAAGGGTAATATGATATCTTTACAACGAGGTGAGCGGAATAGCCGCATGAAAAAATTGCAATGCATGCTAAGCTCTTATTCAGCAAATTTTTCTAGACAGCTTCGGAATGTACTGCCATAAGGTCAGCACATGGTCAGCAAGAGATACAAAGCAGTGACAGGGGGCGCATGCTCACAACGTCTGCCTCCTTTCTTTGTTGTTATCACCTTGCCCCATCAGGTACCAGACCAAGCCAAACGTCACGGGTTGCAGAAAAATCTAAGCGGCCAGCAGTCTTCTATGAAAGCCCAATAAACTTTGGGCCAGGAAAAACAGTCCTCTTCTGTTTTTGTTGTTCTTCGCATACCCGCCGTTTCGCAGTAAATATGGTTACACGTGGCGTGTGCTAACCGGAGCTCGAAATTCATGGCCTAGACCTCTAAGCAGCTTGCCGGCTTAGAAAAACCCCACAACACCAGACGAGGACAAGGCGGTACGAGTATGGGATATGCTTTCAACGCCCGCAAAGCAAGCACGACGACTCTACGTGAGACGCAAGAGCCGGAATCGGCGCGTAACAAGCACGTTTCATTGCGCAACCAGTGATTTGCGGGGGCGCAACCATTGCGCCCCCGCAAATCTATTCGAAGGAGCAAATGCAGGCAAACTACTCCGAGTTGCTAGAACCTTACTTCGATCCCAATAGAATCACTGATGACACTCGCGAACGCGCAATTCTCATCGCATGTCTCAGCCCAGAGATATGCGGGCGTCTTCGAAGTTGACTAACGCAGAAAAAGCAGCGGGACGAACCCTATGACGCCATCACCTAACTGCTCTAGCAGCCCCTGAACCCAACAACGTTTGAAGTTTATGAAACGTACCGGCTCCAAAACCGCGTACAGAACACCGGCGAGAAGGTAGGTGCATACCTGACGGAACATCGTAAACTCGTGGACAACCATGGTTTCTGTGGTGCGTTAGAACGGAGCCTCAAGATAGACTGATAACCAGGTTGCTAGAAGATATAGTTCAACGTGCACTGCTGTCTCAGCTGACGTAGCTTACTCTCCAATAAGCGATAGATATCGCCTCGTCAGCGGAACTGGCGATGCAAAAATGTTTCAGCGTCTACCCCACATGAACGCCTCGAAATCGGCAAGCGAGCTCAATGCCATAGCGTTTAACAACTAAACAAATCCACAGTTCAGGTCAGGAGCGCAGAAGTAGAGACGCCGCGACCGCTCATTCGCTGCGGCGATTGCTCACACGATGCATCCAAATCTCCGCATAAAATGTCTACCTGCTATACGTGTCACAAGTAGGGACATTCAACCCCATGGTGTTTCGGCGGCGGATAACCAAGAAAGCCAGTGAAATTTCAGTCTAACGTGATCAGTGTCGAAGCTTGGCAGAGCAGCTGTACTGACTTTCTTCACATTTTCACAGTACCGACTGAAGGTACTGTGATCAAACCGGCCTACATGATGATGAGAGGGGGCCAGTGGAGCACGATGTGAAGATTACTACTGATTCGCCGCCGTCCGTAACCCTAGAAGAAACACACCACTGTCATGCCAAGCGGTGGCCAGCCCTGAAGCTTACAGACAAAGAGCTACCTGTCCGCGGGATTCTTCACATAACAGCACAGCTCCGTGGATACAAATTAACTGCTTAATTGCACGTGGTGCAGTTCCCTGAGTCTGCACTATGTGGTAGAGATGTGATCCAAGGGCTACATATGCCACATGACCAGGAAGAAGGCATAGTCCTGACTCCAAATAGTAAAGTCCTAACTGTCACAGAACAACTGAAAGATAACTTCAAAGACCTCTTCGAAACCGCAGCAGGTCTGATGAATTCACCACCCGCTAGCATTACTATGAAGAAAAATATTACTCCTAGGCTTTTAAAAGCCCATTCACTACGCTACGCGATACGCGAAACAGTGGGAATGGAAATAGGCAGAATGCGCCAGAAAGAGATTCTGTATCCTGTGAGCCACACCTATTGGGCAACATCAGTTGTTCAAGTGGTAAAAGTGGACGGAATCTTCAGAATCTTGGAGATTTCAAGGTCACAGTCAACCGCGAGATTGACAGGGATCAGTATGAGCTTCCAGAAACGGAAGACATTTTCGCCACTCTCAATGATGGTCACTGGTTTTCAATGTTGGATCTATGCGAAGACTACACTGCCACATACCACTGGGCGAGCAAGCAAACAAAGTGTATTGAACACCCGCAAAGACCTATTTGCTTACTGTAGGCTACCATATGACACTGCATCAGCTCCGACCATAATTCAAGGGAAGAATGAAGCGATTTTTAGAATGATCGCCGCTGAGTTCGGGACCAGAGTTCGGGAGCCCTGAGGGTAAACGATGCGAGAGACGTTGTCTCACGGAACGTTCAGTTCCTCAGGTTGCCAAGGAGTCTCATGGTCGGCAGAAAAACCTGGAAACGCCATAAGGAGATAGTTCACATCACCGACAACAACACAGTGTATGTACGTAGGTTAGGTGGCAAAGTAAATCTTGTGGATCCGTTCCGGCGCATAGGCGAAGTTCGTGCACAGGTGATACAAGAGCGTTTATGGTTTATGGTTTATGGGGGTTTAACGTCCCAAAGTGACTCAGGCTATGAGGGACGCCGTAGTGAAGGGCTCCGGAAATTTCGACCACCTGGGGTTCTTTTACGTGCACTTACATCGCACAGCACACGGGCCTCTAGAATTTCGCTTCCATCGAAATTCGACCGCCGCGGCCAGGATCGAGCCCGCGTCATTCAAGAGAGTAGCTCTGCCGCATGATAAGCCTTGTGTAACGCAAGAGAGGTGCAGCGGTGACCGAACGGCACAAATCTGATGCACCACTAGCTGTGTTGCGTCCCGTCGTTTGAAGCAGCACTGAAGATGTATAGGACGGGTCTTCTTGGGGAAGAAGGTGTGCCGCCATGTTACCAGCGACTCCAAAGTGAGCTGGCAGCTACTGCAAGAAAAGTGTAATATCTTTTAACTGTAGTTTCCTGAGCCAGGTTACAGACCAGAGGAAAAATTTATCAACAGAAGTATATCGTTGCAGCTACCTTAGTCCAAACTTGGAGTCGGACAGAATGACGGCTCTCTGCGGCTTGCACGAAGACTGACGTTTAAGCGACTTTTCAGTGGCAGATGGTCCCACCGACGTTGACGGTACTAATCTTTGAAGGCTCCCAAGATGTAGCAAGGTGAGGCACTACAAATGCGACTGGACGTGATTGCTCAACCCTGTTCACAGAACCATCAGTGTAAACTTGCAGGTGGCCCCCGTAGACGATGTTCCGATATTCAACAATCAACGGTCTTTCTTTCGCCAGAGGCAGCGATTGTTTTGAGCTCAGGCCTCTGATGTCGAGGCGGCAGTGAATGTCGTCATAAAATCATGGCGGATCCTGCTGACACTTGTGTTCCGTGGAAGATCAATCTACTCTGCTTAGGATGTGAAGTCCCAGCACAGTCTTCAGGCATTTCCTTCGGGTGATCTCAAGGCGCTTATAACAGCAGTCTGATGACGGCATAAAATACAGTGAGTAAAGAATTTTGCGCCTGGATCGCCTATCGTAAATCAGTCTCTCCATTAACTTTCAGACGCACAAGGTGATCAACGCTGGTTTGTACGAGAAGAGATCCGCTTCATCTTTCTGGTGTTTCGAAACAGGCATCACTTCCGCATGTCACACCTGCGAAGCTGTTCACTGCGTTGAGCGTTGGCAGCGAGAAGGAAACAATGTTGGGCACCTCACTCTTCCATGTCAGCCGTGAGTCAAGGATGATGCCCAGGAAACTCGCGTGGCATGCCTGATGAACTTGGGCTCCTTAAATTCGTAGGTCTAAGCCCCAGCAGCGACGCCTTTCTTACGGGATCAGCAGAAGGCAGGACTTTTTCCTGACAGGGAGTACCTAATGTGGCCGAATGGGTGTGAATTGCAAAAAGCCGCTTGTGTGATCGCCGGTAAATGCCTCAGCTGGTAAACCGATACCAACAAGCAGCTGTCATCAGCGTAAATCGACATCACAGTGGTGTACGGCCATATCTTCGGGCGTACCTCAGAGCCGCCATAGCAATGTTAAAGAACAGCGGCAATAATACCCTTCCTTGTGGTGCTCCTTGAGACACTGTCCTCGTGCGGCTAAATATCTTACCAAGATGTACTTGTGTCCTATGGTCGCAGAGAAATATTTGAACGAAACGAATATTGCGCCATGTCACTTTCATGCAATGTACCTTAGTGTCAAAGACTTCTGCAAGGACACAGTCAGTGGCCTTGGACAGGTACTGGAACAAGGCAAGGGTAGAAGGGCCGTTTCTGTTATTGTGCTCAATGTATCTTACCAAACATAAAATGTTATCCTGCGCTCTGAGACGGGAACGAAACCCAGTCATATATATATTGTCAAGAAACGCTTTGATTCTGCCCATCAGGACTGTCGGTCGTAAATCAGTTTCTTCATTAACTTTGAGACGCACGAGAAAAACGGCATGGGTCTGTAAGAGAAAATATCCGCTCTATCTTTCTGGCGTTTTACGCACGCACCGCCCCCGCTGAAGGAATGTTTGCCGTTTCCCAAACTTCATTAAAGAAACAGCACGTGCCGCGGAAGCTGTCTATGGAATGCACGTGAAGGTAACATGGCGCAATATTCGTTTTGTTCGGATATTTCTCTGCGACCGTAGGACGCAAGCACACCTTGGTAAGGCGTTCAGCCGCATGAAGACAGCGTGTCGACCATTACGCAACTGCTCTCATGTACCCATGACCTTGCTTTAGCTATAGACAAGCGCCAAAAAATTAATGCAATTTACCTAGAAGTGTCGAAAGCATTCCATCGTGTACCGCACGCATTACTTCTAAATAATGTGCGAAAAGCAGGAATTCTTGAAAACGTGGTCCTTGGTGTTAAAGCCTATCTAGCAAACCGCACCTGGCATGCTCAGTGTGCATGTGTCCATTCAGATGAGGTGCAAGTATAATCTCGTGTACCGCAAGGAGTCTTTGCTCGGAGCCTTGCTGTTTTTTTATTTATGTAAATGACATTGCTAAAAATGTCGATGAATTTCTTGTTGTTAAACTATATGCACACGATTTTCGAATCTACAGTGCTGTTAAAGATAACCACAGCCAGAACCCACTCAATGAGAACCTCTGTAAACTTGGGGACTGGTGCGAACGGCGTGGGATGCAAATTAATTTTCGGAAAACAGTCTCTATGTCAGTCACAAGGGAAACAAAACATTGTCCTATTCCGATGACGTTGTAGATCAGCATATTCATTCAGTCTCGTCTGTGAAGTACTTAGACTTAACAATTAAAAATTACCTTAGTTGGTACGAGCACATCAATAACATTTCTGCCAAAGCATTTCCTACAATCTGTTTCCTGAGCAGAAAACTAAGGAGTGCCCTGTCAAATGCAGACATGGAAGCATACCGTACATTTTCGCCCAGTTCTCGTGTATGGATTCATTGTTTGGAACCTTATTTAACTAACGATATTACTAAGGTAGAGCGCGTTCAGCGTCTCCCTACCCGATTTATATTATTCGATTATAGAACGTCCTCCTAAGTCAACAACATATTAAACAAGCTTAAACTAGAACCGCTTCATGTACGGCGGCAGATTGCCAGACTGAGTTTCTTTCTTTATTGTACTTCAAGAAAACTGGCCTATCACGTGACCAATGTGTTTTTTTACTAGCACTTCGGTACGTGAGGCTGAATCATTCTGCAGTAATCAGGCCATATTTTGTACGGACAAGAGTATTTCAAAACTCATTATTCCTCCACACGATCTAACAGTGCAACTATTTCCCTTCCTCAATTGTTGAATGTTCTGACACGAAAAACTTCAAAACGTGAGACGTGAAAAAGCTCATTGTAAGAGTTGTTATCGATATACTGTAATGCCCTCCTGCTTGGGCAGCACCAGTAGCCAACAATATTTCTAAACAAATAAAAATAACAATGGTGGCCATCCGGCGGGCTTCTGCTAAACGCGATACGGGTAGCGAATTCTTGGCCGCGAGAAAGCGTGTTAAAGTAAAATGAAATGAGGGACCTTAAAAGAAAAGCAAGCCAAGACGCTAGCTAAGGCGTACCTCTTCTCAACCATCTTCGAAAGGCGATCATTTGTGTCTGGCGAGCAAATTGCCTCTGGGGACAAAGTTTAAGGACTAACAAATGACTATCCAAGCACCGAAAGGGGGGATTCCGGTATTTAGATTGCGAAAAAAAAATTGCGGAAAAGTAGTTTTTTCAAACAGCGGTTTTTTGAATTACATATCATCTTAGTTGAGGGTTCGACGGAAACCCGTCTGGCGAGGGAAATTCAGCATATCCAGAAACGAACACTCGCCAAAGTCATAAAAGAAAAAAAAACGTAAAAGCATTGACGTTTCGGCACCACTACGGGTGCCTTGTTCACAACAGAATGAAAACGTGATGGGCTGCTGCTTATGTAGCTACATAAGCAGCAGCCCATTTCGTTTTCATCTTATTGTAAACAAGGCACCCGTAGTGGTGCCGAAACGTCAATGCTTTTACGTTTTTTTCTTTTATGACTTTGGCGAGTGTTCGTTTTTGGATATGCTACATATCATCATCATCAGCAGCAGCAGCCTGATTACGCCCACTGAAGGAGAAAGGCCTCTCCTGTACCTTTTCAATTAACCATGTCCTGTGCCAGTCACAGCCTCCGTATCCCCGTAAACTTCCTTATCTCCTCCGTCCACTTAACTTTCTCCCGCCCCCCGCTGCGCTTGCGTTCCCTTGAAATCCGGTCTGCTACACTCAAGGACCATCAGTTATCTTGCCTTCACATTACATGTTCCGCCAAAGCCCACTTAATTCTCTTGATTTCGGCAAGGATGTCGTTAACCCTTGTTCGATCCCCTACCTACTCTGCCCTCTTCCTATCCCTTAATATTACACCTATCATTTTTCTTTCCATACTTCGCTGCGCTCTCCTTAACTTAAGCCGAATCCTTCTCGATAGCCTCCACGTTTCTGCCCCATAGGTGAGTACCGGTAAGGTAGAGCTGTAGTATACTTTTGCCTTGAGGAATATTGGTAAATGCCTTTCATGATCTGAGAGAACCTGACAAATGCCCTCTTCCCAATTCTTATCCTTCTAGTTATTTTCCTCTCGTGATCCAAATCTGCAGTCTCTACCTGCACTTAGTAGACATATTCCCTTCCCACTTCCAGCCCCTCGTTATGCGTTGTAAGCTGCTTTTCCGTCCCGAGACTGTTGTTTTGGTTTTCTGCATATTAATTTTTAGACTCGCAGCACTGCTCCACCTTTCTAATTTCGTGATATGTTTTGCAGTTGATCTCCTGAGTGACTTAGCAAAGCAATGTCACCAGCGAATCGCCGACTACCAAGGTATTCTTGATTAAATCTTATCCCCAACTGCTCCCAATCCAGGCATCTGAATACCTCCTGTAAACAGGCGCTGAACAGCATTACATTTATTATTAGTATTACATATAGTATAGTAATAACAGAATAGTATTGCATATACTTTAAACTATGTCTGAACAAAATATCCATGTTCAAAGCTATCCCAAAGTACGAAATAAATGAATACTTATAGAGCCCCGCTGCTGAAAAACGACGCGCGAGCTTCGAACTGATGTTCTACTTTACAAGATAGGAATTCCGAAACCACCCTTCGATCCCCGCCATTTTGCTGCCATTTGAAAGATCGATTCGTGTCCACTCATTTGAAACTTCTCAAGATGGCATCACACCTGCGCAGCCAAAACTGTTGGTGTTCTCTCCCGATTTGATTTCCGGTGACTAAATAAGTAAGCCGATCTCCGTTCATAATGTTAAAAATACAGTATCTCCCTTACGGGATTTTTCTGCTTTACCTTTGACAACTGAAATGAGATTGATATCAATTTATTTGCGAAGAGTAGAGCTGTGGGATGATGCTATATTACTGGCTTTTACAATGCGCAATCAATTTAATTAGTTGCTTTCCTAAATTATCAGCCGACCCGTTTTCTACGTTGTAATCATAAATTTTTACCAATGTATTTTCGTTAAGGAAAGTTTAAAGGGTCTCTGAAACACCTTCCGAGGAAAGCACATCAACTCGCTCAATCAGTGCACTATGTTGCCATGAAAACCAGAGACAAATAACACCCTTCTACACGCAGCAGAGGGCCCACAATCACGCGCGAAAGTTGGCGAGCCCTTCCCGGCGACTATTTCATGCTGGCACCCTTCTTTGTCGCTCGCACCTGCGTATACAAGTTAAGAGGCGGCCATTGGTTAGATTTTTTCAGACGTCAGGCAGCTACAAAGGCCGCGGCCAATAAGCCGCGTAGCTCCGGCGGGTCGGTAAGCTCCGCTCTAGGAGGGGGGTCGGCGAAGGAGCGCCTGCCTTCCAGAGTGCAAAAAGTGACGAGAGGAGAGGGAAAGGCACGAAGACGCGGATATTCGAATTTTGTCTACAGATAACCCAGCTTCTACAAAGCGCATTAGAAAATTTCGTGCAGGACAGTATTCGTGAAGAGGCGTGCTTTAACATCCCAGCCATACTGGAGCTTTTTAGAGCCCCTTTAAAACAGCATCACCGCACAAAATGAACCTTGAGTTATTCAGTTCTGTAGGCATTTTAAATTTAAAAAAAAAATTTGTTGCCTAATTACCAGTAACGAGGCGCCAAACTAGAATCACTAAACTGCTTATAAATCAAATTATATTTGTTCTATTCAAACTGTAATTGCTTATTTGGACTCTACACAAAAACACACACACACAAAGCGATTTTACAACAATCCTACCATAAAAAAAATTGGTTTATGACCCTCATCCTTCCTTAACTTGTCATTAGCAGTTTCTGAGGGCGATGATGTGACGGCGGAAAATGAAATCCCCCCAATAATCTTTATGTACACCTGCTGCCAGGCCTATACGTCTCTAATGGCTTAAGGCCTCCTAGGCGCTACTGTCTTCCGTCCACCATATAATCTTTTGGTCAAGGTTGACGCAGGCTATAATGTATACTGCTCTGGAGAAAGTCCTCCAAGCAGATACGGTGGTATGAGCAAGCTAGGCAATAAAAGAACAAATATTAATGACAGAGGTACCATATGGAACTAAACGTAGCCTCGACAAGAGAATGATGCTCTGGTGATAGATTTTTATGGTGCAAGGGAATCTGTGACTAAAGAGCGCCATGGCACGAAATGTTTTCAAGTACTCAAGGTGGGATTAAAGACCCTTTTCCCAAGCATTTCATCCTAAGGAAACGAAGCAACAGGCCAGGGGAGAGATTGTACCCATTGTATCACCGTTGGGTGCCCGGCTGCACTATTGATCGAACCCCGCACTTCCCGCATGCGAGGCGGATCCTCAACCACTAGGCCACCGCTGCGGTAGAATGAAGTGCAGTTACTGATAACCGAAGTGTTAAAAACGTAAAGAAATAATTTCGTGCGGTCACGTAACGCAAAGATAAAATCACTGATTCTCATTTGTGATAACCCAAAGAATTCCAATGGAAGGTTAAGTGTAACCTTGGGCAGTGAGATGTGACGTGGAGAAGTGTGATCGGTAAGTCTGCTACGACAGGGGGCCGCGGTTGGCGCAGGAGAGGGCTAATTGGAGATTTGTGGGATGTGTCCTTATGCTGCAGCGAAAGCAACCTGGGTCACATTGACGATGACCTTTACAACATGGGCATTGTGACCGACACAATACTAATGAAATAAGCTGTTTTCTGGCGATACATGAAACACCCGAAGGCTGGCAACAGTAATACCACCAAGGTACAATCGGCGGCAGAAGTTTACGGGATGCTGGTGTGCTGGAAAAAGTTTATTGCGGCGCAGTCACCCAAGGCAGCCACCTGAAATACCTAAAGGTATGTGGAAATATACATGCTATAAGCTAGTAATATTACCAGGTGGCTGAGACCTGGAGGGTGCTAGAATAATTTCATGAATCCCGTAAACTTCTCCTGCCGAATGCACGCGGAGTAGTTTCACGTCGCGATACTCTGGTAGAATATACCGAATAAAGAGAGTAAAGACGATACGGTCACTTAAGCAAAGGCGCCAAAAATTTCAGGCTATACAGTATAACGAGTTAAAAAAACAATATGCAGCGACATGAGTTAGGTTGGGCTGATTAGATGTCCCTCTTGGTGAAATCAACACCAGGAAAACCTATTGCGGCTGTTATTTCTTGCTGTTTCCTGCGTGAATGTTTGTAAAATATTTTTTCGGTAACAACATCGCTCGGAAAAACTGCCATAATGCGTTTCTTTCCGCAAGGAATGAGGAATATGAAGCCCTACATGAAATACACGCCTAAGTCGTTCAACATAACTGTGAACGCAAGGAGAGCTAGGCAATCGCGCAAGTTAACTCGCGAAACTCGGCGCCCCACCGTTAATCCTCCAGCTTGGCTTGCATTGCTGCCGGAGAAGGCTGATATTGATGTAGGATGCGACCGCAGCATCCAAGGCGTTCAGTCCGTCCCACGAAGACGCTGCAGCGTGAGGAGACCTGCCCCGGAAGCGTATGACGAGCTGCGGAGGTACAAAGTGCCGCAGATGAGTATTTTAGGTAAGAAAGGGAACGGTAGGGTATATTGCAAAGTTTGGGAATGCTTCTAATTCTGAATGGAGTTCACTCCATATTCCTGATATATTCTTCACAGTCAGTGAGAGAGTGCTGTTCACTGTGGGGGAAAACCTTGATGTGATGCCATCGCATGCACCGTCGACAAAAGAATATCTACTCTATGGAGCGCTGGCTGAACCACATAAACTTCCAATGACCGTTGGTTTATCGAAGATGCCGTCGCCTAACCAATAACCATCAGGCGTTAAGAGCGGCACGTGTGTGTATTGATTTGGAAATGTATTAGCAGCGAATTTAAATGACGCATAGTGAATTTCTGTTTCCCTGCTTTACGCACATTGTTTGAGTGCAAAGAAGCAAAGGGGCGTTAATTCAGCGTGCGCCAAAACAATGCGCCAGTCCTGATTTTGACACCTGCTCTAAGTCTAAGGAAGCTTCTAGGATGCAGCAGGAGAGTTTTTTTTTAATTATATGCTGTGTAAATTGATGTTCTTACAGGTGTTACCTCGGCTATATTCTTCTTCAGCTTCATATTAAATTTCTGTTTCTTCCACCTCTTAATAAGACCTCTTAATAAGCTAAAGAAGAAGATAGCCGAGGTAACATGTCATGCAGAAGAGTACGCAACACACTTAGCCAGGCAAGGGTGGCAACAGTTCAGCACTTCGCTGAATGGAACACTCAGCACGGCCAAAATGTGGCGGATTCTAAAGGCTCTAATGGATCCTACAAAGACTAAAGCAGAGAGCGGAAAATCCCTACAGAGACTAGTGCACCAATATCAAGGAACAGACGAGCAGTTCCTCGATGAAGTCAGAACCAAATGCTACGGCGCAGATGAGCCCAAGGGCTACGAAGGAAACTACCTTGGAGAAGAAAATCCAGATATGGACAAGCCCATCATCAGAGAGGAAGTCACCGCGGCAATGAGAACCATTACGAAAAACACAGCGTCAGGAGCAGATAGAATTAGAAACTCTCTCATAAGAAATATAAGCGACGAAGCGGTGGGCCAGTTGACGGCCTACCTAAACAGACTATGGGAAGTGGAAAGATACCAGCTGAGTGGAAGCATGCCGTAGCAGTCATGATCCCCAAACCAAGCAAGAAGCTGCAGATCGAGAACCTCAGACCAATCTCCCTCACTTCTTGCCTGGGAAAACTGTACAAGAGGATCGTCACCAAACGCATCCAGCTACACCTAGAAAACAAGAGACTCTACCCGGACACTATTTTCGGCTCCAGGGCGAACCTCTCGACGCAGGACGTACTTCTGCAGCTTAAAGCAGAAGTCCTGGAGACAATGCCTAAACAATGAGAGAACGCAGTCATGGCACTCGACATAAAAGGTGCCTTTGACAACGTCGGCCACGCCGCTATAATGGAGGGACTAAACAACACCAACTGCGGGAGAAGAATCCATGATTATGTCAAAGACTTCTTGACCAACAGAACGGCCATGGTGGGACTAGGGGAGCTGAGGAGTGACGTCTTCACCACCCCAAGCAAAGGAACACCTCAAGGCTTGGTCATATCGCCCATACTCTATAATGTGGCGATGATCGGCCTATAGCGAGAAGACTCAGCAGAATCCAGGGCATCCAGCACGCCATGTACGCAGACGACATCACGGTCTGGGTGAACCATAGATCCCTGGGGGAAAAACCAGAACTACTCCAACGAGCAGCAAAATGCGTTGAAAGATACGTGAAGAAAAGAGGACTAGCCTACTCTACAGAAAAGTCCGAACTATTGAGGGTAGGAAGACATCCCATAGACGCGAAAGCTACTACAAGACAGCTTCGGTGGTAGTTGATAACGCAGACAGTCTAATCACCTGCGCAACAACACGTAGCGTCAGGATAGCGGAAGCGGAGGAGGTCGCTGTTGCGCTGGCAGCGGCTGAGGGCTATCGAAATGACGAATCGTTGGTCATCCTAATGAACTCAAAAGAGACATGCAGAAACTATACGAAAGGTAGAATCTGCAAGGCTGCCTAGGCTATCCTCCGCGAAGCAGTACACCTCAGAAAAACAGCAACGCACAAATTAATCTGGATTCCGGCACACACGGGAATAGAAGGAAACGAAAGGGCAGACAGCTTGGCTCGAGAGATCACGTACCGAGCCGAGCTGCCATACGCCCTCTGACAGCACTTCACCGTGGATGTTCAGAATACCTAAACTATCAGAGGCAGGAGAATTAGATACTCCCCGCCACATAAGGGCCTAACACAACAAGAAGCAGCTAGTTGGCGGAGGCTGCAAACGGGAACATTCTTTAACCTACATATACTTAGCAAGATGTATCCTACACAGTATAGGAACACATGCCCGTGGTGCGGGGCAACCCCCACGTTTTACCATATAACCTGGGAGTGTAAGCGAAACTACACATTCCACCAACACAAAACCCCGAGTGCGGAGCAGTGGTAGAGCCGGCTCACCAGCTGCGAGCTCGCCGCCCAAAGGGCAAATGGTGCAGCACGCAAGCGAAGCAGCGCGACTAAGTGGAGCCCTGTACTAAGGGCCCAACCCTGCTTTGAAGGTCAAGAGTCTGCAGCGATGCAGAAGAAGACCGAACGCTAAACCCTTAATGGACCAAATAAAGTTTTTTTTCTCTTTCTCTTACAGGTGAGCATACACAACCACGTACAGGTGCCCGCAAAATTTTTCGGAACATAGAGAGGTAAACAAAAAATTCGGCACAGACACTTAAGATTGCTTACATGTGAGAATGCAAAAACATTAAAATGCTGAGTCACATTATTTTGTTAAATGACTGAGTCATGAAGCATGACTAGGGCTATGAGGCATGCTTATGCATACTTTGTACCAATTCCGCACTTTACATTACGTTACTCGTCAAGTTTTGAGTCATGCTACGTTGTAGAAATAGTGATGAGTCATGTGTCATGACTATTACTAGTTCAATTACTACGCTAATTCTAAAGTTCTGATTCATGACTGTGACTAAGAGTCATGATTCTATAGGTCATAGCATGTTGCATCTTATCGTTCATGACTACACATCTTCGGTTGCATGTGTTGTGACATCGTACACCGTCTTTATGACATCATCCGAGTTTCGTGCCATTTACGGCGGCGGACGGCTCTTGTGCTAATAGTAGATATTATGCTTTCTGATTAAAACTGCCAGGCGATCACGCAATCAGATCCAACAGATCTGAGATCGGTGGATATTTGCCGCGATTCTGTTTCGTGTTTTCTACGCCTTGCTTATAATTTGGCTGCTTCTAGGGCTGCATCTTCGAGTCTTTTCCGCTTCGGCTTCCCAAACCCTGAGTCCTGGCGGTCCCAGGATAGTTCGCACCGGTCTCCGCGCAGAATCACGTCCATGCCGCCAAACGGCAACAAACAGTTGTCTATGTCACGCAAACATTTGCCGATGCAATCGAGCATGTCGGCGAACATCATGTTGAGTTCGTCGATGACGGCCGATTGTACGTTGCGGAACGCCGACGTAAATGTACTTAGGTCACTCGTGCTTTGGCAACGGTCCCGTGTCATGGTCGGCTTGAACATAGAGTGCGTGGTCACTTCACCCCAAGGTAACGAAAGATTTACCTGTGGTGGCACACGCAACTTATGCATTGGCATTCGACCCACCGCACTGCCTCCACCGTTGTAGTACTTCCTGTAAACACCCATGACCAACATCCCTCCCCCCGTACCCTTCCTGGGTACAGCATGTATGAACACTTGCAGTGGCTCGATGCCGGAGTTCGCCCATCCATAAATGCGTGGCACGCCAGTATTGGGCGCTTTCGTCACGCTCTAGCGCCCGCACGCACTCCAGGGGGGTACCCACGTGCTTAGAACGCCCCAAGCGGACCACGATGACTTCGGTTAGAGGGTTCATAGCCCTGGGGCAATAAAACCCTAATTTCCAGGAACTCCTAACACGCAACCTCGAAATGTAGGGTTCTCTTTGCTTTTCTCACGTGACGAAAGCAGAGCCAGTAGGCAGCGAGGAAATTCAGGCTTTTTGCAATTGCGCCGAAAACCTTTCTGGTTGCCAGTACATAGAACTGGCATTATGCAAGCTGATGAGCGAAAGAATTGTATGTATGTATGTATGTATGTATGTATGTATGTATGTATGTATGTATGTATGTATGTATGTATGTATGTATGTATGTATGTATGTACTTTTCCATCGCTACGGTAGCCATACAGTCTTCCCGAAACCAATACGGACCACCACCAAACCACCAGGCCAGAACTGAAAGCACCAAATGATCATCGAAAGAAGCCGCCAATGTCAGTGCTTCCTGCACTACATGTATCTCCATTCGCTTCAGAAGATCATTCTACCTCTCAGGTGCGCATAACCCATCTCTATTATTAGTATGACCGCTCTTATCTGCCCGGCTTTGGCGCTGTAGCTGTGATCGCCCAGCGTGTACCTCGGTTTCGCGCTTGCTGTCGTGCTTACGGTATTCCCATATGGTTTTCCAGCCAGAGTTTGTGTCGATACAGTTTTTAATCGTAATAGATCGACTATGCATCGCGACCTGACTAAAGAAAGGCTGCGGCATACGTTAGAACTCCATGATACACATACTGCTGCACACGCTCTGAGACAGAACTCCGCGGCTGATATGAACAGAGAGCGCTGCAGAAATGCTGTCTGCAATGCGATGAGGCGAGGCTGGCGGTTGCAACAGTAACACCAATCTCCCAGAGAAGAGGGCGCCGATACAACCCTCCATGCAGTATCGATGAATCCCCCCCCTCCCCCAACCGTCCCCCTAACCCGTAAATGCTGACCTGTTGTGACGCTGCAAAAGGCGGCCTCAGGGCATCCGCCGGCGACGGGTGCGACATGAGTGCCGCATCGATGCCGTGGAGTGCGCCTCTGCTGAGGAGCAGTTCCTTGCCGCCGAGGCTCTCCTCTGCTGGCGTGCCCAGGACTATGAGCTGATCGATTAAGGCATGGGTTGGAAAAAAAGAATTGACAAGTGTATGCGTTGTGCGAGTCGTGATTTAGTAAAGGCAAAACATTTTGTGCAAGATCTCAACGTATTCCACCCGACCCACTTAGTTTCTCACCTTGCCGTGGACGTCGCTGTGAGTCTTCATGGCTTCCTGCACGGCGAGTGCAGCGCCAATGGACGCTTCGGCGATCAGGTTGTGCCCGCAGGCATGGCCGATGTCTGGCAGGGCATCAAACTCGCAGAGCAAGGCCACACACAGACCTGCACACGGTTATCATATTTAGGCGCGCCCAAGATATCTCACACAATTATTCAGGCACCTCGTTTAATTTAGTTGAGCACCCAGAAATGCATTTATGTAACTTTGCTCGGAGGTCGCACATGACTAGAACGCTTTACCCAAGCCACCTGAATTTTTTTATTGTGGTATTCTGTGCCATCTTAATTTTCCCTATTTTTCACAACCATCTATGTTGTGGTCGCACTAATTAACCTACTTGGAACATATAATCTGTCCGCAAATTAGCGTGCGCTAATAATAATGGTGCTCTCCACGAGCAATCAGGCTAGCGTGCACTTCTGTTCTCAGTTCATATGCCACATGCAAACGCACTGTAACTAGTAGAAAGAGCTCAAGTTATGTGCAGAGTTATAGAAAGCAATGATTCACTTCCGATTATATTCTTTAAAGTTCCGTCGAGGCACACAAAAACTGCAGTTAGGCACAGCTTTAGCCTAAATACACCGGACAAGGTCTTGCCAAATTTAGTGGTCTTCCTATCATTGTTACCGCTGCATATACAACTAGCTCAGAGTTTGAAGTAGACTGCAGAAAAAGCATTGCTTGAGAAATATTAATTTTGGGTCTTCTTTTGCGGTCTACTACATAATGTTTTTCTGAAGCGCTCCATTGAAACTGTATATAGGCGTTCCATTCAGGCAGCTTGATTAGACTCCTGAACGCATATATTCAATACTTTTCCACCATTATTATATGACGCAAATGTAAACTAGCGATATTTCTCATTTGTTATTCGTTTTGCGGCTTGTGTTATGCCTTACACGGCCTATTTTTGATGCGCATTTTTGGCGTCCTCGTTTTCTGCAAATTAAAACTGGACCTTCTGTTGTTTCTCGGATCCGCAACTAGGTCATGGCTATGGATTCAATTGGAGCTTTGCTGTTGCATAAACGGTACAAGATGACTAAAAACTAAAAAAAAAAATAATTCATGCTCGAGATACCAGAGAGCCTTTGGTGTTGACAACCTGGAAAAGTTTTCATTCTTCTTATGTCCGGACTATCTGTGTTAAACTTTTCCCCTTGGTGAGATTGAAGGTTGGGGCACAAGTTAGGTGTGTTTATGCCTCTTTCGCCTCTATGAATGCGGGTTCCACTGCGGGAACCTATTGTCTGCAGGTCGTAGCCATCGCCTCTCTTGAGCAGACTGAAGCAGGACTGACGTCTTGGCGCTTTGTCAAGTACCGCGTTCCCGTCTGCTCACTCTGGTAGAGTTTCTAATTGAATGCCGCACAACTTTTTAAAGTTTTATGGCGCTAATTTGCTACATTACGGCGAGCTATATCAGCCGCCCCGATCGCGACCAGCAAATGGTGGAGAGGAAACGCTTTGCAGGATTTAAATAAAGATTTCTTCTCTCTCCCTCACTGAGCTAGAGCGTGTGGATACGGTCTTGTGAGTCACGTGTCAAGGGAGACTAACGGAGTCCAGATATCGGCTGCTGGGCTCACGACACCACTACAGTTGCAGGATTTCTTTAGGTTCATTATATGATGCACGTTGACGGGCCGGGATTTATTTATTTATTTAGTTAAAATTGCTGCAGGGCAATGCATGGAGCAGGTTTTTTGCGTGCCATAAGATGGAGAATTGAGTGGGACCTGTGTTTAAACAATGATGTCCCACCCCATAGAACTTCTAGTCCAAAACTAAATGCCCAGCGTGGGTGCAGCAGCGAGGTAGGCCTTAGAAGCAGCTTTATTAGGAAAGCTAACGTGGTGAGCCTAGTACCGAACATCTTCGACTGCATCACAATTTCAGCATAGTGTCCACAGTGTTGCGAGACCAAAGCAATGTAAACACGCGAGCATACGAGGAAATTTAAAAGCCTGTCGGTAACGTCACACAACTGCATCGTTCATTGTAGCCTTTTACAAAATAGTTCAGACCACGCCCACGCCTGAGGTGCAGTAGCGTAGTGCTTAAAAAATCATGACTGAACCCTGCTCACCCTACACCTCCAGGATTGCAGTGATTGCAAAGCAACAAAAAATAAAAAGGTGGTAAGTATTAACACAGAGCGGATTGCCGAACACTTTGTATCACGAAGACAGGCTGTTGCTCTGAACGGTTATTCTTCGCAATATTTACCACTTACCTTATCTCAAGGCTCAGTGCAAAAAAGCTTTCATTTTGTCCTATATATTACATTTTGAGTTGGCACATAGGTAGTAAGTGCGAATTGTGATTCACAAATCTAGCAGGGTGATTTAGACATTATGGCAGACTGGTGTGTGCGTTGGTATATATGATAAAACATAAATAAAACTACTCACATCACTAAAACAAGAAAGTGCACTAACCATGCACCTAAGAGTTTTTTTTTCATTTTTTTTAGAGGCATTCTGCTAGCGTCAGCACTAGGCTTCTGGCGTGAATTGGCATACAAGTCATACATAGGATCAGAAAGAACTACGCACTTAGGATAATAGAAAGTAACCATAAAGACAAACGAGCTGCACGCCAGAAAGCAGCGAGCCGTATAGAAAACAAAAAAACACATTTTGCAAAAAGGAAAACATGAAAATCAGCATAAAGGCAATTTAACTTTACGGCACGGTCTCAAACAAAATACCAGCAAATAATATTGCTAACGCATTTCGACATTAAGGATGGCGCGCGAGAGAACGATGATACACTTGTACATTGAAGCGCACCAGCAGGTAACGCGACCAAGGAATAGGGAAGCCTCAGGGGGCTTGGCAACGTTTCAATAAGAGGACATGCCTTCCTCCAAGATAAGTCCTCATGTCGAAACGTTGGCAAGCGATCTAAGGCATCCCCTTCCCGCGTTCACATTGTGTTGTCAAGATAATCATTAACCAGCCCTCTCTCTGCAGGGGTCATACAAGGTATTCTACTGGAGAACCGCTCAACGAAAGAGCGATTCTCTAAAGAGATTAGTTTACCGTGAATATTGTTTAACCTTTTTAGGGTAACAGCAACGTTTTGCGCGCGGTTTAGTTATTTCAATGTAAAGTGTTTTATCAATTCCTAACTGGTTATTGTACAGCGAGTAAAGTTTCATCCCCTCCTGGTAACGCCTTGAGGTCCGGTTTTCCATTTCCATTTTGTAAGAGCTGAGCTGGAGATGCGTGCCATTCACGAGCGTTATAAATTAACCTTTGCGATTTATATTGTACCTTTCCCAATTCAGTTATGTTTGTGTGTATGTAGGGCTTCCAAATAACTGCAACTTATTGCGCACCAGTGTTTGTGTCGTCCCAGTGTTGTCTCAAGTCATTTCAAGAGCGCAATTATGTTCGAGCTCGATAATGTACATTTTGTCTGCTAAAAGAGTTCACAGGTAACTCAGTTTTTTCATTGCCTTTTTTCGACGTATCCTATGTGCTATTTCCATCTCTGGCCATTTGTAGTAATTAGTTCAAGATATTTTTAACTTGCACTGTAGGAAAAGCACAGTTTGTGAGGCAGTAAGTGACCTGTAGAGATTTTGTTTTTGCGAATTACTGCCATTGCTATGGTGTTCACGCGAGGGCGTTAGTACCGCCATGTCGGAAAAAATTGTCTGGCGCCGGTTCTGGCTATCTAAAGCCGAGAATTACCAATTCCGCATATATGGGCGTTACCCCGGTAAGGCTATCGCGTTGTACAATAGACGGAGCTTAAGCCCCTCTAGTTTTTTAGGGGTAATTTATAGCCATTCTTTATGTGGTGCACCACAGAATAGATATTTCGAGCATAAGCAAGGAATTTAAACATGGGAGCATCTTTTTTACATAACACCTACGGCGGAGTAAGCATGTTAACTTCTTCGGAAATAATGCAGCGTCGGTTTTGGTTTATCCCGGCGGAATTTCAGTCATTTACCAAGTTATTTAAAAGAGCACTATTTTAGTCACGTGCGATGAATACTTCGATATGGATGTGTTTGTATGGACCCACGTACATTTCAGCTGATAAGTTAATAAGAAAAAATTCAAAATATGGTAGTCAGGCTTACTCTAGAAAATAACACCAGGGAACTTATTATGAAAAAGAGTTCCGTAACGTAGAAAGTTTGGCCAGTTGGTAACTATCAAGCTAAAAACTACGCAAAAAAACACGAAAAAACACAAGGAAAACATGACAAGGCAAGAGCAGACTAGCAACTGATGCGTGGTAGAATAAACACCTCTCACTCTATGAGCATGCGCCAGGAAATGCAGCACAACATAAAAACCCAAATCAAAAACAAAACGTAGCTGTACGATAAACACGAGGAATAAACTGAGAAAAAAACAAGACAAAAACCTAAACACATCGGGTGACCGAAGCACGCAATCAGCACATGTAAAAGGCTACAACTGCATGAAAGCGCTACAACTTCGGCTGTCAGATACCGAGGAACTTCAGTTCTTTCTCCAGCTATAACAACTATGTAAAACTGACTGTAACCACTTCGCGCACATTTGTATGCGCTCCCAGACACCCTTCGAGCGTCTGGGGGTAGCGATCTCGGTCACAAAGGAGAGGCCCTCGACACAGCGTGGCAAGCTCAGCCGGAGACCAGCTACCAAGTGGCAAGGGGGTTGGTCGTTTGGTGCCCAGCTTTCGCCAGTAGCAAGCCAGAGAATGGGTCAGAGCCAAATGTTCACAAAACAAAACAAAGTTTATACAGCGAAGACACGATACAAAGGATTTCACTATCACTCGTACGAGCAGATATGAAGTGATTTACAAATACAAAGCAACTCATGCAAAGTAACAATCGAAAGAGATTACAATTTAACAGAACCTTTGCACCTAAAGTGCACTAACACATAGAGAGACAAACAACCAAAACACGAATTGTTTACCAGGCACTGCGATAGTCCGACGACCTGAAGAGCTCGACGGGGCCGTCCCGCAGGTTGGCGCCCGTTGCCTCTCTGGTCCGGGCTGGGCGAGTGGTGTTCTCCAGGGAGTCGAGCAGGCGGGCTTCTCGGAAGCTTAAACGGCGGCTCGGGCTAACAGACAGTCGTTGCAGCCCCGCATTTATAGGTGCAGCCAGCGTCTGCTTGCTCTTCGCGCCAAGGCAGGCGCGCACATACACGCAGCTTCAACTGCACAAACTCCTCCTCCTTCTCGCGCCGGGCGCGCGACCCCATTGGTCGAGCACGGAAATCACCGTCCAGAAAAATATAGGTCATTCTCGCCACGCTGAGTCTTCGGCGCAGGAGCGAAAGGAAGAGGGTATCACTTTAGAGCGGACAAGGTTTCCCCCTTTCCGTCGACAACGAGCAGAAACTTCTCCGACATTCTAGAGAAATCGACGCCGCGCGTGGCTATGTTTACTTTTGCGCCCCGCCGGCGAGCTGAGTGAAAAGCCCACGCAAGGTTTACGTGCTGTCCAGGGGTCCTTGCCCGCTGCTTTTTTTTTTCTTTTACCGCACGCGGGTGCGATTGCTTACACGCAGCGCGGTTTTTTCGAATATGCGCCGAATTTTGTGACACTGTTATTGCTGGAAAAAGAACTCAATTGCCTCGGTAGCTGTTAGCCGTAGTGGTAACGAAAGATGAGTCTATTTCTGAGAGTGGGTCGATTACTATTGGAGTAGTGCTCCGCTGAAAATTAGTTTTTGCCCCCTGAGGCTTCCGTGTGAAATGCACGGAAATTTTGGTGGAAAATCGCTACCGCAATTTTTTTTCAGTCTTCACTGCACTTACACGCCAATTGGCGGCATTAGAAAGAGGTCGTGACGCTGCCACGGGGGCCTAGAAGCCGGTCTGCGAAGTTAGGAGAAGTGACACGAGACTTTAACTGGCTTCAAATGGGCCTCATAGGCAAGACATGCTCTTGGTTTGGTTTGGTGTTTATTTTCAAAATGAAAGGGAAGCCAAAGCAAAAGGCAGCAAGCCTGACTAGGCACACAATCTTCAGCAAAATATGAGACAGACAATGACACTAAACAATATGACATAAACAAAGCATGAACTGAATCGATTTCGTGATAACAATTCGAGCCAATCAGAAAATACAAATAGAGTAGCAATGCGTACACTTGTTGCTAAGAGAAGACAATAATGCATGTGCATCAGTGACATAAATTTTATGCCACAGAACGTTTACACAGAAGCAAGACCACTAGTCAAACACATATATTACAGCGAGTATAGGCCATGAAGCTACACAAGATGCTCATCTACAGATGTTCTTATATATTTTTAAATACCTTCGAAGATGTAAAAAGTGCCCCTCTCGTGAAGTGTGTCTCATGACAAATGGCACCCAAAAGTTAATTTCTGTTTGCCGTAGTTAGTCTGAGTGACGGGTACAAGTTACCTACGTGTTCGCAGATGGTATTAAACGGCAGGCCTGTCTACCTGACAGGCCTGCCGTAATTGGTTTATTCATACAGCAGGTGCTAGCGAACTACTACACCAGTAGCGGTGGCTCAGTGGTTAGAGCACTCGGCTACTGATCCGGAGTTCTCCGTTTCGAACCCTACCGCAGCGGTTGCGTTTTTATGGAGGCAAAACGCTAAGGCGCCCGTGTGCTGTGCGATGTCAGTGCATATTAAAGATTCTCTGGTGCTAGAAATTATTCCGGAGCCCTCCACTACGGCACCTCTTTTCCTCTTTGACTCTCTCCTTTATCCCTTTCCTTAAGGCGCGGTTCGGTTGTCCGCTGAGATAATGAGACGGTTACTGCGTCACTTCCTTTCCTCAAAGACCAATTATTATTATTATTATTATTATTATTATTATTATTATTATTATTATTATTATTATTATTATTATTATTAGATCAGGCCTCACCCCAGACCTGGTTACGCAATTCCATCAACACGCGGAGTTTTTTTTTTAATCCGGTGGAGAATTGTGCAGCTCCCGGATTCGAGCCCCGGTCCTCTCGCACGCAAGGCGTACGCTCTACCTCTACGCCATCGCTGCATCTTCAATGCCATGGTGTGCAAATTCAAGCGAACATTAGCCCGCACCTTACGACAGGCCAAACCTCTCGACGTTTCATATAGAAGAGCGCTTTTTCGGCACAGCAATTGCAGCTGTGTAGTGCATACGAATGCGGCTAATACGTACTAATAGCACGCTGAATAACTAGCACCACCAAGATAACTTTTAAACTATTACTGTTAGTCTCCTTTTTTATTGATAGGTGTGTATCCCATCGTAAGTAATATCCATATCAGTTTTCAGAATTCCTAAACCCGAGTTACGCTCGGCACTGTGGTCCAACAAATTCTGCCTGCATGGCTCCAGAAATCCATGCACTTGAGAAAAGCTTGCAGGCAAAAGCGACCCCTCCAGTGCACGCAGCACGTCGAAGTAGCCGAATTTTTTTTTGGGGGGGGGGGGCCGTAGCGCCGACGGTAATTGCTTTTCATAAATTCTAAAAACTAATATGGATATTAGTTACAGTGGGCTACACGCCTTTCAATCGATAAGGAGCCTGATACTAATAGTTAATAAGTTAAATATTCGGTATTGGTTTTAGCAGCGTACTAATTGGCGCGTCTTAGCGGTATTCTGATATACTAGGACGCTTTTAACGCATGCCAAAAAAAGCGCTCTTCTAACTCAAAAAGCCTATTCCAAAAATTTACAGAGCATCTTAGGTGACACACTCGGTATACTGTATTATGTGTTCTGTAGTGTACTGTTTTCTGGTTGAGAAATGGTGGAGCGTTATCGATATAGTTTCAGCGCAGAGTTTATTTCCCAGATGTAAGGATGCGCTTCACCAACGCGTACATTTTTCTTTAATCCCTTGGCTTGCGGTCACTGCGGGCCTCCGGTATACGCTCCTCCCCCCCTACACGTGTGCCTCCCCCCCTACCCCCGCAAGCAGTGGCAAAGGCGCAGGAGGAACTGGCTGATTGACCACTGTGACGGCCGAAGACACCTGGCTTTGTTAAGCGCGCCAAGAAAGCATGCAAGGCGCACACAACGAGCACGTGGCGCCGCTTGGTCTCAGGCAGCATTCCCACTGCGGCAGAATGCGGACCACCTCGCATTCCGCGATGGGCCTCTTTTTTTTTCTTCTTTTTTGGCATTCTCGATGGCACCGAAGCGTCGCGGTTCTCCGCCGTCTGACATTCCTGCGGTGAGCCAGTGGATCAGTGGTAACGCCAATTAGCTGAAAAACAACTTTTCTTCCTTCGAGAGGCGACGTGCGGGTGCGGCAGGGAAGGGGAAAGCATCAAGCAAAAAGGACGAGAACTCCCCCCCCCCCCCCCCAGGGGAGAGGGTTTTCAGAATGTTTTTTGTATGCGTTTCTTTTTCTTTTTAGCCAAGCCCTGGGCTCGAAGTTGGGCCTAACCTCAGGGGCTGTGGCTACCTCCATTGGTTATCGAAGCTTAGGCCGGGACTCGATATATGACCGCCCTAATTTCTTTGTTTGCAAAAGCTTTAAAATTGCATGTAGAATCATTGGAGGGCCGTCTTGTCTAGTTGAGCTAGAGCCGCCGGCAGAATTGTGTGCACGTGGTTCTGCTGTGTGCCGTGGACTACAAGTGACACGAGTGCGCGGCAAACTTCACGACGTGAACTTCTGCGACATCGCTGAAGAACCTTTTCAGTGCAATCTAGTCATGTGCATTCTTGTCATATGCGTTTGTTGTCATGTGTTTTTCTCAAGTGCTGTTTATTTGTACCACCGACGACTTATGTCGTTTTTATGTCACTGTTTGAGGGACGAGAGTCCCTGCTTGTTCTCAGTCCAATAAATTTCTCTTGAAAGGCACGTTGAGCTTGAGGCTCTAACATCCACCAGCCTTTCGTAGTGTCAGTGCTGGTTCCTGGGAAGAACGTTGAGGCACCCGCCGTACGATCCGGACAGGAGCCTGCGCAGTGCTACGTTTGTAGGCCACCTTGGGGATCGCCGTCCTGGCGCCGTGCCGCCCGCCGGCCGCCCGGGAGCCGTTTCCTGATCCGGTGGAGCTGACTGGCGCTGCCCGAGCTGCCATCATGCCTCCTGCCGGTCCTGCTGCTGTTCCGGAGTTCCGGGCGCCTCCACCTACGCCGCACTGTTTCCTGTTCGTGCTCAGTGCTGACGCAACGGCCGACGACGTCGTCGACGGCCTGGAAGCAATAATCTTCCCCAAAGAGCTGGAAAGCCTCCAGCATCAAGGATGATTGAAGTTCTGTGTCGCCGTGCCCTCGGCCGCGGCGCCACAAAAGCTGCTAGCGGAGGGCGCCTTCACCGTGAATGGAACCTCTGTGCCTGTCGCCTGCGTCGGCCCATCCATGGTCGTCGTGACGGCGTTCCGAGTGCCGCTCTTCGTCGGGGACGCCGCGCTAGCTGCAGCACTGAGCGCCTACGGGAAAGTCCTGTAAATCACCCACCCTTCGCTCAAGGGACGCCGTCACGTAGGAAACGGCCAACGCCTCATCAAGATGGAGATGAAGCAGGCCGTTCCAAACTTCATGACAGTGCAGGGGCACTGAGTCATGTTCGACTACCGGGGAGTGCGGAAAGTGTGCTCCCGCTGCAGCCAGGATGGACACGTGGACGCGGCCTGCCGGACGCCACGGTGCGCCCGCTGCGACGTCTTCGGACACGATACGGCTGGGTGCGAGGCGACCTGCCGACGCTGCTCCGGAAGACACGCGACGGCCGACTGCCTTCGCCCGCGCTCCTACGCGGCGGCTGCTGCCTCCGGCAACGCTCCGAAGAAACCCGACCTGCCTGCGGCGCCCCAGCCCGAGAACCCTGTTCCCGCTTCGACGCCGAAGGAGGTTGCAGTGCCCGCATCGAGCCAAGACACCGACACGCCTGCTACAGAAGCAGACCATGCTGCTGAGAGCCAGCCCGAGCCGGAGCCTACCGCACCCTCGGGGGAGCAGTCGGCAGACACCGGGGACTCGACCGAGTCTGTCATGTTCGCTCCGAACAGCGACCTCCCGCCGCTCTTCACCTCAGGATCGTCTAGCGATAGCGACTTGTGCAATTGGGCGGAGGAGAACGACACAGCATCCTCACGCCAGGCGACACTCCGCCTGACAGGGGACCTCCGCTGCGAGCAACTCCCACGACCCGGCTTGGCGAACGCAGCAGGTGCGTCTCGACGACGACGGCGGCGCCGGTCGCCATCGGACACCCCAGACGAAGCCACCCTGGAATCCAAGGACCACGCCCTGGTTGCGCCACTGCCTACCGACACCGCCCTGCGTGACTCGGTAAGAGACACCACCGACCCGCACTACAACAAAGGGTCAACGGCCAAGCATGCACTATCACTGGCCAAAGACTCCGATGCCACTCCCGAAGGGGCCTCTCGGTCAAAACCGAAAAAGGTTGCGCGAGCGGACAACTCCGCCAATGGCGGAGATATCTAGAATTGTAAAGAGAATGTCGGCGGCCTGTTTATTCGCAATGGCGGCCGTGCATCTCCTCTCCCTGAATGTTCAGGGATTTCGATCACTAGACAAACAGAGGGAGGTGATGCACTTCGCCCGCACGCAGGGCGTCGACATTCTGTTCCTCCAAGAATGTTATTTCCGTGACCCACGTGATGTCACCAACTTTGCGGACCGCTTCCTCGCGCCCGCGTTCTTCTCACTCACTGACGCCGCTTCGTGTGGTGTCGGTGTAGTGTTTCTGAACGGCTCCCTGCGCTCTGGCGCGCACTGTACGTACGGGATCGACGGCCGCACGCTGGCCATCGATTTCGCGCTAAACGGCAGACGTGTCAGGGCGTTGGTGGTTTACGCGCCGGCACAACGGAACGATTCTTCGCAATTTTTTGAATCACTCGATTCTTTTCTCCTCGATACCTACCCCACTTTCATGGTAGGTGACTTTAACTGTGTACTCAACCCCTCGCGAGATATGCACGGCCCCGGGCAAGGTCGGCCCTACGCCGGAGCACGGTCACTGCGGGACCTCTGCGTCCAGTTTCATTTATCTGATGCATGGGTGTCCCAGCACGGCGACACCTTCGGGCCTACCTGGGAAAGAGGACAGTCCGCCAGCAGACTAGATAAGTTTCTCCCCCCTCCCCCGAGCTTGCGCGCTTCGTCACCTCTTGTAGTGTGCTCGAGTTCCCCAGGGCCACTCCGCGCATCTCAGACCATCGACCGCTGTCAGTAGTGCTGGACTTCGGCGGGTGCGCCCCACGTGTGAACACGTGGCGAATGGACTCCAGCATACTGACAGACGCGTCGAGCGTCGCTTCGTTAAAACGTGCGCTGAGTGCCAATGGCGCCCGTAGTGATTCACCCGTGCCCTGGGATGAGCGGGAAGCCGAGTGGCGCTCCCTCCTCATCGGAGAGGGCCGCCTACGAAGATCACGCATCGCGCGAGAACTGAATGAGACGCTGACGCGCATTCGTATCGAAAAAAGAGGCGCGCCGCTCACCTTCGCTATGAAGGACTATTTAAACCTGCTAAAGGTGCGGTACGGGATGCCGCTGCGGCAGTCGTCGCGTGCAGCGAGCCAAGCTTTCACCCAGGGCAGGCCCATAGCAGACCCCTTGGTCTTGCGCCAGGTACGCGCGGGCGCCCTCAGCGAAGACTCCCCCGCTTTAATCGAAGAGGCCGTCCTCCCCGACGGGGCCAGGAGCAGCAGCGCCACTGACATTCGTGACGTATTTACACTCCACGTGTCACAGCTGTTTGCTTCTGGCGTCGAACGGGAGGGTGGCCCGTAGTTTCGCGAGGCGATCCGTGAGTTTTTCCGGGACCTTCCCGTAATCCCGGAGGAGCTTTCGGCTCGCCTCTACGTGCCGGCGTCGCGGGACGAGCTCCGCGCCACGCTAAATGCAACGAACACCGCCTCGGCCCCCGGCCCTGACGGAATCCCGATCAGTTTTTACACGCGATTTTATGAGCTGTTAGGGGGTCACCTGTTCGACATGGTGAACAAGTTGGTGACAGATGGAGCCAGACCGGACTCCTTCCGGGAAAGCAGAGTCGTGCTCATCCTGAAGCCTGGCGGGTGCCCATCCGACCCGCAAGCGTGGCGCCCGATCACTCTGCTCAAAGCAGACTACAAGATCGCGGCGTCACTGCAGGCGAACAAGTTGAGCGCGACTCTGCCCACGCTCATCAGTCCTGCGCAGACGTGCAGCGTGCCGGGCCGCTCGCTGTTCTCCGCTCTCGCACTCACTCTTGACTTGTTCACGTTCACCTCGAGAGCGAGGATCCCGGGCTGCTTCGTCTCGTTGGACCTGGCAAAGGCGTTCGACCGTGTCGAGCACCGGTACCTCCTGGGAGTCCTAGAAGCCTTTGGCTTCCCTTCCGAATTCATTGAAAGAATTAATCTTCTTTAATCGAGGCTTACAGCCAATTGAAGTATAAATGGAGCGATTAGCGCTTCTTTCTGAATCTCTCACGGCATTAGGCAGGGATGCCCACTGTTACTCATGCTTTTCGTACTCTGCATCGACCCATTGCTACGTCGCATAGCCGACAGTCCATCACTACGCGGATTTCCCCAGCCTGGCCAAGGCCAGGTTAAGGTCTCTGCGTACGCCGATGACGTGTCCCTGTTTTTGCATGACGAGGACAGCTACGCGGCGTCTTTACGGCTCTTTGAAGAATACAGCGAGCTGTCCGGCGCCCTGCTGAACAGGGGCAGGAGCAGAGCGCTGCACTTCGGCGCATTCTCATCGGATCTGCTGTGCGACCTGCAGTGGGTCTCCGCCGTAAAAGTATTGGGAGTTCACTTCCTCGCGTCCGGAAAGGCGGGCCGAGAAACACGGACTCGGCTCAGAGCTACCGCAGAAAGACGCTTGACCGTAGCGGCGGCATTTCGCCTCTGTCTCGCAGAGCGCGCGTTTATCATCCGCTCAACGGTATGCGCCTCCCTAATCTACGTCGCCCGAGTCGCCTACCCTCCCCGCAACCTCACGCGACGCATGTCCACTCTATGTGGCTCGTTCTTTTGGGCAGGAAAGACGGAGACAGTAGCACGCGCTCTGCTCAGACTTCCTACAGAAATGGGGGGATTTAGCCTCCCTCATCTACCCACATTGTGCAGTGTCCTCGCCTTGCGAGGGATCCGCGACCTTGTCGACAATGCTGACTACCCGGGAAAGGGGCTCCTTGCCTACTTTCTCGGAACGTCGCGCCCCCGTTTCTTCTCGGAACACAGTATCGGCCCATCAGCCTTGCAGCCCCCCCCCCCCCCCTGTTTTTCCTGAAAGCCTGCCGTGCCCTCAGGTCTCTCACCGCAGCCCTGCCTGGTGTGGAGATATTCGCCACGCCACCCACACAGGTATGCGAGCTCCTCGCAGCTCGAGAAGCAACACCGGAACAATTGACAAGGAGAGGGCAGGCGCGGTGGCGAGACCTGAGGCATTCATCTCTCCCTGCGCAGGTGCGCGACTTTGGCTGGCTACGAGGCTGGCGGGTTTTACTTACGGCTGACCACATCGCAGCATGGGGCGTGGAACCCTCCGCCCGTTGCCCGCAGTGCGGTCTAGTAGAAACATTAAAGCATGCAATGTTCGAATGCGTAGTAGCCAGAATCTTCTGGCGGCTCATGTCACGCATGTTTAGGGCTCGTCTCGGCTCCAACACAAGATCGCGTGATCCATTCGTCCGCATGCTGCTTTGCGTCGGCGCATTTGTACTATGGGGGCAGAGGGGAGCTGCGGCCTTGCGCGGCCGACGACAAAGGGCCATGTACCCCCTACTGCAGTGTGTACGTGCACGCATGCTAGAGCAAGTATGCGAGGACCTTGTGACGCTAGAGGAGCACAAATTCCTTCGGCGGTGGTCCACCCGCTTTATCGATGTGCGTCGCGACCGTGTGGCAGTACTGACTCTGCCGTTCTAGCCGCCGGCAGAATTGTGTGCGCGTGGTTGTGCTGTGTGCCGTGGACTACAAGTGACACAAGTGCGCGGCAAACTTCACGACGTGAACTTCTGCGACATCACTCAAGAACTTTTTCAGCGCACTCTTGTCATGTGCATTCTTGTCATGAGTTTTTTGTCATGTGTTTTTGTCATATGCGGTTTATTTGTACCACCGACGACTTAGGTCGTTTTTGTGTCACTGTTTGTTTGAAGGGCGAGAGTCCCTGCTTGTTCTCAGTGCAATAAATTTCTCTTAAAAGGCACGTAATTCTACAGACCTAGACTCTAACCTCGGGTCGATGAGTAAGGTCTTGTCGAGTTTCTCTTTGTGCGATCTTTTCTTTTAAGTTACAGTTCGACTGTCTGTGTGACTCAACTTGTAACGCAGTTTGCCAATGTACATTCTGTAAATATATTTTCTTTTTGTCTCCATCATCTGGCATCAATCATCGTCTGCTCCTTCAACACCGTCGAAATAACGTTTGGAGAGGTCCTGTGGCCCTCCGAAGAAACGTAAAGAACCATCTTTGAATTTTGTGGCGCAGTCACGACAGAATTCGGCACCCTTCCAAAAGCAAGCAAGAACACCTCGGGGGGCAGCAGCAACCAAGGGACGGCTGTGCGAGCCACCTTCGAGGACGACCAGTCAAGACGTGACATCCGGGCTCTGGGATACAACCTGCAGCGACGCTGGTGCCGGGTGAGTGGGATTTCTCGCGTCTGGTCGAGGTTGGCTTGGCTTTTGTTAGAGATTTGAGGGTGCAGGCGTTTAGAATCTCGAGATGCATGCCGCAGCGAGATCGAGTTCCCAGTATGCTTTTGCAGATACACTCGAAGTTGAAATGTGGCGGCTCGAATTAGAAGAAATTGAAATGCAGCGGCTCGAATTCGTATTCGAGCGAAAGAAACTTGAAATATTGCGGGAGGAAGAGAGAATAATAAGGGAAATCAGGCGGCAGCTGGAGGGCGGCAGGCAGGCTTCCGCTGCGCCCGACTCAAAGGCGCAGCGCAGGTCAGACCTAGGCCCGGTTGGCGTGCGCTCTACCGTAGGCGGCAACTTGTCTTGCTCCCAGCCAGAGGCACAGAACGAGCGCCGGCAGAACGTTAGCAGCTCATCCTAGAGAAGAGCAGCGGCTCGCGGCGCAAGGCCGCAGGCGCATTCGAAGAGCTCAGTGGCAAGGGGTGCAACACAGATAGAGGCCGTGACAGCACTCGAGACACATCATGGAGGCGGCGGGCAGTCCAGCGTTGCATCCGTAATTAAGGAGCAACGCCTAGCAGACCTAGGCCCCAGGGCATATCCCACTAGTACGGTAGATAGCGACCCTTCCCGGCATTCGATGAATGAACAAAGTCAGGACGAGCGGAGTACGCTCAGCACTTTGCAGCGATCGACAGCGACTGACAGCGTAGCTCCCCAGGCTCAGCTCGAGCAGCCAGCGTCACTAGAAGACGAGCTGAACTGCGCAATCAGCGCAGTGGCGCAAATGGAAAATCGCGAGGAACTGGAAGAGGGTTCGGAACTATTTCCAGCGATGCCGACCCACCAGTTGCCGCCGTCCTTTGCAAAGAAAGTCGACGATGATCTAACCGCGGTGAGCGCGGAAGAGCAAAAGCCAGGAGCGAAAGCGGGCACTCGGGAAGAGAGCCTCTTATACCCGGCTTGTCGCTCAAAACCTTGCAACGAAGGGCAGCCGTCGGAGGTTGGCGGGAGCGATGCAGACTCCGCTGCCGGCGGTTATGTTTATGCACAGCGAGCTGATAAGGCAGAGGGAATGTGCGACGCGCCATCACTTGAGATCCGCGCCATAATTCCAGGAGAGCAGAACCAGATCGGGCAAGAACGCGGCAGCGGGATACCACATGCACCAGAGCACCCTATTGTGCTGCAGCGCGAAAAGCGCGGCGAGTGCGCAAAGTCGGTGGGCCGCCGCTTTGCACGTGAAAGCCAGAACGTAACCCTTGTCGGGTACTATGATAAACAGCTTTACCAGGCAGCATAGACTCGCGAGCTGCCGCGTAAGCCGCGCACGCCGTACCGCAGCACCGGAAGCCTTGCGATCCGTATTTGGGACAGATCGCGAGGCATTGCCAGGCCAGCCTCGGCCGGAGTGAACGTTCCCGCTCACCCAACGGGGGACGTGCACGGAACTGTTCAGCGCCGCCAACAAAGACATTTGCACGTCAGTGGACTTTGGTGTGCTTCGTGTGCGTGGGTGTCTGCGTGTAACTGTGCTGTGCGATTGTTAACGGACTTGTGCGCTGCTACCAAATTGTTTTTTTTATGTTTGTGTGTTGCGTGTCATTTATTCTGATGTGACATTTTTGTGCCATGTCCGTATTTGTATGCCGTCATGTTCCAGTGTTGTGTATTCCTTTCTTTTTGTTAGTGTGTGTAGCTATTACCAACGCACCAGCGGATTTGTGTGCCGGTGTGGCAAGAAGTTGTTGTCGCATGAGAAGCTAAGCTTGCAAGCTTAGGTTAGTGCGGCTTTTATTTGGTTTTGCGTAAATGAGCGGACTCCAAGCTCATTTAGCATCTTAGGGGAGACGTGTAAGGCCGCGCTTCACCAACGCGTATATTTTTTTTATTCCCTTGGCTTGCGGTCACTGCGGGCCTCCGGTCTACGCTCCCCCCCTACACGCGTGCCCCCCCCCCCCCCCCCCCCACCCCAGAGGAACTGGCTGATTGACCACTGTGACGGCCGAAGACACCTGGCTTTGTTAAGCGCGCCAAGAAAGCATGCGAGGCGCACACAACGAGCATGTGGCGCCGCTTGGTCTTAGGCAGCATTCCCACTGCGGCAGAATGCGGACCACCTCGCATTCCGCGATGGGCCTCTTTTTTTCTACTTTTTTTGGCATTCTCGATGGCACCGAAGCGTCGCGGTTCTCCGCCGTCTGACATTCCTGCGGCGAGCCAGTGGATCAGTGGTCCCGCCAATTATCTGAAAAACAACTTTTCATCCTTCGAGAGGCGACGTGCGGGTGCGGCAGGGAAGGGGAAAGCATCAAGCAATAAGGACGAGAACTCCCCCCCCCCCCAGGGGAGAGGGTTTTCAGAATGTTTTTGTATGTGTTTCTTTTTCTTTTTAGCCAAGCCCTGGGCTCGAAGTTGGGCCCAACCTTCAGGGGCTGTGGCTACCTCCATTCGTTATCGAAGCTTAGGGCGGGCCTCGATATATGACCGCCCTAATTTCTTTGTTTGAAAAAGCTATAAAATTGCATGTAAAATCATTGGAGGGCACTCTTGTCTAGTTGAGCTAGAGGCTCCGTGCAGTGGCACGTAATTCTACAGACCTATACTCTAACCTCGGGTCGATGAGTAAGGTCTAGTCAAGTTTCTCTGTGTGAGATCTTTTCTTTTAAGTTATAGTTCGACTGTCTGTGTGACTCAACTTGTAACGCAGTTTGCCAATGCACATCCTGTGAATATATTTTCTCTTTGTCTCCATCATCTGGCATCAATCATCGTCTCCTCCTTCAACATCGTCGAATTAACGTTTGGAGAGGTCATGTGGTTCTCCGAAGAAACGCAAAGAACCATCTTTGAAATTACTCCAGATGTACAGCATTTGTACGAGATATGGTAAAGAACATGGAATAAAAATGTCTGAGGGCACTTAAGTCTACTTACGTGCAGGAATGCGAGAGCATAGAACTTTCTAGAACGTGGATTTTTTTCCATTCCGCCTGTGGCCATTGCAATTTTGTTTTCTATTTTCTTATTTTCTTTTTCATTTCTTTACCTTCTTATTTTATTTCTTTTCTTTATTTATTTTATTTTTACTTGGTTTTAAATTTTTTATGTTTATCAACATGTATATAAACATCTGAAGGTCCTACAGATACTGTACATCAACACCTGAAGATCCTACATATACTGCATATCAACATCTGAAGGTCCTACAGATGCCCTACTTCAACACCTCAAGATCTTACAGATACTGCATATCAGCATCTGAAGACCCTACAGACACTGCATATCAACACCTGGAAATCCTACAGATACTGTATATCAACATGTGAAGATCCTACAGGTACTGTATATCAACATCTCAAGATGCTAATCGTTACGTTGTTGTGGAACGTGCCACAGTTCATGATGGCGGGGGCAACAAGATGACGTGTTCGTATTTAGGCTGGCAGAGGCCCGTAACGCTCTTCAATCTTGATCAATTTCCGATTCAGGGACACCAAAAGCTGCTGCTCCTAGAAAGAATATCTTGCAATCCGGAATTGGCGGAATAAAGCGAAAGTGTGGGCATTGTGCTGGCGGTTGGCAACTACAGGCCTTGTATTTCTGTCCTTTTTTGTTAGGATTGCTTGAAATGAATGTTCTTTAGCTATTGCATAAACATTCGGTCTTACCCTTAATCTGCCGTTGTTTATTGAGCTCCACACGATAACTAAGGAGCAAGAAATTTATTGGCAGCGAAATTTACTAATTTACTGATATTCAACTGACTTGTAGGAATTTGGCGTCCTGTTGTCCCAAAACATATTAGATTTAATTCCCGTGCTGGCAATTACCTTCCGGTTAACTCGTATCGGCAGAAAACGTAGGGACGAGACACATCGCTATCTTGTCCCTTTTCTTACTTTGGCCTCATGACGCTGCGCTGTTGCACTACAAATCATGTCTGGCCAACGTGCCCACCAGTTCATGTTGTACAACGTTTTCATGTTTTAACAAAAGGGCTTCAATAAAGTATCCTCTCTTATTTAACTGTTACATACTTTACAAAGACTCAGTAAGCAGTCAATCTAAACTCAAGGAGTCTTTTAATAATGGAATACTAGTGTTTGCTTCAATTTTATTTAAGATCATCACTTTTTCATGAAGTAGACACGTCTCTGTAAACCAACCTCTCTAGGGGCCATTTTGCGATGTTGCAATAACAGGATACAAAACAGGTAAGGCTTTTGAAGATTATTTTTACGCCATTTTTTAAGGTGATGGAAAGATGACTGATAAGATGACTGATTTTTAAGACGACTGATTTGAGCCTATATTTTCCTAAGTTATGTTTCTCAGCACTAATAAAGCGGAAAGAGGAAGCAGTTGATAAACCATGTTTGAATGTACAAGTTAATTGGAATGTAGTCCAAAGCTCGACGAAAACTCCCTTGGCGAAAAAAAAATACGGCTGTAAAAAGTAACACACACCGAAAAGAAGAAAATGGGCTAAGAACAAATTTTGCAGCCCATTTTCTTCCTTTTGGTGAGTGTTAGTTTTCACAGTAACACTTACAGAGGATGCCCAGCGCAATACAAGTAGGGAAAGATCAAGAGACACCACACACGAAAACTTACAACTTTCAATTATTTTTGTTTCTTTTTAATATCGCAAGTGGTCAGACCGTTTCACAAAAGTTTCTCGCCACTTTTGTGAGCCAGCATGCGTTAATTCTCTCATGTGTCAACTCTAGGACTATAACACCAAGAAAGACGAATCCGCTGGACCACATTTTTATTCCACCGATAAACTTGTATAGGATTTTCTTAACGGCAGCAAATAGAAGACTTCGCGATCACTTGTTCCATTCCAAACTAAGGGATGCTCTAACGGGGCAGGCAGATATTGCAAATCTCAAGCATCAAAAGCGCTCTCCACTGCTGACAAAAATTACTGATTACATTTATTTCCTTCACGGCAGCAAATAGAGGACTTCGCGATCACTTGTTCCATTCCAAACTAAGGGATGCTCTAACGGGGCAGGCAGCTATTGCAAATCTCAAGCGTCAAAAGCGCTCTCTACTGCTGACAAAAATTACTGATTACATTTATTTCCTTCACGGCTGCAAAAAGAGGACTTCGCGATCACTTGTTCCATTCCAAACTAAGGGATGTTCTAAAGGGCAGGCAGATATTGCAAATCTCAAGCGTCAAAAGCGCTCTCCACTGCTGAGAAAAATTACTGATTACATTTATTTCCTTCACGGCAGCAAATAGAGGACTTCGCGATCACTTGTTCAATTCCAAATTAAGTTATGCTCTAACGGGGCAGGCAGATATTGCAAATCTCAAGCGTCAAAAGCGCTCTCCACTGGTGACAAAAATTACTGATTACATTTATTTCCTTCACGGCAGCAAATAGAGGACTTCGCGATCACTTGTTCCATTCCAAATTAAATGATGTTCTAAAGAACAGGCAGATATTGCAAATCTCAAGCGTCAAAAGCGCTCTCCACTGCTGACAAAAATTACTGATTATATTTATTTCCTTCACGGCAGAAAATAGAGGACTTCGCGATAACTTGTTCCATTCCAAACTAAGGGATGCTCTAACGGGGCAGGCAGCTATTGCAAATCTCAAGCGTCAAAAGCGCTCTCCACTGCTGACAAAAATTACTGATTACATTTATTTCCTTCACGGCTGCAAAAAGAGGACTTCGCGATCACTTGTTCCATTCCAAACTAAGGGATGTTCTAAAGGACAGGCAGATATTGCAAATCTCAAGCGTCAAAAGCGCTCTCCACTGCTGACAAAAATTACTGATTATATTTATTTCCTTCACGGCAGAAAATAGAGGACTTCGCGATAACTTGTTCCATTCCAAATTAAGTTATGCTCTAACGGGGCAGGCAGATATTGCAAATCTCAGGCGTCAAAAGTGCTCTCCACTGCTGACAAAAATTACTGATTACATTTATTTCCTTCACGGCAGCAAATACAAGACTTCGCGATCACTTAATCTATTCCAAACAGGGATGTTCTAACGGGGCAGGCAGATATTGCAAATCTCAAGCGTCAAAAGCGCTCTCCACTGCTGACAAAAATTGCTGATTACATTTATTTCCTTCACGACAGAAAACAGAGAACTTCGCTATCACTTGTTCCATTCCAAACTAAGGGATGCTCTAACGGGGCAGGCAGATATTGCAAATCTCAAGCGTCAAAAGCGCTCTCCACTGCTGACAAAAATTACTGATTACATTTATTTCCTTCACCACAGCAAATAGAGGACTTCGCGATAACTTGTTCCATTCCAAACTAAGGGATGCTCTAACGGGGCAGGCAGCTATTGCAAATCTCAAGCGTCAAATGCGCTCTCCACTGCTGACAAAAATTACTGATTGCATTTATTTCCTTCACGGCAGAAAATAGAGGACTTCGCGATAACTTGTTCCATTCCAAACAAAGGGATGCTCTAACGGGGCAGGCAGCTATTGCAAATCTCACGCGTCAAAAGCGCTCTCCACTGCTGAAAAAAAAATACTGATTACATTTATTTCCTTCACGCCAGCAAAAAGAGGACTTCGCTATCACTTGTTCCATTCCAAACTAAGGGATGTTCTAAAGGACAGGCAGATATTGCAAATCTCAAGCGTCAAAAGCGCTCTCCACTGCTGACAAAAATTACTGATTACATTTATTTCCTTCACGACAGCAAATAAAGGACTTCGCGATAACTTGTTCCATTCCAAACTAAGGTATGCTCTAAAGAGGCAGGCAGATATTGCAAATCTCATGCGTCAAAAGCGCTCTCCACTGCTGACAAAAATTACTGATTACATTTATTTCTTTCACGACAGCAAATAGAGAACTTCGCTATCACTTGTTCCATTCCAAACAGGGGATGCTCTAACGAGGCAGGCAGATATTGCAAATCTTAAGCGTCAAAAGCGCTCTCCACTGCTGACAAAAATTACTGATTACATTTATTTCCTTCACAACAGCAAATAGAGAACTTCGCTATCAATTGTTCCATTCCAAACTAAGGGATGCTCTAACGGGGCAGGCAGCTATTGCAAATCTCAAGCGTCAAAAGCGCTCTCCACTGCTGACAAAAATTACTGATTACATTTATTTCCTTCACGACAGCAAATAAAGGACTTCGCGATAACTTGTTCCATTCCAAACTAAGGTATGCTCTAAAGAGGCAGGCAGATATTGCAAATCTCATGAGTCAAAAGCGCTCTCCACTGCTGACAAAAATTACTGATTACATTTATTTCTTTCACGACAGCAAATAGAGAACTTCGCGATCACTTGTTCCCTTCCAAACTAAGGGATGCTCTAACGGGACAGGCAGATATAGCTAATCTCAAGCGTCGAAAACGCTCTCCACTGCTGAAAGAAATTACTGATCACATTTATTTCCTTAACGGCAGCAAATGGAGGACTTCGCCATCACTTGTTCCATTCCAAATTAAATGATGTTCTAAAGAACAGGCAGATATTGCAAATCTCAAGCGTCAAAAGCGCTCTCCACTGCTGACAAAAATTACTGATTATATTTATTTCCTTCACGGCAGAAAATAGAGGACTTCGCGATAACTTGTTCCATTCCAAACTAAGGGATGCTCTAACGGGGCAGGCAGCTATTGCAAATCTCAAGCGTCAAAAGCGCTCTCCACTGCTGACAAAAATTACTGATTACATTTATTTCCTTCACGGCTGCAAAAAGAGGACTTCGCGATCACTTGTTCCATTCCAAACTAAGGGATGTTCTAAAGGACAGGCAGATATTGCAAATCTCAAGCGTCAAAAGCGCTCTCCACTGCTGACAAAAATTACTGATTATATTTATTTCCTTCACGGCAGAAAATAGAGGACTTCGCGATAACTTGTTCCATTCCAAATTAAGTTATGCTCTAACGGGGCAGGCAGATATTGCAAATCTCAGGCGTCAAAAGTGCTCTCCACTGCTGACAAAAATTACTGATTACATTTATTTCCTTCACGGCAGCAAATACAAGACTTCGCGATCACTTAATCTATTCCAAACAGGGATGTTCTAACGGGGCAGGCAGATATTGCAAATCTCAAGCGTCAAAAGCGCTCTCCACTGCTGACAAAAATTGCTGATTACATTTATTTCCTTCACGACAGAAAACAGAGAACTTCGCTATCACTTGTTCCATTCCAAACTAAGGGATGCTCTAACGGGGCAGGCAGATATTGCAAATCTCAAGCGTCAAAAGCGCTCTCCACTGCTGACAAAAATTACTGATTACATTTATTTCCTTCACCACAGCAAATAGAGGACTTCGCGATAACTTGTTCCATTCCAAACTAAGGGATGCTCTAACGGGGCAGGCAGCTATTGCAAATCTCAAGCGTCAAATGCGCTCTCCACTGCTGACAAAAATTACTGATTGCATTTATTTCCTTCACGGCAGAAAATAGAGGACTTCGCGATAACTTGTTCCATTCCAAACAAAGGGATGCTCTAACGGGGCAGGCAGCTATTGCAAATCTCACGCGTCAAAAGCGCTCTCCACTGCTGAAAAAAAAATACTGATTACATTTATTTCCTTCACGGCAGCAAAAAGAGGACTTCGCTATCACTTGTTCCATTCCAAACTAAGGGATGTTCTAAAGGACAGGCAGATATTGCAAATCTCAAGCGTCAAAAGCGCTCTCCACTGCTGACAAAAATTACTGATTACATTTATTTCCTTCACGACAGCAAATAAAGGACTTCGCGATAACTTGTTCCATTCCAAACTAAGGTATGCTCTAAAGAGGCAGGCAGATATTGCAAATCTCATGCGTCAAAAGCGCTCTCCACTGCTGACAAAAATTACTGATTACATTTATTTCTTTCACGACAGCAAATAGAGAACTTCGCTATCACTTGTTCCATTCCAAACAGGGGATGCTCTAACGAGGCAGGCAGATATTGCAAATCTTAAGCGTCAAAAGCGCTCTCCACTGCTGACAAAAATTACTGATTACATTTATTTCCTTCACAACAGCAAATAGAGAACTTCGCTATCAATTGTTCCATTCCAAACTAAGGGATGCTCTAACGGGGCAGGCAGCTATTGCAAATCTCAAGCGTCAAAAGCGCTCTCCACTGCTGACAAAAATTACTGATTACATTTATTTCCTTCACGACAGCAAATAAAGGACTTCGCGATAACTTGTTCCATTCCAAACTAAGGTATGCTCTAAAGAGGCAGGCAGATATTGCAAATCTCATGAGTCAAAAGCGCTCTCCACTGCTGACAAAAATTACTGATTACATTTATTTCTTTCACGACAGCAAATAGAGAACTTCGCTATCACTTGTTCCATTCCAAACAGGGGATGCTCTAACGAGGCAGGCAGATATTGCAAATCTTAAGCGTCAAAAGCGCTCTCCACTGCTGACAAAAATTACTGATTACATTTATTTCCTTCACAACAGCAAATAGAGAACTTCGCTATCAATTGTTCCATTCCAAACTAAGGGATGCTCTAACGGGGCAGGCAGCTATTGCAAATCTCAAGCGTCAAAAGCGCTCTCCACTGCTGACAAAAATTACTGATTACATTTATTTCCTTCACGGCAGCAAAAAGAGAACTTCGCGATAACTTGTTCCATTCCAAACTAAGCGATGTTCTAAAGGACAGGCAGATATTGCAAACCTCAAGCGCCAAAAGCGCTCTCCACTGCTGACAAAAATTACTGATTACATTTATTTTTTTCACGACAGCAAATACAGGACTTCGCGATAACTTGTTCCATTCCAAACCAAGGTATGCTCTAACGGGGCAGGCAGATATTGCAATCAAGCGTCAAAAGCGCTCTCCACTGCTGACAAAAATTACTGATTACATTTATTTCCTTCACGGCAGGAAATAGAGGACTTCGCAAACACTTGTTCCATTCCAAACTAAGGGATGTTTTAACGGGGAGGCAGATATTGCAAATCTCAAGCGTCAAAAGCGCTCTCCACTGCTGACAAAAATTACTGATTACATTTATTTCCATCACGGCAGGAAATAGAGGACTTCGCGATCACTTGTTCCATTCCAAACTAAGGGATGTTCTAAAGGGGCAGGCAGACATTGCAAATCTCAAGCGTAAAAAGCGCTCTCCACTGCTGACAAATATTACTGATTACATTTATTTCCTTCACGGCAGAAAATAGAGGACTTCGCGATAACTTGTTCCATTCCAAACTAAGTGATGCTCTAACGGGGCAGGCAGCTATTGCAAATCTCAAGCGTCAAAAGCGCTCTCCACTGCTGACAAAAATTACTGATTACATTTATTTCCTTCACGGCAGCAAAAAGAGAACTTCGCGATAACTTGTTCCATTCCAAACTAAGGTATATTCTAAAGGACAGGCAGATATTGCAAACCTCAAGCGCCAAAAGCGCTCTCCACTGCTGACAAAAATTACTGATTACATTTATTTTCTTCACGACAGCAAATACAGGACTTCGCGATAACTTGTTCCATTCCAAACTAAGGTATGCTCTAACGGGGCAGGCAGATATTGCAAATCTCAAGCGTCAAAACCGCTCTCCACTGCTGACAAAAATTACTGATTACCATTATTTCCTTCACGACAGCAAATAGAGAACTTCGCTATCTATTGTTTCATTCCAAACTAAGGGATGCTCTAACGGGGCAGGCAGATATTGCAAATCTCAAGCGTCAAAAGCGCTCTCCACTGCTGACAAAAAATAATAATAATAATTGGTTTTTTGGGGAAAGGAAATGGCGCAGTATCTGTCTCATATATCGTTGGACACCTGAACCGCGCCGTAAGGGAAGGGTAAAGGAGGGAATGAAAGAAGAAAGGAAGAGAGAAGTGCCGTAGTGGAGAGCTCCGGAATAATTTCTGATTACATTTATTTCCTTCACGGCAGCAAATAGAGGACTTCGCGATCACTTGTTCAATTCCAATCTAAGGGATGTAATTACGGGGCAGGCAGATATTGCAATCAAGCGTCAAAAGCGCTCTCCACTGCTGACAAAAATTACTGATTACATTTATTTCCTTCACGGCAGGAAATAGAGGACTTCGCAAACACTTGTTCCATTCCAAACTAAGGGATGTTTTAACGGGGAGGCAGATATTGCAAATCTCAAGCGTCAAAAGCGCTCTCCACTGCTGACAAAAATTACTGATTACATTTATTTCCATCACGGCAGGAAATAGAGGACTTCGCGATCACTTGTTCCATTCCAAACTAAGGGATGTTCTAGCGGGGCAGGCAGACATTGCAAATCTCAAGCGTAAAAAGCGCTCTCCACTGCTGACAAATATTACTGATTACATTTATTTCCTTCACGGCAGCAAATAGAGGACTTGGCGATCACTTGTTCCATTCCAAACTAAGGGATGTTCTAACGGGGCAGGCAGATATTGCAAATCTCAAGCGTCAAAAGCGCTCTCCACTGCTGACAAAAACTACTGATAACATTTATTTCCTTCACGGCAGGAAATAGAGGACTTCGCAATCACTTGTTCCATTCCTAACTAAGGGATGTTCTAACGGGCAGGCAGATATTGCAAATCTCAAGCGTCAAAAGCGCTCTCCAGTGCTGACAAAAATTACTGATTACATTTATTTCCTTCACGGCAGGAAAGAGAAGACTTCGCAATCACTTGTTCCATTCCAAACTAACGGATGTTCTAACGGAGCAGGCAGATATTGCAAATCTCAAGCGTCAAAAGCGCTCTCCACTGCTGACAAAAATTACTGATTACATTTATTTCCTTCACGGCAGGAAACAGAGGACTTCGCGATCACTTGTTCCATTCCAAACTAAGGGATGTTCTAACGGGGCAGGCAGATATTGCAAATCTCAAGCGTCAAAAGCGCTCTCCACTGCTGACAAAAATTACTGATTACATTTATTTCCTTCACGGCAGGAAATAGAAGACTTCGCAATCACTTGTTCCATTCCAAACTAAGGGATGTTCTAACGGGGCAGGCAGATATTGCAAATCTCAAGCGTCAAAAGCGCTCTCCACTGCTGACAAAAATTACTGATTACATTTATTTCCTTCACGGCAGGAAATGGAGGACTTCGCGATCACTTGTTCCATTCCAAACTAAGTGGTGTTCTAACGAGGCAGGCAGATATTGCAAACCTCAAGCATCGAAAGCGCTCTCCATTGCTGACAAAAACTACTGATAACATTTATTTCCTTCACGGCAGGAAATAGAGGACTTCGCAATCACTTGTTCCATTCCTAACTAAGGGATGTTCTAACGGGGCAGGCAGATATTGCAAATCTGAAGCGTCAAAAGCGCTCTCCACTGCTGACAAAAATTACTGATTACATTTATTTCCTTCACGGCAGGAAAGAGAAGACTTCGCAATCACTTGTTCCATTCCAAACTAACGGATGTTCTAACGAGGCAGGCAGATATTGCAAATCTCAAGCGTCAAAAGCGCTCTCCACTGCTGACAAAAATTGCTGATTACATTTATTTCCTTCACGGCAGGAAATAGAGGACTTCGCAATCACTTGTTCCATTCCAAACTAAGGGATGTTCTAACGGGGCAGGCAGATATTGCAAATCTCAAGCATCGAAAGCGCTCTCCACTGCTTACAAAAACTACTGATAACATTTATTTCCTTCGCGGCAAAAAATAGAGGACTTCGCAATCACTTGTTCCATTCCTAACTAAGGGATTTTCTAACGGGGCAGGCAGATATTGCAAATCACAAGCGTCAAAAGCGCTCTCCACTGCTGACAAAAATTACTGATTACATTTATTTCCTTCACGGCAGGAAATAGAGGACTTCGCGATCACTTGTTCCATTCCAAACTGAGGGGTGTTCTAACGAAGCAGGCAGATATTGCAAATCTCAAGCGTCGAAAGCGCTCTCCACTGCTGACAAAAATTACTGATTACATTTATTTCCTTCCCGGCAGGAAAAAGAGGACTTCGCGATCACTTGTTCCATTCCAAACTAAGGGGTGTTCTAACGGGGCAGGCAGATATTGCAAATCTCAAGCATCGAAAGCGCTCTCCACTGCTGACAAAAACTACTGATAACATTTATTTCCTTCACGGCAGGAAATAGAGGACTTCGCAATCACTTGTTCCATTCCAAACTAAGGGGTGTTCTAACGGGGCAGGCAGATATTGCAAATCTCAAGCGTCAAAAGCGCTCTCCACTGCTGACAAAAACTACTGATAACATTTATTTCCTTCACGGCAGGAAATAGAGGACTTCGCGATCACTTGTTCCATTCCAAACAAAGGGATGTTCTAACGGGGCAGGCAGATATTGCAAATCTCAAGCGTCAAAAGCGCTCTCCACTGCTGACAAAAACTACTGATAACATTTATTTCCTTCACGGCAGGAAATAGAGGACTTCGCAATCACTTGTTCCATTCCTAACTAAGGGATGTTCTAACGGGGCAGGCAGATATTGCAAATCTCAATCGTCAAAAGCGCTCTCCAGTGCTGACAAAAATTACTGATTACATTTATTTCCTTCACGGCAGGAAAGAGAAGACTTCGCAATCACTTGTTCCATTCCTAACTAAGGGATGTTCTAACGAAGCAGGCAGATATTGCAAATCTCAAGCGTCGAAAGCGCTCTCCACTGCTGACAAAAACTACTGATAACATTTATTTCCTTCACGGCAGGAAATAGAGGACTTCGCAATCACTTGTTCCATTCCAAACTAACGGATGTTCTAACGGGGCAGGCAGATATTGCAAATCTCAAGCGTCAAAAGCGCTCTCCACTGCTGACAAAAACTACTGATAACATTTATTTCCTTCACGGCAGGAAATAGAGGACTTCGCAATCACTTGTTCCATTCCAAACTAAGGGGTGTTCTAACGGGGCAGGCAGATATTGCAAATCTCAAGCGTCAAAAGCGCTCTCCACTGCTGACAAAAACTACTGATAACATTTATTTCCTTCACGGCAGGAAATAGAGTACTTCGCAATCACTTGTTCCATTCCAAACTAAGGGGTGTTCTAACGGGGCAGGCAGATATTGCAAATCTCAAGCGTCAAAAGCGCTCTCCACTGCTGACAAAAATTACTGATTACATTTATTTCCTTCACGGCAGGAAAGAGAAGACTTCGCAATCACTTGTTCCATTCCTAACTAAGGGATGTTCTAACGGGGCAGGCAGATATTGCAAATCTCAAGCGTCAAAAGCGCTCTCCACTGCTGACAAAAATTACTGATTACATTTATTTCCTTCACGGCAGGAAATAGAGGACTTCGCGATCACTTGTTCCATTCCAAACTGAGGGGTGTTCTAACGAAGCAGGCAGATATTGCAAATCTCAAGCGTCGAAAGCGCTCTCCACTGCTGACAAAAATTACTGATTACATTTATTTCCTTCCCGGCAGGAAAAAGAGGACTTCGCGATCACTTGTTCCATTCCAAACTAAGGGGTGTTCTAACGGGGCAGGCAGATATTGCAAATCTCAAGCATCGAAAGCGCTCTCCACTGCTGACAAAAACTACTGATAACATTTATTTCCTTCACGGCAGGAAATAGAGGACTTCGCAATCACTTGTTCCATTCCAAACTAAGGGGTGTTCTAACAGGGCAGGCAGATATTGCAAATCTCAAGCGTCAAAAGCGCTCTCCACTGCTGACAAAAACTACTGATAACATTTATTTCCTTCACGGCAGGAAATAGAGGACTTCGCGATCACTTGTTCCATTCCAAACTAAGCGGTGTTCTAACGGGGCAGGCAGATATTGCAAATCTCAAGCATCGAAAGCGCTCTCCACTGCTGACAAAAACTACTGATAACATTTATTTCCTTCACGGCAGGAAATAGAAGACTTCGCAATCACTTGTTCCATTCCTAACTAAGGGATGTTCTAACGGGGCAGGCAGATATTGCAAATCTCAAGCGTCAAAAGCGCTCTCCAGTGCTGACAAAAATTACTGATTACATTTATTTCCTTCACGGCAGGAAAGAGAAGACTTCGCAATCACTTGTTCCATTCCAAACTAAGGGATGTTCTAACGGGGCAGGCAGATATTGCAAATCTCAAGCGTCAAATGCGCTCTCCACTGCTGACAAAAATTACTGATTACATTTATTTCCTTCACGGCAGGAAACAGAGGACTTCGCGATCACTTGTTCCATTCCAAACTAAGGGATGTTCTAACGGGGCAGGCAGATATTGCAAATCTCAAGCGTCAAAAGCGCTCTCCACTGCTGACAAAAATTACTGATTACATTTGTTTCCTTCACGGCAGGAAATAGAGGACTTCGCGATCACTTGTTCCATTCCAAACTAAGGGGTGTTCTAACGGGGCAGGCAGATATTGCAAATCTCAAGCATCGAAAGCGCTCTCCACTGCTGACAAAAACTACTGATAACATTTATTTCCTTCACGGCAGGAAAGAGAAGACTTCGCAATCACTTGTTCCATTCCAAACTAACGGATGTTCTAACGGGGCAGGCAGATATTGCAAATCTCAAGCGTCAAAAGCGCTCTCCACTGCTGACAAAAATTACTGATTACATTTATTTCCATCACGGCAGGAAATAGAGGACTTCGCGATCATTTGTTCCATTCCAAACTAAGGGATGTTCTAACGGGGCAGGCAGACATTGCAAATCTCAAGCGTAAAAAGCGCTCTCCACTGCTGACAAATATTACTGATTACATTTATTTCCTTCACGGCAGAAAATAGAGGACTTCGCGATAACTTGTTCCATTCCAAACTAAGTGATGCTCTAACGGGGCAGGCAGCTATTGCAAATCTCAAGCGTCAAAAGCGCTCTCCACTGCTGACAAAAATTACTGATTACATTTATTTCCTTCACGGCAGCAAAAAGAGAACTTCGCGATAACTTGTTCCATTCCAAACTAAGGTATATTCTAAAGGACAGGCAGATATTGCAAACCTCAAGCGCCAAAAGCGCTCTCCACTGCTGACAAAAATTACTGATTACCATTATTTCCTTCACGACAGCAAATAGAGAACTTCGCTATCTATTGTTTCATTCCAAACTAAGGGATGCTCTAACGGGGCAGACAGATATTGCAAATCTCAAGCGTCAAAAGCGCTCTCCACTGCTGACAAAAAATAATAATAATAATTGGTTTTTTGGGGAAAGGAAATGGCGCAGTATCTGTCTCATATATCGTTGGACACCTGAACCGCGCCGTAAGGGAAGGGTAAAGGAGGGAATGAAACAAGAAAGGAAGAGAGAAGTGCCGTAGTGGAGAGCTCCGGAATAATTTCTGATTACATTTATTTCTTTCACGGCAGCAAATAGAGGACTTCGCGATCACTTGTTCAATTCCAATCTAAGGGATGTCATTACGGGGCAGGCAGATATTGCAATCAAGCGTCAAAAGCGCTCTCCACTGCTGACAAAAATTACTGATTACATTTATTTCCTTCACGGCAGGAAATAGAGGACTTCGCAAACACTTGTTCCATTCCAAACTAAGGGATGTTTTAACGGGGAGGCAGATATTGCAAATCTCAAGCGTCAAAAGCGCTCTCCACTGCTGACAAAAATTACTGATTACATTTATTTCCATCACGGCAGGAAATAGAGGACTTCGCGATCACTTGTTCCATTCCAAACTAAGGGATGTTCTAGCGGGGCAGGCAGACATTGCAAATCTCAAGCGTAAAAAGCGCTCTCCACTGCTGACAAATATTACTGATTACATTTATTTCCTTCACGGCAGCAAATAGAGGACTTGACGATCACTTGTTCCATTCCAAACTAAGGGATGTTCTAACGGGGCAGGCAGATATTGCAAATCTCAAGCGTCAAAAGCGCTCTCCACTGCTGACAAAAACTACTGATAACATTTATTTCCTTCACGGCAGGAAATAGAGGACTTCGCAATCACTTGTTCCATTCCTAACTAAGGGATGTTCTAACGGGCAGGCAGATATTGCAAATCTCAAGCGTCAAAAGCGCTCTCCAGTGCTGACAAAAATTACTGATTACATTTATTTCCTTCACGGCAGGAAAGAGAAGACTTCGCAATCACTTGTTCCATTCCAAACTAACGGATGTTCTAACGGGGCAGGCAGATATTGCAAATCTCAAGCGTCAAAAGCGCTCTCCACTGCTGACAAAAATTACTGATTACATTTATTTCCTTCACGGCAGGAAACAGAGGACTTCGCGATCACTTGTTCCATTCCAAACTAAGGGATGTTCTAACGGGGCAGGCAGATATTGCAAATCTCAAGCGTCAAAAGCGCTCTCCACTGCTGACAAAAATTACTGATTACATTTATTTCCTTCACGGCAGGAAATAGAAGACTTCGCAATCACTTGTTCCATTCCAAACTAAGGGATGTTCTAACGGGGCAGGCAGATATTGCAAATCTCAAGCGTCAAAAGCGCTCTCCACTGCTGACAAAAATTACTGATTACATTTATTTCCTTCACGGCAGGAAATGGAGGACTTCGCGATCACTTGTTCCATTCCAAACTAAGTGGTGTTCTAACGAGGCAGGCAGATATTGCAAACCTCAAGCATCGAAAGCGCTCTCCATTGCTGACAAAAACTACTGATAACATTTATTTCCTTCACGGCAGGAAATAGAGGACTTCGCAATCACTTGTTCCATTCCTAACTAAGGGATGTTCTAACGGGGCAGGCAGATATTGCAAATCTGAAGCGTCAAAAGCGCTCTCCACTGCTGACAAAAATTACTGATTACATTTATTTCCTTCACGGCAGGAAAGAGAAGACTTCGCAAATACTTGTTCCATTCCAAACTAACGGATGTTCTAACGGGGCAGGCAGATATTGCAAATCTCAAGCATCGAAAGCGCTCTCCACTGCTGACAAAAACTACTGATAACATTTTTTTCCTTCACGGCAGGAAATAGAGGACTTCGCAATCACTTGTTCCATTCCAAACTAAGGGGTGTTCTAACGGGGCAGGCAGATATTGCATATCTCAAGCGTCAAAAGCGCTCTCCACTGCTGACAAAAACTACTGATAACATTTATTTCCTTCACGGCAGGAAATAGAGGACTTCGCAATCACTTGTTCCATTCCAAACTAAGGGGTGTTCTAACGGGGCAGGCAGATATTGCAAATCTCAAGCGTCAAAAGCGCTCTCCACTGCTGACAAAAACTACTGATAACATTTATTTCCTTCACGGCAGGAAATAGAGTACTTCGCAATCACTTGTTCCATTCCAAACTAAGGGGTGTTCTAACGGGGCAGGCAGATATTGCAAATCTCAAGCGTCAAAAGCGCTCTCCACTGCTGACAAAAATTACTGATTACATTTATTTCCTTCACGGCAGGAAAGAGAAGACTTCGCAATCACTTGTTCCATTCCTAACTAAGGGATGTTCTAACGGGGCAGGCAGATATTGCAAATCTCAAGCGTCAAAAGCGCTCTCCACTGCTGACAAAAATTACTGATTACATTTATTTCCTTCACGGCAGGAAATAGAGGACTTCGCGATCACTTGTTCCATTCCAAACTGAGGGGTGTTCTAACGAAGCAGGCAGATATTGCAAATCTCAAGCGTCGAAAGCGCTCTCCACTGCTGACAAAAATTACTGATTACATTTATTTCCTTCCCGGCAGGAAAAAGAGGACTTCGCGATCACTTGTTCCATTCCAAACTAAGGGGTGTTCTAACGGGGCAGGCAGATATTGCAAATCTCAAGCATCGAAAGCGCTCTCCACTGCTGACAAAAACTACTGATAACATTTATTTCCTTCACGGCAGGAAATAGAGGACTTCGCAATCACTTGTTCCATTCCAAACTAAGGGGTGTTCTAACAGGGCAGGCAGATATTGCAAATCTCAAGCGTCAAAAGCGCTCTCCACTGCTGACAAAAACTACTGATAACATTTATTTCCTTCACGGCAGGAAATAGAGGACTTCGCGATCACTTGTTCCATTCCAAACTAAGCGGTGTTCTAACGGGGCAGGCAGATATTGCAAATCTCAAGCATCGAAAGCGCTCTCCACTGCTGACAAAAACTACTGATAACATTTATTTCCTTCACGGCAGGAAATAGAAGACTTCGCAATCACTTGTTCCATTCCTAACTAAGGGATGTTCTAACGGGGCAGGCAGATATTGCAAATCTCAAGCGTCAAAAGCGCTCTCCAGTGCTGACAAAAATTACTGATTACATTTATTTCCTTCACGGCAGGAAAGAGAAGACTTCGCAATCACTTGTTCCATTCCAAACTAAGGGATGTTCTAACGGGGCAGGCAGATATTGCAAATCTCAAGCGTCAAATGCGCTCTCCACTGCTGACAAAAATTACTGATTACATTTATTTCCTTCACGGCAGGAAACAGAGGACTTCGCGATCACTTGTTCCATTCCAAACTAAGGGATGTTCTAACGGGGCAGGCAGATATTGCAAATCTCAAGCGTCAAAAGCGCTCTCCACTGCTGACAAAAATTACTGATTACATTTGTTTCCTTCACGGCAGGAAATAGAGGACTTCGCGATCACTTGTTCCATTCCAAACTAAGGGGTGTTCTAACGGGGCAGGCAGATATTGCAAATCTCAAGCATCGAAAGCGCTCTCCACTGCTGACAAAAACTACTGATAACATTTATTTCCTTCACGGCAGGAAAGAGAAGACTTCGCAATCACTTGTTCCATTCCAAACTAACGGATGTTCTAACGGGGCAGGCAGATATTGCAAATCTCAAGCATCAAAAGCGCTCTCCACTGCTGACAAAAATTACTGATTACATTTATTTCCATCACGGCAGGAAATAGAGGACTTCGCGATCACTTGTTCCATTCCAAACTAAGGGATGTTCTAACGGGGCAGGCAGACATTGCAAATCTCAAGCGTAAAAAGCGCTCTCCACTGCTGACAAATATTACTGATTACATTTATTTCCTTCACGGCAGAAAATAGAGGACTTCGCGATAACTTGTTCCATTCCAAACTAAGTGATGCTCTAACGGGGCAGGCAGCTATTGCAAATCTCAAGCGTCAAAAGCGCTCTCCACTGCTGACAAAAATTACTGATTACATTTCTTTCCTTCACGGCAGCAAAAAGAGAACTTCGCGATAACTTGTTCCATTCCAAACTAAGGTATATTCTAAAGGACAGGCAGATATTGCAAACCTCAAGCGCCAAAAGCGCTCTCCACTGCTGACAAAAATTACTGATTACCATTATTTCCTTCACGACAGCAAATAGAGAACTTCGCTATCTATTGTTTCATTCCAAACTAAGGGATGCTCTAACGGGGCAGGCAGATATTGCAAATCTCAAGCGTCAAAAGCGCTCTCCACTGCTGACAAAAAATAATAATAATAATTGGTTTTTTGGGGAAAGGAAATGGCGCAGTATCTGTCTCATATATCGTTGGACACCTGAACCGCGCCGTAAGGGAAGGGTAAAGGAGGGAATGAAACAAGAAAGGAAGAGAGAAGTGCCGTAGTGGAGAGCTCCGGAATAATTTCTGATTACATTTATTTCTTTCACGGCAGCAAATAGAGGACTTCGCGATCACTTGTTCAATTCCAATCTAAGGGATGTCATTACGGGGCAGGCAGATATTGCAATCAAGCGTCAAAAGCGCTCTCCACTGCTGACAAAAATTACTGATTACATTTATTTCCTTCACGGCAGGAAATAGAGGACTTCGCAAACACTTGTTCCATTCCAAACTAAGGGATGTTTTAACGGGGAGGCAGATATTGCAAATCTCAAGCGTCAAAAGCGCTCTCCACTGCTGACAAAAATTACTGATTACATTTATTTCCATCACGGCAGGAAATAGAGGACTTCGCGATCACTTGTTCCATTCCAAACTAAGGGATGTTCTAGCGGGGCAGGCAGACATTGCAAATCTCAAGCGTAAAAAGCGCTCTCCACTGCTGACAAATATTACTGATTACATTTATTTCCTTCACGGCAGCAAATAGAGGACTTGGCGATCACTTGTTCCATTCCAAACTAAGGGATGTTCTAACGGGGCAGGCAGATATTGCAAATCTCAAGCGTCAAAAGCGCTCTCCACTGCTGACAAAAACTACTGATAACATTTATTTCCTTCACGGCAGGAAATAGAGGACTTCGCAATCACTTGTTCCATTCCTAACTAAGGGATGTTCTAACGGGCAGGCAGATATTGCAAATCTCAAGCGTCAAAAGCGCTCTCCAGTGCTGACAAAAATTACTGATTACATTTATTTCCTTCACGGCAGGAAAGAGAAGACTTCGCAATCACTTGTTCCATTCCAAACTAACGGATGTTCTAACGGGGCAGGCAGATATTGCAAATCTCAAGCGTCAAAAGCGCTCTCCACTGCTGACAAAAATTACTGATTACATTTATTTCCTTCACGGCAGGAAACAGAGGACTTCGCGATCACTTGTTCCATTCCAAACTAAGGGATGTTCTAACGGGGCAGGCAGATATTGCAAATCTCAAGCGTCAAAAGCGCTCTCCACTGCTGACAAAAATTACTGATTACATTTATTTCCTTCACGGCAGGAAATAGAAGACTTCGCAATCACTTGTTCCATTCCAAACTAAGGGATGTTCTAACGGGGCAGGCAGATATTGCAAATCTCAAGCGTCAAAAGCGCTCTCCACTGCTGACAAAAATTACTGATTACATTTATTTCCTTCACGGCAGGAAATGGAGGACTTCGCGATCACTTGTTCCATTCCAAACTAAGTGGTGTTCTAACGAGGCAGGCAGATATTGCAAACCTCAAGCATCGAAAGCGCTCTCCATTGCTGACAAAAACTACTGATAACATTTATTTCCTTCACGGCAGGAAATAGAGGACTTCGCAATCACTTGTTCCATTCCTAACTAAGGGATGTTCTAACGGGGCAGGCAGATATTGCAAATCTGAAGCGTCAAAAGCGCTCTCCACTGCTGACAAAAATTACTGATTACATTTATTTCCTTCACGGCAGGAAAGAGAAGACTTCGCAAATACTTGTTCCATTCCAAACTAACGGATGTTCTAACGGGGCAGGCAGATATTGCAAATCTCAAGCATCGAAAGCGCTCTCCACTGCTGACAAAAACTACTGATAACATTTTTTTCCTTCACGGCAGGAAATAGAGGACTTCGCAATCACTTGTTCCATTCCAAACTAAGGGGTGTTCTAACGGGGCAGGCAGATATTGCAAATCTCAAGCGTCAAAAGCGCTCTCCACTGCTGACAAAAACTACTGATAACATTTATTTCCTTCACGGCAGGAAATAGAGGACTTCGCGATCACTTGTTCCACTCCAAACTAAGGGATGTTCTAACGGGGCAGGCAGATATTGCAAATCTCAAGCGTCAAAAGCGCTCTCCACTGCTGACAAAAACTACTGATAACATTTATTTCCTTCACGGCAGGAAATAGAGGACTTCGCAATCACTTGTTCTATTCCTAACTAAGGGATGTTCTAACGGGGCAGGCAGATATTGCAAATCTCAATCGTCAAAAGCGCTCTCCACTGCTGACAAAAACTACTGATAACATTTATTTCCTTCACGGCAGGAAATAGAGTACTTCGCAATCACTTGTTCCATTCCAAACTAAGGGATGTTCTAACGGGGCAGGCAGATATTGCAAATCTCAAGCGTCAAAAGCGCTCTCCACTGCTGACAAAAATTACTGATTACATTTATTTCCTTCACGGCAGGAAATAGAGGACTTCGCGATCACTTGTTCCATTCCAAACTGAGGGGTGTTCTAACGAAGCAGGCAGATATTGCAAATCTCAAGCGTCGAAAGCGCTCTCCACTGCTGACAAAAATTACTGATTACATTTATTTCCTTCCCGGCAGGAAAAAGAGGACTTCGCGATCACTTGTTCCATTCCAAACTAAGGGGTGTTCTAACGGGGCAGGCAGATATTGCAAATCTCAAGCATCGAAAGCGCTCTCCACTGCTGACAAAAACTACTGATAACATTTATTTCCTTCACGGCAGGAAATAGAGGACTTCGCAATCACTTGTTCCATTCCAAACTAAGGGGTGTTCTAACAGGGCAGGCAGATATTGCAAATCTCAAGCGTCAAAAGCGCTCTCCACTGCTGACAAAAACTACTGATAACATTTATTTCCTTCACGGCAGGAAATAGAGGACTTCGCGATCACTTGTTCCATTCCAAACTAAGGGGTGTTCTAACGGGGCAGGCAGATATTGCAAATCTCAAGCATCGAAAGCGCTCTCCACTGCTGACAAAAACTACTGATAACATTTATTTCCTTCACGGCAGGAAATAGAGGACTTCGCGATCACTTGTTCCATTCCAAACTAAGGGGTGTTCTAACGGGGCAGGCAGATATTGCAAATCTCAAGCGTCAAAAGCGCTCTCCACTGCTGACAAAAATTACTGATTACATTTATTTCCTTCACGGCAGGAAATAGAGGACTTCGCGATCACTTGTTCCATTCCAAACTAAGGGGTGTTCTAACGGGGCAGGCAGATATTGCAAATCTCAAGCATCGAAAGCGCTCTCCACTGCTGACAAAAACTACTGATAACATTTATTTCCTTCACGGCAGGAAATAGAGGACTTCGCAATCACTTGTTCCATTCCTAACTAAGGGATGTTCTAACGGGGCAGGCAGATATTGCAAATCTCAAGCGTCAAAAGCGCTCTCCAGTGCTGACAAAAATTACTGATTACATTTATTTCCTTCACGGCAGGAAAGAGAAGACTTCGCAATCACTTGTTCCATTCCAAACTAAGGGATGTTCTAACGGGGCAGGCAGATATTGCAAATCTCAAGCGTCAAATGCGCTCTCCACTGCTGACAAAAATTACTGATTACATTTATTTCCTTCACGGCAGGAAACAGAGGACTTCGCGATCACTTGTTCCATTCCAAACTAAGGGATGTTCTAACGGGGCAGGCAGATATTGCAAATCTCAAGCGTCAAAAGCGCTCTCCACTGCTGACAAAAATTACTGATTACATTTATTTCCTTCACGGCAGGAAATAGAGGACTTCGCGATCACTTGTTCCATTCCAAACTAAGGGGTGTTCTAACGGGGCAGGCAGATATTGCAAATCTCAAGCATCGAAAGCGCTCTCCACTGCTGACAAAAACTACTGATAACATTTATTTCCTTCACGGCAGGAAAGAGAAGACTTCGCAATCACTTGTTCCATTCCAAACTAACGGATGTTCTAACGGGGCAGGCAGATATTGCAAATCTCAAGCGTCAAAAGCGCTCTCCACTGCTGACAAAAATTACTGATTACATTTATTTCCTTCACGGCAGGAAATAGAATACTTCGCAATCACTTGTTCCATTCCAAACAAAGGGGTGTTCTAACGGGGCAGGCAGATATTGCAAATCTCAAGCGTCAAAAGCGCTCTCCACTGCTGACAAAAATTACTGATTACATTTATTTCCATCACGGCAGGAAATCGAGGACTTCGCAATCACTTGTTCCATTCCAAACTAAGGGATGTTCTAACGGGGCAGGCAGATATTGCAAATCTCAATCGTCAAAAGCGCTCTCCACTGCTGACAAAAATTACTGATTACATTTATTTCCTTCACGGCAGGAAATAGAGGACTTCGCAATCACTTGTTCAATTCCAAACTAAGGGATGTTCTAACGGGGCAGGCAGATATTGCAAATCTTAAGCGTCAAAAGCGCTCTCCACCGCTGACAAAAATTACTGATTACATTTATTTCCTTAACGGCAGGAAATAGAGGACTTCGCAATCACTTGTTCCATTCCAATCTAAAGGGATGTTCTAACGGGGCAGGCAGATATTGCAAATCTCAAGCGTCAGAAGCGCTCTCCACTGCTGACAAAAATTACTGATTACATTTATTTCCTTCACGGCAGGAAATAGAGGACTTCGCAATCACTTGTTCCATTCCAAACTAAGGGATGTTCTAACGGGGCAGGCAGATATTGCAAATCTCAAGCGTCAAAAGCGCTCTCCACTGCTGACAAAAATTGCTGATTACATTTATTTCCATCACGGCAGGAAATAGAGGACTTCGCAATCACTTGTTCCATTCCAAACTAAGGGATGTTCTTAAGGGGCAGGCAGATATTGCAAATCTCAAGCGTCAAAAGCGCTCTCCACTGCTGACAAAAATTACTGATTACATTTATTTCCTTCACGGCAGCAAATAGAGGTCTTCGCGATCGCTTGTTCCTTTCCAAACTAAGGGATGTTCTAACGGGGCAGGCAGACATTGCAAATCTCAAGCGTCAAAAGCGCTCTCCACTGCTGACGAAAACTACTGATTTCATTTATTTCCTTCACGGCAGCAAATAGAGGACTTCGCGATCACTTGTTTCATTCCAAACTAAGGGATATTCTAACAGGGCAGGCAGATATTGCAAATCTCAAGCGTCAAAAGCGCTCTCCACTGCTGACAAAAATTACTGATTACATTTATTTCCTTCACGGCAGGAAATAGAGGACTTCGCAATCACTTGTTCCATTCTAAACTAAGGGATGTTCTAACGGGGCAGGCAGATATTGTAAATCTCAAGCGTCAAAAGCGCTCTCCACTGCTGACAAAAATTACTGATTACATTTATTTCGTTAACGGCAGGAAATAGAGGACTTCGCAATCACTTGTTCCATTCCAATCTAAGGGATGTCCTAACGGGGCAGGCAGATATTGCAAATCTCAAGCGTCAAAAGCGCTCTCCACTGCTGACAAAAATTACTGATTACATTTATTTCCTTCACGGCAGGAAATAAAGGACTTCGCAATCACTTGTTCCATTCCAAACTAAGGGATGTTCTAACGGGGCAGGCAGATATTGCAAATCTCAAGCGTCAAAAGCGCTCTCCACTGCTGACAAAAATTACTGATTACATTTATTTCCATCACGGCAGGAAATAGAGGACTTCGCGATCACTTGTTCCATTCCAAACTAAGGTATGCTCTAACGGGGCAGGCAGATATTGCAAATCTCAAGCGTCAAAACCGCTCTCCACTGCTGACAAAAATTACTGATTACCATTATTTCCTTCACGACAGCTAATAGAGAACTTCGCTATCTATTGTTTCATTCCAAACTAAGGGATGCTCTAACGGGGCAGGCAGATATTGCAAATCTCAAGCGTCAAAAGCGCTCTCCACTGCTGACAAAAAATAATAATAATAATTGGTTTTTTGGGGAAAGGAAATGGCGCAGTATCTGTCTTATATATCGTTGGACACCTGAACCGCGCCGTAAGGGAAGGGTAAAGGAGGGAATGAAAGAAGAAAGGAAGAGAGAAGTGCCGTAGTGGAGAGCTCCGGAATAATTTCTGATTACATTTATTTCCTTCACGGCAGCAAATAGAGGACTTCGCGATCACTTGTTCAATTCCAATCTAAGGGATGTCATTACGGGGCAGGCAGATATTGCAATCAAGCGTCAAAAGCGCTCTCCACTGCTGACAAAAATTACTGATTACATTTATTTCCTTCACGGCAGGAAATAAAGGACTTCGCAAACACTTGTTCCATTCCAAACTAAGGGATGTTTTAACGGGGAGGCAGATATTGCAAATCTCAAGCGTCAAAAGCGCTCTCCACTGCTGACAAAAAATACTGATTACATTTATTTCCATCACGGCAGGAAATAGAGGACTTCGCGATCACTTGTTCCATTCCAAACTAAGGGGTGTTCTAACGGGGCAGGCAGATATTGCAAATCTCAAGCGTCAAAAGCGCTCTCCACTGCTGACAAAAACTACTGATAACATTTATTTCCTTCACGGCAGGAAATAGAGTACTTCGCAATCACTTGTTCCATTCCAAACTAAGGGATGTTCTAACGGGGCAGGCAGATATTGCAAATCTCAAGCGTCAAAAGCGCTCTCCACTGCTGACAAAAATTACTGATTACATTTATTTCCTTCACGGCAGGAAATAGAGGACTTCGCGATCACTTGTTCCATTCCAAACTGAGGGGTGTTCTAACGAAGCAGGCAGATATTGCAAATCTCAAGCGTCGAAAGCGCTCTCCACTGCTGACAAAAATTACTGATTACATTTATTTCCTTCCCGGCAGGAAAAAGAGGACTTCGCGATCACTTGTTCCATTCCAAACTAAGGGGTGTTCTAACGGGGCAGGCAGATATTGCAAATCTCAAGCATCGAAAGCGCTCTCCACTGCTGACAAAAACTACTGATAACATTTATTTCCTTCACGGCAGGAAATAGAGGACTTCGCAATCACTTGTTCCATTCCAAACTAAGGGGTGTTCTAACAGGGCAGGCAGATATTGCAAATCTCAAGCGTCAAAAGCGCTCTCCACTGCTGACAAAAACTACTGATAACATTTATTTCCTTCACGGCAGGAAATAGAGGACTTCGCAATCACTTGTTCCATTCCTAACTAAGGGATGTTCTAACGGGGCAGGCAGATATTGCAAATCTCAAGCGTCAAAAGCGCTCTCCAGTGCTGACAAAAATTACTGATTACATTTATTTCCTTCACGGCAGGAAAGAGAAGACTTCGCAATCACTTGTTCCATTCCAAACTAAGGGATGTTCTAACGGGGCAGGCAGATATTGCAAATCTCAAGCGTCAAATGCGCTCTCCACTGCTGACAAAAATTACTGATTACATTTATTTCCTTCACGGCAGGAAACAGAGGACTTCGCGATCACTTGTTCCATTCCAAACTAAGGGATGTTCTAACGGGGCAGGCAGATATTGCAAATCTCAAGCGTCAAAAGCGCTCTCCACTGCTGACAAAAATTACTGATTACATTTATTTCCTTCACGGCAGGAAATAGAGGACTTCGCGATCACTTGTTCCATTCCAAACTAAGGGGTGTTCTAACGGGGCAGGCAGATATTGCAAATCTCAAGCATCGAAAGCGCTCTCCACTGCTGACAAAAACTACTGATAACATTTATTTCCTTCACGGCAGGAAAGAGAAGACTTCGCAATCACTTGTTCCATTCCAAACTAACGGATGTTCTAACGGGGCAGGCAGATATTGCAAATCTCAAGCGTCAAAAGCGCTCTCCACTGCTGACAAAAATTACTGATTACATTTATTTCCTTCACGGCAGGAAATAGAGTACTTCGCAATCACTTGTTCCATTCCAAACAAAGGGGTGTTCTAACGGGGCAGGCAGATATTGCAAATCTCAAGCGTCAAAAGCGCTCTCCACTGCTGACAAAAATTACTGATTACATTTATTTCCATCACGGCAGGAAATCGAGGACTTCGCAATCACTTGTTCCATTCCAAACTAAGGGATGTTCTAACGGGGCAGGCAGATATTGCAAATCTCAATCGTCAAAAGCGCTCTCCACTGCTGACAAAAATTACTGATTACATTTATTTCCTTCACGGCAGGAAATAGAGGACTTCGCAATCACTTGTTCAATTCCAAACTAAGGGATGTTCTAACGGGGCAGGCAGATATTGCAAATCTTAAGCGTCAAAAGCGCTCTCCACCGCTGACAAAAATTACTGATTACATTTATTTCCTTAACGGCAGGAAATAGAGGACTTCGCAATCACTTGTTCCATTCCAATCTAAAGGGATGTTCTAACGGGGCAGGCAGATATTGCAAATCTCAAGCGTCAGAAGCGCTCTCCACTGCTGACAAAAATTACTGATTACATTTATTTCCTTCACGGCAGGAAATAGAGGACTTCGCAATCACTTGTTCCATTCCAAACTAAGGGATGTTCTAACGGGGCAGGCAGATATTGCAAATCTCAAGCGTCAAAAGCGCTCTCCACTGCTGACAAAAATTGCTGATTACATTTATTTCCATCACGGCAGGAAATAGAGGACTTCGCAATCACTTGTTCCATTCCAAACTAAGGGATGTTCTTAAGGGGCAGGCAGATATTGCAAATCTCAAGCGTCAAAAGCGCTCTCCACTGCTGACAAAAATTACTGATTACATTTATTTCCTTCACGGCAGCAAATAGAGGTCTTCGCGATCGCTTGTTCCTTTCCAAACTAAGGGATGTTCTAACGGGGCAGGCAGACATTGCAAATCTCAAGCGTCAAAAGCGCTCTCCACTGCTGACGAAAACTACTGATTTCATTTATTTCCTTCACGGCAGCAAATAGAGGACTTCGCGATCACTTGTTTCATTCCAAACTAAGGGATATTCTAACAGGGCAGGCAGATATTGCAAATCTCAAGCGTCAAAAGCGCTCTCCACTGCTGACAAAAATTACTGATTACATTTATTTCCTTCACGGCAGGAAATAGAGGACTTCGCAATCACTTGTTCCATTCCTAACTAAGGGATGTTCTAACGGGGCAGGCAGATATTGCAAATCTGAAGCGTCAAAAGCGCTCTCCACTGCTGACAAAAATTACTGATTACATTTATTTCCTTCACGGCAGGAAAGAGAAGACTTCGCAAATACTTGTTCCATTCCAAACTAACGGATGTTCTAACGGGGCAGGCAGATATTGCAAATCTCAAGCATCGAAAGCGCTCTCCACTGCTGACAAAAACTACTGATAACATTTTTTTCCTTCACGGCAGGAAATAGAGGACTTCGCAATCACTTGTTCCATTCCAAACTAAGGGGTGTTCTAACGGGGCAGGCAGATATTGCAAATCTCAAGCGTCAAAAGCGCTCTCCACTGCTGACAAAAACTACTGATAACATTTATTTCCTTCACGGCAGGAAATAGAGGACTTCGCGATCACTTGTTCCACTCCAAACTAAGGGATGTTCTAACGGGGCAGGCAGATATTGCAAATCTCAAGCGTCAAAAGCGCTCTCCACTGCTGACAAAAACTACTGATAACATTTATTTCCTTCACGGCAGGAAATAGAGGACTTCGCAATCACTTGTTCTATTCCTAACTAAGGGATGTTCTAACGGGGCAGGCAGATATTGCAAATCTCAATCGTCAAAAGCGCTCTCCACTGCTGACAAAAACTACTGATAACATTTATTTCCTTCACGGCAGGAAATAGAGTACTTCGCAATCACTTGTTCCATTCCAAACTAAGGGATGTTCTAACGGGGCAGGCAGATATTGCAAATCTCAAGCGTCAAAAGCGCTCTCCACTGCTGACAAAAATTACTGATTACATTTATTTCCTTCACGGCAGGAAATAGAGGACTTCGCGATCACTTGTTCCATTCCAAACTGAGGGGTGTTCTAACGAAGCAGGCAGATATTGCAAATCTCAAGCGTTGAAAGCGCTCTCCACTGCTGACAAAAATTACTGATTACATTTATTTCCTTCCCGGCAGGAAAAAGAGGACTTCGCGATCACTTGTTCCATTCCAAACTAAGGGGTGTTCTAACGGGGCAGGCAGATATTGCAAATCTCAAGCATCGAAAGCGCTCTCCACTGCTGACAAAAACTACTGATAACATTTATTTCCTTCACGGCAGGAAATAGAGGACTTCGCAATCACTTGTTCCATTCCAAACTAAGGGGTGTTCTAACAGGGCAGGCAGATATTGCAAATCTCAAGCGTCAAAAGCGCTCTCCACTGCTGACAAAAACTACTGATAACATTTATTTCCTTCACGGCAGGAAATAGAGGACTTCGCGATCACTTGTTCCATTCCAAACTAAGGGGTGTTCTAACGGGGCAGGCAGATATTGCAAATCTCAAGCATCGAAAGCGCTCTCCACTGCTGACAAAAACTACTGATAACATTTATTTCCTTCACGGCAGGAAATAGAGGACTTCGCGATCACTTGTTCCATTCCAAACTAAGGGGTGTTCTAACGGGGCAGGCAGATATTGCAAATCTCAAGCGTCAAAAGCGCTCTCCACTGCTGACAAAAATTACTGATTACATTTATTTCCTTCACGGCAGGAAATAGAGGACTTCGCGATCACTTGTTCCATTCCAAACTAAGGGGTGTTCTAACGGGGCAGGCAGATATTGCAAATCTCAAGCATCGAAAGCGCTCTCCACTGCTGACAAAAACTACTGATAACATTTATTTCCTTCACGGCAGGAAATAGAGGACTTCGCAATCACTTGTTCCATTCCTAACTAAGGGATGTTCTAACGGGGCAGGCAGATATTGCAAATCTCAAGCGTCAAAAGCGCTCTCCAGTGCTGACAAAAATTACTGATTACATTTATTTCCTTCACGGCAGGAAAGAGAAGACTTCGCAATCACTTGTTCCATTCCAAACTAAGGGATGTTCTAACGGGGCAGGCAGATATTGCAAATCTCAAGCGTCAAATGCGCTCTCCACTGCTGACAAAAATTACTGATTACATTTATTTCCTTCACGGCAGGAAACAGAGGACTTCGCGATCACTTGTTCCATTCCAAACTAAGGGATGTTCTAACGGGGCAGGCAGATATTGCAAATCTCAAGCGTCAAAAGCGCTCTCCACTGCTGACAAAAATTACTGATTACATTTATTTCCTTCACGGCAGGAAATAGAGGACTTCGCGATCACTTGTTCCATTCCAAACTAAGGGGTGTTCTAACGGGGCAGGCAGATATTGCAAATCTCAAGCATCGAAAGCGCTCTCCACTGCTGACAAAAACTACTGATAACATTTATTTCCTTCACGGCAGGAAAGAGAAGACTTCGCAATCACTTGTTCCATTCCAAACTAACGGATGTTCTAACGGGGCAGGCAGATATTGCAAATCTCAAGCGTCAAAAGCGCTCTCCACTGCTGACAAAAATTACTGATTACATTTATTTCCTTCACGGCAGGAAATAGAGTACTTCGCAATCACTTGTTCCATTCCAAACAAAGGGGTGTTCTAACGGGGCAGGCAGATATTGCAAATCTCAAGCGTCAAAAGCGCTCTCCACTGCTGACAAAAATTACTGATTACATTTATTTCCTTCACGGCAGGAAATAGAGGACTTCGCGATCACTTGTTCCATTCCAAACTGAGGGGTGTTCTAACGAAGCAGGCAGATATTGCAAATCTCAAGCGTCGAAAGCGCTCTCCACTGCTGACAAAAATTACTGATTAGATTTATTTCCTTCCCGGCAGGAAAAAGAGGACTTCGCGATCACTTGTTCCATTCCAAACTAAGGGGTGTTCTAACGGGGCAGGCAGATATTGCAAATCTCAAGCATCGAAAGCGCTCTCCACTGCTGACAAAAACTACTGATAACATTTATTTCCTTCACGGCAGGAAATAGAGGACTTCGCAATCACTTGTTCCATTCCAAACTAAGGGGTGTTCTAACAGGGCAGGCAGATATTGCAAATCTCAAGCGTCAAAAGCGCTCTCCACTGCTGACAAAAACTACTGATAACATTTATTTCCTTCACGGCAGGAAATAGAGGACTTCGCAATCACTTGTTCCATTCCTAACTAAGGGATGTTCTAACGGGGCAGGCAGATATTGCAAATCTCAAGCGTCAAAAGCGCTCTCCAGTGCTGACAAAAATTACTGATTACATTTATTTCCTTCACGGCAGGAAAGAGAAGACTTCGCAATCACTTGTTCCATTCCAAACTAAGGGATGTTCTAACGGGGCAGGCAGATATTGCAAATCTCAAGCGTCAAATGCGCTCTCCACTGCTGACAAAAATTACTGATTACATTTATTTCCTTCACGGCAGGAAACAGAGGACTTCGCGATCACTTGTTCCATTCCAAACTAAGGGATGTTCTAACGGGGCAGGCAGATATTGCAAATCTCAAGCGTCAAAAGCGCTCTCCACTGCTGACAAAAATTACTGATTACATTTATTTCCTTCACGGCAGGAAATAGAGGACTTCGCGATCACTTGTTCCATTCCAAACTAAGGGGTGTTCTAACGGGGCAGGCAGATATTGCAAATCTCAAGCATCGAAAGCGCTCTCCACTGCTGACAAAAACTACTGATAACATTTATTTCCTTCACGGCAGGAAAGAGAAGACTTCGCAATCACTTGTTCCATTCCAAACTAACGGATGTTCTAACGGGGCAGGCAGATATTGCAAATCTCAAGCGTCAAAAGCGCTCTCCACTGCTGACAAAAATTACTGATTACATTTATTTCCTTCACGGCAGGAAATAGAGTACTTCGCAATCACTTGTTCCATTCCAAACAAAGGGGTGTTCTAACGGGGCAGGCAGATATTGCAAATCTCAAGCGTCAAAAGCGCTCTCCACTGCTGACAAAAATTACTGATTACATTTATTTCCATCACGGCAGGAAATCGAGGACTTCGCAATCACTTGTTCCATTCCAAACTAAGGGATGTTCTAACGGGGCAGGCAGATATTGCAAATCTCAATCGTCAAAAGCGCTCTCCACTGCTGACAAAAATTACTGATTACATTTATTTCCTTCACGGCAGGAAATAGAGGACTTCGCAATCACTTGTTCAATTCCAAACTAAGGGCTGTTCTAACGGGGCAGGCAGATATTGCAAATCTTAAGCGTCAAAAGCGCTCTCCACCGCTGACAAAAATTACTGATTACATTTATTTCCTTAACGGCAGGAAATAGAGGACTTCGCAATCACTTGTTCCATTCCAATCTAAAGGGATGTTCTAACGGGGCAGGCAGATATTGCAAATCTCAAGCGTCAGAAGCGCTCTCCACTGCTGACAAAAATTACTGATTACATTTATTTCCTTCACGGCAGGAAATAGAGGACTTCGCAATCACTTGTTCCATTCCAAACTAAGGGATGTTCTAACGGGGCAGGCAGATATTGCAAATCTCAAGCGTCAAAAGCGCTCTCCACTGCTGACAAAAATTGCTGATTACATTTATTTCCATCACGGCAGGAAATAGAGGACTTCGCAATCACTTGTTCCATTCCAAACTAAGGGATGTTCTTAAGGGGCAGGCAGATATTGCAAATCTCAAGCGTCAAAAGCGCTCTCCACTGCTGACAAAAATTACTGATTACATTTATTTCCTTCACGGCAGCAAATAGAGGTCTTCGCGATCGCTTGTTCCTTTCCAAACTAAGGGATGTTCTAACGGGGCAGGCAGACATTGCAAATCTCAAGCGTCAAAAGCGCTCTCCACTGCTGACGAAAACTACTGATTTCATTTATTTCCTTCACGGCAGCAAATAGAGGACTTCGCGATCACTTGTTTCATTCCAAACTAAGGGATATTCTAACAGGGCAGGCAGATATTGCAAATCTCAAGCGTCAAAAGCGCTCTCCACTGCTGACAAAAATTACTGATTACATTTATTTCCTTCACGGCAGGAAATAGAGGACTTCGCAATCACTTGTTCCATTCCTAACTAAGGGATGTTCTAACGGGGCAGGCAGATATTGCAAATCTGAAGCGTCAAAAGCGCTCTCCACTGCTGACAAAAATTACTGATTACATTTATTTCCTTCACGGCAGGAAAGAGAAGACTTCGCAAATACTTGTTCCATTCCAAACTAACGGATGTTCTAACGGGGCAGGCAGATATTGCAAATCTCAAGCATCGAAAGCGCTCTCCACTGCTGACAAAAACTACTGATAACATTTTTTTCCTTCACGGCAGGAAATAGAGGACTTCGCAATCACTTGTTCCATTCCAAACTAAGGGGTGTTCTAACGGGGCAGGCAGATATTGCAAATCTCAAGCGTCAAAAGCGCTCTCCACTGCTGACAAAAACTACTGATAACATTTATTTCCTTCACGGCAGGAAATAGAGGACTTCGCGATCACTTGTTCCACTCCAAACTAAGGGATGTTCTAACGGGGCAGGCAGATATTGCAAATCTCAAGCGTCAAAAGCGCTCTCCACTGCTGACAAAAACTACTGATAACATTTATTTCCTTCACGGCAGGAAATAGAGGACTTCGCAATCACTTGTTCTATTCCTAACTAAGGGATGTTCTAACGGGGCAGGCAGATATTGCAAATCTCAATCGTCAAAAGCGCTCTCCACTGCTGACAAAAACTACTGATAACATTTATTTCCTTCACGGCAGGAAATAGAGTACTTCGCAATCACTTGTTCCATTCCAAACTAAGGGATGTTCTAACGGGGCAGGCAGATATTGCAAATCTCAAGCGTCAAAAGCGCTCTCCACTGCTGACAAAAATTACTGATTACATTTATTTCCTTCACGGCAGGAAATAGAGGACTTCGCGATCACTTGTTCCATTCCAAACTGAGGGGTGTTCTAACGAAGCAGGCAGATATTGCAAATCTCAAGCGTCGAAAGCGCTCTCCACTGCTGACAAAAATTACTGATTACATTTATTTCCTTCCCGGCAGGAAAAAGAGGACTTCGCGATCACTTGTTCCATTCCAAACTAAGGGGTGTTCTAACGGGGCAGGCAGATATTGCAAATCTCAAGCATCGAAAGCGCTCTCCACTGCTGACAAAAACTACTGATAACATTTATTTCCTTCACGGCAGGAAATAGAGGACTTCGCAATCACTTGTTCCATTCCAAACTAAGGGGTGTTCTAACAGGGCAGGCAGATATTGCAAATCTCAAGCGTCAAAAGCGCTCTCCACTGCTGACAAAAACTACTGATAACATTTATTTCCTTCACGGCAGGAAATAGAGGACTTCGCGATCACTTGTTCCATTCCAAACTAAGGGGTGTTCTAACGGGGCAGGCAGATATTGCAAATCTCAAGCATCGAAAGCGCTCTCCACTGCTGACAAAAACTACTGATAACATTTATTTCCTTCACGGCAGGAAATAGAGGACTTCGCGATCACTTGTTCCATTCCAAACTAAGGGGTGTTCTAACGGGGCAGGCAGATATTGCAAATCTCAAGCGTCAAAAGCGCTCTCCACTGCTGACAAAAATTACTGATTACATTTATTTCCTTCACGGCAGGAAATAGAGGACTTCGCGATCACTTGTTCCATTCCAAACTAAGGGGTGTTCTAACGGGGCAGGCAGATATTGCAAATCTCAAGCATCGAAAGCGCTCTCCACTGCTGACAAAAACTACTGATAACATTTATTTCCTTCACGGCAGGAAATAGAGGACTTCGCAATCACTTGTTCCATTCCTAACTAAGGGATGTTCTAACGGGGCAGGCAGATATTGCAAATCTCAAGCGTCAAAAGCGCTCTCCAGTGCTGACAAAAATTACTGATTACATTTATTTCCTTCACGGCAGGAAAGAGAAGACTTCGCAATCACTTGTTCCATTCCAAACTAAGGGATGTTCTAACGGGGCAGGCAGATATTGCAAATCTCAAGCGTCAAATGCGCTCTCCACTGCTGACAAAAATTACTGATTACATTTATTTCCTTCACGGCAGGAAACAGAGGACTTCGCGATCACTTGTTCCATTCCAAACTAAGGGATGTTCTAACGGGGCAGGCAGATATTGCAAATCTCAAGCGTCAAAAGCGCTCTCCACTGCTGACAAAAATTACTGATTACATTTATTTCCTTCACGGCAGGAAATAGAGGACTTCGCGATCACTTGTTCCATTCCAAACTAAGGGGTGTTCTAACGGGGCAGGCAGATATTGCAAATCTCAAGCATCGAAAGCGCTCTCCACTGCTGACAAAAACTACTGATAACATTTATTTCCTTCACGGCAGGAAAGAGAAGACTTCGCAATCACTTGTTCCATTCCAAACTAACGGATGTTCTAACGGGGCAGGCAGATATTGCAAATCTCAAGCGTCAAAAGCGCTCTCCACTGCTGACAAAAATTACTGATTACATTTATTTCCTTCACGGCAGGAAATAGAGTACTTCGCAATCACTTGTTCCATTCCAAACAAAGGGGTGTTCTAACGGGGCAGGCAGATATTGCAAATCTCAAGCGTCAAAAGCGCTCTCCACTGCTGACAAAAATTACTGATTACATTTATTTCCATCACGGCAGGAAATCGAGGACTTCGCAATCACTTGTTCCATTCCAAACTAAGGGATGTTCTAACGGGGCAGGCAGATATTGCAAATCTCAATCGTCAAAAGCGCTCTCCACTGCTGACAAAAATTACTGATTACATTTATTTCCTTCACGGCAGGAAATAGAGGACTTCGCAATCACTTGTTCAATTCCAAACTAAGGGATGTTCTAACGGGGCAGGCAGATATTGCAAATCTTAAGCGTCAAAAGCGCTCTCCACCGCTGACAAAAATTACTGATTACATTTATTTCCTTAACGGCAGGAAATAGAGGACTTCGCAATCACTTGTTCCATTCCAATCTAAAGGGATGTTCTAACGGGGCAGGCAGATATTGCAAATCTCAAGAGTCAGAAGCGCTCTCCACTGCTGACAAAAATTACTGATTACATTTATTTCCTTCACGGCAGGAAATAGAGGACTTCGCAATCACTTGTTCCATTCCAAACTAAGGGATGTTCTAACGGGGCAGGCAGATATTGCAAATCTCAAGCGTCAAAAGCGCTCTCCACTGCTGACAAAAATTGCTGATTACATTTATTTCCATCACGGCAGGAAATAGAGGACTTCGCAATCACTTGTTCCATTCCAAACTAAGGGATGTTCTTAAGGGGCAGGCAGATATTGCAAATCTCAAGCGTCAAAAGCGCTCTCCACTGCTGACAAAAATTAGTGATTACATTTATTTCCTTCACGGCAGCAAATAGAGGTCTTCGCGATCGCTTGTTCCTTTCCAAACTAAGGGATGTTCTAACGGGGCAGGCAGACATTGCAAATCTCAAGCGTCAAAAGCGCTCTCCACTGCTGACGAAAACTACTGATTTCATTTATTTCCTTCACGGCAGCAAATAGAGGACTTCGCGATCACTTGTTTCATTCCAAACTAAGGGATATTCTAACAGGGCAGGCAGATATTGCAAATCTCAAGCGTCAAAAGCGCTCTCCACTGCTGACAAAAATTACTGATTACATTTATTTCCTTCACGGCAGGAAATAGAGGACTTCGCAATCACTTGTTCCATTCTAAACTAAGGGATGTTCTAACGGGGCAGGCAGATATTGTAAATCTCAAGCGTCAAAAGCGCTCTCCACTGCTGACAAAAATTACTGATTACATTTATTTCGTTAACGGCAGGAAATAGAGGACTTCGCAATCACTTGTTCCATTCCAATCTAAGGGATGTCCTAACGGGGCAGGCAGATATTGCAAATCTCAAGCGTCAAAAGCGCTCTCCACTGCTGACAAAAATTACTGATTACATTTATTTCCTTCACGGCAGGAAATAAAGGACTTCGCAATCACTTGTTCCATTCCAAACTAAGGGATGTTCTAACGGGGCAGGCAGATATTGCAAATCTCAAGCGTCAAAAGCGCTCTCCACTGCTGACAAAAATTACTGATTACATTTATTTCCATCACGGCAGGAAATAGAGGACTTCGCGATCACTTGTTCCATTCCAAACTAAGGTATGCTCTAACGGGGCAGGCAGATATTGCAAATCTCAAGCGTCAAAACCGCTCTCCACTGCTGACAAAAATTACTGATTACCATTATTTCCTTCACGACAGCTAATAGAGAACTTCGCTATCTATTGTTTCATTCCAAACTAAGGGATGCTCTAACGGGGCAGGCAGATATTGCAAATCTCAAGCGTCAAAAGCGCTCTCCACTGCTGACAAAAAATAATAATAATAATTGGTTTTTTGGGGAAAGGAAATGGCGCAGTATCTGTCTCATATATCGTTGGACACCTGAACCGCGCCGTAAGGGAAGGGTAAAGGAGGGAATGAAAGAAGAAAGGAAGAGAGAAGTGCCGTAGTGGAGAGCTCCGGAATAATTTCTGATTACATTTATTTCCTTCACGGCAGCAAATAGAGGACTTCGCGATCACTTGTTCAATTCCAATCTAAGGGATGTCATTACGGGGCAGGCAGATATTGCAATCAAGCGTCAAAAGCGCTCTCCACTGCTGACAAAAATTACTGATTACATTTATTTCCTTCACGGCAGGAAATAAAGGACTTCGCAAACACTTGTTCCATTCCAAACTAAGGGATGTTTTAACGGGGAGGCAGATATTGCAAATCTCAAGCGTCAAAAGCGCTCTCCACTGCTGACAAAAAATACTGATTACATTTATTTCCATCACGGCAGGAAATAGAGGACTTCGCGATCACTTGTTCCATTCCAAACTAAGGGGTGTTCTAACGGGGCAGGCAGATATTGCAAATCTCAAGCGTCAAAAGCGCTCTCCACTGCTGACAAAAACTACTGATAACATTTATTTCCTTCACGGCAGGAAATAGAGTACTTCGCAATCACTTGTTCCATTCCAAACTAAGGGATGTTCTAACGGGGCAGGCAGATATTGCAAATCTCAAGCGTCAAAAGCGCTCTCCACTGCTGACAAAAATTACTGATTACATTTATTTCCTTCACGACAGGAAATAGAGGACTTCGCGATCACTTGTTCCATTCCAAACTGAGGGGTGTTCTAACGAAGCAGGCAGATATTGCAAATCTCAAGCGTCGAAAGCGCTCTCCACTGCTGACAAAAATTACTGATTACATTTATTTCCTTCCCGGCAGGAAAAAGAGGACTTCGCGATCACTTGTTCCATTCCAAACTAAGGGGTGTTCTAACGGGGCAGGCAGATATTGCAAATCTCAAGCATCGAAAGCGCTCTCCACTGCTGACAAAAACTACTGATAACATTTATTTCCTTCACGGCAGGAAATAGAGGACTTCGCAATCACTTGTTCCATTCCAAACTAAGGGGTGTTCTAACAGGGCAGGCAGATATTGCAAATCTCAAGCGTCAAAAGCGCTCTCCACTGCTGACAAAAACTACTGATAACATTTATTTCCTTCACGGCAGGAAATAGAGGACTTCGCAATCACTTGTTCCATTCCTAACTAAGGGATGTTCTAACGGGGCAGGCAGATATTGCAAATCTCAAGCGTCAAAAGCGCTCTCCAGTGCTGACAAAAATTACTGATTACATTTATTTCCTTCACGGCAGGAAAGAGAAGACTTCGCAATCACTTGTTCCATTCCAAACTAAGGGATGTTCTAACGGGGCAGGCAGATATTGCAAATCTCAAGCGTCAAATGCGCTCTCCACTGCTGACAAAAATTACTGATTACATTTATTTCCTTCACGGCAGGAAACAGAGGACTTCGCGATCACTTGTTCCATTCCAAACTAAGGGATGTTCTAACGGGGCAGGCAGATATTGCAAATCTCAAGCGTCAAAAGCGCTCTCCACTGCTGACAAAAATTACTGATTACATTTATTTCCTTCACGGCAGGAAATAGAGGACTTCGCGATCACTTGTTCCATTCCAAACTAAGGGGTGTTCTAACGGGGCAGGCAGATATTGCAAATCTCAAGCATCGAAAGCGCTCTCCACTGCTGACAAAAACTACTGATAACATTTATTTCCTTCACGGCAGGAAAGAGAAGACTTCGCAATCACTTGTTCCATTCCAAACTAACGGATGTTCTAACGGGGCAGGCAGATATTGCAAATCTCAAGCGTCAAAAGCGCTCTCCACTGCTGACAAAAATTACTGATTACATTTATTTCCTTCACGGCAGGAAATAGAGTACTTCGCAATCACTTGTTCCATTCCAAACAAAGGGGTGTTCTAACGGGGCAGGCAGATATTGCAAATCTCAAGCGTCAAAAGCGCTCTCCACTGCTGACAAAAATTACTGATTACATTTATTTCCATCACGGCAGGAAATCGAGGACTTCGCAATCACTTGTTCCATTCCAAACTAAGGGATGTTCTAACGGGGCAGGCAGATATTGCAAATCTCAATCGTCAAAAGCGCTCTCCACTGCTGACAAAAATTACTGATTACATTTATTTCCTTCACGGCAGGAAATAGAGGACTTCGCAATCACTTGTTCAATTCCAAACTAAGGGATGTTCTAACGGGGCAGGCAGATATTGCAAATCTTAAGCGTCAAAAGCGCTCTCCACCGCTGACAAAAATTACTGATTACATTTATTTCCTTAACGGCAGGAAATAGAGGACTTCGCAATCACTTGTTCCATTCCAATCTAAAGGGATGTTCTAACGGGGCAGGCAGATATTGCAAATCTCAAGCGTCAGAAGCGCTCTCCACTGCTGACAAAAATTACTGATTACATTTATTTCCTTCACGGCAGGAAATAGAGGACTTCGCAATCACTTGTTCCATTCCAAACTAAGGGATGTTCTAACGGGGCAGGCAGATATTGCAAATCTCAAGCGTCAAAAGCGCTCTCCACTGCTGACAAAAATTGCTGATTACATTTATTTCCATCACGGCAGGAAATAGAGGACTTCGCAATCACTTGTTCCATTCCAAACTAAGGGATGTTCTTAAGGGGCAGGCAGATATTGCAAATCTCAAGCGTCAAAAGCGCTCTCCACTGCTGACAAAAATTACTGATTACATTTATTTCCTTCACGGCAGCAAATAGAGGTCTTCGCGATCGCTTGTTCCTTTCCAAACTAAGGGATGTTCTAACGGGGCAGGCAGACATTGCAAATCTCAAGCGTCAAAAGCGCTCTCCACTGCTGACGAAAACTACTGATTTCATTTATTTCCTTCACGGCAGCAAATAGAGGACTTCGCGATCACTTGTTTCATTCCAAACTAAGGGATATTCTAACAGGGCAGGCAGATATTGCAAATCTCAAGCGTCAAAAGCGCTCTCCACTGCTGACAAAAATTACTGATTACATTTATTTCCTTCACGGCAGGAAATAGAGGACTTCGCAATCACTTGTTCCATTCTAAACTAAGGGATGTTCTAACGGGGCAGGCAGATATTGTAAATCTCAAGCGTCAAAAGCGCTCTCCACTGCTGACAAAAATTACTGATTACATTTATTTCGTTAACGGCAGGAAATAGAGGACTTCGCAATCACTTCTTCCATTCCAATCTAAGGGATGTCCTAACGGGGCAGGCAGATATTGCAAATCTCAAGCGTCAAAAGCGCTCTCCACTGCTGACAAAAATTACTGATTACATTTATTTCCTTCACGGCAGGAAATAAAGGACTTCGCAATCACTTGTTCCATTCCAAACTAAGGGATGTTCTAACGGGGCAGGCAGATATTGCAAATCTCAAGCGTCAAAAGCGCTCTCCACTGCTGACAAAAATTACTGATTACATTTATTTCCATCACGGCAGGAAATAGAGGACTTCGCGATCACTTGTTCCATTCCAAACTAAGGTATGCTCTAACGGGGCAGGCAGATATTGCAAATCTCAAGCGTCAAAACCGCTCTCCTCTGCTGACAAAAATTACTGATTACCATTATTTCCTTCACGACAGCAAAAAGAGAACTTCGCTATCTATTGTTTCATTCCAAACTAAGGGATGCTCTAACGGGGCAGGCAGATATTGCAAATCTCAAGCGTCAAAAGCGCTCTCCACTGCTGACAAAAAATAATAATAATAATTGGTTTTTTGGGGAAAGGAAATGGCGCAGTATCTGTCTCATATATCGTTGGACACCTGAACCGCGCCGTAAGGGAAGGGTAAAGGAGGGAATGAAAGAAGAAAGGAAGAGAGAAGTGCCGTAGTGGAGAGCTCCGGAATAATTTCTGATTACATTTATTTCCTTCACGGCAGCAAATAGAGGACTTCGAGATCACTTGTTCAATTCCAATCTAAGGGATGTCATTACGGGGCAGGCAGATATTGCAATCAAGCGTCAAAAGCGCTCTCCACTGCTGACAAAAATTACTGATTACATTTATTTCCTTCACGGCAGGAAATAAAGGACTTCGCAAACACTTGTTCCATTCCAAACTAAGGGATGTTTTAACGGGGAGGCAGATATTGCAAATCTCAAGCGTCAAAAGCGCTCTCCACTGCTGACAAAAAATACTGATTACATTTATTTCCATCACGGCAGGAAATAGAGGACTTCGCGATCACTTGTTCCATTCCAAACTAAGGGATGTTCTAGCGGGGCAGGCAGACATTGCAAATCTCAAGCGTAAAAAGCGCTCTCCACTGCTGACAAATATTACTGATTACATTTATTTCCTTCACGGCAGCAAATAGAGGACTTGGCGATCACTTGTTCCATTCCAAACTAAGGGATGTTCTAACGGGGCAGGCAGATATTGCAAATCTCAAGCGTCAAAAGCGCTCTCCACTGCTGACAAAAACTACTGATAACATTTATTTCCTTCACGGCAGGAAATAGAGGACTTCGCAATCACTTGTTCCATTCCTAACTAAGGGATGTTCTAACGGGCAGGCAGATATTGCAAATCTCAAGCGTCAAAAGCGCTCTCCACTGCTGACAAAAATTACTGATTACATTTATTTCCTTCCCGGCAGGAAAAAGAGGACTTCGCGATCACTTGTTCCATTCCAAACTAAGGGGTATTCTAACGGGGCAGGCAGATATTGCAAATCTCAAGCATCGAAAGCGCTCTCCACTGCTGACAAAAACTACTGATTACATTTTTTTCCTTCACGGCAGGAAATAGAGGACTTCGCAATCACTTGTTCCATTCCAAACTAAGGGGTGTTCTAACGGGGCAGGCAGATATTGCAAATCTCAAGCGTCAAAAGCGCTCTCCACTGCTGACAAAAACTACTGATAACATTTATTTCCTTCACGGCAGGAAATAGAGGACTTCGCGATCACTTGTTCCATTCCAAACTAAGGGATGTTCTAACGGGGCAGGCAGATATTGCAAATCTCAAGCATCAAAAGCGCTCTCCACTGCTGACAAAAACTACTGATAACATTTATTTCCTTCACGGCAGGAAATAGAGGACTTCGCAATCACTTGTTCCATTCCTAACTAAGGGATGTTCTAACGGGGCAGGCAGATATTGCAAATCTCAATCGTCAAAAGCGCTCTCCAGTGCTGACAAAATTTACTGATTACATTTATTTCCTTCACGGCAGGAAAGAGAAGACTTCGCAATCACTTGTTCCATTCCAAACTAACGGATGTTCTAACGGGGCAGGCAGATATTGCAAATCTCAAGCGTCAAAAGCGCTCTCCACTGCTGACAAAAACTACTGATAACATTTATTTCCTTCACGGCAGGAAATAGAGGACTTCGCAATCACTTGTTCCATTCCAAACTAAGGGGTGTTCTAACGGGGCAGGCAGATATTGCAAATCTCAAGCATCAAAAGCGCTCTCCACTGCTGACAAAAACTACTGATAACATTTATTTCCTTCACGGCAGGAAATAGAGTACTTCGCAATCACTTGTTCCATTCCAAACTAAGGGGTGTTCTAACGGGGCAGGCAGATATTGCAAATCTCAAGCGTCAAAAGCGCTCTCCACTGCTGACAAAAATTACTGATTACATTTATTTCCTTCACGGCAGGAAAGAGAAGACTTCGCAATCACTTGTTCCATTCCAAACTAAGGGATGTTCTAACGGGGCAGGCAGATATTGCAAATCTCAAGCGTCAAATGCGCTCTCCACTGCTGACAAAAATTACTGATTACATTTATTTCCTTCACGGCAGGAAAGAGAAGACTTCGCAATCACTTGTTCCATTCCTAACTAAGGGATGTTCTAACGGGGCAGGCAGATATTGCAAATCTCAAGCGTCAAATGCGCTCTCCACTGCTGACAAAAATTACTGATTACATTTATTTCCTTCACGGCAGGAAATAGAGGACTTCGCGATCACTTGTTCCATTCCAAACTGAGGGGTGTTCTAACGAAGCAGGCAGATATTGCAAATCTCAAGCGTCGAAAGCGCTCTCCACTGCTGACCAAAAATTACTGATTACATTTATTTCCTTCCCGGCAGGAAAAAGAGGACTTCGCGATCACTTGTTCCATTCCAAACTAAGGGATGTTCTAACGGGGCAGGCAGATATTGCAAATCTCAAGCGTCAAAAGCGCTCTCCACTGCTGACAAAAACTACTGATATCATTTATTTCCTTCACGGCAGGAAATACAGGACTTCGCAATCACTTGTTCCATTCCAAACTAAGGGGTGTTCTAACAGGGCAGGCAGATATTGCAAATCTCAAGCGTCAAAAGCGCTCTCCACTGCTGACAAAAACTACTGATAACATTTATTTCCTTCACGGCAGGAAATAGAGGACTTCGCGATCACTTGTTCCATTCCAAACTAAGGGGTGTTCTAACGGGGCAGGCAGATATTGCAAATCTCAAGCATCGAAAGCGCTCTCCACTGCTGACAAAAACTACTGATAACATTTATTTCCTTCACGGCAGGAAATAGAGGACTTCGCGATCACTTGTTCCATTCCAAACTAAGGGGTGTTCTAACGGGGCAGGCAGATATTGCAAATCTCAAGCGTCAAAAGCGCTCTCCACTGCTGACTAAAATTACTGATTACATTTATTTCCTTCACGGCAGGAAATAGAGGACTTCGCGATCACTTGTTCCATTCCAAACTAAGGGGTGTTCTAACGGGGCAGGCAGATATTGCAAATCTCAAGCATCGAAAGCGCTCTCCACTGCTGACAAAAACTACTGATAACATTTATTTCCTTCACGGCAGGAAATAGAGGACTTCGCAATCACTTGTTCCATTCCTAACTAAGGGATGTTCTAACGGGGCAGGCAGATATTGCAAATCTCAAGCGTCAAAAGCGCTCTCCAGTGCTGACAAAAATTACTGATTACATTTATTTCCTTCACGGCAGGAAAGAGAAGACTTCGCAATCACTTGTTCCATTCCAAACTAAGGGATGTTCTAACGGGGCAGGCAGATATTGCAAATCTCAAGCGTCAAATGCGCTCTCCACTGCTGACAAAAATTACTGATTACATTTATTTCCTTCACGGCAGGAAATAGAGGACTTCGCGATCACTTGTTCCATTCCAAACTAAGGGGTGTTCTAACGGGGCAGGCAGATATTGCAAATCTCAAGCATCGAAAGCGCTCTCCACTGCTGACAAAAACTACTGATAACATTTATTTCCTTCACGGCAGGAAATAGAGGACTTCGCAATCACTTGTTCCATTCCTAACTAAGGGATGTTCTAACGGGGCAGGCAGATATTGCAAATCTCAAGCGTCAAAAGCGCTCTCCAGTGCTGACAAAAATTACTGATTACATTTATTTCCTTCACGGCAGGAAAGAGAAGACTTCGCAATCACTTGTTCCATTCCAAACTAAGGGATGTTCTAACGGGGCAGGCAGATATTGCAAATCTCAAGCGTCAAAAGCGCTCTCCAGTGCTGACAAAAATTACTGATTACATTTATTTCCTTCACGGCAGGAAAGAGAAGACTTCGCAATCACTTGTTCCATTCCAAACTAAGGGATGTTCTAACGGGGCAGGCAGATATTGCAAATCTCAAGCGTCAAAAGCGCTCTCCAGTGCTGACAAAAATTACTGATTACATTTATTTCCTTCACGGCAGGAAAGAGAAGACTTCGCAATCACTTGTTCCATTCCAAACTAAGGGATGTTCTAACGGGGCAGGCAGATATTGCAAATTTCAAGCGTCAAATGCGCTCTCCACTGCTGACAAAAATTACTGATTACATTTATTTCCTTCACGGCAGGAAATAGAGGACTTCGCGATCACTTGTTCCATTCCAAACTAAGGGGTGTTCTAACGGGGCAGGCAGATATTGCAAATCTCAAGCATCGAAAGCGCTCTCCACTGCTGACAAAAACTACTGATAACATTTATTTCCTTCACGGCAGGAAATAGAGGACTTCGCAATCACTTGTTCCATTCCTAACTAAGGGATGTTCTAACGGGGCAGGCAGATATTGCAAATCTCAAGCGTCAAAAGCGCTCTCCACTGCTGACTAAAATTACTGATTACATTTATTTCCTTCACGGCAGGAAATAGAGGACTTCGCAATCACTTGTTCCATTCCAAACTAAGGGATGTTCTAACGGGGCAGGCAGATATTGCAAATCTCAAGCGTCAAAAGCGCTCTCCACTGCTGACAAAAATTACTGATTACATTTATTTCCTTCACGGCAGGAAATAGAGGACTTCGCAATCACTTGTTCCATTCCAAACTAAGGGGTGTTCTAACGGGGCAGGCAGATATTGCAAATCTCAAGCGTCAAAAGCGCTCTCCACTGCTGACTAAAATTACTGATTACATTTATTTCCTTCACGGCAGGAAATAGAGGACTTCGCAATCACTTGTTCCATTCCTAACTAAGGGATGTTCTAACGGGGCAGGCAGATATTGCAAATCTCAAGCGTCAAAAGCGCTCTCCACTGCTGACAAAAATTACTGATTACATTTATTTCCTTCACGGCAGGAAAGAGAAGACTTCGCAATCACTTGTTCCATTCCAAACTAAGGGATGTTCTAACGGGGCAGGCAGATATTGCAAATCTCAAGCGTGAAAAGCGCTCTCCACTGCTGACTAAAATTACTGATTACATTTATTTCCTTCACGGCAGGAAATAGAGGACTTCGCGATCACTTGTTCCATTCCAAACTAAGGGGTGTTCTAACGGGGCAGGCAGATATTGCAAATCTCAAGCATCGAAAGCGCTCTCCACTGCTGACAAAAACTACTGATAACATTTATTTCCTTCACGGCAGGAAATAGAGGACTTCGCAATCACTTGTTCCATTCCTAACTAAGGGATGTTCTAACGGGGCAGGCAGATATTGCAAATCTCAAGCGTCAAAAGCGCTCTCCAGTGCTGACAAAAATTACTGATTACATTTATTTCCTTCACGGCAGGAAACAGAGGACTTCGCGATCACTTGTTCCATTCCAAACTAAGGGATGTTCTAACGGGGAAGGCAGATATTGCAAATCTCAAGCGTCAAAAGCGCTCTCCACTGCTGACAAAAATTACTGATTACATTTATTTCCTTCACGGCAGGAAATAGAGGACTTCGCGATCACTTGTTCCATTCCAAACTAAGGGGTGTTCTAACGGGGCAGGCAGATATTGCAAATCTCAAGCATCGAAAGCGCTCTCCACTGCTGACAAAAACTACTGATAACATTTATTTCCTTCACGGCAGGAAAGAGAAGACTTCGCAATCACTTGTTCCATTCCAAACTAACGGATGTTCTAACGGGGCAGGCAGATATTGCAAATCTCAAGCGTCAAAAGCGCTCTCCACTGCTGACAAAAATTACTGATTACATTTATTTCCTTCACGGCAGGAAATAGAGTACTTCGCAATCACTTGTTCCATTCCAAACTAAGGGGTGTTCTAACGGGGCAGGCAGATATTGCAAATCTCAAGCGTCAAAAGCGCTCTCCACTGCTGACAAAAATTACTGACTACATTTATTTCCATCACGACAGGAAATCGAGGACTTCGCAATCACTTGTTCCATTCCAAACTAAGGGATGTTCTAACGGGGCAGGCAGATATTGCAAATCTCAATCGTCAAAAGCGCTCTCCACTGCTGACAAAAATTACTGATTACATTTATTTCCTTCACGGCAGGAAATAGAGGACTTCGCAATCACTTGTTCAATTCCAAACTAAGGGATGTTCTAACGGGGCAGGCAGATATTGCAAATCTTAAGCGTCAAAAGCGCTCTCCACCGCTGACAAAAATTACTGATTACATTTATTTCCTTAACGGCAGGAAATAGAGGACTTCGCAATCACTTGTTCCATTCCAATCTAAAGGGATGTTCTAACGGGGCAGGCAGATATTGCAAATCTCAAGCGTCAGAAGCGCTCTCCACTGCTGACAAAAATTACTGATTACATTTATTTCCTTCACGGCAGGAAATAGAGGACTTCGCAATCACTTGTTCCATTCCAAACTAAGGGATGTTCTAACGGGGCAGGCAGATATTGCAAATCTCAAGCGTCAAAAGCGCTCTCCACTGCTGACAAAAATTGCTGATTACATTTATTTCCATCACGGCAGGAAATAGAGGACTTCGCAATCACTTGTTCCATTCCAAACTAAGGGATGTTCTTAAGGGGCAGGCAGATATTGCAAATCTCAAGCGTCAAAAGCGCTCTCCACTGCTGACAAAAATTACTGATTACATTTATTTCCTTCACGGAAGCAAATAGAGGTCTTCGCGATCGCTTGTTCCTTTCCAAACTAAGGGATGTTCTAACGGGGCAGGCAGACATTGCAAATCTCAAGCGTCAAAAGCGCTCTCCACTGCTGACGAAAACTACTGATTTCATTTATTTCCTTCACGGCAGCAAAGAGAGGACTTCGCGATCACTTGTTTCATTCCAAACTAAGGGATATTCTAACAGGGCAGGCAGATATTGCAAATCTCAAGCGTCAAAAGCGCTCTCCACTGCTGACAAAAATTACTGATTACATTTATTTCCTTCACGGCAGGAAATAGAGGACTTCGCAATCACTTGTTCCATTCTAAACTAAGGGATGTTCTAACGGGGCAGGCAGATATTGTAAATCTCAAGCGTCAAAAGCGCTCTCCACTGCTGACAAAAATTACTGATTACATTTATTTCGTTAACGGCAGGAAATAGAGGACTTCGCAATCACTTGTTCCATTCCAATCTAAGGGATGTCCTAACGGGGCAGGCAGATATTGCAAATCTCAAGCGTCAAAAGCGCTCTCCACTGCTGACAAAAATTACTGATTACATTTATTTCCTTCACGGCAGGAAATAAAGGACTTCGCAATCACTTGTTCCATTCCAAACTAAGGGATGTTCTAACGGGGCAGGCAGATATTGCAGATCTCAAGCGTCAAAAGCGCTCTCCACTGCTGACAAAAATTACTGATTACATTTATTTCCATCACGGCAGGAAATAGAGGACTTCGCGATCACTTGTTCCATTCCAAACTAAGGGATGTTCTAACGGGGCAGGGAGACATTGCAAATCTCAAGCGTCAAAAGCGCTCTCCACTGCTGACAAATATTACTGATTACATTTATTTCCTTCACGGCAGCAAATAGAGGACTTGGCGATCACTTGTTCCATTCCAAACTAAGGGATGTTCTAACGGGGCAGGCAGATATTGCAAATCTCAAGCGTCAAAAGCGCTCTCCACTGCTGACAAAAATTACTGATTACATTTATTTGCTTCACGGCAGCAAATAGAGGACATCGCGATCAATTGTTCCATTCCAAACTAAGGATGTTCTTACGGGGCAGGCAGATATTGCAAATCACAAGCGTCAAAAGCGCTCTCCACAGCTGACAAATATTACTGATTACATTTATTTCCTTCACGGCAGCAAATAGAGGACTTCGCAATCACTTGTTCCATTCCAAACTAAGGGATGTTCTAACGGGGCAGGCAGATATTGCAAATCTCAAGCGTCAAAAGCGCTCTCCACTGCAGACAAAAATTACTGATTACATTTATTTCCATCACGGCAGGAAATAGAGGACTTCGCAATCACTTGTTCCATTCCAAACTACGGGATGTTCTTAAGGGGCAGGCAGATATTGCAAATCTCAAGCGTCAAAAGCGCTCTCCACTGCTGACAAAAATTACTGATTACATCTATTTCCTTCACGGCAGCAAATATAGGACTTCGCAATCACTTGTTCCATTCCAAACTAAGGGATGTTCTAACGGGGCAGGCAGATATTGCAAATCTCAATCGTCAAAAGCGCTCTCCACTGCTGACAAAAATTACTGATTACATTTATTTCCTTCGCGGCAGGAAATAGAAGACTTCGCAATCACTTGTTCCATTCCAAACTAAGGAATGTTCTAACGGGGCAGGCAGATATTGCAAATCTCAAGCGTAAAAAGCGCTCTCCACTGCCGACAAAAATTACTGATTACATTTATTTCCTTCACGGCAGGAAAGAGAAGACTTCGCAATCACTTGTTCCATTCCAAACTGAGGGATGTTCTAACGGGGCAGGCAGATATTGCAAATCTCAAGCGTCAAAAGCGCTCTCCACTGCTGACAAAAATTACTGATTACATTTATTTCCTTCACGGCAGGAAATAGAGGACTTCGCAATCACTTGTTCCATTCCAAACTAAGGGGTGTTCTAACGGGGCAGGCAGATATTGCAAATCTCAAGCGTCAAAAGCGCTCTCCACTGCTGACAAAAATTACTGATTACATTTATTTCCTTCACGGCAGGAAATAGAAGACTTCGCAATCACTTGTTCCATTCCAAACTGAGGGATGTTCTAAAGGGGCAGGCAGATATTGCAAATCTCAAGCGTCAAAAGCGCTCTCCACTGCTGACAAAAATTACTGATTACATTTATTTCCTTCACGGCAGGAAATAGAGGACTTCGCAATCACTTGTTCCATTCCAAACTAAGGGGTGTTCTAACGGGGCAGGCAGATATTGCAAATCTCAAGCGTCAAAAGCGCTCTCCACTGCTGACAAAAATTACTGATTACATTTATTTCCTTCACGGCAGGAAATAGAAGACTTCGCAATCACTTGTTCCATTCCAAACTAAGGGGTGTTCTAACGGGGCAGGCAGATATTGCAAATCTCAAGCGTCAAAAGCGCTCTCCACTGCTGACAAAAATTACTGATTACTTTTATTTCCTTCACGGCAGGAAATAGAAGACTTCGCAATCACTTGTTCCATTCCAAACTAAGGAATGTTCTAACGGGGCAGGCAGATATTGCAAATCTCAAGCGTCAAAAGCGCTCTCCACTGCTGACCAAAATTACTGATTACATTTATTTCCTTCACGGCAGGAAATAGAGGACTTCGCGATCACTTGTTCCATTCCAAACTAAGGGGTGTTCTAACGGGGCAGGCAGATATTGCAAATCTCAAGCATCGAAAGCGCTCTCCACTGCTGACAAAAACTACTGATTACATTTATGTCCTTCACGGCAGGAAATAGAGGACTTCGCAATCACTTGTTCCATTCCTAACTAAGGGATGTTCTAACGGGGCAGGCAGATATTGCAAATCTCAAGCGTCAAAAGCGCTCTCCACTGCTGACAAAAATTACTGATTACATTTATTTCCTTCACGGCAGGAAATAGAGGACTTCGCAATCACTTGTTCCATTCCAAACTAAGCGGTGTTCTAACGGGGCAGGGAGATATTGCAAATCTCAAGCGTCAAAAGCGCTCTCCACTGCTGACAAAAATTACTGATTACATTTATTTCCATCACGGCAGGAAATACAGGACTTCGCAATCACTTGTTTCATTCCAAACTAAGGGATGTTCTAACGGGGCAGGCAGATATTGCAAATCTCAATCGTGAAAAGCGCTCTCCACTGCTGACAAAAATCACTGATTCCATTTATTTCCTTCACGGCAGGAAATAGAGGACTTCGCAATCACTTGTTCAATTCCAAAATAAGAGATGTTCTAACGGGGCAGGCAGATATTGCAAATCTCAAGCGTCAAAAGCGCTCTCCACTGCTGACAAAAATTACTGATTACATTTATTTCCTTAACGGCAGGAAATAGAGGACTTCGCAATCACTTGTTCCATTCCAATCTAAGGGATGTTCTAAAGGGGCAGGCAGATATTGCAAATCTCAAGCGTCAAAAGCGCTCTCCACTGCTGAAAAAAAATACTGATTACATTGATTTCCTTCACGGCAGCAAAAAGAGGACTTCGCTATCACTTGTTCCATTCCAAACTAAGGGATGTTCTAAAGGACAGGCAGATATTGCAAATCTCAAGCGTCAAAAGCGCTCTCCACTGCTGACAAAAATTACTGATTACATTTATTTCCTTCACGACAGCAAATAAAGGACTTCGCGATAACTTGTTCCATTCCAAACTAAGGTATGCTCTAACGAGGCAGGCAGATATTGCAAATCTCATGCGTCAAAAGCGCTCTCCACTGCTGACAAAAATTACTGATTACATTTATTTCTTTCACGACAGCAAATAGAGAACTTCGCGATAACTTGTTCCATTCCAAACTAAGTGATGCTCTAACGGGGCAGGCAGCTATTGCAAATCTCAAGCGTCAAAAGCGCTCTCCACTGCTGACAAAAATTACTGATTACATTTATTTCCTTCACGGCAGAAAATAGAGGACTTCGCGATAACTTGTTCCATTCCAAACTAAGTGATGCTCTAACGGGGCAGGCAGCTATTGCAAATCTCAAGCGTCAAAAGCGCTCTCCACTGCTGACAAAAATTACTGATTACATTTATTTCCTTCACGGCAGCAAAAAGAGAACTTCGCGATAACTTGTTCCATTCCAAACTAAGGGATGTTCTAAAGGACAGGCAGATATTGCAAACCTCAAGCGCCAAAAGCGCTCTCCACTGCTGACAAAAATTACTGATTACATTTATTTCCATCACGGCAGGAAATACAGGACTTCGCGATAACTTGTTCCATTCCAAACTAAGGTATGCTCTAACGGGGCAGGCAGATATTGCAAATCTCAAGCGTCAAAACCGCTCTCCACTGCTGACTAAAATTACTGATTACAATTATTTCCTTCACGACAGCAAATAGAGAACTTCGCTATCTATTGTTTCATTCCAAACTAAGGGATGCTCTAACGGGGCAGGCAGATATTGCAAATCTCAAGCGTCAAAAGCGCTCTCCACTGCTGACAAAAATAATAATAATAATAATTGGTTTTTTGGGGAAAGGAAATGGCGCAGTATCTGTCTCATATATCGTTGCACACCTGAACCGCGCCGTAAGGGAAGGGTAAAGGAGGGAATGAAAGAAGAAAGGAAGAGAGAAGTGCCGTAGTGGAGAGCTCCGGAATAATTTCTGATTACATTGATTTCCTTCACGGCAGCAAATAGAGGACTTCGCGATCACTTGTTCAATTCCAATCTAAGGGATGTCATTACGGGGCAGGCAGATATTGCAATCAAGCGTCAAAAGCGCTCTCCACTGCTGACAAAAATTACTGATTACATTTATTTCCTTCACGGCAGGAAATAGAGGACTTCGCAATCACTTGTTCCATTCCAAACTAAGGGGTGTTCTAACGGGGCAGGCAGATATTTCAAATCTCAAGCGTCAAAAGCGCTCTCCACTGCTGACAAAAATTACTGATTACATTTATTTCCTTCACGGCAGGAAATAGAAGACTTCGCAATCACTTGTTCCATTCCAAACTAAGAGTGTTCTAACGGGGCAGGCAGATATTGCAAATCTCAAGCGTCAAAAGCGCTCTCCACTGCTGACAAAAATTACTGATTACTTTTATTTCCTTCACGGCAGGAAATAGAAGACTTCGCAATCACTTGTTCCATTCCAAACTAAGGAATGTTCTAACGGGGCAGGCAGATATTGCAAATCTCAAGCGTCAAAAGCGCTCTCCACTGCTGACAAAAATTACTGATTACATTTATTTCCTTCACGGCAGGAAATAGAGGACTTCGCGATCACTTGTTCCATTCCAAACTAAGGGGTGTTCTAACGGGGCAGGCAGATATTGCAAATCTCAAGCATCGAAAGCGCTCTCCACTGCTGACAAAAACTACTGATTACATTTATGTCCTTCACGGCAGGAAATAGAGGTCTTCGCAATCACTTGTTCCATTCCTAACTAAGGGATGTTCTAACGGGGCAGGCAGATATTGCAAATCTCAAGCGTCAAAAGCGCTCTCCACTGCTGACAAAAATTACTGATTACATTTATTTCCATCACGGCAGGAAATACAGGACTTCGCAATCACTTGTTTCATTCCAAACTAAGGGATGTTCTAACGGGGCAGGCAGATATTGCAAATCTCAAGCGTCAAAAGCGCTCTCCACTGCTGACAAAAATTACTGATTACATTTATTTCCTTAACGGCAGGAAATAGAGGACTTCGCAATCACTTGTTCTCTTCCAATCTAAGGGATGTTCTAAAGGGGCAGGCAGATATTGCAAATCTCAAGCGTCAAAAGCGCTCTCCACTGCTGAAAAAAAATACTGATTACATTGATTTCCTTCACGGCAGCAAAAAGAGGACTTCGCTATCACTTGTTCCATTCCAAACTAAGGGATGTTCTAAAGGACAGGCAGATATTGCAAATCTCAAGCGTCAAAAGCGCTCTCCACTGCTGACAAAAATTACTGATTACATTTATTTCCTTCACGACAGCAAATAAAGGACTTCGCGATAACTTGTTCCATTCCAAACTAAGGTATGCTCTAACGAGGCAGGCAGATATTGCAAATCTCATGCGTCAAAAGCGCTCTCCACTCCTGACAAAAATTGATGATTACATTTATTTCTTTCACGACAGCAAATAGAGAACTTCGCGATAACTTGTTCCATTCCAAACTAAGGGATGTTCTAAAGGACAGGCAGATATTGCAAACCTCAAGCGCCAAAAGCGCTCTCCACTGCTGACAAAAATTACTGATTACATTTATTTTCTTCACGACAGCAAATACAGGACTTCGCGATAACTTGTTCCATTCCAAACTAAGGTATGCTCTAACGGGGCAGGCAGATATTGCAAATCTCAAGCGTCAAAACCGCTCTCCACTGCTGACAAAAATTACTGATTACAATTATTTCCTTCACGACAGCAAATAGAGAACTTCGCTATCTATTGTTTCATTCCAAACTAAGGGATGCTCTAACGGGGCAGGCAGATATTGCAAATCTCAAGCGTCAAAAGCGCTCTCCACTGCTAACAAAAATTACTGATTACATTTATTTTCTTCACGACAGCAAATACAGGACTTCGCGATAACTTGTTCCATTCCAAACTAAGGTATGCTCTAACGGGGCAGGCAGATATTGCAAATCTCAAGCGTCAAAACCGCTCTCCACTGCTGACAAAAATTACTGATTACAATTATTTCCTTCACGACAGCAAATAGAGAACTTCGCTATCTATTGTTTCATTCCAAACTAAGGGATGCTCTAACGGGGCAGGCAGATATTGCAAATCTCAAGCGTCAAAAGCGCTCTCCACTGCTGACAAAAATTAATAATAATAATAATTGGTTTTTTGGGGAAAGGAAATGGCGCAGTATCTGTCTCATATATCGTTGGACACCTGAACCGCGCCGTAAGGGAAGGGTAAAGGAGGGAATGAAAGAAGAAAGGAAGAGAGAAGTGCCGTAGTGGAGAGCTCCGGAATAATTTCTGATTACATTGATTTCCTTCACGGCAGCAAATAGAGGACTTCGCGATCACTTGTTCAATTCCAATCTAAGGGATGTCATTACGGGGCAGGCAGATATTGCAATCAAGCGTCAAAAGCGCTCTCCACTGCTGACAAAAATTACTGATTACATTTATTTCCTTCACGGCAGGAAATAGAGGACTTCGCAAACACTTGTTCCATTCCAAACTAAGGGATGTTTTAACGGGGCAGGCAGATATTGCAAATCTCAAGCGTCAAAAGCGCTCTCCACTGCTGACAAAAATTACTGATTGCTTTTATTTCCTTCACGGCAGGAAATAGAGGACTTCGCGATCACTTGTTCCATTCCAAACTAAGGGGTGTTCTTACGGGGCAGGCAGATATTGCAAATCTCAAGCATCGAAAGCGCTCTCCACTGCTGACAAAAACTACTGATTACATTTATGTCCTTCACGGCAGGAAATAGAGGACTTCGCAATCACTTGTTCCATTCCTAACTAAGGGATGTTCTAACGGGGCAGGCAGATATTGCAAATCTCAAGCGTCAAAAGCGCTCTCCACTGCTGACAAAAATTACTGATTACATTTATTTCCTTCACGGCAGGAAATAGAGGACTTCGCAATCACTTGTTCCATTCCAAACTAAGCGGTGTTCTAACGGGGCAGGGAGATATTGCAAATCTCAAGCGTCAAAAGCGCTCTCCACTGCTGACAAAAATTACTGATTACATTTATTTCCATCCCGGCAGGAAATACAGGACTTCGCAATCACTTGTTTCATTCCAAACTAAGGGATGTTCTAACGGGGCAGGCAGATATTGCAAATCTCAAGCGTCAAAAGCGCTCTCCACTGCTGACAAAAATTACTGATTACATTTATTTCCTTAACGGCAGGAAATAGAGGACTTCGCAATCACTTGTTCTCTTCCAATCTAAGGGATGTTCTAAAGGGGCAGGCAGATATTGCAAATCTCAAGCGTCAAAAGCGCTCTCCACTGCTGAAAAAAAATACTGATTACATTGATTTCCTTCACGGCAGCAAAAAGAGGACTTCGCTATCACTTGTTCCATTCCAAACTAAGGGATGTTCTAAAGGACAGGCAGATATTGCAAATCTCAAGCGTCAAAAGCGCTCTCCACTGCTGACAAAAATTACTGATTACATTTATTTCCTTCACGACAGCAAATAAAGGACTTCGCGATAACTTGTTCCATTCCAAACTAAGGTATGCTCTAACGAGGCAGGCAGATATTGCAAATCTCATGCGTCAAAAGCGCTCTCCACTCCTGACAAAAATTACTGATTACATTTATTTCTTTCACGACAGCAAATAGAGAACTTCGCGATAACTTGTTCCATTCCAAACTAAGGGATGTTCTAAAGGACAGGCAGATATTGCAAACCTCAAGCGCCAAAAGCGCTCTCCACTGCTGACAAAAATTACTGATTACATTTATTTTCTTCACGACAGCAAATACAGGACTTCGCGATAACTTGTTCCATTCCAAACTAAGGTATGCTCTAACGGGGCAGGCAGATATTGCAAATCTCAAGCGTCAAAACCGCTCTCCACTGCTGACAAAAATTACTGATTACAATTATTTCCTTCACGACAGCAAATAGAGAACTTCGCTATCTATTGTTTCATTCCAAACTAAGGGATGCTCTAACGGGGCAGGCAGATATTGCAAATCTCAAGCGTCAAAAGCGCTCTCCACTGCTGACAAAAATTACTGATTACATTTATTTTCTTCACGACAGCAAATACAGGACTTCGCGATAACTTGTTCCATTCCAAACTAAGGTATGCTCTAACGGGGCAGGCAGATATTGAAAATCTCAAGCGTCAAAACCGCTCTCCACTGCTGACAAAAATTACTGATTACAATTATTTCCTTCACGACAGCAAATAGAGAACTTCGCTATCTATCGTTTCATTCCAAACTAAGGGATGCTCTAACGGGGCAGGCAGATATTGCAAATCTCAAGCGTCAAAAGCGCTCTCCACTGCTGACAAAAATTAATAATAATAATAATTGGTTTTTTGGGGAAAGGAAATGGCGCAGTATCTGTCTCATATATCGTTGGACACCTGATCCGCGCCGTAAGGGAAGGGTAAAGGAGGGAATGAAAGAAGAAAGGAAGAGAGAAGTGCCGTAGTGGAGAGCTCCGGAATAATTTCTGATTACATTGATTTCCTTCACGGCAGCAAATAGAGGACTTCGCGATCACTTGTTCAATTCCAATCTAAGGGATGTCATTACGGGGCAGGCAGATATTGCAATCAAGCGTCAAAAGCGCTCTCCACTGCTGACAAAAATTACTGATTACATTTATTTCCTTCACGGCAGGAAATAGAGGACTTCGCAAACACTTGTTCCATTCCAAACTAAGGGATGTTTTAACGGGGCAGGCAGATATTGCAAATCTCAAGCGTCCAAAGCGCTCTCCACTGCTGACAAAAATTACTGATTACATTTATTTCCATCACGGCAGGAAATAGAGGACTTCGCGATCACTTGTTCCATTCCAAACTAAGGGATGTTCTAACGGGGCAGGCAGACATTGCAAATCTCAAGCGTCAAAAGCGCTCTCCACTGCTGACAAATATAACTGATTACATTTATTTCCTTCACGGCAGCAAATAGAGGACTTGGCGATCACTTGTTCCATTCCAAACTAAGGGATGTTCTAACGGGGCAGGCAGATATTGCAAATCTCAAGCGTCAAAAGCGCTCTCCACTGCTGACAAAAATTACTGATTACATTTATTTCCTTCACGGCAGCTAATAGAGGACATCGCGATCAATTGTTCCATTCCAAACTAAGGATGTTCTTACGGGGCAGCCAGATATTGCAAATCACAAGCGTCAAAAGCGCTCTCCACAGCTGACAAAAATTACTGATTACATTTATTTCCTTCACGGCAGGAAATAGAGGACTTCGCAATCACTTGTTCCACTCCAAACTAAGGGATGTTCTAACGGGGCAGGAATATATTGCAAATCTCAAGCGTCAAAAGCGCTCTCCACTGCAGACAAAAATTACTGATTACATTTATTTCCATCACGGCAGGAAATAGAGGACTTCGCCATCACTTGTTCCATTCCAAACTAAGGGATGTTCTTAAGGGGCAGGCAGATATTGCAAATCTCAAGCGTCAAAAGCGCTCTCCACTGCTGACAAAAATTACTGATTACATTTATTTCCTTCACGGCAGCAAATATAGGACCTCGCAATCACTTGTTCCATTCCAAACTAAGGGATGTTCAAACGGGGCAGGCAGATATTGCAAATCTCAATCGTCAAAAGCGCTCTCCACTGCTGACAAAAATTACTGATTACATTTATTTCCTTCACGGCAGGAAATAGAAGACTTCGCATTCACTTGTTCCATTCCAAACTAAGGGATGTTCTAACGGGGCAGGCAGATATTGCAAATCTCAAGCGTCAAAAGCGCTCTCCACTGCTGACAAAAATTACTGATTACATTTATTTCCTTCACGGCAGGAAATAGAGGACTTCGCGATTACTTGTTCTATTCCAAACTGAGGGGTGTTCTAACGGGGCAGGCAGATATTGCAAATCTCAATCGTCAAAAGCGCTCTCCACTGCTGACAAAAATTACTGATTACATTTATTTCCTTCACGGCAGGAAATAGAAGACTTCGCAATCACTTGTTCCATTCCAAACTAAGGGATGTTCTAACGGGGCAGGCAGATATTGCAAATCTCAAGCGTCAAAAGCGCTCTCCACTGCTGACAAAAATTACTGATTACATTTATTTACTTCACGGCAGCAAATATAGGACTTCCCAATCACTTGTTCCATTCCAAACTAAGGGATGTTCTAACGGGGCAGGCAGATATTGCAAATCTCAATCGTCAAAAGCGCTCTCCACTGCTGACAAAAACTACTGATTACATTTATGTCCTTCACGGCAGGAAATAGAGGACTTCGCAATCACTTGTTCCATTCCTAACTAAGGGATGTTCTAACGGGGCAGGCAGATATTGCAAATCTCAAGCGTCAAAAGCGCTCTCCACTGCTGACAAAAATTACTGATTACATTTATTTCCTTCACGGCAGGAAATAGAGGACTTCGCAATCACTTGTTCCATTCCAAACTAAGCGGTGTTCTAACGGGGCAGGGAGATATTGCAAATCTCAAGCGTCAAAAGCGCTCTCCACTGCTGATAAAAATTACTGATTACATTTATTTCCATCACGGCAGGAAATACAGGACTTCGCAATCACTTGTTTCATTCCAAACTAAGGGATGTTCTAACGGGGCAGGCAGATATTGCAAATCTCAATCGTGAAAAGCGCTCTCCACTGCTGACAAAAATTACTGATTACATTTATTTCCTTCACGGCAGGAAATAGAGGACTTCGCAATCACTTGTTCAATTCCAAAATAAGAGATGTTCTAACGGGGCAGGCAGATATTGCAAATCTCAAGCGTCAAAAGCGCTCTCCACTGCTGACAAAAATTACTGATTACATTTATTTCCTTAACGGCAGGAAATAGAGGACTTCGCAATCACTTGTTCTCTTCCAATCTAAGGGATGTTCTAAAGGGGCAGGCAGATATTGCAAATCTCAAGCGTCAAAAGCGCTCTCCACTGCTGACAAAAATTACTGATTACATTTATTTCCTTCACGACAGCAAATAAAGGACTTCGCGATAACTTGTTCCATTCCAAACTAAGGTATGCTCTAACGAGGCAGGCAGATATTGCAAATCTCATGCGTCAAAAGCGCGCTCCACTCCTGACAAAAATTACTGATTACATTTATTTCTTTCACGACAGCAAATAGAGAACTTCGCGATAACTTGTTCCATTCCAAACTAAGTGATGCTCTAACGGGGCAGGCAGCTATTGCAAATCTCAAGCGTCAAAAGCGCTCTCCACTGCTGACAAAAATTACTGATTACATTTATTTCCTTCACGGCAGAAAATAGAGGACTTCGCGATAACTTGTTCCATTCCAAACTAAGTGATGCTCTAACGGGGCAGGCAGCTATTGCAAATCTCAAGCGTCAAAAGCGCTCTCCACTGCTGACAAAAATTACTGATTACATTTATTTCCTTCACGGCAGCAAAAAGAGAACTTCGCGATAACTTGTTCCATTCCAAACTAAGGGATGTTCTAAAGGACAGGCAGATATTGCAAACCTCAAGCGCCAAAAGCGCTCTCCACTGCTGACAAAAATTACTGATTACATTTATTTTCTTCACGACAGCAAATACAGGACTTCGCGATAACTTGTTCCATTCCAAACTAAGGTATGCTCTAACGGGGCAGGCAGATATTGCAAATCTCAAGCGTCAAAACCGCTCTCCACTGCTGACAAAAATTACTGATTACAATTATTTCCTTCACGACAGCAAATAGAGAACTTCGCTATCTATTGTTTCATTCCAAACTAAGGGATGCTCTAACGGGGCAGGCAGATATTGCAAATCTCAAGCGTCAAAAGCGCTCTCCACTGCTGACAAAAATTATAATAATAATAATTGGTTTTTTGGGGAAAGGAAATGGCGCAGTATCTGTCTCATATATCGTTGGACACCTGAACCGCGCCGTAAGGGAAGGGTAAAGGAGGGAATGAAAGAAGAAAGGAAGAGAGAAGTGCCGTAGTGGAGAGCTCCGGAATAATTTCTGATTACATTGATTTCCTTCACGGCAGCAAATAGAGGACTTCGCGATCACTTGTTCAATTCCAATCTAAGGGATGTCATTACGGGGCAGGCAGATATTGCAATCAAGCGTCAAAAGCGCTCTCCACTGCTGACAAAAATTACTGATTACATTTATTTCCTTCACGGCAGGAAATAGAGGACTTCGCAAACACTTGTTCCATTCCAAACTAAGGGATGTTTTAACGGGGCAGGCCGATATTGCAAATCTCAAGCGTCCAAAGCGCTCTCCACTGCTGACAAAAATTACTGATTACATTTATTTCCATCACGGCAGGAAATAGAGGACTTCGCGATCACTTGTTCCATTCCAAACTAAGGGATGTTCTAACGGGGCAGGCAGACATTGCAAATCTCAAGCGTCAAAAGCGCTCTCCACTGCTGACAAATATTACTGATTACATTTATTTCCTTCACGGCAGCAAATAGAGGACTTGGCGATCACTTGTTCCATTCCAAACTAAGGGATGTTCTAACGGGGCAGGCAGATATTGCAAATCTCAAGCGTCAAAAGCGCTCTCCACTGCTGACAAAAATTACTGATTACATTTATTTCCTTCACGGCAGCTAATAGAGGACATCGCGATCAATTGTTCCATTCCAAACTAAGGATGTTCTTACGGGGCAGCCAGATATTGCAAATCACAAGCGTCAAAAGCGCTCTCCACAGCTGACAAAAATTACTGATTACATTTATTTCCTTCACGGCAGGAAATAGAGGACTTCGCAATCACTTGTTCCGCTCCAAACTAAGGGATGTTCTAACGGGGCAGGAATATATTGCAAATCTCAAGCGTCAAAAGCGCTCTCCACTGCAGACAAAAATTACTGATTACATTTATTTCCATCACGGCAGGAAATAGAGGACTTCGCCATCACTTGTTCCATTCCAAACTAAGGGATGTTCTTAAGGGGCAGGCAGATATTGCAAATCTCAAGCGTCAAAAGCGCTCTCCACTGCTGACAAAAATTACTGATTACATTTATTTCCTTCACGGCAGCAAATATAGGACTTCGCAATCACTTGTTCCATTCCAAACTAAGGGATGTTCTAACGGGGCAGGCAGATATTGCAAATCTCAATCGTCAAAAGCGCTCTCCACTGCTGACAAAAATTACTGATTACATTTATTTCCTTCACGGCAGGAAATAGAAGACTTCGCATTCACTTGTTCCATTCCAAACTAAGGGATGTTCTAACGGGGCAGGCAGATATTGCAAATCTCAAGCGTCAAAAGCGCTCTCCACTGCTGACAAAAATTACTGATTACATTTATTTCCTTCACGGCAGGAAATAGAGGACTTCGCGATTACTTGTTCTATTCCAAACTGAGGGGTGTTCTAACGGGGCAGGCAGATATTGCAAATCTCAATCGTCAAAAGCGCTCTCCACTGCTGACAAAAATTACTGATTACATTTATTTCCTTCACGGCAGGAAATAGAAGACTTCGCAATCACTTGTTCCATTCCAAACTAAGGGATGTTCTAACGGGGCAGGCAGATATTGCAAATCTCAAGCGTCAAAAGCGCTCTCCACTGCTGACAAAAATTACTGATTACATTTATTTCCTTCACGGCAGCAAATATAGGACTTCCCAATCACTTGTTCCATTCCAAACTAAGGGATGTTCTAACGGGGCAGGCAGATATTGCAAATCTCAATCGTCAAAAGCGCTCTCCACTGCTGACAAAAATTACTGATTACATTTATTTCCTTCACGGCAGGAAATAGAAGACTTCGCAATCACTTGTTCCATTCCAAACTAAGGGATGTTCTAACGGGGCAGGCAGATATTGCAAATCTCAAGCGTCAAAAGCGCTCTCCACTGCTGACAAAAATTACTGATTACATTTATTTCCTTCACGGCAGGAAATAGAGGACTTCGCGATCACTTGTTCTATTCCAAACTAAGGGGTGTTCTAACGGGGCAGGCAGATATTGCCAATCTCAAGCATCGAAAGCGCTCTCCACTGCTGACAAAAATTACTGATTACATTTATTTCCTTCACGGCAGGAAATAGAGGACTTCGCAATCACTTGTTCCATTCCAAACTAAGGGATGTTCTAACGGGGCAGGCAGATATTGCAAATCTCAAGCGTCAAAAGCGCTCTCCACTGCTGACAAAAATTACTGATTACATTTATTTCCTTCACGGCAGGAAATAGAGGACTTCGCGATCACTTGTTCCATTCCAAACTAAGGGGTGTTCTAACGGGGCAGGCAGATATTGCAAATCTCAAGCATCGAAAGCGCTCTCCACTCCTGACAAAAACTACTGATAACATTTATTTCCTTCACGGCAGGAAATAGAGGACTTCGCAATCACTTGTTCCATTCCAAACTAAGGGGTGTTCTAACGGGGCAGGCAGATATTGCAAATCTCAAGCATCGAAAGCGCTCTCCACTGCTGACAAAAACTACTGATAACATTTATTTCCTTCACGGCAGGAAATAGAGGACTTCGCGATCACTTGTTCCATTCCAAACTAAGGGGCGTTCTAACGGGGCAGGCAGATATTGCAAATCTCAAGCGTCAAAAGCGCTCTCCACTGCAGACAAAAATTACTGATTACATTTATTTCCATCACGGCAGGAAATAGAGGACTTCGCCATCACTTGTTCCATTCCAAACTAAGGGATGTTCTAACGGGGCAGGCAGATATTGCAAATCTCAAGCATCGAAAGCGCTCTCCACTGCTGACAAAAACTACTCATAACATTTATTTCCTTCACGGCAGGAAATAGAGGACTTCGCGATCACTTGTTCCATTCCAAACTAAGGGGTGTTCTAACGGGGCAGGCAGATATTGCAAATCTCAAGCGTCAAAAGCGCTCTCCACTGCTGACAAAAATTACTGATTACATTTATTTCCTTCACGGCAGGAAATAGAGGACTTCGCGATCACTTGTTCCATTCCAAACTAAGGGGTGTTCTAACGGGGCAGGCAGATATTGCAAATCTCAAGCATCGAAAGCGCTCTCCACTGCTGACAAAAACTACTGATAATATTTATTTCCTTCACGGCAGGAAATAGAGGACTTCGCAATCACTTGTTCCATTCCTAACTAAGGGATGTTCTAACGGGGCAGGCAGATATTGCAAATCTCAAGCGTCAAAAGCGCTCTCCACTGCTGACAAAAATTACTGATTACATTTATTTCCTTCACGGCAGCAAATATAGGACTTCGCAATCACTTGTTCCATTCCAAACTAAGGGGTGTTCTAACGGGGCAGGCAGATATTGCAAATCTCAAGCATCGAAAGCGCTCTCCACTGCTGACAAAAACTACTGATAACATTTATTTCCTTCACGGCAGGAAATAGAGGACTTCGCAATCACTTGTTCCATTCCAAACTAAGGGATGTTCTAACGGGGCAGGCAGATATTGCAAATCTCAAGCATCGAAAGCGCCCTCCACTGCTGACAAAAACTACTGATAACATTTATTTCCTTCACGGCAGGAAATAGAGGACTTCGCTATCACTTGTTCCATTCCTCACTAAGGGATGTCATTACGGGGCAGGCAGATATTGCAATCAAGCGTCAAAAGCGCTCTCCACTGCTGACAAAAATTACTGATTACATTTATTTCCTTCACGGCAGGAAATAGAGGACTTCGCAAACACTTGTTCCATTCCAAACTAAGGGATGTTTTAACGGGGCAGGCAGATATTGCAAATCTCAAGCGTCAAAAGCGCTCTCCACTGCTGACAAAAATTACTGATTACATTTATTTCCATCACGGCAGGAAATAGAGGACTTCGCAATCACTTGTTCCATTCCAAACTAAGGGATGTTCTAACGGGGCAGGCAGATATTGCAAATCTCAAGCGTCAAAAGCGCTCTCCACTGCTGACAAAAACTACTGATAACATTTATTTCCTTCACGGCAGGAAATAGAGGACTTCGCAATCACTTGTTCCATTCCTAACTAAGGGATGTCATTACGGGGCAGGCAGATATTGCAATCAAGCGTCAAAAGCGCTCTCCACTGCTGACAAAAATTACTGATTACATTTATTTCCTTCACGGCAGGAAATAGAGGACTTCGCAAACACTTGTTCCATTCCAAACTAAGGGATGTTTTAACGGGGCAGGCAGATATTGCAAATCTCAAGCGTCAAAAGCGCTCTCCACTGCTGACAAAGATTACTGATTACATTTATTTCCATCACCGCAGGAAATAGAGGACTTCGCGATCACTTGTTCCATTCCTAACTAAGGGATGTTCTAACGGGGCAGGCAGATATTGCAAATCTCAAGCATCGAAAGCGCTCTCCACTGCTGACAAAAACTACTGATAACATTTATTTCCTTCACGGCAGGAAATAGAGGACTTCGCAATCACTTGTTCCATTCCAAACTAAGGGATGTTCTAACGGGGCAGGCAGATATTGCAAATCTCAAGCGTCAAAAGCGCTCTCCACTGCTGACAAAAATTACTGATTACATTTATTTCCTTCACGGCAGGAAATAGAGGACTTCGCAATCACTTGTTCCATTCCAAACTAAGGGATGTTCTAACGGGGCAGGCAGATATTGCAAATCTCAAGCGTCAAAAGCGCTCTCCACTGCTGACAAAAATTACTGATTACATTTATTTCCTTCACGGCAGCATATATAGGACTTCGCAATCACTTGTTCCATTCCAAACTAAGGGGTGTTCTAACGGAGCAGGCAGATATTGCAAATCTCAAGCATCGAAAGCGCTCTCCACTGCTGACAAAAACTACTGATAACATTTATTTCCTTCACGGCAGGAAATAGAGGACTTCGCGATCACTTGTTCCATTCCAAACTAGGGGGTGTTCTAACGGGGCAGGCAGATATTGCAAATCTCAAGCATCGAAAGCGCTCTCCACTGCTGACAAAAACTACTGATAACATTTATTTCCTTCACGGCAGGAAATAGAGGACTTCGCAATCACTTGTTCCATTCCTAACTAAGGGATGTCATTACGGGGCAGGCAGATATTGCAATCAAGCGTCAAAAGCGCTCTCCACTGCTGACAAAAATTACTGATTACATTTATTTCCTTCACGGCAGGAAATAGAGGACTTCGCAAACACTTGTTCCATTCCAAACTAAGGGATGTTTTAACGGGGCAGGCAGATATTGCAAATCTCAAGCGTCAAAAGCGCTCTCCACTGCTGACAAAAATTACTGATTACATTTATTTCCATCACGGCAGGAAATAGAGGACTTCGCGATCACTTGTTCCATTCCAAACTAAGGGATGTTCTAACGGGGCAGGCAGACATTGCAAATCTCAAGCGTCAAAAGCGCTCTCCACTGCTGACAAATATTACTGATTACATTTATTTCCTTCACGGCAGGAAATAGGGGACTTCGCAATCACTTGTTCCATTCCAAACTAAGGGATGTTCTAACGGGGCAGGCAGATATTGCAAATCTCAAGCGTCAAAAGCGCTCTCCACTGCTGACAAAAATTACTGATAACATTTATTTCCTTCACGGTAGCAAATATAGGACTTCGCAATCACTTGTTCCATTCCAAACTAAGGGATGTTCTAACGGGGCAGGCAGATATTGCAAATCTCATTCGTCAAAAGCGCTCTCCACTGCTGACAAAAATTACTGATTACATTTATTTCCTTCACGGCAGGAAATAGAAGACTTCGCAATCACTTGTTCCATTCCAAACTAAGGGATGTTCTAACGGGGCAGGCAGATATTGCAAATCTCAAGCGTCAAAAGCGCTCTCCACTGCTGACAAAAATTACTGATTACATTTATTTCCTTCACGGCAGGAAATAGAGGACTTCGCGATCACTTGTTCTATTCCAAACTAAGGGGTGTTCTAACGGGGCAGGCAGATATTGCAAATCTCAAGCATCGAAAGCGCTCTCCACTGCTGACAAAAATTACTGATTACATTTATTTCCTTCACGGCAGAAAATAGAGGACTTCGCAATCACTTGTTCCATTCCAAACTAAGGGATGTTCTAACGGGGCAGGCAGATATTGCAAATCTCAAGCGTCAAAAGCGCTCTCCAGTGCTGACAAAAATTACTGATTACATTTATTTCCTTCACGGCAGGAAATAGAGGACTTCGCGATCACTTGTTCCATTCCAAACTAAGGGGTGTTCTAACGGGGCAGGCAGATATTGCAAATCTCAAGCATCGAAAGCGCTCTCCACTGCAGACAAAAACTACTGATAACATTTATTTCCTTCACGGCAGGAAATAGAGGACTTCGCAATCACTTGTTCCATTCCAAACTAAGGGGTGTTCTAACGGGGCAGGCAGATATTGCAAATCTCAAGCATCGAAAGCGCTCTCCACTGCTGACAAAAACTACTGATAACATTTATTTCCTTCACGGCAGGAAATAGAGGACTTCGCGATCACTTGTTCCATTCCAAACTAAGGGGCGTTCTAACGGGGCAGGCAGATATTGCAAATCTCAAGCATCGAAAGCGCTCTCCACTGCTGACAAAAACTACTGATGACATTTATTTCCTTCACGGCAGGAAATAGAGGACTTCGCAATCACTTGTTCCATTCCTAACTAAGGGATGTTCTAACGGGGCAGGCAGATATTGCAAATCTCAAGCATCAAAAGCGCTCTCCACTGCTGACAAAAATTACTGATTACATTTATTTCCTTCACGGCAGGAAATAGAGGACTTCGCGATCACTTGTTCCATTCCAAACTGAGGGGTGTTCTAGCGGGGCAGGCAGATATTGCAAATCTCAAGCGTCGAAAGCGCTCTCCACTGCTGACAAAAATTACTGATTACATTTATTTCCTTCACGGCAGGAAATAGAGGACTTCGCGATCACTTGTTCCATTCCAAACTAAGGGGTGTTCTAACGGGGCAGGCAGATATTGCAAATCTCAAGCATCGAAAGCGCTCTCCACTGCTGACAAAAACTACTGATAACATTTATTTCCTTCACGGCAGGAAATAGAGGACTTCGACATCACTTGTTCCATTCCAAACAAAGGGGTGTTCTAACGGGGCAGGCAGATATTGCAAATCTCAAGCGTCAAAAGCGCTCTCCACTGCTGACAAAAACTACTGATAACAATTATTTCCTTCACGGCAGGAAATAGAGGACTTCGCGATCACTTGTTCCATTCCAAACTAAGGGGTGTTCTAACGGGGCAGGCAGCTATTGCAAATCTCAAGCATCGAAAGCGCTCTCCACTGCTGACAAAAACTACTGATAACATTTATTTCCTTCACGGCAGGAAATAGAGGACTTCGCGATCACTTGTTCCATTCCAAACTAAGGGGTGTTCTAACGGGGCAGGCAGATATTGCAAATCTCAAGCGTCAAAAGCGCTCTCCACTGCTGACAAAAATTACTGATTACATTTATTTCCTTCACGGCAGGAAATAGAGGACTTCGCGATCACTTGTTCCATTCCAAACTAAGGGGTGTTCTAACGGGGCAGGCAGATATTGCAAATCTCAAGCATCGAAAGCGCTCTCCACTGCTGACAAAAACTACTGATAATATTTATTTCCTTCACGGCAGGAAATAGAGGACTTCGCAATCACTTGTTCCATTCCTAACTAAGGGATGTTCTAACGGGGCAGGCAGATATTGCAAATCTCAAGCGTCAAAAGCGCTCTCCACTGCTGACAAAAATTACTGATTACATTTATTTCCATCACGGCAGGAAATAGAGGACTTCGCAATCACTTGTTCCATTCCAAACTAAGGGATGTTATAACGGGGCAGGCAGATATTGCAAATCTCAAGCATCGAAAGCGCTCTCCACTGCTGACAAAAACTACTGATAACATTTATTTCCTTCACGGCAGGAAATAGAGGACTTCGCGATCACTTGTTCCATTCCAAACTAAGGGGTGTTCTAACGGGGCAGGCAGATATTGCAAATCTCAAGCATCGAAAGCGCTCTCCACTGCTGACAAAAACTACTGATAACATTTATTTCCTTCACGGCAGGAAATAGAGGACTTCGCAATCACTTGTTCCATTCCTACCTAAGGGATGTTCTAACGGGGCAGGCAGATATTGCAAATCTCAAGCGTCAAAAGCGCTCTCCACTGCTGACAAAAATTACTGATTACATTTATTTCCTTCACGGCAGGAAATAGAGGACTTCGCGATCACTTGTTCCATTCCAAACTGAGGGGTGTTCTAACGGGGCAGGCAGATATTGCAAATCTCAAGCGTCGAAAGCGCTCTCCACTGCTGACAAAAATTACTGATTACATTTATTTCCTTCCCGGCAAAAAATAGAGGACTTCGCGATCACTTGTTCCATTCCAAACTAAGGGGTGTTCTAACGGGGCAGGCAGATATTGCAAATCTCAAGCATCGAAAGCGCTCTCCACTGCTGACAAATATTACTGATTACATTTATTTCCTTCACGGCAGCAAATAGAGGACTTCGCTATCACTTGTTCCATTCCAAACTAAGGGATGTTCTAAAGGACAGGCAGATATTGCAAATCTCAAGCGTCAAAAGCGCTCTCCACTGCTGACAAAAATTAATAATAATAATAATTGGTTTTTTGGGGAAAGGAAATGGCGCAGTATCTGTCTCATATATCGTTGGACACCTGAACCGCGACGTAAGGGAAGGGTAAAGGAGGGAATGAAAGAAGAAAGGAAGAGAGAAGTGCCGTAGTGGAGAGCTCCGGAATAATTTTTGATTACATTTATTTCCCTCACGGCAGCAAATAGAGGACTTCGCGATCACTTGTTCAATTCCAATCTAAGGGATGTCATTACGCGGCAGGCAGATATTGCAATCAAGCGTCAAAAGCGCTCTCCACTGCTGACAAAAATTACTGATTACATTTATTTCCTTCACGGCAGGAAATAGAGGACTTCGCAAACACTTGTTCCATTCCAAACTAAGGGATGTTTTAACGGGGCAGGCAGATATTGCAAATCTCAAGCGTAAAGCGCTCTCCACTGCTGACAAAAATTACTGATTACATTTATTTCCATCACGGCAGGAAATAGAGGACTTCGCGATCACTTGTTCCATTCCAAACTAAGGGATGTTCTAACGGGGCAGGCAGACATTGCAAATCTCAAGCGTCAAAAGCGCTCTCCACTGCTGACAAATATTACTGATTACATTTATTTCCTTCACGGCAGCAAATAGAGGACTTGGCGATCACTTGTTCCATTCCAAACTAAGGGATGTTCTAACGGGGCAGGCAGATATTGCAAATCTCAAGCGTCAAAAGCGCTCTCCACTGCTGACAAAAATTACTGATTACATTTATTTCCTTCACGGCAGCAAATAGAGGACATCGCGATCAATTGTTCCATTCCAAACTAAGGATGTTCTTACGGGGCAGGCAGATATTGCAAATCACAAGCGTCAAAAGCGCTCTCCACAGCTGACAAAAATTACTGATTACATTTATTTCCTTCACGGCAGGAAATAGAGGACTTCGCAATCACTTGTTCCACTCCAAACTAAGGGATGTTCTAACGGGGCAGGAATATATTGCAAATCTCAAGCGTCAAATGCGCTCTCCACTGCAGACAAAAATTACTGATTACATTTATTTCCATCACGGCAGGAAATAGAGGACTTCGCGATCACTTGTTCCATTCCAAACTAAGGGATGTTCTTAAGGGGCAGGCAGATATTGCAAATCTCAAGCGTCAAAAGCGCTCTCCACTGCTGTCAAAAATTACTGATTACATTTATTTCCTTCACGGCAGGAAATAGAGGACTTCGCAATCACTTGTTCCATTCCAAACTAAGGGATGTTCTAACGGGGCAGGCAGATATTGCAAATCTCAAGCGTCAAAAGCGCTCTCCACTGCTGACAAAAATTACTGATTACATTTATTTCCTTCACGGCAGCAAATATAGGACTTCGCAATCACTTGTTCCATTCCAAACTAAGGGGTGTTCTAACGGGGCAGGCAGATATTGCAAACCTCAAGCATCGAAAGCGCTCTCCACTGCTGACAAAAACTACTGATAACATTTATTTCCTTCACGGCAGGAAATAGAGGACTTCGCGATCACTTGTTCCATTCCAAACTAAGGGGTGTTCTAACGGGGCAGGCAGATATTGCAAATCTCAAGCATCGAAAGCGCTCTCCACTGCTGACAAAAACTACTGATAACATTTATTTCCTTCACGGCAGGAAATAGAGGACTTCGCAATCACTTGTTCCATTCCTAACTAAGGGATGTCATTACGGGGCAGGCAGATATTGCAATCAAGCGTCAAAAGCGCTCTCCACTGCTGACAAAAATTACTGATTACATATATTTCCTTCACGGCAGGAAATAGAGGACTTCGCAAACACTTGTTCCATTCCAAACTAAGGGATGTTTTAACGGGGCAGGCAGATATTGCAAATCTCAAGCGTCAAAAGCGCTCTCCACTGCTGACAAAAATTACTGATTACATTTATTTCCATCACGGCAGGAAATAGAGGACTTCGCGATCACTTGTTCCATTCCAAACTAAGGGATGTTCTAACGGGGCAGGCAGATATTGCAAATCTCAAGCGTCAAAAGCGCTCTCCACTGCTGACAAAAATTACTGATTACATTTATTTCCTTCACGGCAGGAAATAGAGGACTTCGCGATCACTTGTTCCATTCCAAACTAAGGGGTGTTCTAACGGGGCAGGCAGATATTGCAAATCTCAAGCATCGAAAGCGCTCTCCACTGCTGACAAAAACTACTGATAATATTTATTTCCTTCACGGCAGGAAATAGAGGACTTCGCAATCACTTGTTCCATTCCTAACTAAGGGATGTTCTAACGGGGCAGGCAGATATTGCAAATCTCAAGCGTCAAAAGCGCTCTCCACTGCTGACAAAAATTACTGATTACATTTATTTCCTTCACGGCAGCAAATATAGGACTTCGCAATCACTTGTTCCATTCCAAACTAAGGGGTGTTCTAACGGGGCAGGCAGATATTGCAAATCTCAAGCATCGAAAGCGCTCTCCACTGCTGACAAAAACTACTGATAACATTTATTTCCTTCACGGCAGGAAATAGAGGACTTCGCAATCACTTGTTCCATTCCAAACTAAGGGATGTTCTAACGGGGCAGGCAGATATTGCAAATCTCAAGCATCGAAAGCGCCCTCCACTGCTGACAAAAACTACTGATAACATTTATTTCCTTCACGGCAGGAAATAGAGGACTTCGCAATCACTTGTTCCATTCCTCACTAAGGGATGTCATTACGGGGCAGGCAGATATTGCAATCAAGCGTCAAAAGCGCTCTCCACTGCTGACAAAAATTACTGATTACATTTATTTCCTTCACGGCAGGAAATAGAGGACTTCGCAAACACTTGTTCCATTCCAAACTAAGGGATGTTTTAACGGGGCAGGCAGATATTGCAAATCTCAAGCGTCAAAAGCGCTCTCCACTGCTGACAAAAATTACTGATTACATTTATTTCCATCACGGCAGGAAATAGAGGACTTCGCAATCACTTGTTCCATTCCAAACTAAGGGATGTTCTAACGGGGCAGGCAGATATTGCAAATCTCAAGCGTCAAAAGCGCTCTCCACTGCTGACAAAAACTACTGATAACATTTATTTCCTTCACGGCAGGAAATAGAGGACTTCGCAATCACTTGTTCCATTCCTAACTAAGGGATGTCATTACGGGGCAGGCAGATATTGCAATCAAGCGTCAAAAGCGCTCTCCACTGCTGACAAAAATTACTGATTACATTTATTTCCTTCACGGCAGGAAATAGAGGACTTCGCAAACACTTGTTCCATTCCAAACTAAGGGATGTTTTAACGGGGCAGGCAGATATTGCAAATCTCAAGCGTCAAAAGCGCTCTCCACTGCTGACAAAGATTACTGATTACATTTATTTCCATCACCGCAGGAAATAGAGGACTTCGCGATCACTTGTTCCATTCCAAACTAAGGGATGTTCTAACGGGGCAGGCAGATATTGCAAATCTCAAGCATCGAAAGCGCTCTCCACTGCTGACAAAAACTACTGATAACATTTATTTCCTTCACGGCAGGAAATAGAGGACTTCGCAATCACTTGTTCCATTCCAAACTAAGGGATGTTCTAACGGGGCAGGCAGATATTGCAAATCTCAAGCGTCAAAAGCGCTCTCCACTGCTGACAAAAATTACTGATTACATTTATTTCCTTCACGGCAGGAAATAGAGGACTTCGCAATCACTTGTTCCATTCCAAACTAAGGGATGTTCTAACGGGGCAGGCAGATATTGCAAATCTCAAGCGTCAAAAGCGCTCTCCACTGCTGACAAAAATTACTGATTACATTTATTTCCTTCACGGCAGCATATATAGGACTTCGCAATCACTTGTTCCATTCCAAACTAAGGGGTGTTCTAACGGAGCAGGCAGATATTGCAAATCTCAAGCATCCAAAGCGCTCTCCACTGCTGACAAAAACTACTGATAACATTTATTTCCTTCACGGCAGGAAATAGAGGACTTCGCGATCACTTGTTCCATTCCAAACTAGGGGGTGTTCTAACGGGGCAGGCAGATATTGCAAATCTCAAGCATCGAAAGCGCTCTCCACTGCTGACAAAAACTACTGATAACATTTATTTCCTTCACGGCAGGAAATAGAGGACTTCGCAATCACTTGTTCCATTCCTAACTAAGGGATGTCATTACGGGGCAGGCAGATATTGCAATCAAGCGTCAAAAGCGCTCTCCACTGCTGACAAAAATTACTGATTACATTTATTTCCTTCACGGCAGGAAATAGAGGACTTCGCAAACACTTGTTCCATTCCAAACTAAGGGATGTTTTAACGGGGCAGGCAGATATTGCAAATCTCAAGCGTCAAAAGCGCTCTCCACTGCTGACAAAAATTACTGATTACATTTATTTCCATCACGGCAGGAAATAGAGGACTTCGCGATCACTTGTTCCATTCCAAACTAAGGGATGTTCTAACGGGGCAGGCAGACATTGCAAATCTCAAGCGTCAAAAGCGCTCTCCACTGCTGACAAATATTACTGATTACATTTATTTCCTTCACGGCAGGAAATAGGGGACTTCGCAATCACTTGTTCCATTCCAAACTAAGGGATGTTCTAAAGGGGCAGGCAGATATTGCAAATCTCAAGCGTCAAAAGCGCTCTCCACTGCTGACAAAAATTACTGATTACATTTATTTCCTTCACGGTAGCAAATATAGGACTTCGCAATCACTTGTTCCATTCCAAACTAAGGGATGTTCTAACGGGGCAGGCAGATATTGCAAATCTCATTCGTCAAAAGCGCTCTCCACTGCTGACAAAAATTACTGATTACATTTATTTCCTTCACGGCAGGAAATAGAAGACTTCGCAATCACTTGTTCCATTCCAAACTAAGGGATGTTCTAACGGGGCAGGCAGATATTGCAAATCTCAAGCGTCAAAAGCGCTCTCCACTGCTGACAAAAATTACTGATTACATTTATTTCCTTCACGGCAGGAAATAGAGGACTTCGCGATCACTTGTTCTATTCCAAACTAAGGGGTGTTCTAACGGGGCAGGCAGATATTGCAAATCTCAAGCATCGAAAGCGCTCTCCACTGCTGACAAAAATTACTGATTACATTTATTTCCTTCACGGCAGAAAATAGAGGACTTCGCAATCACTTGTTCCATTCCAAACTAAGGGATGTTCTAACGGGGCAGGCAGATATTGCAAATCTCAAGCGTCAAAAGCGCTCTCCACTGCTGACAAAAATTACTGATTACATTTATTTCCTTCACGGCAGGAAATAGAGGACTTCGCGATCACTTGTTCCATTCCAAACTAAGGGGTGTTCTAACGGGGCAGGCAGATATTGCAAATCTCAAGCATCGAAAGCGCTCTCCACTGCAGACAAAAACTACTGATAACATTTATTTCCTTCACGGCAGGAAATAGAGGACTTCGCAATCACTTGTTCCATTCCAAACTAAGGGGTGTTCTAACGGGGCAGGCAGATATTGCAAATCTCAAGCATCGAAAGCGCTCTCCACTGCTGACAAAAACTACTGATAACATTTATTTCCTTCACGGCAGGAAATAGAGGACTTCGCGATCACTTGTTCCATTCCAAACTAAGGGGCGTTCTAACGGGGCAGGCAGATATTGCAAATCTCAAGCATCGAAAGCGCTCTCCACTGCTGACAAAAACTACTGATGACATTTATTTCCTTCACGGCAGGAAATAGAGGACTTCGCAATCACTTGTTCCATTCCTAACTAAGGGATGTTCTAACGGGGCAGGCAGATATTGCAAATCTCAAGCGTCAAAAGCGCTCTCCACTGCTGACAAAAATTACTGATTACATTTATTTCCTTCACGGCAGGAAATAGAGGACTTCGCGATCACTTGTTCCATTCCAAACTGAGGGGTGTTCTAGCGGGGCAGGCAGATATTGCAAATCTCAAGCGTCGAAAGCGCTCTCCACTGCTGACAAAAATTACTGATTACATTTATTTCCTTCACGGCAGGAAATAGAGGACTTCGCGATCACTTGTTCCATTCCAAACTAAGGGGTGTTCTAACGGGGCAGGCAGATATTGCAAATCTCAAGCATCGAAAGCGCTCTCCACTGCTGACAAAAACTACTGATAACATTTATTTCCTTCACGGCAGGAAATAGAGGACTTCGACATCACTTGTTCCATTCCAAACAAAGGGGTGTTCTAACGGGGCAGGCAGATATTGCAAATCTCAAGCGTCAAAAGCGCTCTCCACTGCTGACAAAAACTACTGATAACAATTATTTCCTTCACGGCAGGAAATAGAGGACTTCGCGATCACTTGTTCCATTCCAAACTAAGGGGTGTTCTAACGGGGCAGGCAGCTATTGCAAATCTCAAGCATCGAAAGCGCTCTCCACTGCTGACAAAAACTACTGATAACATTTATTTCCTTCACGGCAGGAAATAGAGGACTTCGCGATCACTTGTTCCATTCCAAACTAAGGGGTGTTCTAACGGGGCAGGCAGATATTGCAAATCTCAAGCGTCAAAAGCGCTCTCCACTGCTGACAAAAATTACTGATTACATTTATTTCCTTCACGGCAGGAAATAGAGGACTTCGCGATCACTTGTTCCATTCCAAACTAAGGGGTGTTCTAACGGGGCAGGCAGATATTGCAAATCTCAAGCATCGAAAGCGCTCTCCACTGCTGACAAAAACTACTGATAATATTTATTTCCTTCACGGCAGGAAATAGAGGACTTCGCAATCACTTGTTCCATTCCTAACTAAGGGATGTTCTAACGGGGCAGGCAGATATTGCAAATCTCAAGCGTCAAAAGCGCTCTCCACTGCTGACAAAAATTACTGATTACATTTATTTCCATCACGGCAGGAAATAGAGGACTTCGCAATCACTTGTTCCATTCCAAACTAAGGGATGTTATAACGGGGCAGGCAGATATTGCAAATCTCAAGCATCGAAAGCGCTCTCCACTGCTGACAAAAACTACTGATAACATTTATTTCCTTCACGGCAGGAAATAGAGGACTTCGCGATCACTTGTTCCATTCCAAACTAAGGGGTGTTCTAACGGGGCAGGCAGATATTGCAAATCTCAAGCATCGAAAGCGCTCTCCACTGCTGACAAAAACTACTGATAACATTTATTTCCTTCAAGGCAGGAAATAGAGGACTTCGCAATCACTTGTTCCATTCCTACCTAAGGGATGTTCTAACGGGGCAGGCAGATATTGCAAATCTCAAGCGTCAAAAGCGCTCTCCACTGCTGACAAAAATTACTGATTACATTTATTTCCTTCACGGCAGGAAATAGAGGACTTCGCGATCACTTGTTCCATTCCAAACTGAGGGGTGTTCTAACGGGGCAGGCAGATATTGCAAATCTCAAGCGTCGAAAGCGCTCTCCACTGCTGACAAAAATTACTGATTACATTTATTTCCTTCCCGGCAAAAAATAGAGGACTTCGCGATCACTTGTTCCATTCCAAACTAAGGGGTGTTCTAACGGGGCAGGCAGATATTGCAAATCTCAAGCATCGAAAGCGCTCTCCACTGCTGACAAATATTACTGATTACATTTATTTCCTTCACGGCAGCAAATAGAGGACTTCGCTATCACTTGTTCCATTCCAAACTAAGGGATGTTCTAAAGGACAGGCAGATATTGCAAATCTCAAGCGTCAAAAGCGCTCTCCACTGCTGACAAAAATTAATAATAATAATAATTGGTTTTTTGGGGAAAGGAAATGGCGCAGTATCTGTCTCATATATCGTTGGACACCTGAACCGCGACGTAAGGGAAGGGTAAAGGAGGGAATGAAAGAAGAAAGGAAGAGAGAAGTGCCGTAGTGGAGAGCTCCGGAATAATTTTTGATTACATTTATTTCCCTCACGGCAGCAAATAGAGGACTTCGCGATCACTTGTTCAATTCCAATCTAAGGGATGTCATTACGCGGCAGGCAGATATTGCAATCAAGCGTCAAAAGCGCTCTCCACTGCTGACAAAAATTACTGATTACATTTATTTCCTTCACGGCAGGAAATAGAGGACTTCGCAAACACTTGTTCCATTCCAAACTAAGGGATGTTTTAACGGGGCAGGCAGATATTGCAAATCTCAAGCGTAAAGCGCTCTCCACTGCTGACAAAAATTACTGATTACATTTATTTCCATCACGGCAGGAAATAGAGGACTTCGCGATCACTTGTTCCATTCCAAACTAAGGGATGTTCTAACGGGGCAGGCAGACATTGCAAATCTCAAGCGTCCAAAGCGCTCTCCACTGCTGACAAATATTACTGATTACATTTATTTCCTTCACGGCAGCAAATAGAGGACTTGGCGATCACTTGTTCCATTCCAAACTAAGGGATGTTCTAACGGGGCAGGCAGATATTGCAAATCTCAAGCGTCAAAAGCGCTCTCCACTGCTGACAAAAATTACTGATTACATTTATTTCCTTCACGGCAGCAAATAGAGGACATCGCGATCAATTGTTCCATTCCAAACTAAGGATGTTCTTACGGGGCAGGCAGATATTGCAAATCACAAGCGTCAAAAGCGCTCTCCACAGCTGACAAAAATTACTGATTACATTTATTTCCTTCACGGCAGGAAATAGAGGACTTCGCAATCACTTGTTCCACTCCAAACTAAGGGATGTTCTAACGGGGCAGGAATATATTGCAAATCTCAAGCGTCAAATGCGCTCTCCACTGCAGACAAAAATTACTGATTACATTTATTTCCATCACGGCAGGAAATAGAGGACTTCGCGATCACTTGTTCCATTCCAAACTAAGGGATGTTCTTAAGGGGCAGGCAGATATTGCAAATCTCAAGCGTCAAAAGCGCTCTCCACTGCTGTCAAAAATTACTGATTACATTTATTTCCTTCACGGCAGGAAATAGAGGACTTCGCAATCACTTGTTCCATTCCAAACTAAGGGATGTTCTAACGGGGCAGGCAGATATTGCAAATCTCAAGCGTCAAAAGCGCTCTCCACTGCTGACAAAAATTACTGATTACATTTATTTCCTTCACGGCAGCAAATATAGGACTTCGCAATCACTTGTTCCATTCCAAACTAAGGGGTGTTCTAACGGGGCAGGCAGATATTGCAAACCTCAAGCATCGAAAGCGCTCTCCACTGCTGACAAAAACTACTGATAACATTTATTTCCTTCACGGCAGGAAATAGAGGACTTCGCGATCACTTGTTCCATTCCAAACTAAGGGGTGTTCTAACGGGGCAGGCAGATATTGCAAATCTCAAGCATCGAAAGCGCTCTCCACTGCTGACAAAAACTACTGATAACATTTATTTCCTTCACGGCAGGAAATAGAGGACTTCGCAATCACTTGTTCCATTCCTAACTAAGGGATGTCATTACGGGGCAGGCAGATATTGCAATCAAGCGTCAAAAGCGCTCTCCACTGCTGACAAAAATTACAGATTACATATATTTCCTTCACGGCAGGAAATAGAGGACTTCGCAAACACTTGTTCCATTCCAAACTAAGGGATGTTTTAACGGGGCAGGCAGATATTGCAAATCTCAAGCGTCAAAAGCGCTCTCCACTGCTGACAAAAATTACTGATTACATTTATTTCCATCACGGCAGGAAATAGAGGACTTCGCGATCACTTGTTCCATTCCAAACTAAGGGATGTTCTAACGGGGCAGGCCGACATTGCAAATCTCAAGCGTCAAAAGCGCTCTCCACTGCTGACAAATATTACTGATTACATTTATTTCCTTCACGGCAGCAAATAGAGGACTTGGCGATCACTTGTTCCATTCCAAACTAAGGGATGTTCTAACGGGGCAGGCAGATATTGCAAGTCTCAAGCGTCAAAAGCGCTCTCCACTGCTGACAAAAATTACTGATTACATTTATTTCCTTCACGGCAGCAAATAGAGGACATCGCGATCAATTGTTCCATTCCAAACTAAGGATGTTCTTACGGGGCAGGCAGATATTGCAAATCACAAGCGTCAAAAGCGCTCTCCACAGCTGACAAAAATTACTGATTACATTTATTTCCTTCACGGCAGGAAATAGAGGACTTCGCAAACACTTGTTCCATTCCAAACTAAGGGATGTTTTAACGGGGCAGGCAGATATTGCAAATCTCAAGCGTCAAAAGCGCTCTCCACTGCTGACAAAAATTACTGATTACATTTATTTCCATCACGACAGGAAATAGAGGACTTCGCGATCACTTGTTCCATTCCAAACTAAGGGATGTTCTAACGGGGCAGGCAGACATTGCAAATCTCAAGCGTCAAAAGCGCTCTCCACTGCTGACAAATATTACTGATTACATTTATTTCCTTCACGGCAGGAAATAGGGGACTTCGCAATCACTTGTTCCATTCCAAACTAAGGGATGTTCTAACGGGGCAGGCAGATATTGCAAATCTCAAGCGTCAAAAGCGCTCTCCACTGCTGACAAAAATTACTGATTACATTTATTTCCTTCACGGTAGCAAATATAGGACTTCGCAATCACTTGTTCCAATCCAAACTAAGGGATGTTCTAACGGGGCAGGCAGATATTGCAAATCTCATTCGTCAAAAGCGCTCTCCACTGCTGACAAAAATTACTGATTACATTTATTTCCTTCACGGCAGGAAATAGAAGACTTCGCAATCACTTGTTCCATTCCAAACTAAGGGATGTTCTAACGGGGCAGGCAGATATTGCAAATCTCAAGCGTCAAAAGCGCTCTCCACTGCTGACAAAAATTTCTGATTACATTTATTTCCTTCACGGCAGGAAATAGAGGACTTCGCGATCACTTGTTCTATTCCAAACTAAGGGGTGTTCTAACGGGGCAGGCAGATATTGCAAATCTCAAGCATCGAAAGCGCTCTCCACTGCTGACAAAAATTACTGATTACATTTATTTCCTTCACGGCAGGAAATAGAGGACTTCGCAATCACTTGTTCCATTCCAAACTAAGGGATGTTCTAACGGGGCAGGCAGATATTGCAAATCTCAAGCGTCAAAAGCGCTCTCCACTGCTGACAAAAATTACTGATTACATTTATTTCCTTCACGGCAGGAAATAGAGGACTTCGCCATCACTTGTTCCATTCCAAACTAAGGGGTGTTCTAACGGGGCAGGCAGATATTGCAAATCTCAAGCATCGAAAGCGCTCTCCACTGCTGACAAAAATTACTGATTACATTTATTTCCTTCACGGCAGGAAATAGAGGACTTCGCAATCACTTGTTCCATTCCAAACTAAGGGATGTTCTAACGGGGCAGGCAGATATTGCAAATCTCAAGCGTCAAAAGCGCTCTCCACTGCTGACAAAAATTACTGATTACATTTATTTCCTTCACGGCAGGAAATAGAGGACTTCGCGATCACTTGTTCTATTCCAAACTAAGGGGTGTTCTAACGGGGCAGGCAGATATTGCAAATCTCAAGCATCGAAAGCGCTCTCCACTGCTGACAAAAATTACTGATTACATTTATTTCCTTCACGGCAGGAAATAGAGGACTTCGCAATCACTTGTTCCATTCCAAACTAAGGGATGTTCTAACGGGGCAGGCAGATATTGCAAATCTCAAGCGTCAAAAGCGCTCTCCACTGCTGACAAAAATTACTGATTACATTTATTTCCTTCACGGCAGGAAATAGAGGACTTCGCCATCACTTGTTCCATTCCAAACTAAGGGGTGTTCTAACGGGGCAGGCAGATATTGCAAATCTCAAGCATCGAAAGCGCTCTCCACTGCTGACAAAAACTACTGATAACATTTATTTCCTTCACGGCAGGAAATAGAGGACTTCGCAATCACTTGTTCCATTCCAAACTAAGGGGTGTTCTAACGGGGCAGGCAGATATTGCAAATCTCAAGCATCGAAAGCGCTCTCCACTGCTGACAAAAACTACTGATAACATTTATTTCCTTCACGGCAGGAAATAGAGGACTTCGCGATCACTTGTTCCATTCCAAACTAAGGGGCGTTCTAACGGGGCAGGCAGATATTGCAAATCTCAAGCATCGAAAGCGCTCTCCACTGCTGACAAAAACTACTGATGACATTTATTTCCTTCACGGCAGGAAATAGAGGACTTCGCAATCACTTGTTCCATTCCTAACTAAGGGATGTTCTAACGGGGCAGGCAGATATTGCAAATCTCAAGCGTCAAAAGCGCTCTCCACTGCTGACAAAAATTACTGATTACATTTATTTCCTTCACGGCAGGAAATAGAGGACTTCGCGATCACTTGTTCCATTCCAAACTGAGGGGTGTTCTAGCGGGGCAGGCAGATATTGCAAATCTCAAGCGTCGAAAGCGCTCTCCACTGCTGACAAAAATTACTGATTACATTTATTTCCTTCACGGCAGGAAATAGAGGACTTCGCGATCACTTGTTCCATTCCAAACTAAGGGGTGTTCTAACGGGGCAGGCAGATATTGCAAATCTCAAGCATCGAAAGCGCTCTGCACTGCTGACAAAAACTACTGATAACATTTATTTCCTTCACGGCAGGAAATAGAGGACTTCGCAATCACTTGTTCCATTCCAAACTAAGGGGTGTTCTAACGGGGCAGGCAGATATTGCAAATCTCAAGCGTCAAAAGCGCTCTCCACTGCTGACAAAAACTACTGATAACAATTATTTCCTTCACGGCAGGAAATAGAGGACTTCGCGATCACTTGTTCCATTCCAAACTAAGGGGTGTTCTAACGGGGCAGGCAGCTATTGCAAATCTCAAGCATCGAATGCGCTCTCCAATGCTGACAAAAACTACTGATAACATTTATTTCCTTCACGGCAGGAAATAGAGGACTTCGCGATCACTTGTTCCATTCCAAACTAAGGGGTGTTCTAACGGGGCAGGCAGATATTGCAAATCTCAAGCGTCAAAAGCGCTCTCCACTGCTGACAAAAATTACTGATTACATTTATTTCCTTCACGGCAGGAAATAGAGGACTTCGCGATCACTCGTTCCATTCCAAACTAAGGGGTGTTCTAACGGGGCAGGCAGATATTGCAAATCTCAAGCATCGAAAGCGCTCTCCACTGCTGACAAAAACTACTGATAATATTTATTTCCTTCACGGCAGGAAATAGAGGACTTCGCAATCACTTGTTCCATTCCTAACTAAGGGATGTTCTAACGGGGCAGGCAGATATTGCAAATCTCAAGCGTCAAAAGCGCTCTCCACTGCTGACAAAAATTACTGATTACATTTATTTCCATCACGGCAGGAAATAGAGGACTTCGCAATCACTTGTTCCATTCCAAACTAAGGGATGTTATAACGGGGCAGGCAGATATTGCAAATCTCAAGCATCGAAAGCGCTCTCCACTGCTGACAAAAACTACTGATAACATTTATTTCCTTCACGGCAGGAAATAGAGGACTTCGCGATCACTTGTTCCATTCCAAACTAATGGGTGTTCTAACGGGGCAGGCAGATATTGCAAATCTCAAGCATCGAAAGCGCTCTCCACTGCTGACAAAAACTACTGATAACATTTATTTCCTTCACGGCAGGAAATAGAGGACTTCGCAATCACTTGTTCCATTCCTACCTAAGGGATGTTCTAACGGGGCAGGCAGATATTGCAAATCTCAAGCGTCAAAAGCGCTCTCCACTGCTGACAAAAATTAATAATAAGAATAATTGGTTTTTTGGGGAAAGGAAATGGCGCAGTATCTGTCTCATATATCGTTGGACACCTGAACCGCGACGTAAGGGAAGGGTAAAGGAGGGAATGAAAGAAGATAGGAAGAGAGAAGTGCCGTAGTGGAGAGCTCCGGAATAATTTCTGATTACATTTATTTCCCTCACGGCAGCAAATAGAGGACTTCGCGATCACTTGTTCAATTCCAATCTAAGGGATGTCATTACGCGGCAGGCAGATATTGCAATCAAGCGTCAAAAGCGCTCTCCACTGCTGACAAAAATTACTGATTACATTTATTTCCTTCACGGCAGGAAATAGAGGACTTCGCAAACACTTGTTCCATTCCAAACTAAGGGATGTTTTAACGGGGCAGGCAGATATTGCAAATCTCAAGCGTCAAAAGCGCTCTCCACTGCTGACAAAAATTACTGATTACATTTATTTCCATCACGGCAGGAAATAGAGGACTTCGCGATCACTTGTTCCATTCCAAACTAAGGGATGTTCTAACGGGGCAGGCAGACATTGCAAATCTCAAGCGTCAAAAGCGCTCTCCACTGCTGACAAATATTACTGATTACATTTATTTCCTTCACGGCAGCAAATAGAGGACTTGGCGATCACTTGTTCCATTCCAAACTAAGAAATGTTCTAACGGGGCAGGCAGATATTGCAAATCTCAAGCGTCAAAAGCGCTCTCCACTGCTGACAAAAATTACTGATTACATTTATTTCCTTCACGGCAGCAAATAGAGGACATCGCGATCAATTGTTCCATTCCAAACTAAGGATGTTCTTACGGGGCAGGCAGATATTGCAAATCACAAGCGTCAAAAGCGCTCTCCACAGCTGACAAAAATTACTGATTACATTTATTTCCTTCACGGCAGGAAATAGAGGACTTCGCAATCACTTGTTCCACTCCAAACTAAGGGATGTTCTAACGGGGAAGGAATATATTGCAAATCTCAAGCGTCAAAAGCGCTCTCCACTGCAGACAAAAATTACTGATTACATTTATTTCCATCACGGCAGGAAATAGAGGACTTCGCGATCACTTGTTCCATTCCAAACTAAGGGATGTTCTTAAGGGGCAGGCAGATATTGCAAATCTCAAGCGTCAAAAGCGCTCTCCACTGCTGTCAAAAATTACTGATTACATTTATTTCCTTCACGGCAGGAAATAGAGGACTTCGCAATCACTTGTTCCATTCCAAACTAAGGGATGTTCTAACGGGGCAGGCAGATATTGCAAATCTCAAGCGTCAAAAGCGCTCTCCACTGCTGACAAAAATTACTGATTACATTTATTTCCTTCACGGCAGCAAATATAGGACTTCGCAATCACTTGTTCCATTCCAAACTAAGGGGTGTTCTAACGGGGCAGGCAGATATTGCAAATCTCAAGCATCGAAAGCGCTCTCCACTGCTGACAAAAACTACTGATAACATTTATTTCCTTCACGGCAGGAAATAGAGGACTTCGCGATCACTTGTTCCATTCCAAACTAAGGGGTGTTCTAACGGGGCAGGCAGATATTGCAAATCTCAAGCATCGAAAGCGCTCTCCACTGCTGACAAAAACTACTGATAACATTTATTTCCTTCACGGCAGGAAATAGAGGACTTCGCAATCACTTGTTCCATTCCTAACTAAGGGATGTCATTACGGGGCAGGCAGATATTGCAATCAAGCGTCAAAAGCGCTCTCCACTGCTGACAAAAATTACTGATTACATATATTTCCTTCACGGCAGGAAATAGAGGACTTCGCAAACACTTGTTCCATTCCAAACTAAGGGATGTTTTAACGGGGCAGGCAGATATTGCAAATCTCAAGCGTCAAAAGCGCTCTCCACTGCTGACAAAAATTACTGATTACATTTATTTCCATCACGGCAGGAAATAGAGGGCTTCGCGATCACTTGTTCCATTCCAAACTAAGGGATGTTCTAACGGGGCAGGCAGACATTGCAAATCTCAAGCGTCAAAAGCGCTCTCCACTGCTGACAAATATTACTGATTACATTTATTTCCTTCACGGCAGCAAATAGAGGACTTGGCGATCACTTGTTCCATTCCAAACTAAGGGATGTTCTAACGGGGCAGTCAGATATTGCAAGTCTCAAGCGTCAAAAGCGCTCTCCACTGCTGACAAAAATTACTGATTACATTTATTTCCTTCACGGCAGCAAATAGAGGACATCGCGATCAATTGTTCCATTCCAAACTAAGGATGTTCTTACGGGGCAGGCAGATATTGCAAATCACAAGCGTCAAAAGCGCTCTCCACAGCTGACAAAAATTACTGATTACATTTATTTCCTTCACGGCAGGAAATAGAGGACTTCGCAATCACTTGTTCCACTCCAAACTAAGGGATGTTCTAACGGGGCAGGATTATATTGCAAATCTCAAGCGTCAAAAGCGCTCTCCACTGCAGACAAAAATTACTGATTACATTTATTTCCATCACGGCAGGAAATAGAGGACTTCGCAATCACTTGTTCCATTCCAAACTAAGGGATGTTCTTAAGGGGCAGGCAGATATTGCAAATCTCAAGCGTCAAAAGCGCTCTCCAATGCTGTCAAAAATTACTGATTACATTTATTTCCTTCACGGCAGGAAATAGGGGACTTCGCAATCACTTGTTCCATTCCAAACTAAGGGATGTTCTAACGGGGCAGGCAGATATTGCAAATCTCAAGCGTCAAAAGCGCTCTCCACTGCTGACAAAAATTACTGATTACATTTATTTCCTTCACGGCAGCAAATATAGGACTTCGCAATCACTTGTTCCATTCCAAACTAAGGGATGTTCTAACGGGGCAGGCAGATATTGCAAATCTCAATCGTCAAAAGCGCTCTCCACTGCTGACAAAAATACTGATTACATTTATTTCCTTCACGGCAGGAAATAGAAGACTTCGCAATCACTTGTTCCATTCCAAACTAAGGGATGTTCTAACGGGGCAGGCAGATATTGCAAATCTCAAGCGTCAAAAGCGCTCTCCACTGCTGACAAAAATTACTGATTACATTTATTTCCTTCACGGCAGGAAATAGAGGACTTCGCGATCACTTGTTCTATTCCAAACTGAGGGGTGTTCTAACGGGGCAGGCAGATATTGCAAATCTCAAGCGTCAAAAGCGCTCTCCACTGCTGACAAAAATTACTGATTACATTTATTTCCTTCACGGCAGGAAATAGAGGACTTCGCGATCACTTGTTCCACTCCAAACTAAGGGGTGTTCTAACGGGGCAGGCAGATATTGCAAATCTCAAGCATCGAAAGCGCTCTCCACTGCTGACAAAAACTACTGATAACATTTATTTCCTTCACGGCAGGAAATAGAGGACTTCGCAATCACTTGTTCCATTCCAAACTAAGGGGTGTTCTAACGGGGCAGGCAGATATTGCAAATCTCAAGCATCGAAAGCGCTCTCCACTGCTGACAAAAACTACTGATAACATTTATTTCCTTCACGGCAGGAAATAGAGGACTTCGCGATCACTTGTTCCATTCCAAACTAAGGGGCGTTCTAACGGGGCAGGCAGATATTGCAAATCTCAAGCATCGAAAGCGCTCTCCACTGCTGACAAAAACTACTGATGACATTTATTTCCTTCACGGCAGGAAATAGAGGTCTTCGCAATCACTTGTTCCATTCCTAACTAAGGGATGTTCTAACGGGGCAGGCAGATATTGCAAATCTCAAGCGTCAAAAGCGCTCTCCACTGCTGACCAAAATTACTGATTACATTTATTTCCTTCACGGCAGGAAATAGATCACTTCGCGATCACTTGTTCCATTCCAAACTGAGGGGTGTTCTAACGGGGCAGGCAGATATTGCAAATCTCAAGCGTCGAAAGCGCTCTCCACTGCTGACAAAAATTACTGATTACATTTATTTCCTTCACGGCAGGAAATAGAGGACTTCGCGATCACTTGTTCCATTCCAAACTAAGGGGTGTTCTAACGGGGCAGGCAGATATTGCAAATCTCAAGCATCGAAAGCGCTCTCCACTGCTGACAAAAACTACTGATAACATTTATTTCCTTCACGGCAGGAAATAGACGACTTCGCAATCACTTGTTCCATTCCAAACTAAGGGGTGTTCTAACGGGGCAGGCAGATATTGCAAATCTCAAGCATCGAAAGCGCTCTCCACTGCTGACAAAAACTACTGATAACATTTATTTCCTTCACGGCAGGAAATAGAGGACTTCGCGATCACTTGTTCCATTCCAAACTAAGGGGCGTTCTAACGGGGCAGGCAGATATTGCAAATCTCAAGCATCGAAAGCGCTCTCCACTGCTGACAAAAACTACTGATGACATTTATTTCCTTCACGGCAGGAAATAGAGGTCTTCGCAATCACTTGTTCCATTCCTAACTAAGGGATGTTCTAACGGGGCAGGCAGATATTGCAAATCTCAAGCGTCAAAAGCGCTCTCCACTGCTGACCAAAATTACTGATTACATTTATTTCCTTCACGGCAGGAAATAGATCACTTCGCGATCACTTGTTCCATTCCAAACTGAGGGGTGTTCTAACGAGGCAGGCAGATATTGCAAATCTCAAGCGTCGAAAGCGCTCTCCACTGCTGACAAAAATTACTGATTACATTTATTTCCTTCACGGCAGGAAATAGAGGACTTCGCAATCACTTGTTGAATTCCTAACTAAGGGATGTTCTAACGGGGCAGGCAGATATTGCAAATCTCAAGCGTCAAAAGCGCTCTCCACTGCTGACAAAAATTACTGATTACATTTATTTCCATCACGGCAGGAAATAGAGGACTTCGCAATCACTTGTTCCATTCTAAACTAAGGGATGTTCTAACGGGGCAGGCAGATATTGCAAATCTCAAGCATCGAAAGCGCTCTCCACTGCTGACAAAATCTACTGATAACATTTATTTCCTTCACGGCAGGAAATAGAGGACTTCGCGATCACTTGTTCCATTCCAAACTAAGGGGTGTTCTAACGGGGCAGGCAGATATTGCAAATCTCAAGCATCGAAAGCGCTCTCCACTGCTGACAAAAACTACTGATAACATTTATTTCCTTCACGGCAGGAAATAGAGGACTTCGCAATCACTTGTTCCATTCCAAACTAAGGGATGTTCTAACGGGGCAGGCAGATATTGCAAATCTCAAGCGTCAAAAGCGCTCTCCACTGCTGACAAAAATTACTGATTACATTTATTTCCTTCACGGCAGGAAATAGAGGACTTCGCGATCACTTGTTCTATTCCAAACTAAGGGGTGTTCTAACGGGGCAGGCAGATATTGCAAATCTCAAGCTTCGAAAGCGCTCTCCACTGCTGACAAAAATTACTGATTACATTTATTTCCTTCACGGCAGGAAATAGAGGACTTCGCAATCACTTGTTCCATTCCAAACTAAGGGATGTACTAACGGGGCAGGCAGATATTGCAAATCTCAAGCGTCAAAAGCGCTCTCCACTGCTGACAAAAATTACTGATTACATTTATTTCCTTCACGGCAGGAAATAGAGGACTTCGCGATCACTTGTTCCATTCCAAACTAAGGGGTGTTCTAACGGGGCAGGCAGATATTGCAAATCTCAAGCATCGAAAGCGCTCTCCACTGCTGACAAAAACTACTGATAACATTTATTTCCTTCACGGCAGGAAATAGAGGACTTCGCAATCACTTGTTCCATTCCAAACCAAGGGGTGTTCTAACGGGGCAGGCAGATATTGCAAATCTCAAGCATCGAAAGCGCTCTCCACTGCTGACAAAAACTACTGATAACATTTATTTCCTTCACGGCAGGAAATAGAGGACTTCGCGATCACTTGTTCCATTCCAAACTAAGGGGCGTTCTAACGGGGCAGGCAGATATTGCAAATCTCAAGCATCGAAAGCGCTCTCCACTGCTGACAAAAACTACTGATGACATTTATTTCCTTCACGGCAGGAAATAGAGGACTTCGCAATCACTTGTTCCATTCCTAACTAAGGGATGTTCTAACGGGGCAGGCAGATATTGCAAATCTCAAGCGTCAAAAGCGCTCTCCACTGCTGACAAAAATTACTGATTACATTTATTTCCTTCACGGCAGGAAATAGAGGACTTCGCGATCACTTGTTCCATTCCAAACTGAGGGGTGTTCTAGCGGGGCAGGCAGATATTGCAAATCTCAAGCGTCGAAAGCGCTCTCCACTGCTGACAAAAATTACTGATTACATTTATTTCCTTCACGGCAGGAAATAGAGGACTTCGCGATCACTTGTTCCATTCCAAACTAAGGGGTGTTCTAACGGGGCAGGCAGATATTGCAAATCTCAAGCATCGAAAGCGCTCTCCACTGCTGACAAAAACTACTGATAACATTTATTTCCTTCACGGCAGGAAATAGAGGACTTCGCAATCACTTGTTCCATTCCAAACTAAGGGGTGTTCTAACGGGGCAGGCAGATATTGCAAATCTCAAGCGTCAAAAGCGCTCTCCACTGCTGACAAAAACTACTGATAACAATTATTTCCTTCACGGCAGGAAATAGAGGACTTCGCGATCACTTGTTCCATTCCAAACTAAGGGGTGTTCTAACGGGGCAGGCAGCTATTGCAAATCTCAAGCATCGAAAGCGCTCTCCACTGCTGACAAAAACTACTGATAACATTTATTTCCTTCACGGCAGGAAATAGAGGACTTCGCGATCACTTGTTCCATTCCAAACTAAGGGGTGTTCTAACGGGGCAGGCAGATATTGCAAATCTCAAGCGTCAAAAGCGCTCTCCACTGCTGACAAAAATTACTGATTACATTTATTTCCTTCACGGCAGGAAATAGAGGACTTCGCGATCACTTGTTCCATTCCAAACTAAGGGGTGTTCTAACGGGGCAGGCAGATATTGCAAATCTCAAGCATCGAAAGCGCTCTCCACTGCTGACAAAAACTACTGATAATATTTATTTCCTTCACGGCAGGAAATAGAGGACTTCGCAATCACTTGTTCCATTCCTAACTAAGGGATGTTCTAACGGGGCAGGCAGATATTGCAAATCTCAAGCGTCAAAAGCGCTCTCCACTGCTGACAAAAATTACTGATTACATTTATTTCCATCACGGCAGGAAATAGAGGACTTCGCAATCACTTGTTCCATTCCAAACTAAGGGATGTTATAACGGGGCAGGCAGATATTGCAAATCTCAAGCATCGAAAGCGCTCTCCACTGCTGACAAAAACTACTGATAACATTTATTTCCTTCACAGCAGGAAATAGAGGACTTCGCGATCACTTGTTCCATTCCAAACTAAGGGGTGTTCTAACGGGGCAGGCAGATATTGCAAATCTCAAGCATCGAAAGCGCTCTCCACTGCTGACAAAAACTACTGATAACATTTATTTCCTTCACGGCAGGAAATAGAGGACTTCGCAATCACTTGTTCCATTCCTACCTAAGGGATGTTCTAACGGGGCAGGCAGATATTGCAAATCTCAAGCGTCAAAAGCGCTCTCCACTGCTGACAAAAATTACTGATTACATTTATTTCCTTCACGGCAGGAAATAGAGGACTTCGCGATCACTTGTTCCATTCCAAACTGAGGGGTGTTCTAACGGGGCAGGCAGATATTGCAAATCTCAAGCGTCGAAAGCGCTCTCCACTGCTGACAAAAATTACTGATTACATTTATTTCCTTCCCGGCAAAAAATAGAGGACTTCGCGATCACTTGTTCCATTCCAAACTAAGGGGTGTTCTAACGGGGCAGGCAGATATTGCAAATCTCAAGCATCGAAAGCGCTCTCCACTGCTGACAAATATTACTGATTACATTTATTTCCTTCACGGCAGCAAATAGAGGACTTCGCTATCACTTGTTCCATTCCAAACTAAGGGATGTTCTAAAGGACAGGCAGATATTGCAAATCTCAAGCGTCAAAAGCGCTCTCCACTGCTGACAAAAATTAATAATAATAATAATTGGTTTTTTGGGGAAAGGAAATGGCGCAGTATCTGTCTCATATATCGTTGGACACCTGAACCGCGACGTAAGGGAAGGGTAAAGGAGGGAATGAAAGAAGAAAGGAAGAGAGAAGTGCCGTAGTGGAGAGCTCCGGAATAATTTCTGATTACATTTATTTCCCTCACGGCAGCAAATAGAGGACTTCGCGATCACTTGTTCAATTCCAATCTAAGGGATGTCATTACGCGGCAGGCAGATATTGCAATCAAGCGTCAAAAGCGCTCTCCACTGCTGACAAAAATTACTGATTACATTTATTTCCTTCACGGCAGGAAATAGAGGACTTCGCAAACACTTGTTCCATTCCAAACTAAGGGATGTTTTAACGGGGCAGGCAGATATTGCAAATCTCAAGCGTCAAAAGCGCTCTCCACTGCTGACAAAAATTACTGATTACATTTATTTCCATCACGGCAGGAAATAGAGGACTTCGCGATCACTTGTTCCATTCCAAACTAAGGGATGTTCTAACGGGGCAGGCAGACATTGCAAATCTCAAGCGTCAAAAGCGCTCTCCACTGCTGACAAATATTACTGATTACATTTATTTCCTTCACGGCAGCAAATAGAGGACTTGGCGATCACTTGTTCCATTCCAAACTAAGGGATGTTCTAACGGGGCAGGCAGATATTGCAAATCTCAAGCGTCAAAAGCGCTCTCCACTGCTGACAAAAATTACTGATTACATTTATTTCCTTCACGGCAGCAAATAGAGGACATCGCGATCAATTGTTCCATTCCAAACTAAGGATGTTCTTACGGGGCAGGCAGATATTGCAAATCACAAGCGTCAAAAGCGCTCTCCACAGCTGACAAAAATTACTGATTACATTTATTTCCTTCACGGCAGGAAATAGAGGACTTCGCAATCACTTGTTCCACTCCAAACTAAGGGATGTTCTAACGGGGCAGGAATATATTGCAAATCTCAAGCGTCAAAAGCGCTCTCCACTGCAGACAAAAATTACTGATTACATTTATTTCCATCACGGCAGGAAATAGAGGACTTCGCGATCACTTGTTCCATTCCAAACTAAGGGATGTTCTTAAGGGGCAGGCAGATATTGCAAATCTCAAGCGTCAAAAGCGCTCTCCACTGCTGTCAAAAATTACTGATTACATTTATTTCCTTCACGGCAGGAAATAGAGGACTTCGCAATCACTTGTTCCATTCCAAACTAAGGGATGTTCTAACGGGGCAGGCAGATATTGCAAATCTCAAGCGTCAAAAGCGCTCTCCACTGCTGACAAAAATTACTGATTACATTTATTTCCTTCACGGCAGCAAATATAGGACTTCGCAATCACTTGTTCCATTCCAAACTAAGGGGTGTTCTAACGGGGCAGGCAGATATTGCAAATCTCAAGCATCGAAAGCGCTCTCCACTGCTGACAAAAACTACTGATAACATTTATTTCCTTCACGGCAGGAAATAGAGGACTTCGCGATCACTTGTTCCATTCCAAACTAAGGGGTGTTCTAACGGGGCAGGCAGATATTGCAAATCTCAAGCATCGAAAGCGCTCTCCACTGCTGACAAAAACTACTGATAACATTTATTTCCTTCACGGCAAGAAATAGAGGACTTCGCAATCACTTGTTCCGTTCCTAACTAAGGGATGTCATTACGGGGCAGGCAGATATTGCAATCAAGCGTCAAAAGCGCTCTCCACTGCTGACAAAAATTACTGATTACATATATTTCCTTCACGGCAGGAAATAGAGGACTTCGCAAACACTTGTTCCATTCCAAACTAAGGGATGTTTTAACGGGGCAGGCAGATATTGCAAATCTCAAGCGTCAAAAGCGCTCTCCACTGCTGACAAAAATTACTGATTACATTTATTTCCATCACGGCAGGAAATAGAGGACTTCGCGATCACTTGTTCCATTCCAAACTAAGGGATGTTCTAACGGGGCAGGCAGACATTGCAAATCTCAAGCGTCAAAAGCGCTCTCCACTGCTGACAAATATTACTGATTACATTTATTTCCTTCACGGCAGCAAATAGAGGACTTGGCGATCACTTGTTCCATTCCAAACTAAGGGATGTTCTAACGGGGCAGGCAGATATTGCAAGTCTCAAGCGTCAAAAGCGCTCTCCACTGCTGACAAAAATTACTGATTACATTTATTTCCTTCACGGCAGCAAATAGAGGACATCGCGATCAATTGTTCCATTCCAAACTAAGGATGTTCTTACGGGGCAGGCAGATATTGCAAATCACAAGCGTCAAAAGCGCTCTCCACAGCTGACAAAAATTACTGATTACATTTATTTCCTTCACGGCAGGAAATAGAGGACTTCACAATCACTTGTTCCACTCCAAACTAAGGGATGTTCTAACGGGGCAGGATTATATTGCAAATCTCAAGCGTCAAAAGCGCTCTCCACTGCAGACAAAAATTACTGATTACATTTATTTCCATCACGGCAGGAAATAGAGGACTTCGCAATCACTTGTTCCATTCCAAACTAAGGGATGTTCTTAAGGGGCAGGCAGATATTGCAAATCTCAAGCGTCAAAAGCGCTCTCCACTGCTGTCAAAAATTACTGATTACATTTATTTCCTTCACGGCAGGAAATAGGGGACTTCGCAATCACTTGTTCCATTCCAAACTAAGAGATGTTCTAACGGGGCAGGCAGATATTGCAAATCTCAAGCGTCAAAAGCGCTCTCCACTGCTGACAAAAATTACTGATTACATTTATTTCCTTCACGGCAGCAAATATAGGACTTCGCAATCACTTGTTCCATTCCAAACTAAGGGATGTTCTAACGGGGCAGGCAGATATTGCAAATCTCAATCGTCAAAAGCGCTCTCCACTGCTGACAAAAATACTGATTACATTTATTTCCTTCACGGCAGGAAATAGAAGACTTCGCAATCACTTGTTCCATTCCAAACTAAGGGATGTTCTAACGGGGCAGGCAGATATTGCAAATCTCAAGCGTCAAAAGCGCTCTCCACTGCTGACAAAAATTACTGATTACATTTATTTCCTTCACGGCAGGAAATAGAGGACTTCGCGATCACTTGTTCCACTCCAAACTAAGGGGTGTTCTAACGGGGCAGGCAGATATTGCAAATCTCAAGCATCGAAAGCGCTCTCCACTGCTGACAAAAACTACTGATAACATTTATTTCCTTCACGGCAGGAAATAGAGGACTTCGCAATCACTTGTTCCATTCCAAACTAAGGGGTGTTCTAACGGGGCAGGCAGATATTGCAAATCTCAAGCATCGAAAGCGCTCTCCACTGCTGACAAAAACTACTGATAACATTTATTTCCTTCACGGCAGGAAATAGAGGACTTCGCGATCACTTGTTCCATTCCAAACTAAGGGGCGTTCTAACGGGGCAGGCAGATATTGCAAATCTCAAGCATCGAAAGCGCTCTCCACTGCTGACAAAAACTACTGATGACATTTATTTCCTTCACGGCAGGAAATAAAGGTCTTCGCAATCACTTGTTCCATTCCTAACTAAGGAATGTTCTAACGGGGCAGGCAGATATTGCAAATCTCAAGCGTCAAAAGCGCTCTCCACTGCTGACCAAAATTACTGATTACATTTATTTCCTTCACGGCAGGAAATAGATCACTTCGCGATCACTTGTTCCATTCCAAACTGAGGGGTGTTCTAACGGGGCAGGCAGATATTGCAAATCTCAAGCGTCGAAAGCGCTCTCCACTGCTGACAAAAACTACTGATACCATTTATTTCCTTCACGGCAGGAAATAGAGGACTTCGCGATCACTTGTTCCATTCCAAACTAAGGGGCGTTCTAACGGGGCAGGCAGATATTGCAAATCTCAAGCATCGAAAGCGCTCTCCACTGCTGACAAAAACTACTGATAACATTTATTTCCTTCACGGCAGGAAATAGAGGACTTCGCAATCACTTGTTCCATTCCAAACTAAGGGGTGTTCTAACGGGGCAGGCAGATATTGCAAATCTCAAGCGTCAAAAGCGCTCTCCACTGCTGACAAAAACTACTGATAACATTTATTTCCTTCACGGCAGGAAATAGAGGACTTCGCGATCACTTGTTCCATTCCAAACTAAGGGGTGTTCTAACGGGGCAGGCAGATATTGCAAATCTCAAGCATCGAAAGCGCTCTCCACTGCTGGCAAAAACTACTGATAACATTTATTTCCTTCACGGCAGGAAATAGAGGACTTCGCGATCACTTGTTCCATTCCAAACTAAGGGGTGTTCTAACGGGGCAGGCAGATATTGCAAATCTCAAGCGTCAAAAGCGCTCTCCACTGCTGACAAAAATTACTGATTACATTTATTTCCTTCACGGCAGGAAATAGAGGACTTCGCGATCACTTGTTCCATTCCAAACTAAGGGGTGTTCTAACGGGGCAGGCAGATGTTGCAAATCTCAAGCATCGAAAGCGCTCTCCACTGCTGACAAAAACTACTGATAATATTTATTTCCTTCACGGCAGGAAATAGAGGACTTCGCAATCACTTGTTGAATTCCTAACTAAGGGATGTTCTAACGGGGCAGGCAGATATTGCAAATCTCAAGCGTCAAAAGCGCTCTCCACTGCTGACAAAAATTACTGATTACATTTATTTCCATCACGGCAGGAAATAGAGGACTTCGCAATCACTTGTTCCATTCCAAACTAAGGGATGTTCTAACGGGGCAGGCAGATATTGCAAATCTCAAGCATCGAAAGCGCTCTCCACTGCTGACAAAAATTACTGATAACATTTATTTCCTTCACGGCAGGAAATAGAGGACTTCGCGATCACTTGTTCCATTCCAAACTAAGGGGTGTTCTAACGGGGCAGGCAGATATTGCAAATCTCAAGCATCGAAAGCGCTCTCCACTGCTGACAAAAACTACTGATAACATTTATTTCCTTCACGGCAGGAAATAGAGGACTTCGCAATCACTTGTTCCATTCCTACCTAAGGGATGTTCTAACGGGGCAGGCAGATATTGTAGATCTCAAGCGTCAAAAGCGCTCTCCACTGCTGACAAAAATTACTGATTACATTTATTTCCTTCACGGCAGGAAATAGAGGACTTCGCGATCACTTGTTCCATTCCAAACTGAGGGGTGTTCTAACGGGGCAGGCAGATATTGCAAATCTCAAGCGTCGAAAGCGCTCTCCACTGCTGACAAAAATTACTGATTACATTTATTTCCTTCCCGGCAGGAAATAGAGGACTTCGCGATCACTTGTTCCATTCTAAACTAAGGGATGTTCTAACGGGGCAGGCAGATATTGCAAATCTCAAGCATCGAAAGCGCTCTCCACTGCTGACAAAAACTACTGATAACATTTATTTCCTTCACGGCAGGAAATAGAGGACTTCGCGATCACTTGTTCCATTCCAAACTAAGGGGCGTTCTAACGGGGCAGGCAGATATTGCAAATCTCAAGCATCGAAAGCGCTCTCCACTGCTGACAAAAACTACTGATGACATTTATTTCCTTCACGGCAGGAAATAAAGGTCTTCGCAATCACTTGTTCCATTCCTAACTAAGGAATGTTCTAACGGGGCAGGCAGATATTGCAAATCTCAAGCGTCAAAAGCGCTCTCCACTGCTGACCAAAATTACTGATTACATTTATTTCCTTCACGGCAGGAAATAGATCACTTCGCGATCACTTGTTCCATTCCAAACTGAGGGGTGTTCTAACGGGGCAGGCAGATATTGCAAATCTCAAGCGTCGAAAGCGCTCTCCACTGCTGACAAAAACTACTGATACCATTTATTTCCTTCACGGCAGGAAATAGAGGACTTCGCGATCACTTGTTCCATTCCAAACTAAGGGGCGTTCTAACGGGGCAGGCAGATATTGCAAATCTCAAGCATCGAAAGCGCTCTCCACTGCTGACAAAAACTACTGATAACATTTATTTCCTTCACGGCAGGAAATAGAGGACTTCGCAATCACTTGTTCCATTCCAAACTAAGGGGTGTTCTAACGGGGCAGGCAGATATTGCAAATCTCAAGCGTCAAAAGCGCTCTCCACTGCTGACAAAAACTACTGATAACATTTATTTCCTTCACGGCAGGAAATAGAGGACTTCGCGATCACTTGTTCCATTCCAAACTAAGGGGTGTTCTAACGGGGCAGGCAGATATTGCAAATCTCAAGCATCGAAAGCGCTCTCCACTGCTGGCAAAAACTACTGATAACATTTATTTCCTTCACGGCAGGAAATAGAGGACTTCGCGATCACTTGTTCCATTCCAAACTAAGGGGTGTTCTAACGGGGCAGGCAGATATTGCAAATCTCAAGCGTCAAAAGCGCTCTCCACTGCTGACAAAAATTACTGATTACATTTATTTCCTTCACGGCAGGAAATAGAGGACTTCGCGATCACTTGTTCCATTCCAAACTAAGGGGTGTTCTAACGGGGCAGGCAGATGTTGCAAATCTCAAGCATCGAAAGCGCTCTCCACTGCTGACAAAAACTACTGATAATATTTATTTCCTTCACGGCAGGAAATAGAGGACTTCGCAATCACTTGTTGAATTCCTAACTAAGGGATGTTCTAACGGGGCAGGCAGATATTGCAAATCTCAAGCGTCAAAAGCGCTCTCCACTGCTGACAAAAATTACTGATTACATTTATTTCCATCACGGCAGGAAATAGAGGACTTCGCAATCACTTGTTCCATTCCAAACTAAGGGATGTTCTAACGGGGCAGGCAGATATTGCAAATCTCAAGCATCGAAAGCGCTCTCCACTGCTGACAAAAATTACTGATAACATTTATTTCCTTCACGGCAGGAAATAGAGGACTTCGCGATCACTTGTTCCATTCCAAACTAAGGGGTGTTCTAACGGGGCAGGCAGATATTGCAAATCTCAAGCATCGAAAGCGCTCTCCACTGCTGACAAAAACTACTGATAACATTTATTTCCTTCACGGCAGGAAATAGAGGACTTCGCAATCACTTGTTCCATTCCTACCTAAGGGATGTTCTAACGGGGCAGGCAGATATTGTAGATCTCAAGCGTCAAAAGCGCTCTCCACTGCTGACAAAAATTACTGATTACATTTATTTCCTTCACGGCAGGAAATAGAGGACTTCGCGATCACTTGTTCCATTCCAAACTGAGGGGTGTTCTAACGGGGCAGGCAGATATTGCAAATCTCAAGCGTCGAAAGCGCTCTCCACTGCTGACAAAAATTACTGATTACATTTATTTCCTTCCCGGCAGGAAATAGAGGACTTCGCGATCACTTGTTCCATTCTAAACTAAGGGATGTTCTAACGGGGCAGGCAGATATTGCAAATCTCAAGCGTCAAAAGCGCTCTCCACTGCTGACAAAAATTACTGATTACATTTATTTCCTTCACGGCAGGAAATAGAGTACTTCGCAATCACTTGTTCCATTCCAAACTAAGGGGTGTTCTAACGGGGCAGGCAGATATTACAAATCTCAAGCGTCAAAAGCGCTCTCCACTGCTGACAAAAATTACTGATTACATTTATTTCCATCACGGCAGGAAATGGAGCACTTCGCAATCACTTGTTCCATTCCAAACTAAGGGATGTTCTAACGGGGCAGGCAGATATTGCAAATCTCAATCGTCAAAAGCGCTCTCCACTGCTGACAAAAATTACTGATTACATTTATTTCCTTCACGGCAGGAAATAGAGGACTTCGCAATCACTTGTTCAATTCCAAACTAAGGGATGTTCTAACGGGGCAGGCAGATATTGCAAATCTTAAGCGTCAAAAGCGCTCTCCACCGCTGACAAAAATTACTGATTACATTTATTTCCTTAACGGCAGAAAATAGAGGACTTCGCAATCACTTGTTCCATTCCAATCTAAAGGAATGTTCTAACGGGGAAGGCAGATATTGCAAATCTCAAGCGTCAAAAGCGCTCTCCACTGCTGACAAAAATTACTGATTACATTTATTTCCTTCACGGCAGGAAATAGAGGACTTCGCAATCACTTGTTCCATTCCAAACTAAGGGATGTTCTAACGGGGCAGGCAGATATTGCAAATCTCAAGCGTCAAAAGCGCTCTCCACTGCTGACAAAAATTACTGATTACATTTATTTCCTTCACGGCAGGAAATAGAGGACTTCGCGATCACTTGTTCCATTCCAAACTGAGGGGTGTTCTAACGGGTCAGGCAGATATTGCAAATCTCAAGCGTCGAAAGCGCTCTCCACTGCTGACAAAAATTACTGATTACATTCATTTCCTTCCCGGCAGGAAATAGAGGACTTCGCGATCACTTGTTCCATTCTAAACTGAGGGATGTTCTAACGGGGCAGGCAGATATTGCAAATCTCAAGCGTCAAAAGCGCTCTCCACTGCTGACAAAAATTACTGATTACATTTATTTCCTTCACGGCAGGAAATAGAGTACTTCGCAATCACTTGTTCCATTCCAAACTAAGGGGTGTTCTAACGGGGCAGGCAGATATTGCAAATCTCAAGCGTCAAAAGCGCTCTCCACTGCTGACAAAAATTACTGATTACATTTATTTCCATCACGGCAGGAACTGGAGGACTTCGCAATCACTTGTTCCATTCCAAACTAAGGGATGTTCTAACGGGGCAGGCAGATATTGCAAATCTCAATCGTCTAAAGCGCTCTCCACTGCTGACAAAAATTACTGATTACATTTATTTCCTTCACGGCAGGAAATAGAGGACTTCGCAATCACTTGTTCAATTCCAAACTAAGGGATGTTCTAACGGGGCAGGCAGATATTGCAAATCTTAAGCGTCAAAAGCGCTCTCCACCGCTGACAAAAATTACTGATTACATTTATTTCCTTAACGGCAGAAAATAGAGGACTTCGCAATCACTTGTTCCATTCCAATCTAAAGGGATGTTCTAACGGGGAAGGCAGATAATGCAAATCTCAAGCGTCAAAAGCGCTCTCCACTGCTGACAAAAATTACTGATTACATTTATTTCCTTCACGGCAGGAAATAGAGGACTTCGCAATCACTTGTTCCATTCCAAACTAAGGGATGTTCTAACGGGGCAGGCAGATATTGCAAATCTCAAGCGTCAAAAGCGCTCTCCACTGCTGACAAAAATTACTGATTACATTTATTTCCATCACGGCAGGAAATAGAGGACTTCGCAATCACTTGTTCCATTCCAAACTAAGGGATGTTCTTAAGGGGCAGGCAGATATTGCAAATCTCAAGCGTCAAAAGCGCTCTCCACTGCTGACAAAAATTACTGATTACATTTATTTCCTTCACGGCAGCAAATAGAGGTCTTCGCGATCGCTTGTTCCTTTCCAAACTAAGGGATGTTCTAACAGGGCAGGCAGACATTGCAAATCTCAAGCGTCAAAAGCGCTCTCCACTGCTGACGAAAACTACTGATTTCATTTATTTTCTTCACGGCAGCAAATAGAGCACTTCGCGATCACTTGTTTCATTCCAAACTAAGGGATATTCTAACGGGGCAGGCAGATATTGCAAATCTCAAGCGTCAAAAGCGCTCTCCACTGCAGACAAAAATTACTGATTACATTTATTTCCATCACGGCAGGAAATAGTGGACTTCGCAATCACTTGTTCCATTCCAAACTAAGGGATGTTCTAACGGGGCAGGCAGATATTGCAAATCTCAAGCATCGAAAGCGCTCTCCACTGCTGACAAAAATTACTGATAACATTTATTTCCTTCACGGCAGGAAATAGAGGACTTCGCGATCACTTGTTCCATTCCAAACTAAGGGGTGTTCTAACGGGGCAGGCAGATATTGCAAATCTCAAGCATCGAAAGCGCTCTCCACTGCTGACAAAAACTACTGATAACATTTATTTCCTTCACGGCAGGAAATAGAGGACTTCGCAATCACTTGTTCCATTCCTACCTAAGGGATGTTCTAACGGGGCAGGCAGATATTGTAGATCTCAAGCGTCAAAAGCGCTCTCCACTGCTGACAAAAATTACTGATTACATTTATTTCCTTCACGGCAGGAAATAGAGGACTTCGCGATCACTTGTTCCATTCCAAACTGAGGGGTGTTCTAACGGGGCAGGCAGATATTGCAAATCTCAAGCGTCGAAAGCGCTCTCCACTGCTGACAAAAATTACTGATTACATTTATTTCCTTCCCGGCAGGAAATAGAGGACTTCGCGATCACTTGTTCCATTCTAAACTAAGGGATGTTCTAACGGGGCAGGCAGATATTGCAAATCTCAAGCGTCAAAAGCGCTCTCCACTGCTGACAAAAATTACTGATTACATTTATTTCCTTCACGGCAGGAAATAGAGTACTTCGCAATCACTTGTTCCATTCCAAACTAAGGGGTGTTCTAACGGGGCAGGCAGATATTGCAAATCTCAAGCGTCAAAAGCGCTCTCCACTGCTGACAAAAATTACTGATTACATTTATTTCCATCACGGCAGGAAATGGAGCACTTCGCAATCACTTGTTCCATTCCAAACTAAGGGATGTTCTAACGGGGCAGGCAGATATTGCAAATCTCAATCGTCAAAAGCGCTCTCCACTGCTGACAAAAATTACTGATTACATTTATTTCCTTCACGGCAGGAAATAGAGGACTTCGCAATCACTTGTTCAATTCCAAACTAAGGGATGTTCTAACGGGGCAGGCAGATATTGCAAATCTTAAGCGTCAAAAGCGCTCTCCACCGCTGACAAAAATTACTGATTACATTTATTTCCTTAACGGCAGAAAATAGAGGACTTCGCAATCACTTGTTCCATTCCAATCTAAAGGAATGTTCTAACGGGGAAGGCAGATATTGCAAATCTCAAGCGTCAAAAGCGCTCTCCACTGCTGACAAAAATTACTGATTACATTTATTTCCTTCACGGCAGGAAATAGAGGACTTCGCAATCACTTGTTCCATTCCAAACTAAGGGATGTTCTAACGGGGCAGGCAGATATTGCAAATCTCAAGCGTCAAAAGCGCTCTCCACTGCTGACAAAAATTACTGATTACATTTATTTCCTTCACGGCAGGAAATAGAGGACTTCGCGATCACTTGTTCCATTCCAAACTGAGGGGTGTTCTAACGGGTCAGGCAGATATTGCAAATCTCAAGCGTCGAAAGCGCTCTCCACTGCTGACAAAAATTACTGATTACATTTATTTCCTTCCCGGCAGGAAATAGAGGACTTCGCGATCACTTGTTCCATTCTAAACTGAGGGATGTTCTAACGGGGCAGGCAGATATTGCAAATCTCAAGCGTCAAAAGCGCTCTCCACTGCTGACAAAAATTACTGATTACATTTATTTCCTTCACGGCAGGAAATAGAGTACTTCGCAATCACTTGTTCCATTCCAAACTAAGGGGTGTTCTAACGGGGCAGGCAGATATTGCAAATCTCAAGCGTCAAAAGCGCTCTCCACTGCTGACAAAAATTACTGATTACATTTATTTCCATCACGGCAGGAACTGGAGGACTTCGCAATCACTTGTTCCATTCCAAACTAAGGGATGTTCTAACGGGGCAGGCAGATATTGCAAATCTCAATCGTCAAAAGCGCTCTCCACTGCTGACAAAAATTACTGATTACATTTATTTCCTTCACGGCAGGAAATAGAGGACTTCGCAATCACTTGTTCAATTCCAAACTAAGGGATGTTCTAACGGGGCAGGCAGATATTGCAAATCTTAAGCGTCAAAAGCGCTCTCCACCGCTGACAAAAATTACTGATTACATTTATTTCCTTAACGGCAGAAAATAGAGGACTTCGCAATCACTTGTTCCATTCCAATCTAAAGGGATGTTCTAACGGGGAAGGCAGATAATGCAAATCTCAAGCGTCAAAAGCGCTCTCCACTGCTGACAAAAATTACTGATTACATTTATTTCCTTCACGGCAGGAAATAGAGGACTTCGCAATCACTTGTTCCATTCCAAACTAAGGGATGTTCTAACGGGGCAGGCAGATATTGCAAATCTCAAGCGTCAAAAGCGCTCTCCACTGCTGACAAAAATTACTGATTACATTTATTTCCATCACGGCAGGAAATAGAGGACTTCGCAATCACTTGTTCCATTCCAAACTAAGGGATGTTCTTAAGGGGCAGGCAGATATTGCAAATCTCAAGCGTCAAAAGCGCTCTCCACTGCTGACAAAAATTACTGATTACATTTATTTCCTTCACGGCAGCAAATAGAGGTCTTCGCGATCGCTTGTTCCTTTCCAAACTAAGGGATGTTCTAACAGGGCAGGCAGACATTGCAAATCTCAAGCGTCAAAAGCGCTCTCCACTGCTGACGAAAACTACTGATTTCATTTATTTCCTTCACGGCAGCAAATAGAGCACTTCGCGATCACTTGTTTCATTCCAAACTAAGGGATATTCTAACGGGGCAGGCAGATATTGCAAATCTCAAGCGTCAAAAGCGCTCTCCACTGCAGACAAAAATTACTGATTACATTTATTTCCATCACGGCAGGAAATAGAGGACTTCGCAATCACTTGTTCCATTCCAAACTAAGGGATGTTCTTAAGGGGCAGGCAGATATTGCAAATCTCAAGCGTCAAAAGCGCTCTCCACTGCTGACAAAAATTACTGATTACATTTATTTCCTTCACGGCAGCAAATATAGGACTTCGCAATCACTTGTTCCATTCCAAACTAAGGGATGTTCTAACGGGGCAGGCAGATATTGCAAATCTCAATCGTCAAAAGCGCTCTCCACTGCTGACAAAAATTACTGATTACATTTATTTCCTTCGCGGCAGGAAATAGAAGACTTCGCAATCACTTGTTCCATTCCAAACTAAGGAATGTTCTAACGGGGCAGGCAGATATTGCAAATCTCAAGCGTAAAAAGCGCTCTCCACTGCTGACAAAAATTACTGATTACATTTATTTCCTTCACGGCAGGAAAGAGAAGACTTCGCAATCACTTGTTCCATTCCAAACTGAGGGATGTTCTAACGGGGCAGGCAGATATTGCAAATCTCAAGCGTCAAAAGCGCTCTCCACTGCTGACAAAAATTACTGATTACATTTATTTCCTTCACGGCAGGAAATAGAGGACTTCGCAATCACTTGTTCCATTCCAAACTGAGGGATGTTCTAACGGGGCAGGCAGATATTGCAAATCTCAAGCGTCAAAAGCGCTCTCCACTGCTGACAAAAATTACTGATTACATTTATTTCCTTCACGGCAGGAAATAGAGGACTTCGCAATCACTTGTTCCATTCCAAACTAAGGGGTGTTCTAACGGGGCAGGCAGATATTGCAAATCTCAAGCGTCAAAAGCGCTCTCCACTGCTGACAAAAATTACTGATTACATTTATTTCCATCACGGCAGGAAATAGAGGACTTCGCAATCACTTGTTTCATTCCAAACTAAGGGATGTTCTAACGGGGCAGGCAGATATTGCAAATCTCAATCGTGAGAAGCGCTCTCCACTGCTGACAAAAATTACTGATTACATTTATTTCCTTCACGGCAGGAAATAGAGGACTTCGCAATCACTTGTTCAATTCCAAACTAAGGGATGTTCTAACGGGGCAGGCAGATATTGCAAATCTCAAGCGTCAAAAGCGCTCTCCACTGCTGACAAAAATTACTGATTACATTTATTTCCTTCACGGCAGGAAATAGAGGACTTCGCAATCACTTGTTCCATTCCAAACTAAGGGGTGTTCTAACGGGGCAGGCAGATATTGCAAATCTCAAGCGTCAAAAGCGCTCTCCACTGCTGACAAAAATTACTGATTACATTTATTTCCATCACGGCAGGAAATAGAGGACTTCGCAATCACTTGTTTCATTCCAAACTAAAGGATGTTCTAACGGGGCAGGCAGATATTGCAAATCTCAATCGTGAGAAGCGCTCTCCACTGCTGACAAAAATTACTGATTACATTTATTTCCTTCACGGCAGGAAATAGAGGACTTCGCAATCACTTGTTCAATTCCAAACTAAGGGATGTTCTAACGGGACAGGCAGTTATTGCAAATCTCAAGCGTCAAAAGCGCTCTCCACTGCTGACAAAAATTACTGATTACATTTATTTCCTTAACGGCAGGAAATAGAGGACTTCGCAATCGCTTGTTCCATTCCAATCTAAGGGATGTTCTAACGGGGCAGGCAGATATTGCAAATCTCAAGCATCGAAAGCGCTCTCCACTGCTGAAAAAAAATACTGATTACATTTATTTCCTTCACGGCAGCAAAAAGAGGACTTCGCTATCACTTGTTCCATTCCTAACTAAGGGATGTTCTAAAGGACAGGCAGATATTGCAAATCTCAAGCGTAAAAAGCGCTCTCCACTGCTGACAAAAATTACTGATTACATTTATTTCCTTCACCGCAGGAAAGAGAAGACTTCGCAATCACTTGTTCCATTCCAAACTAAGGTATGCTCTAACGAGGCAGGCAGATATTGCAAATCTTATGCGTCAAAAGCGCTCTCCACTGCTGACAAAAATTACTGATTACATTTATTTCTTTCACGACAGCAAATAGAGAACTTCGCTATCACTTGTTCCATTCCAAACTGAGGGATGTTCTAACGGGGCAGGCAGATATTGCAAATCTCAAGCGTCAAAAGCGCTCTCCACTGCTGAAAAAAAATACTGATTACATTTATTTCCTTCACGGCAGGAAATAGAGGACTTCGCAATCACTTGTTCAATTCCAAACTGAGGGATGTTCTAACGGGGCAGGCAGATATTGCAAATCTCAAGCGTCAAAAGCGCTCTCCACTGCTGACAAAAATTACTGAAGACATTTATTTCCTTAACGGCAGGAAATAGAGGACTTCGCAATCGCTTGTTCCATTCCAAACTAAGGTATGCTCTAACGAGGCAGGCAGATATTGCAAATCTTATGCGTCAAAAGCGCTCTCCACTGCTGACAAAAATTACTGATTACATTTATTTCTTTCACGACAGCAAATAGAGAACTTCGCTATCACTTGTTCCATTCCAAACTAAGGGATGCTCTAACGGGGCAGGCAGCTATTGCAAATCTCAAGCGTCAAAAGCGCTCTCCACTGCTGACAAAAATTACTGATTACATTTATTTCTTTCACGGCAGAAAATAGAGGACTTCGCGATAACTTGTTCCATTCCAAACTAAGTGATGCTCTAACGGGGCAGGCAGCTATTGCAAATCTCAAGCGTCAAAAGCACTCTCCACTGCTGACAAAAATTACTGATTACATTTATTTCCTTCACGGCAGCAAAAAGAGGACTTCGCAATCACTTGTCCCATTCCAAACTAAGGGGTGTTCTAACGGGGCAGGCAGATATTGCAAATCTCAAGCGTCAAAAGCGCTCTCCACTGCTGACAAAAATTACTGATTACATTTATTTCCATCACGGCAGGAAATAGAGGACTTCGCAATCACTTGTTTCATTCCAAACTAAGGGATGTTCTAACGGGGCAGGCAGATATTGCAAATCTCAATCGTGAGAAGCGCTCTCCACTGCTGACAAAAATTACTGATTACATTTATTTCCTTCACGGCAGGAAATAGAGGACTTCGCAATCACTTGTTCAATTCCAAACTAAGGGATGTTCTAACGGGGCAGGCAGATATTGCAAATCTCAAGCGTCAAAAGCGCTCTCCACTGCTGACAAAAATTACTGATTACATTTATTTCCTTAACGGCAGGAAATAGAGGACTTCGCAATCGCTTGTTCCATTCCAATCTAAGGGATGTTCTAACGGGGCAGGCAGATATTGCAAATCTCAAGCATCGAAAGCGCTCTCCACTGCTGAAAAAAAATACTGATTACATTTATTTCCTTCACGGCAGCAAAAAGAGGACTTCGCTATCACTTGTTCCATTCCTAACTAAGGGATGTTCTAAAGGACAGGCAGATATTGCAAATCTCAAGCGTAAAAAGCGCTCTCCACTGCTGACAAAAATTACTGATTACATTTATTTCCTTCACCGCAGGAAAGAGAAGACTTCGCAATCACTTGTTCCATTCCAAACTAAGGTATGCTCTAACGAGGCAGGCAGATATTGCAAATCTTATGCGTCAAAAGCGCTCTCCACTGCTGACAAAAATTACTGATTACATTTATTTCTTTCACGACAGCAAATAGAGAACTTCGCTATCACTTGTTCCATTCCAAACTGAGGGATGTTCTAACGGGGCAGGCAGATATTGCAAATCTCAAGCGTCAAAAGCGCTCTCCACTGCTGAAAAAAAATACTGATTACATTTATTTCCTTCACGGCAGGAAATAGAGGACTTCGCAATCACTTGTTCAATTCCAAACTGAGGGATGTTCTAACGGGGCAGGCAGATATTGCAAATCTCAAGCGTCAAAAGCGCTCTCCACTGCTGACAAAAATTACTGATTACATTTATTTCTTTCACGACAGCAAATAGAGAACTTCGCTATCACTTGTTCCATTCCAAACTAAGGGATGCTCTAACGGGGCAGGCAGCTATTGCAAATCTCAAGCGTCAAAAGCGCTCTCCACTGCTGACAAAAATTACTGATTACATTTATTTCTTTCACGGCAGAAAATAGAGGACTTCGCGATAACTTGTTCCATTCCAAACTAAGTGATGCTCTAACGGGGCAGGCAGCTATTGCAAATCTCAAGCGTCAAAAGCACTCTCCACTGCTGACAAAAATTACTGATTACATTTATTTCCTTCACGGCAGCAAAAAGAGAACTTCGCGATAACTTGTTCCATTCCAAACTAAGGGATGTTCTAAAGGACAGGCAGATATTGCAAACCTCAAGCGCCAAAAGCGCTCTCCACTGCTGACAAAAATTACTGATTACATTTATTTTCTTCACGACTGCAAATACAGGACTTCGCGATAACTTGTTCCATTCCAAACTAAGGTATGCTCTAACGGGGCAGGCAGATATTGCAAATCTCAAGCGTCAAAACCGCTCTCCACTGCTGACAAAAATTACTGATTACAATTATTTCCTTCACGACAGCAAATAGAGAACTTCGCTATCTATTGTTTCATTCCAAACTAAGGGATGCTCTAACGGGGCAGGCAGATATTGCAAATCTCAAGCGTCAAAAGCGCTCTCCACTGCTGACAAAAATTAATAATAATAATAATTGGTTTTTTGGGGAAAGGAAATGGCGCAGTATCTGTCTCATATATCGTTGGACACCTGAACCGCGCCGTAAGTGAAGGGTAAAGGAGGGAATGAAAGAAGAAAGGAAGAGAGAAGTGCCGTAGTGGAGAGCTCCGGAATAATTTCTGATTACATTTATTTCCTTCACGGCAGCAAATAGAGGACTTCGCGATCACTTGTTCAATTCCAATCTAAGGGATGTCATTACGGGGCAGGCAGATATTGCAATCAAGCGTCAAAAGCGCTCTCCACTGCTGACAAAAATTACTGATTACATTTATTTCCTTCACGGCAGGAAATGGAGGACTTCGCAAACACTTGTTCCATTCCAAACTAAGGGATGTTTTAACGGGGCAGGCAGATATTGCAAATCTCAAGCGTCAACAGCGCTCTCCACTGCAGACAAAAATTACTGATTACATTTATTTCCATCACGGCAGGAAATAGAGGACTTCGCAATCACTTGTTCCATTCCAAACTAAGGGATGTTCTTAAGGGGCAGGCAGATATTGCAAATCTCAAGCGTCAAAAGCGCTCTCCACTGCTGACAAAAATTACTGATTACATTTATTTCCTTCACGGCAGCAAATATAGGACTTCGCAATCACTTGTTCCATTCCAAACTAAGGGATGTTCTAACGGGGCAGGCAGATATTGCAAATCTCAATCGTCAAAAGCGCTCTCCACTGCTGACAAAAATTACTGATTACATTTATTTCCTTCGCGGCAGGAAATAGAAGACTTCGCAATCACTTGTTCCATTCCAAACTAAGGAATGTTCTAACGGGGCAGGCAGATATTGCAAATCTCAAGCGTAAAAAGCGCTCTCCACTGCTGACAAAAATTACTGATTACATTTATTTCCTTCACGGCAGGAAAGAGAAGACTTCGCAATCACTTGTTCCATTCCAAACTGAGGGATGTTCTAACGGGGCAGGCAGATATTGCAAATCTCAAGCGTCAAAAGCGCTCTCCACTGCTGACAAAAATTACTGATTACATTTATTTCCTTCACGGCAGGAAATAGAGGACTTCGCAATCACTTGTTCCATTCCAAACTGAGGGATGTTCTAACGGGGCAGGCAGATATTGCAAATCTCAAGCGTCAAAAGCGCTCTCCACTGCTGACAAAAATTACTGATTACATTTATTTCCTTCACGGCAGGAAATAGAGGACTTCGCAATCACTTGTTCCATTCCAAACTAAGGGGTGTTCTAACGGGGCAGGCAGATATTGCAAATCTCAAGCGTCAAAAGCGCTCTCCACTGCTGACAAAAATTACTGATTACATTTATTTCCATCACGGCAGGAAATAGAGGACTTCGCAATCACTTGTTTCATTCCAAACTAAGGGATGTTCTAACGGGGCAGGCAGATATTGCAAATCTCAATCGTGAGAAGCGCTCTCCACTGCTGACAAAAATTACTGATTACATTTATTTCCTTCACGGCAGTAAATAGAGGACTTCGCAATCACTTGTTCAATTCCAAACTAAGGGATGTTCTAACGGGGCAGGCAGATATTGCAAATCTCAAGCGTCAAAAGCGCTCTCCACTGCTGACAAAAATTACTGATTACATTTATTTCCTTAACGGCAGGAAATAGAGGACTTCGCAATCGCTTGTTCCATTCCAATCTAAGGGATGTTCTAACGGGGCAGGCAGATATTGCAAATCTCAAGCATCGAAAGCGCTCTCCACTGCTGAAAAAAAATACTGATTACATTTATTTCCTTCACGGCAGCAAAAAGAGGACTTCGCTATCACTTGTTCCATTCCTAACTAAGGGATGTTCTAAAGGACAGGCAGATATTGCAAATCTCAAGCGTAAAAAGCGCTCTCCACTGCTGACAAAAATTACTGATTACATTTATTTCCTTCACGGCAGGAAAGAGAAGACTTCGCAATCACTTGTTCCATTCCAAACTGAGGGATGTTCTAACGGGGCAGGCAGATATTGCAAATCTCAAGCGTCAAAAGCGCTCTCCACTGCTGACAAAAATTACTGATTACATTTATTTCCTTAACGGCAGGAAATAGAGGACTTCGCAATCGCTTGTTCCATTCCAAACTAAGGTATGCTCTAACGAGGCAGGCAGATATTGCAAATCTTATGCGTCAAAAGCGCTCTCCACTGCTGACAAAAATTAATAATAATAATAATTGGTTTTTTGGGGAAAGGAAATGGCGCAGTATCTGTCTCATATATCGTTGGACACCTGAACCGCGCCGTAAGAGAAGGGTAAAGGAGGGAATGAAAGAAGAAAGGAAGAGAGAAGTGCCGTAGTGGAGAGCTCCGGAATAATTTCTGATTACATTTATTTCCTTCACGGCAGCAAATAGAGGACTTCGCGATCACTTGTTCAATTCCAATCTAAGGGATGTCATTACGGGGCAGGCAGATATTGCAATCAAGCGTCAAAAGCGCTCTCCACTGCTGACAAAAATTACTGATTACATTTATTTCCTTCACGGCAGGAAATGGAGGACTTCGCAAACACTTGTTCCATTCCAAACTAAGGGATGTTTTAACGGGGCAGGCAGATATTGCAAATCTCAAGCGTCAAAAGCGATCTCCACTGCTGACAAAAATTACTGATTACTTTTATTTCCATCACGGCAGGAAAAAGAGGACTTCGCGATCACTTGTTCCATTCCAAACTAAGGGATGTTCTAACGGGGCAGGCAGACATTGCAAATCTCAAGCGTCAAAAGCGCTCTCCACTGCTGACAAATATTACTGATTACATTTATTTCCTTCACGGCAGCAAATAGAGGACTTGGCGATCACTTGTTCCATTCCAAACTAAGGGATGTTCTAACGGGGCAGGCAGATATTGCAAATCTCAAGCGTCAAAAGCGCTCTCCACAGCTGACAAAAATTACTGATTACATTTATTTCCTTCACGGCAGCAAATAGAGGACATCGCGATCAATTGTTCCATTCCAAACTAAGGATGTTCTTACGGGGCAGGCAGATATTGCAAATCACAAGCGTCAAAAGCGCTCTCCACACCTGACAAAAATTACTGATTACATTTATTTCCTTCACGGCAGGAAATAGAGGACTTCGCAATCACTTGTTCCACTCCAAACTAAGGGATGTTCTAACGGGGCAGGAATATTTTGCAAATCTCAAGCGTCAAAAGCGCTCTCCACTGCAGACAAAAATTACTGATTACATCTATTTCCATCACGGCAGAAAATAGAGGACTTCGAAATCACTTGTTCCATTCCAAACTAAGGGATGTTCTTAAGGGGCAGGCAGATATTGCAAATCTCAAGCGTCAAAAGCGCTCTCCACTGCTGTCAAAAATTACTGATTACATTTATATCCTTCACGGCAGGAAATAGAAGACTTCGCAATCACTTGTTCCATTCCAAACTAAGGGATGTTCTAACGGGGCAGGCAGATATTGCAAATCTCAAGCGTCAAAAGCGCTATCCACTGCTGACAAAAATTACTGATTACATTTATTTCCTTCACGGCAGGAAATAGAGGACTTCGCAATCACTTGTTCCACTCCAAACTAAGGGATGTTCTAACGGGGCAGGAATATTTTGCAAATCTCAAGCGTCAAAAGCGCTCTCCACCGCAGACAAAAATTACTGATTACATCTATTTCCATCACGGCAGAAAATAGAGGACTTCGCAATCACTTGTTCCATTCCAAACTAAGGGATGTTCTTAAGGGGCAGGCAGATATTGCAAATCTCAAGCGTCAAAAGCGCTCTCCACTGCTGTCAAAAATTACTGATTACATTTATATCCTTCACGGCAGGAAATAGAAGACTTCGCAATCACTTGTTCCATTCCAAACTAAGGGATGTTCTAACGGGGCAGGCAGATATTGCAAATCTCAAGCGTCAAAAGCGCTCTCCACTGCTGACAAAAATTACTGATTACATTTAATTCCTTCACGGCAGGAAATAGAGGACTTCGCGATCACTTGTTCCATTCCAAACTGAGGGGTGTTCTAACGGGGCAGGCAGATATTGCAAATCTCAAGCGTCAAAAGCGCTCTCCACTGCTGACAAAAATTACTGATTACATTTATTTCCTTCACGGCAGGAAATAGAGGACTTCGCGATCACTTGTTCCATTCCAAACTAAGGGGTGTTCTAACGGGGCAGGCAGATATTGCAAATCTCAAGCATCGAAAGCGCTCTCCACTGCTGACAAAAACTACTGATAACATTTATTTCCTTCACGGCAGGAAATAGAGGACTTCGCAATCACTTGTTCCATTCCAAACTAAGGGGTGTTCTAACGGGGCAGGCAGATATTGCAAATCTCAAGCATCGAAAGCGCTCTCCACTGCTGACAAAAACTACTGATAACATTTATTTCCTTCACGGCAGGAAATAGAGGACTTCGCGATCACTTGTTCCATTCCAAACTAAGGAGTGTTCTAACGGGGCAGGCAGATATTGCAAATCTCAAGCATCGAAAGCGCTCTCCACTGCTGACAAAAACTACTGATAACATTTATTTCCTTCACGGCAGGAAATAGAGGACTTCGCAATCACTTGTTCCATTCCTAACTAAGGGATGTTCTAACGGGGCAGGCAGATATTGCAAATCTCAAGCGTCAAAAGCGCTCTCCACTGCTGACAAAAACTACTGATTACATTTATTTCCTTCACGGCAGGAAATAGAGGACTTCGCGATCATTTGTTCCATTCCAAACTGAGGAGTGTTCTAACGGGGCAGGCAGATATTGCAAATCTCAAGCGTCGAAAGCGCTCTCCACTGCTGACAAAAACTACTGATTACATTTATTTCCTTCACGGCAGGAAATAGAGGACTTCGCGATCACTTGTTCCATTCCAAACTAAGGGGTGTTCTAACGGGGCAGGCAGATATTGCAAATCTCAAGCATCGAAAGCGCTCTCCACTGCTGACAAAAACTACTGATAACATTTATTTCCTTCACGGCCGGAAATAGAGGACTTCGCGATCACTTGTTCCATTCCAAACTGAGGGGTGTTCTAACGGGGCAGGCAGATATTGCAAATCTCAAGCGTCGAAAGCGCTCGCCACTGCTGACAAAAATTACTGATTACATTTATTTCCTTCACGGCAGGAAATAGAGGACTTCGCGATCACTTGTTCCATTCCAAACTAAGGGGTGTTCTAACGGGGCAGGCAGATATTGCAAATCTCAAGCATCGAAAGCGCTCTCCACTGCTGACAAAAACTACTGATAACATTTATTTCCTTCACGGCAGGAAATAGAGGACTTCGCAATCACTTGTTCCATTCCAAACTAAGGGGTGTTCTAACGGGGCAGGCAGATATTGCAAATCTCAAGCATCGAAAGCGCTCTCCACTGCTGACAAAAACTACTGATAACATTTATTTCCTTCACGGCAGGAAATAGAGGACTTCGCGATCACTTGTTCCATTCCAAACTAAGGGGCGTTCTAACGGGGCAGGCAGATATTGCAAATCTCAAGCGTCAAAAGCGCTCTCCACTGCTGACAAAAATTACTGATTACATTTATTTCCATCACGGCAGGAAATAGAGGACTTCGCAATCACTTGTTTCATTCCAAACTAAGGGATGTTCTAACGGGGCAGGCAGATATTGCAAATCTCAATCGTGAGAAGCGCTCTCCACTGCTGACAAAAATTACTGATTACATTTATTTCCTTCACGGCAGTAAATAGAGGACTTCGCAATCACTTGTTCAATTCCAAACTAAGGGATGTTCTAACGGGGCAGGCAGATATTGCAAATCTCAAGCGTCAAAAGCGCTCTCCACTGCTGACAAAAATTACTGATTACATTTATTTCCTTAACGGCAGGAAATAGAGGACTTCGCAATCGCTTGTTCCATTCCAATCTAAGGGATGTTCTAACGGGGCAGGCAGATATTGCAAATCTCAAGCATCGAAAGCGCTCTCCACTGCTGAAAAAAAATACTGATTACATTTATTTCCTTCACGGCAGCAAAAAGAGGACTTCGCTATCACTTGTTCCATTCCTAACTAAGGGATGTTCTAAAGGACAGGCAGATATTGCAAATCTCAAGCGTAAAAAGCGCTCTCCACTGCTGACAAAAATTACTGATTACATTTATTTCCTTCACGGCAGGAAAGAGAAGACTTCGCAATCACTTGTTCCATTCCAAACTGAGGGATGTTCTAACGGGGCAGGCAGATATTGCAAATCTCAAGCGTCAAAAGCGCTCTCCACTGCTGACAAAAATTACTGATTACATTTATTTCCTTAACGGCAGGAAATAGAGGACTTCGCAATCGCTTGTTCCATTCCAAACTAAGGTATGCTCTAACGAGGCAGGCAGATATTGCAAATCTTATGCGTCAAAAGCGCTCTCCACTGCTGACAAAAATTAATAATAATAATAATTGGTTTTTTGGGGAAAGGAAATGGCGCAGTATCTGTCTCATATATCGTTGGACACCTGAACCGCGCCGTAAGAGAAGGGTAAAGGAGGGAATGAAAGAAGAAAGGAAGAGAGAAGTGCCGTAGTGGAGAGCTCCGGAATAATTTCTGATTACATTTATTTCCTTCACGGCAGCAAATAGAGGACTTCGCGATCACTTGTTCAATTCCAATCTAAGGGATGTCATTACGGGGCAGGCAGATATTGCAATCAAGCGTCAAAAGCGCTCTCCACTGCTGACAAAAATTACTGATTACATTTATTTCCTTCACGGCAGGAAATGGAGGACTTCGCAAACACTTGTTCCATTCCAAACTAAGGGATGTTTTAACGGGGCAGGCAGATATTGCAAATCTCAAGCGTCAAAAGCGATCTCCACTGCTGACAAAAATTACTGATTACTTTTATTTCCATCACGGCAGGAAAAAGAGGACTTCGCGATCACTTGTTCCATTCCAAACTAAGGGATGTTCTAACGGGGCAGGCAGACATTGCAAATCTCAAGCGTCAAAAGCGCTCTCCACTGCTGACAAATATTACTGATTACATTTATTTCCTTCACGGCAGCAAATAGAGGACTTGGCGATCACTTGTTCCATTCCAAACTAAGGGATGTTCTAACGGGGCAGGCAGATATTGCAAATCTCAAGCGTCAAAAGCGCTCTCCACAGCTGACAAAAATTACTGATTACATTTATTTCCTTCACGGCAGCAAATAGAGGACATCGCGATCAATTGTTCCATTCCAAACTAAGGATGTTCTTACGGGGCAGGCAGATATTGCAAATCACAAGCGTCAAAAGCGCTCTCCACACCTGACAAAAATTACTGATTACATTTATTTCCTTCACGGCAGGAAATAGAGGACTTCGCAATCACTTGTTCCACTCCAAACTAAGGGATGTTCTAACGGGGCAGGAATATTTTGCAAATCTCAAGCGTCAAAAGCGCTCTCCACTGCAGACAAAAATTACTGATTACATCTATTTCCATCACGGCAGAAAATAGAGGACTTCGAAATCACTTGTTCCATTCCAAACTAAGGGATGTTCTTAAGGGGCAGGCAGATATTGCAAATCTCAAGCGTCAAAAGCGCTCTCCACTGCTGTCAAAAATTACTGATTACATTTATATCCTTCACGGCAGGAAATAGAAGACTTCGCAATCACTTGTTCCATTCCAAACTAAGGGATGTTCTAACGGGGCAGGCAGATATTGCAAATCTCAAGCGTCAAAAGCGCTATCCACTGCTGACAAAAATTACTGATTACATTTATTTCCTTCACGGCAGGAAATAGAGGACTTCGCAATCACTTGTTCCACTCCAAACTAAGGGATGTTCTAACGGGGCAGGAATATTTTGCAAATCTCAAGCGTCAAAAGCGCTCTCCACCGCAGACAAAAATTACTGATTACATCTATTTCCATCACGGCAGAAAATAGAGGACTTCGCAATCACTTGTTCCATTCCAAACTAAGGGATGTTCTTAAGGGGCAGGCAGATATTGCAAATCTCAAGCGTCAAAAGCGCTCTCCACTGCTGTCAAAAATTACTGATTACATTTATATCCTTCACGGCAGGAAATAGAAGACTTCGCAATCACTTGTTCCATTCCAAACTAAGGGATGTTCTAACGGGGCAGGCAGATATTGCAAATCTCAAGCGTCAAAAGCGCTCTCCACTGCTGACAAAAATTACTGATTACATTTAATTCCTTCACGGCAGGAAATAGAGGACTTCGCGATCACTTGTTCCATTCCAAACTGAGGGGTGTTCTAACGGGGCAGGCAGATATTGCAAATCTCAAGCGTCAAAAGCGCTCTCCACTGCTGACAAAAATTACTGATTACATTTATTTCCTTCACGGCAGGAAATAGAGGACTTCGCGATCACTTGTTCCATTCCAAACTAAGGGGTGTTCTAACGGGGCAGGCAGATATTGCAAATCTCAAGCATCGAAAGCGCTCTCCACTGCTGACAAAAACTACTGATAACATTTATTTCCTTCACGGCAGGAAATAGAGGACTTCGCAATCACTTGTTCCATTCCAAACTAAGGGGTGTTCTAACGGGGCAGGCAGATATTGCAAATCTCAAGCATCGAAAGCGCTCTCCACTGCTGACAAAAACTACTGATAACATTTATTTCCTTCACGGCAGGAAATAGAGGACTTCGCGATCACTTGTTCCATTCCAAACTAAGGAGTGTTCTAACGGGGCAGGCAGATATTGCAAATCTCAAGCATCGAAAGCGCTCTCCACTGCTGACAAAAACTACTGATAACATTTATTTCCTTCACGGCAGGAAATAGAGGACTTCGCAATCACTTGTTCCATTCCTAACTAAGGGATGTTCTAACGGGGCAGGCAGATATTGCAAATCTCAAGCGTCAAAAGCGCTCTCCACTGCTGACAAAAACTACTGATTACATTTATTTCCTTCACGGCAGGAAATAGAGGACTTCGCGATCATTTGTTCCATTCCAAACTGAGGAGTGTTCTAACGGGGCAGGCAGATATTGCAAATCTCAAGCGTCGAAAGCGCTCTCCACTGCTGACAAAAACTACTGATTACATTTATTTCCTTCACGGCAGGAAATAGAGGACTTCGCGATCACTTGTTCCATTCCAAACTAAGGGGTGTTCTAACGGGGCAGGCAGATATTGCAAATCTCAAGCATCGAAAGCGCTCTCTACTGCTGACAAAAACTACTGATAACATTTATTTCCTTCACGGCCGGAAATAGAGGACTTCGCGATCACTTGTTCCATTCCAAACTGAGGGGTGTTCTAACGGGGCAGGCAGATATTGCAAATCTCAAGCGTCGAAAGCGCTCGCCACTGCTGACAAAAATTACTGATTACATTTATTTCCTTCACGGCAGGAAATAGAGGACTTCGCGATCACTTGTTCCATTCCAAACTAAGGGGTGTTCTAACGGGGCAGGCAGATATTGCAAATCTCAAGCATCGAAAGCGCTCTCCACTGCTGACAAAAACTACTGATAACATTTATTTCCTTCACGGCAGGAAATAGAGGACTTCGCAATCACTTGTTCCATTCCAAACTAAGGGGTGTTCTAACGGGGCAGGCAGATATTGCAAATCTCAAGCATCGAAAGCGCTCTCCACTGCTGACAAAAACTACTGATAACATTTATTTCCTTCACGGCAGGAAATAGAGGACTTCGCGATCACTTGTTCCATTCCAAACTAAGGGGCGTTCTAACGGGGCAGGCAGATATTGCAAATCTCAAGCATCGAAAGCGCTCTCCACTGCTGACAAAAACTACTGATGACATTTATTTCCTTCACGGCAGGAAATAGAGGACTTCGCAATCACTTGTTTCATTCCTAACTAAGGGATGTTCTAACGGGGCAGGCAGATATTGCAAATCTCAAGCGTCAAAAGCGCTCTCCACTGCTGACCAAAATTACTGATTACATTTATTTCCTTCACGGCAGGAAAAAGATCACTTCGCGATCACTTGTTCCATTCCAAACTGAGGGGTGTTCTAACGGCGCAGGCAGATATTGCAAATCTCAAGCGTCGAAAGCGCTCTCCACTGCTGACAAAAATTACTGATTAAATTTATTTCCTTCACGGCAGGAAATAGAGGACTTCGCGATCACTTGTTCCATTCCAAACTAAGGGGTGTTCTAACGGGGCAGGCAGATATTGCAAATCTCAAGCATCGAAAGCGCTCTCCACTGCTGACAAAAACTACTGATAACATTTATTTCCTTCACGGCAGGAAATAGAGGACTTCGCGATCACTTGTTCCATTCCAAACTAAGGAGTGTTCTAACGGGGCAGGCAGATATTGCAAATCTCAAGCGTCAAAAGCGCTCTCCACTGCTGACAAAAACTACTGATAACATTTATTTCCTTCACGGCAGGAAATAGAGGACTTCGCGATCACTTGTTCCATTCCAAACTAAGGGGTGTTCTAACGGGGCAGGCAGATATTGCAAATCTCAAGCATCGAAAGCGCTCTCCACTGCTGGCAAAAACTACTGATAACATTTATTTCCTTCACGGCAGGAAATAGAGGACTTCGCGATCACTTGTTCCATTCCAAACTAAGGGGTGTTCTAACGGGGCAGGCAGATATTGCAAATCTCAAGCGTCAAAAGCGCTCTCCACTGCTGACAAAAATTACTGATTACATTTATTTCCTTCACGGCAGGAAATAGAGGACTTCGCGATCACTTGTTCCATTCCAAACTAAGGGGTGTTCTAACGGGGCAGGCAGATATTGCAAATCTCAAGCATCGAAAGCGCTCTCCACTGCTGACAAAAACTACTGATAATATTTATTTCCTTCACGGCAGGAAATAGAGGACTTCGCAATCACTTGTTCCATTCCTAACTAAGGGATGTTCTAACGGGGCAGGCAGATATTGCAAATCTCAAGCGTCAAAAGCGCTCTCCACTGCTGACAAAAATTACTGATTACATTTATTTCCATCACGGCAGGAAATAGAGGACTTCGCAATCACTTGTTCCATTCCAAACTAAGGGATGTTCTAACGGGGCAGGCAGATATTGCAAATCTCAAGCATCGAAAGCGCTCTCCACTGCTGACAAAAACTACTGATAACAGTTATTTCCTTCACGGCAGGAAATAGAGGACTTCGCGATCACTTGTTCCATTCCAAACTAAGGGGTGTTCTAACGGGGCAGGCAGATATTGCAAATCTCAAGCATCGAAAGCGCTCTCCACTGCTGACAAAAACTACTGATAACATTTATTTCCTTCACGGCAGGAAATAGAGGACTTCGCAATCACTTGTTCCATTCCTACCTAAGGGATGTTCTAACGGGGCAGGCAGATATTGCAAATCTCAAGCGTCAAAAGCGCTCTCCACTGCTGACAAAAATTACTGATTACATTTATTTCCTTCACGGCAGGAAATAGAGGACTTCGCGATCACTTGTTCCATTCCAAACTGAGGGGTGTTCTAACGGGGCAGGCAGATATTGCAAATCTCAAGCGTCGAAAGCGCTCTCCACTGCTGACAAAAATTACTGATTACATTTATTTCCTTCACGGCAGGAAATAGATCACTTCGCGATCACTTGTTCCATTCCAAACTGAGGGGTGTTCTAACGGGGCAGGCAGATATTGCAAATCTCAAGCGTCGAAAGCGCTCTCCACTGCTGACAAAAATTACTGATTACATTTATTTCCTTCACGGCAGGAAATAGAGGACTTCGCGATCACTTGTTCCATTCCAAACTAAGGGGTGTTCTAACGGGGCAGGCAGATATTGCAAATCTCAAGCATCGAAAGCGCTCTCCACTGCTGACAAAAACTACTGATAACATTTATTTCCTTCACGGCAGGAAATAGAGGACTTCGCAATCACTTGTTCCATTCCAAAGTAAGGGGTGTTCTAACAGGGCAGGCAGATATTGCAAATCTCAAGCGTCAAAAGCGCTCTCCACTGCTGACAAAAACTACTGATAACATTTATTTCCTTCACGGCAGGAAATAGAGGACTTCGCGATCACTTGTTCCATTCCAAACTAAGGGGTGTTCTAACGGGGCAGGCAGATATTGCAAATCTCAAGCATCGAAAGCGCTCTCCACTGCTGGCAAAAACTACTGATAACATTTATTTCCTTCACGGCAGGAAATAGAGGACTTCGCGATCACTTGTTCCATTCCAAACTAAGGGGTGTTCTAACGGGGCAGGCAGATATTGCAAATCTCAAGCGTCAAAAGCGCTCTCCACTGCTGACAAAAATTACTGATTACATTTATTTCCTTCACGGCAGGAAATAGAGGACTTCGCGATCACTTGTTCCATTCCAAACTAAGGGGTGTTCTAAGGGGGCAGGCAGATATTGCAAATCTCAAGCATCGAAAGCGCTCTCCACTGCTGACAAAAACTACTGATAATATTTATTTCCTTCACGGCAGGAAATAGAGGACATCGCAATCACTTGTTCCATTCCTAACTAAGGGATGTTCTAACGGGGCAGGCAGATATTGCAAATCTCAAGCGTCAAAAGCGCTCTCCACTGGTGACAAAAATTACTGATTACATTTATTTCCATCACGGCAGGAAATAGAGGACTTCGCAATCACTTGTTCCATTCCAAACTAAGGGATGTTCTAACGGGGCAGGCAGATATTGCAAATCTCAAGCATCGAAAGCGCTCTCCACTGCTGACAAAAACTACTGATAACATTTATTTCCTTCACGGCAGGAAATAGAGGACTTCGCGATCACTTGTTCCATTCCAAACTAAGGGGTGTTCTAACGGGGCAGGCAGATATTGCAAATCTCATGCATCGAAAGCGCTCTCCACTGCTGACAAAAACTACTGATAACATTTATTTCCTTCACAGCAGGAAATAGAGGACTTCGCAATCACTTGTTCCATTCCTACCTAAGGGATGTTCTAACGGGGCAGGCAGATATTGCAAATCTCAAGCGTCAAAAGCGCTCTCCACTGCTGACAAAAATTACTGATTACATTTATTTCCTTCACGGCAGGAAATAGAGGACTTCGCGATCACTTGTTCTATTCCAAACTGAGGGGTGTTCTAACGGGGCAGGCAGATATTGCAAATCTCAAGCGTCGAAAGCGCTCTCCACTGCTGACAAAAATTACTGATTACATTTATTTCCTTCCCGGCAGGAAATAGAGGACTTCGCGATCACTTGTTCCATTCTAAACTAAGGAATGTTCTAACGGGGCAGGCAGATATTGCAAATCTCAAGCGTCAAAAGCGCTCTCCACTGCTGACAAAAATTACTGATTACATTTATTTCCTTCACGGCAGGAAATAGAGTACTTCGCAATCACTTGTTCCATTCCAAACTAAGGGGTGTTCTAACGGGGCAGGCAGATATTGCAAATCTCAAGCGTCAAAAGCGCTCTCCACTGCTGACAAAAATTACTGATTACATTTATTTCCATCACGGCAGGAAATGGAGGACTTCGCAATCACTTGTTCCATTCCAAACTAAGGGATGTTCTAACGGGGCAGGCAGATATTGCAAATCTCAATCGTCAAAAGCGCTCTCCACTGCTGACAAAAATTACTGATTACATTTATTTCCTTCACGGCAGGAAATAGAGGACTTCGCAATCACTTGTTCAATTCCAAACTAAGGGATGTTCTAACGGGGCAGGCAGATATTGCAAATCTTAAGCATCAAAAGCGCTCTCCACCGCTGACAAAAATTACTGATTACATTTATTTCCTTAACGGCAGAAAATAGAGGACTTCGCAATCACTTGTTCCATTCCAATCTAAAGGGATGTTCTAACGGGGAAGGCAGATATTGCAAATCTCAAGCGTCAAAAGCGCTCTCCACTGCTGACAAAAATTACTGATTACATTTATTTCCTTCACGGCAGGAAATAGAGGACTTCGCAATCACTTGTTCCATTCCAAACTAAGGGATGTTCTAACGGGGCAGGCAGATATTGCAAATCTCAAGCGTCAAAAGCGCTCTTCACTGCTGACAAAAATTACTGATTACATTTATTTCCATCACGGCAGGAAATAGAGGACTTCGCAATCACTTGTTCCATTCCAAACTAAGGGATGTTCTTAAGGGGCAGGCAGATATTGCAAATCTCAAGCGTCAAAAGCGCTCTCCACTGCTGACAAAAATTACTGATTACATTTATTTCCTTCACGGCAGCAAATAGAGGTCTTCGCGATCGCTTGTTCCTTTCCAAACTAAGGGATGTTCTAACAGGGCAGGCAGACATTGCAAATTTCAAGCGTCAAAAGCGCTCTCCACTGCTGACGAAAACTACTGATTTCATTTATTTCCTTCACGGCAGCAAATAGAGAACTTCGCGATCACTTGTTTCATTCCAAACTAAGGGATATTCTAACGGGGCAGGCAGATATTGCAAATCTCAAGCGTCAAAAGCGCTCTCCACTGCAGACAAAAATTACTGATTACATTTATTTCCATCACGGCAGGAAATGGAGGACTTCGCAATCACTTGTTCCATTCCAAACTAAGGGATGTTCTAACGGGGCAGGCAGATATTGCAAATCTCAAGCGTCGAAAGCGCTCTCCACTGCTGACAACAATTACTGATTACATTTATTTCCTTCACGGCAGGAAATAGAGGACTTCGCGATCACTTGTTCCATTCCAAACTAAGGGGTGTTCTAACGGGGCAGGCAGATATTGCAAATCTCAAGCATCGAAAGCGCTCTCCACTGCTGACAAAAACTACTGATAACATTTATTTCCTTCACGGCAGGAAATAGTGGACTTCGCAATCACTTGTTCCATTCCAAACTAAGGAATGTTCTAACGGGGCAGGCAGATATTGCAAATCTCAAGCGTAAAAAGCGCTCTCCACTGCTGACAAAAATTACTGATTACATTTATTTCCTTCACGGCAGGAAATAGAGGACTTCGCAATCACTTGTTCCATTCCAAACTAAGGGGTGTTCTAACGGGGCAGGCAGATATTGCAAATCTCAAGCGTCAAAAGCGCTCTCCACTGCTGACAAAAATTACTGATTACATTTATTTCCTTCACGGCAGGAAATAGAAGACTTCGCAATCACTTGTTCCATTCCAAACTAAGGAATGTTCTAACGGGGCAGGCAGATATTGCAAATCTCAAGCGTCAAAAGCGCTCTCCACTGCTGAAAAAAATTACTGATTACATTTATTTCCTTCACGGCAGGAAATAGAAGACTTCGCAATCACTTGTTCCATTCCCAGCTAAGGAATGTTCTAACGGGGCAGGCAGATATTGCAAATCTCAATCGTCAAAAGCGCTCTCCACTGCTGACAAAAATTACTGATTACATTTATTTCCTTCACGGCAGGAAATAGAAGACTTCGCAATCACTTGTTCCATTCCAAACTAAGGAATGTTCTAACGGGGCAGGCAGATATTGCAAATCTCAAGCGTCAAAAGCGCTCTCCACTGCTGACAAAAATTACTGATTACATTTATTTCCTTCACGGCAGGAAATAGAAGACTTCGCAATCACTTGTTCCATTCCAAACTAAGGAATGTTCTAACGGGGCAGGCAGATATTGCAAATCTCAAGCGTCAAAAGCGCTCTCCACTGCTGACAAAAACTACTGATAACATTTATTTCCTTCACGGCAGGAAATAGAGGACTTCGCGATCACTTGTTCCATTCCAAACTAAGGGGTGTTCTAACGGGGCAGGCAGATATTGCAAATCTCAAGCATCGAAAGCGCTCTCCACTGCTGGCAAAAACTACTGATAACATTTATTTCCTTCACGGCAGGAAATAGAGGACTTCGCGATCACTTGTTCCATTCCAAACTAAGGGGTGTTCTAACGGGGCAGGCAGATATTGCAAATCTCAAGCGTCAAAAGCGCTCTCCACTGCTGACAAAAATTACTGATTACATTTATTTCCTTCACGGCAGGAAATAGAGGACTTCGCGATCACTTGTTCCATTCCAAACTAAGGGGTGTTCTAACGGGGCAGGCAGATATTGCAAATCTCAAGCATCGAAAGCGCTCTCCACTGCTGACAAAAACTACTGATAATATTTATTTCCTTCACGGCAGGAAATAGAGGACTTCGCAATCACTTGTTCCATTCCTAACTAAGGGATGTTCTAACGGGGCAGGCAGATATTGCAAATCTCAAGCGTCAAAAGCGCTCTCCACTGCTGACAAAAATTACTGATTACATTTATTTCCATCACGGCAGGAAATAGAGGACTTCGCAATCACTTGTTCCATTCCAAACTAAGGGATGTTCTAACGGGGCAGGCAGATATTGCAAATCTCAAGCATCGAAAGCGCTCTCCACTGCTGACAAAAACTACTGATAACATTTATTTCCTTCACGGCAGGAAATAGAGGACTTCGCGATCACTTGTTCCATTCCAAACTAAGGGGTGTTCTAACGGGGCAGGCAGATATTGCAAATCTCAAGCATCGAAAGCGCTCTCCACTGCTGACAAAAACTACTGATAACATTTATTTCCTTCACGGCAGGAAATAGAGGACTTCGCAATCACTTGTTCCATTCCTACCTAAGGGATGTTCTAACGGGGCAGGCAGATATTGCAAATCTCAAGCGTCAAAAGCGCTCTCCACTGCTGACAAAAATTACTGATTACATTTATTTCCTTCACGGCAGGAAATAGAGGACTTCGCGATCACTTGTTCCATTCCATACTGAGGGGTGTTCTAACGGGGCAGGCAGATATTGCAAATCTCAAGCGTCGAAAGCGCTCTCCACTGCTGACAAAAATTACTGATTACATTTATTTCCTTCACGGCAGGAAATAGATCACTTCGCGATCACTTGTTCCATTCCAAACTGAGGGGAGTTCTAACGGGGCAGGCAGATATTGCAAATCTGAAGCGTCGAAAGCGCTCTCCACTGCTGACAAAAATTACTGATTACATTTATTTCCTTCACGGCAGGAAATAGAGGACTTCGCGATCACTTGTTCCATTCCAAACTAAGGGGTGTTCTAACGGGGCAGGCAGATATTGCAAATCTCAAGCATCGAAAGCGCTCTCCACTGCTGACAAAAACTACTGATAACATTTATTTCCTTCACGGCAGGAAATAGAGGACTTCGCAATCACTTGTTCCATTCCAAAGTAAGGGGTGTTCTAACAGGGCAGGCAGATATTGCAAATCTCAAGCGTCAAAAGCGCTCTCCACTGCTGACAAAAACTACTGATAACATTTATTTCCTTCACGGCAGGAAATAGAGGACTTCGCGATCACTTGTTCCATTCCAAACTAAGGGGTGTTCTAACGGGGCAGGCAGATATTGCAAATCTCAAGCATCGAAAGCGCTCTCCACTGCTGGCAAAAACTACTGATAACATTTATTTCCTTCACGGCAGGAAATAGAGGACTTCGCGATCACTTGTTCCATTCCAAACTAAGGGGTGTTCTAACGGGGCAGGCAGATATTGCAAATCTCAAGCGTCAAAAGCGCTCTCCACTGCTGACAAAAATTACTGATTACATTTATTTCCTTCACGGCAGGAAATAGAGGACTTCGCGATCACTTGTTCCATTCCAAACTAAGGGGTGTTCTAACGGGGCAGGCAGATATTGCAAATCTCAAGCATCGAAAGCGCTCTCCACTGCTGACAAAAACTACTGATAATATTTATTTCCTTCACGGCAGGAAATAGAGGACATCGCAATCACTTGTTCCATTCCTAACTAAGGGATGTTCTAACGGGGCAGGCAGATATTGCAAATCTCAAGCGTCAAAAGCGCTCTCCACTGCTGACAAAAATTACTGATTACATTTATTTCCATCACGGCAGGAAATAGAGGACTTCGCAATCACTTGTTCCGTTCCAAACTAAGGGATGTTCTAACGGGGCAGGCAGATATTGCCAATCTCAAGCATCGAAAGCGCTCTCCAGTGCTGACAAAAACTACTGATAACATTTATTTCCTTCACGGCAGGAAATAGAGGACTTCGCGATCACTTGTTCCATTCCAAACTAAGGGGTGTTCTAACGGGGCAGGCAGATATTGCAAATCTCAAGCATCGAAAGCGCTCTCCACTGCTGACAAAAACTACTGATAACATTTATTTCCTTCACAGCAGGAAATAGAGGACTTCGCAATCACTTGTTCCATTCCTACCTAAGGGATGTTCTAACGGGGCAGGCAGATATTGCAAATCTCAAGCGTCAAAAGCGCTCTCCACTGCTGACAAAAATTACAGATTACATTTATTTCCTTCACGGCAGGAAATAGAGGACTTCGCGATCACTTGTTCCATTCCAAACTGAGGGGTGTTCTAACGGGGCAGGCAGATATTTCAAATCTCAAGCGTCGAAAGCGCTCTCCACTGCTGACAAAAATTACTGATTACATTTATTTCCTTCCCGGCAGGAAATAGAGGACTTCGCGATCACTTGTTCCATTCTAAACTAAGGGATGTTCTAACGGGGCAGGCAGATATTGCAAATCTCAAGCGTCAAAAGCGCTCTCCACTGCTGACAAAAATTACTGATTACATTTATTTCCTTCACGGCAGGGAATAGAGTACTTCGCAATCACTTGTTCCATTCCAAACTAAGGGGTGTTCTAACGGGGCAGGCAGATATTGCAAATCTCAAGCGTCAAAAGCGCTCTCCACTGCTGACAAAAATTACTGATTACATTTATTTCCATCACGGCAGGAAATGGAGGACTTCGCAATCACTTGTTCCATTCCAAACTAAGGGATGTTCTAACGGGGCAGGCAGATATTGCAATCAAGCGTCAAAAGCGCTCTCCACTGCTGACAAAAATTACTGATTACATTTATTTTCTTCACGACTGCAAATACAGGACTTCGCGATAACTTGTTCCATTCCAAACTAAGGTATGCTCTAACGGGGCAGGCAGATATTGCAAATCTCAAGCGTCAAAACCGCTCTCCACTGCTGACAAAAATTACTGATTACAATTATTTCCTTCACGACAACAAATAGAGAACTTCGCTATCTATTGTTTCATTCCAAACTAAGGGATGCTCTAACGGGGCAGGCAGATATTGCAAATCTCAAGCGTCAAAAGCGCTCTCCACTGCTGACAAAAATTAATAATAATAATAATTGGTTTTTTGGGGAAAGGAAATGGCGCAGTATCTGTCTCATATATCGTTGGACACCTGAACCGCGCCGTAAGAGAAGGGTAAAGGAGGGAATGAAAGAAGAAAGGAAGAGAGAAGTGCCGTAGTGGAGAGCTCCGGAATAATTTCTGATTACATTTATTTCCTTCACGGCAGCAAATAGAGGACTTCGCGATCACTTGTTCAATTCCAATCTAAGGGATGTCATTACGGGGCAGGCAGATATTGCAATCAAGCGTCAAAAGCGCTCTCCACTGCTGACAAAAATTACTGATTACATTTATTTCCTTCACGGCAGGAAATGGAGGACTTCGCAAACACTTGTTCCATTCCAAACTAAGGGATGTTTTAACGGGGCAGGCAGATATTGCAAATCTCAAGCGTCAACAGCGCTCTCCACTGCAGACAAAAATTACTGATTACATTTATTTCCATCACGGCAGGAAATAGAGGACTTCGCAATCACTTGTTCCATTCCAAACTAAGGGATGTTCTTAAGGGGCAGGCAGATATTGCAAATCTCAAGCGTCAAAAGCGCTCTCCACTGCTGACAAAAATTACTGATTACATTTATTTCCTTCGCGGCAGGAAATAGAAGACTTCGCAATCACTTGTTCCATTCCAAACTAAGGAATGTTCTAACGGGGCAGGCAGATATTGCAAATCTCAAGCGTAAAAAGCGCTCTCCACTGCTGACAAAAATTACTGATTACATTTATTTCCTTCACGGCAGGAAAGAGAAGACTTCGCAATCACTTGTTCCATTCCAAACTGAGGGATGTTCTAACGGGGCAGGCAGATATTGCAAATCTCAAGCGTCAAAAGCGCTCTCCACTGCTGACAAAAATTACTGATTACATTTATTTCCTTCACGGCAGGAAATAGAGGACTTCGCAATCACTTGTTCCATTCCAAACTGAGGGACGTTCTAACGGGGCAGGCAGATATTGCAAATCTCAAGCGTCAAAAGCGCTCTCCACTGCTGACAAAAATTACTGATTACATTTATTTCCTTCACGGCAGGAAATAGAGGACTTCGCAATCACTTGTTCCATTCCAAACTAAGGGGTGTTCTAACGGGGCAGGCAGATATTGCAAATCTCAAGCGTCAAAAGCGCTCTCCACTGCTGACAAAAATTACTGATTACATTTATTTCCATCACGGCAGGAAATAGAGGACTTCGCAATCACTTGTTTCATTCCAAACTAAGGGATGTTCTAACGGGGCAGGCAGATATTGCAAATCTCAATCGTGAGAAGCGCTCTCCACTGCTGACAAAAATTACTGATTACATTTATTTCCTTCACGGCAGGAAATAGAGGACTTCGCAATCACTTGTTCAATTCCAAACTAAGGGATGTTCTAACGGGGCAGGCAGATATTGCAAATCTCAAGCGTCAAAAGCGCTCTCCACTGCTGACAAAAATTACTGATTACATTTATTTCCTTAACGGCAGGAAATAGAGGACTTCGCAATCGCTTGTTCCATTCCAATCTAAGGGATGTTCTAACGGGGCAGGCAGATATTGCAAATCTCAAGCATCGAAAGCGCTCTCCACTGCTGAAAAAAAATACTGATTACATTTATTTCCTTCACGGCAGCAAAAAGAGGACTTCGCTATCACTTGTTCCATTCCTAACTAAGGGATGTTCTAAAGGACAGGCAGATATTGCAAATCTCAAGCGTAAAAAGCGCTCTCCACTGCTGACAAAAATTACTGATTACATTTATTTCCTTCACGGCAGGAAAGAGAAGACTTCGCAATCACTTGTTCCATTCCAAACTGAGGGATGTTCTAACGGGGCAGGCAGATATTGCAAATCTCAAGCGTCAAAAGCGCTCTCCACTGCTGACAAAAATTACTGATTACATTTATTTCCTTAACGGCAGGAAATAGAGGACTTCGCAATCGCTTGTTCCATTCCAAACTAAGGTATGCTCTAACGAGGCAGGCAGATATTGCAAATCTTATGCGTCAAAAGCGCTCTCCACTGCTGACAAAAATTAATAATAATAATAATAATTGGTTTTTTGGGGAAAGGAAATGGTGCAGTATCTGTCTCATATATCGTTGGACACCTGAACCGCGCCGTAAGAGAAGGGTAAAGGAGGGAAAGAAAGAAGAAAGGAAGAGAGAAGTGCCGTAGTGGAGAGCTCCGGAATTATTTCTGATTACATTTATTTCCTTCACGGCAGCAAATAGAGGACTTCGCGATCACTTGTTCAATTCCAATCTAAGGGATGTCATTACGGGGCAGGCAGATATTGCAATCAAGCGTCAAAAGCGCTCTCCACTGCTGACAAAAATTACTGATTACATTTATTTCCTTCACGGCAGGAAATGGAGGACTTCGCAAACACTTGTTCCATTCCAAACTAATGGATGTTTTAACGGGGCAGGCAGATATTGCAAATCTCAAGCGTCAAAAGCGCTCTCCACTGCAGACAAAAATTACTGATTACATCTATTTCCATCACGGCAGAAAATAGAGGACTTCGAAATCACTTGTTCCATTCCAAACTAAGGGATGTTCTTAAGGGGCAGGCAGATATTGCAAATCTCAAGCGTCAAAAGCGCTCTCCACTGCTGTCAAAAATTACTGATTACATTTATATCCTTCACGGCAGGAAATAGAAGACTTCGCAATCACTTGTTCCATTCCAAACTAAGGGATGTTCTAACGGGGCAGGCAGATATTGCAAATCTCAAGCGTCAAAAGCGCTATCCACTGCTGACAAAAATTACTGATTACATTTATTTCCTTCACGGCAGGAAATAGAGGACTTCGCAATCACTTGTTCCACTCCAAACTAAGGGATGTTCTAACGGGGCAGGAATATTTTGCAAATCTCAAGCGTCAAAAGCGCTCTCCACTGCAGACAAAAATTACTCTATACATCTATTTCCATCACGGCAGAAAATAGAGGACTTCGCAATCACTTGTTCCATTCCAAACTAAGGGATGTTCTTAAGGGGCAGGCAGATATTGCAAATCTCAAGCGTCAAAAGCGCTCTCCACTGCTGTCAAAAATTACTGATTACATTTATATCCTTCACGGCAGGAAATAGAAGACTTCGCAATCACTTGTTCCATTCCAAACTAAGGGATGTTCTAACGGGGCAGGCAGATATTGCAAATCTCAAGCGTCAAAAGCGCTCTCCACTGCTGACAAAAATTACTGATTACATTTAATTCCTTCACGGCAGGAAATAGAGGACTTCGCGATCACTTGTTCCATTCCAAACTGAGGGGTGTTCTAACGGGGCAGGCAGATATTGCAAATCTCAAGCGTCAAAAGCGCTCTCCACTGCTGACAAAAATTACTGATTACATTTATTTCCTTCACGGCAGGAAATAGAGGATTTCGCGATCACTTGTTCCATTCCAAACTAAGGGGTGTTCTAACGGGGCAGGCAGATATTGCAAATCTCAAGCATCGAAAGCGCTCTCCACTGCTGACAAAAACTACTGATAACATTTATTTCCTTCACGGCAGGAAATAGAGGACTTTTGCAATCACTTGTTCCATTCCAAACTAAGGGGTGTTCTAACGGGGCAGGCAGATATTGCAAATCTCAAGCATCGAAAGCGCTCTCCACTGCTGACAAAAACTACTGATAACATTTATTTCCTTCACGGCAGGAAATAGAGGACTTCGCGATCACTTGTTCCATTCCAAACTAAGGAGTGTTCTAACGGGGCAGGCAGATATTGCAAATCTCAAGCATCGAAAGCGCTCTCCACTGCTGACAAAAACTACTGATAACATTTATTTCCTTCACGGCAGGAAATAGAGGACTTCGCAATCACTTGTTCCATTCCTAACTAAGGGATGTTCTAACGGGGCAGGCAGATATTGCAAATCTCAAGCGTCAAAAGCGCTCTCCACTGCTGACAAAAACTACTGATTACATTTATTTCCTTCACGGCAGGAAATAGAGGACTTCGCGATCACTTGTTCCATTCCAAACTGAGGAGTGTTCTAACGGGGCAGGCAGATATTGCAAATCTCAAGCGTCGAAAGCGCTCTCCACTGCTGACAAAAACTACTGATTACATTTATTTCCTTCACGGCAGGAAATAGAGGACTTCGCGATCACTTGTTCCATTCCAAACTAAGGGGTGTTCTAACGGGGCAGGCAGATATTGCAAATCTCAAGCATCGAAAGCGCTCTCCACTGCTGACAAAAACTACTGATAACATTTATTTCCTTCACGGCCGGAAATAGAGGACTTCGCGATCACTTGTTCCATTCCAAACTGAGGGGTGTTCTAACGGGGCAGGCAGATATTGCAAATCTCAAGCGTCGAAAGCGCTCGCCACTGCTGACAAAAATTACTGATTACATTTATTTCCTTCACGGCAGGAAATAGAGGACTTCGCGATCACTTGTTCCATTCCAAACTAAGGGGTGTTCTAACGGGGCAGGCAGATATTGCAAATCTCAAGCATCGAAAGCGCTCTCCACTGCTGACAAAAACTACTGATAACATTTATTTCCTTCACGGCAGGAAATAGAGGACTTCGCAATCACTTGTTCCATTCCAAACTAAGGGGTGTTCTAACGGGGCAGGCAGATATTGCAAATCTCAAGCATCGAAAGCGCTCTCCACTGCTGACAAAAACTACTGATAACATTTATTTCCTTCACGGCAGGAAATAGAGGACTTCGCGATCACTTGTTCCATTCCAAACTAAGGGGCGTTCTAACGGGGCAGGCAGATATTGCAAATCTCAAGCATCGAAAGCGCTCTCCACTGCTGACAAAAACTACTGATGACATTTATTTCCTTCACGGCAGGAAATAGAGGACTTCGCAATCACTTGTTCCATTCCTAACTAAGGGATGTTCTAACGGGGCAGGCAGATATTGCAAATCTCAAGCGTCAAAAGCGCTCTCCACTGCTGACCAAAATTATGATTACATTTATTTCCTTCACGGCAGGAAAAAGATCACTTCGCGATCACTTGTTCCATTCCAAACTGAGGGGTGTTCTAACGGCGCAGGCAGATATTGCAAATCTCAAGCGTCGAAAGCGCTCTCCACTGCTGACAAAAATTACTGATTAAATTTATTTCCTTCACGGCAGGAAATAGAGGACTTCGCGATCACTTGTTCCATTCCAAACTAAGGGGTGTTCTAACGGGGCAGGCAGATATTGCAAATCTCAAGCATCGAAAGCGCTCTCCACTGCTGACAAAAACTACTGATAACATTTATTTCCTTCACGGCAGGAAATAGAGGACTTCGCAATCACTTGTTCCATTCCAAACTAAGGAGTGTTCTAACGGGGCAGGCAGATATTGCAAATCTCAAGCGTCAAAAGCGCTCTCCACTGCTGACAAAAACTACTGATAACATTTATTTCCTTCACGGCAGGAAATAGAGGACTTCGCAATCACTTGTTCCATTCCAAAGTAAGGGGTGTTCTAACAGGGCAGGCAGATATTGCAAATCTCAAGCATCGAAAGCGCTCTCCACTGCTGACAAAAACTACTGATAACATTTATTTCCTTCACGGCAGGAAATAGAGGACTTCGCAATCACTTGTTCCATTCCTACCTAAGGGATGTTCTAACGGGGCAGGCAGATATTGCAAATCTCAAGCGTCAAAAGCGCTCTCCACTGCTGACAAAAATTACTGATTACATTTATTTCCTTCACGGCAGGAAATAGAGGACTTCGCGATCACTTGTTCCATTCCATACTGAGGGGTGTTCTAACGGGGCAGGCAGATATTGCAAATCTCAAGCGTCAAAAGCGCTCTCCACTGCTGACAAAAATTACTGATTACATTTATTTCCTTCACGGCAGGAAATAGAGGACTTCGCGATCACTTGTTCCATTCCAAACTAAGGGGTGTTCTAACGGGGCAGGCAGATATTGCAAATCTCAAGCATCGAAAGCGCTCTCCACTGCTGACAAAAACTACTGATAATATTTATTTCCTTCACGGCAGGAAATAGAGGACATCGCAATCACTTGTTCCATTCCTAACTAAGGGATGTTCTAACGGGGCAGGCAGATATTGCAAATCTCAAGCGTCAAAAGCGCTCTCCACTGCTGACAAAAATTACTGATTACATTTATTTCCATCACGGCAGGAAATAGAGGACTTCGCAATCACTTGTTCCGTTCCAAACTAAGGGATGTTCTAACGGGGCAGGCAGATATTGCCAATCTCAAGCATCGAAAGCGCTCTCCACTGCTGACAAAAACTACTGATAATATTTATTTCCTTCACGGCAGGAAATAGAGGACATCGCAATCACTTGTTCCATTCCTAACTAAGGGATGTTCTAACGGGGCAGGCAGATATTGCAAATCTCAAGCGTCAAAAGCGCTCTCCACTGCTGACAAAAATTACTGATTACATTTATTTCCATCACGGCAGGAAATAGAGGACTTCGCAATCACTTGTTCCGTTCCAAACTAAGGGATGTTCTAACGGGGCAGGCAGATATTGCCAATCTCAAGCATCGAAAGCGCTCTCCAGTGCTGACAAAAACTACTGATAACATTTATTTCCTTCACGGCAGGAAATAGAGGACTTCGCGATCACTTGTTCCATTCCAAACTAAGGGGTGTTCTAACGGGGCAGGCAGATATTGCAAATCTCAAGCATCGAAAGCGCTCTCCACTGCTGGCAAAAACTACTGATAACATTTATTTCCTTCACGGCAGGAAATAGAGGACTTCGCGATCACTTGTTCCATTCCAAACTAAGGGGTGTTCTAACGGGGCAGGCAGATATTGCAAATCTCAAGCGTCAAAAGCGCTCTCCACTGCTGACAAAAATTACTGATTACATTTATTTCCTTCACGGCAGGAAATAGAGGACTTCGCGATCACTTGTTCCATTCCAAACTAAGGGGTGTTCTAACGGGGCAGGCAGATATTGCAAATCTCAAGCATCGAAAGCGCTCTCCACTGCTGACAAAAACTACTGATAATATTTATTTCCTTCACGGCAGGAAATAGAGGACATCGCAATCACTTGTTCCATTCCTAACTAAGGGATGTTCTAACGGGGCAGGCAGATATTGCAAATCTCAAGCGTCAAAAGCGCTCTCCACTGCTGACAAAAATTACTGATTACATTTATTTCCATCACGGCAGGAAATAGAGGACTTCGCAATCACTTGTTCCGTTCCAAACTAAGGGATGTTCTAACGGGGCAGGCAGATATTGCCAATCTCAAGCATCGAAAGCGCTCTCCAGTGCTGACAAAAACTACTGATAACATTTATTTCCTTCACGGCAGGAAATAGAGGACTTCGCGATCACTTGTTCCATTCCAAACTAAGGGGTGTTCTAACGGGGCAGGCAGATATTGCAAATCTCAAGCATCGAAAGCGCTCTCCACTGCTGACAAAAACTACTGATAACATTTATTTCCTTCACAGCAGGAAATAGAGGACTTCGCAATCACTTGTTCCATTCCTACCTAATTGATGTTCTAACGGGGCAGGCAGATATTGCAAATCTCAAGCGTCAAAAGCGCTCTCCACTGCTGACAAAAATTACAGATTACATTTATTTCCTTCACGGCAGGAAATAGAGGACTTCGCGATCACTTGTTCCATTCCAAACTGAGGGGTGTTCTAACGGGGCAGGCAGATATTGCAAATCTCAAGCGTCGAAAGCGCTCTCCACTGCTGACAAAAATTACTGATTACATTTATTTCCTTCCCGGCAGGAAATAGAGGACTTCGCGATCACTTGTTCCATTCTAAACTAAGGGATGTTCTAACGGGGCAGGCAGATATTGCAAATCTCAAGCGTCAAAAGCGCTCTCCACTGCTGACAAAAATTACTGATTACATTTATTTCCTTCACGGCAGGGAATAGAGTACTTCGCAATCACTTGTTCCATTCCAAACTAAGGGGTGTTCTAACGGGGCAGGCAGATATTGCAAATCTCAAGCGTCAAAAGCGCTCTCCACTGCTGACAAAAATTACTGATTACATTTATTTCCATCACGGCAGGAAATGGAGGACTTCGCAATCACTTGTTCCATTCCAAACTAAGGGATGTTCTAACGGGGCAGGCAGATATTGCAATCAAGCGTCAAAAGCGCTCTCCACTGCTGACAAAAATTACTGATTACATTTATTTTCTTCACGACTGCAAATACAGGACTTCGCGATAACTTGTTCCATTCCAAACTAAGGTATGCTCTAACGGGGCAGGCAGATATTGCAAATCTCAAGCGTCAAAACCGCTCTCCACTGCTGACAAAAATTACTGATTACAATTATTTCCTTCACGACAGCAAATAGAGAACTTCGCTATCTATTGTTTCATTCCAAACTAAGGGATGCTCTAACGGGGCAGGCAGATATTGCAAATCTCAAGCGTCAAAAGCGCTCTCCACTGCTGACAAAAATTAATAATAATAATAATTGGTTTTTTGGGGAAAGGAAATGGCGCAGTATCTGTCTCATATATCGTTGGACACCTGAACCGCGCCGTAAGAGAAGGGTAAAGGAGGGAATGAAAGAAGAAAGGAAGAGAGAAGTGCCGTAGTGGAGAGCTCCGGAATAATTTCTGATTACATTTATTTCCTTCACGGCAGCAAATAGAGGACTTCGCGATCACTTGTTCAATTCCAATCTAAGGGATGTCATTACGGGGCAGGCAGATATTGCAATCAAGCGTCAAAAGCGCTCTCCACTGCTGACAAAAATTACTGATTACATTTATTTCCTTCACGGCAGGAAATGGAGGACTTCGCAAACACTTGTTCCATTCCAAACTAAGGGATGTTTTAACGGGGCAGGCAGATATTGCAAATCTCAAGCGTCAACAGCGCTCTCCACTGCAGACAAAAATTACTGATTACATTTATTTCCATCACGGCAGGAAATAGAGGACTTCGCAATCACTTGTTCCATTCCAAACTAAGGGATGTTCTTAAGGGGCAGGCAGATATTGCAAATCTCAAGCGTCAAAAGCGCTCTCCACTGCTGACAAAAATTACTGATTACATTTATTTCCTTCACGGCAGCAAATATAGGACTTCGCAATCACTTGTTCCATTCCAAACTAAGGGATGTTCTAACGGGGCAGGCAGATATTGCAAATCTCAATCGTCAAAAGCGCTCTCCACTGCTGACAAAAATTACTGATTACATTTATTTCCTTCGCGGCAGGAAATAGAAGACTTCGCAATCACTTGTTCCATTCCAAACTAAGGAATGTTCTAACGGGGCAGGCAGATATTGCAAATCTCAAGCGTAAAAAGCGCTCTCCACTGCTGACAAAAATTACTGATTACATTTATTTCCTTCACGGCAGGAAAGAGAAGACTTCGCAATCACTTGTTCCATTCCAAACTGAGGGATGTTCTAACGGGGCAGGCAGATATTGCAAATCTCAAGCGTCAAAAGCGCTCTCCACTGCTGACAAAAATTACTGATTACATTTATTTCCTTCACGGCAGGAAATAGAGGACTTCGCAATCACTTGTTCCATTCCAAACTGAGGGATGTTCTAACGGGGCAGGCAGATATTGCAAATCTCAAGCGTCAAAAGCGCTCTCCACTGCTGACAAAAATTACTGATTACATTTATTTCCTTCACGGCAGGAAATAGAGGACTTCGCAATCACTTGTTCCATTCCAAACTAAGGGGTGTTCTAACGGGGCAGGCAGATATTGCAAATCTCAAGCGTCAAAAGCGCTCTCCACTGCTGACAAAAATTACTGATTACATTTATTTCCATCACGGCAGGAAATAGAGGACTTCGCAATCACTTGTTTCATTCCAAACTAAGGGATGTTCTAACGGGGCAGGCAGATATTGCAAATCTCAATCGTGAGAAGCGCTCTCCACTGCTGACAAAAATTACTGATTACATTTATTTCCTTCACGGCAGGAAATAGAGGACTTCGCAATCACTTGTTCAATTCCAAACTAAGGGATGTTCTAACGGGGCAGGCAGATATTGCAAATCTCAAGCGTCAAAAGCGCTCTCCACTGCTGACAAAAATTACTGATTACATTTATTTCCTTAACGGCAGGAAATAGAGGACTTCGCAATCGCTTGTTCCATTCCAATCTAAGGGATGTTCTAACGGGGCAGGCAGATATTGCAAATCTCAAGCATCGAAAGCGCTCTCCACTGCTGAAAAAAAATACTGATTACATTTATTTCCTTCACGGCAGCAAAAAGAGGACTTCGCAATCACTTGTTTCATTCCAAACTAAGGGATGTTCTAACGGGGCAGGCAGATATTGCAAATCTCAATCGTGAGAAGCGCTCTCCACTGCTGACAAAAATTACTGATTACATTTATTTCCTTCACGGCAGGAAAGAGAAGACTTCGCAATCACTTGTTCCATTCCAAACTGAGGGATGTTCTAACGGGGCAGGCAGATATTGCAAATCTCAAGCGTCAAAAGCGCTCTCCACTGCTGACAAAAATTACTGATTACATTTATTTCCTTAACGGCAGGAAATAGAGGACTTCGCAATCGCTTGTTCCATTCCAAACTAAGGTATGCTCTAACGAGGCAGGCAGATATTGCAAATCTTATGCGTCAAAAGCGCTCTCCACTGCTGACAAAAATTAATAATAATAATAATAATTGGTTTTTTGGGGAAAGGAAATGGCGCAGTATCTGTCTCATATATCGTTGGACACCTGAACCGCGCCGTAAGAGAAGGGTAAAGGAGGGAATGAAAGAAGAAAGGAAGAGAGAAGTGCCGTAGTGGAGAGCTCCGGAATAATTTCTGATTACATTTATTTCCTTCACGGCAGCAAATAGAGGACTTCGCGATCACTTGTTCAATTCCAATCTAAGGGATGTCATTACGGGGCAGGCAGATATTGCAATCAAGCGTCAAAAGCGCTCTCCACTGCTGACAAAAATTACTGATTACATTTATTTCCTTCACGGCAGGAAATGGAGGACTTCGCAAACACTTGTTCCATTCCAAACTAAGGGATGTTTTAACGGGGCAGGCAGATATTGCAAATCTCAAGCGTCAAAAGCGATCTCCACTGCTGACAAAAATTACTGATTACTTTTATTTCCATCACGGCAGGAAAAAGAGGACTTCGCGATCACTTGTTCCATTCCAAACTAAGGGATGTTCTAACGGGGCAGGCAGACATTGCAAATCTCAAGCGTCAAAAGCGCTCTCCACTGCTGACAAATATTACTGATTACATTTATTTCCTTCACGGCAGCAAATAGAGGACTTGGCGATCACTTGTTCCATTCCAAACTAAGGGATGTTCTAACGGGGCAGGCAGATATTGCAAATCTCAAGCGTCAAAAGCGCTCTCCACAGCTGACAAAAATTACTGATTACATTTATTTCCTTCACGGCAGCAAATAGAGGACATCGCGATCAATTGTTCCATTCCAAACTAAGGATGTTCTTACGGGGCAGGCAGATATTGCAAATCACAAGCGTCAAAAGCGCTCTCCACACCTGACAAAAATTACTGATTACATTTATTTCCTTCACGGCAGGAAATAGAGGACTTCGCAATCACTTGTTCCACTCCAAACTAAGGGATGTTCTAACGGGGCAGGAATATTTTGCAAATCTCAAGCGTCAAAAGCGCTCTCCACTGCAGACAAAAATTACTGATTACATCTATTTCCATCACGGCAGAAAATAGAGGACTTCGAAATCACTTGTTCCATTCCAAACTAAGGGATGTTCTTAAGGGGCAGGCAGATATTGCAAATCTCAAGCGTCAAAAGCGCTCTCCACTGCTGTCAAAAATTACTGATTACATTTATATCCTTCACGGCAGGAAATAGAAGACTTCGCAATCACTTGTTCCATTCCAAACTAAGGGATGTTCTAACGGGGCAGGCAGATATTGCAAATCTCAAGCGTCAAAAGCGCTATCCACTGCTGACAAAAATTACTGATTACATTTATTTCCTTCACGGCAGGAAATAGAGGACTTCGCAATCACTTGTTCCACTCCAAACTAAGGGATGTTCTAACGGGGCAGGAATATTTTGCAAATCTCAAGCGTCAAAAGCGCTCTCCACTGCAGACAAAAATTACTGATTACATCTATTTCCATCACGGCAGAAAATAGAGGACTTCGCAATCACTTGTTCCATTCCAAACTAAGGGATGTTCTTAAGGGGCAGGCAGATATTGCAAATCTCAAGCGTCAAAAGCGCTCTCCACTGCTGTCAAAAATTACTGATTACATTTATATCCTTCACGGCAGGAAATAGAAGACTTCGCAATCACTTGTTCCATTCCAAACTAAGGGATGTTCTAACGGGGCAGGCAGATATTGCAAATCTCAAGCGTCAAAAGCGCTCTCCACTGCTGACAAAAATTACTGATTACATTTAATTCCTTCACGGCAGGAAATAGAGGACTTCGCGATCACTTGTTCCATTCCAAACTGAGGGGTGTTCTAACGGGGCAGGCAGATATTGCAAATCTCAAGCGTCAAAAGCGCTCTCCACTGCTGACAAAAATTACTGATTACATTTATTTCCTTCACGGCAGGAAATAGAGGACTTCGCGATCACTTGTTCCATTCCAAACTAAGGGGCGTTCTAACGGGGCAGGCAGATATTGCAAATCTCAAGCATCGAAAGCGCTCTCCACTGCTGACAAAAACTACTGATGACATTTATTTCCTTCACGGCAGGAAATAGAGGACTTCGCAATCACTTGTTCCATTCCAAACTAAGGGGTGTTCTAACGGGGCAGGCAGATATTGCAAATCTCAAGCATCGAAAGCGCTCTCCACTGCTGACAAAAACTACTGATAACATTTATTTCCTTCACGGCAGGAAATAGAGGACTTCGCGATCACTTGTTCCATTCCAAACTAAGGGGTGTTCTAACGGGGCAGGCAGATATTGCAAATCTCAAGCATCGAAAGCGCTCTCCACTGCTGACAAAAACTACTGATAACATTTATTTCCTTCACAGCAGGAAATAGAGGACTTCGCAATCACTTGTTCCATTCCAAACTAAGGGGTGTTCTAACGGGGCAGGCAGATATTGCAAATCTCAAGCATCGAAAGCGCTCTCCACTGCTGACAAAAACTACTGATAACATTTATTTCCTTCACGGCAGGAAATAGAGGACTTCGCGATCACTTGTTCCATTCCAAACTAAGGAGTGTTCTAACGGGGCAGGCAGATATTGCAAATCTCAAGCATCGAAAGCGCTCTCCACTGCTGACAAAAACTACTGATAACATTTATTTCCTTCACGGCAGGAAATAGAGGACTTCGCAATCACTTGTTCCATTCCTAACTAAGGGATGTTCTAACGGGGCAGGCAGATATTGCAAATCTCAAGCGTCAAAAGCGCTCTCCACTGCTGACAAAAACTACTGATTACATTTATTTCCTTCACGGCAGGAAATAGAGGACTTCGCGATCACTTGTTCCATTCCAAACTGAGGAGTGTTCTAACGGGGCAGGCAGATATTGCAAATCTCAAGCGTCGAAAGCGCTCTCCACTGCTGACAAAAACTACTGATTACATTTATTTCCTTCACGGCAGGAAATAGAGGACTTCGCGATCACTTGTTCCATTCCAAACTAAGGGGTGTTCTAACGGGGCAGGCAGATATTGCAAATCTCAAGCATCGAAAGCGCTCTCCACTGCTGACAAAAACTACTGATAACATTTATTTCCTTCACGGCCGGAAATAGAGGACTTCGCGATCACTTGTTCCATTCCAAACTGAGGGGTGTTCTAACGGGGCAGGAAGATATTGCAAATCTCAAGCGTCGAAAGCGCTCGCCACTGCTGACAAAAATTACTGATTACATTTATTTCCTTCACGGCAGGAAATAGAGGACTTCGCGATCACTTGTTCCATTCCAAACTAAGGGGTGTTCTAACGGGGCAGGCAGATATTGCAAATCTCAAGCATCGAAAGCGCTCTCCACTGCTGACAAAAACTACTGATAACATTTATTTCCTTCACGGCAGGAAATAGAGGACTTCGCAATCACTTGTTCCATTCCAAACTAAGGGGTGTTCTAACGGGGCAGGCAGATATTGCAAATCTCAAGCATCGAAAGCGCTCTCCACTGCTGACAAAAACTACTGATAACATTTATTTCCTTCACGGCAGGAAATAGAGGACTTCGCGATCACTTGTTCCATTCCAAACTAAGGGGCGTTCTAACGGGGCAGGCAGATATTGCAAATCTCAAGCATCGAAAGCGCTCTCCACTGCTGACAAAAACTACTGATGACATTTATTTCCTTCACGGCAGGAAATAGAGGACTTCGCAATCACTTGTTCCATTCCTAACTAAGGGATGTTCTAACGGGGCAGGCAGATATTGCAAATCTCAAGCGTCAAAAGCGCTCTCCACTGCTGACCAAAATTACTGATTACATTTATTTCCTTCACGGCAGGAAAAAGATCACTTCGCGATCACTTGTTCCATTCCAAACTGAGGGGTGTTCTAACGGCGCAGGCAGATATTGCAAATCTCAAGCGTCGAAAGCGCTCTCCACTGCTGACAAAAATTACTGATTAAATTTATTTCCTTCACGGCAGGAAATAGAGGACTTCGCGATCACTTGTTCCATTCCAAACTAAGGGGTGTTCTAACGGGGCAGGCAGATATTGCAAATCTCAAGCATCGAAAGCGCTCTCCACTGCTGACAAAAACTACTGATAACATTTATTTCCTTCACGGCAGGAAATAGAGGACTTCGCAATCACTTGTTCCATTCCAAACTAAGGAGTGTTCTAACGGGGCAGGCAGATATTGCAAATCTCAAGCGTCAAAAGCGCTCTCCACTGCTGACAAAAACTACTGATAACATTTATTTCCTTCACGGCAGGAAATAGAGGACTTCGCGATCACTTGTTCCATTCCAAACTAAGGGGTGTTCTAACGGGGCAGGCAGATATTGCAAATCTCAAGCATCGAAAGCGCTCTCCACTGCTGACAAAAACTACTGATAATATTTATTTCCTTCACGGCAGGAAATAGAGGACTTCGCAATCACTTGTTCCATTCCTAACTAAGGGATGTTCTAACGGGGCAGGCAGATATTGCAAATCTCAAGCGTCAAAAGCGCTCTCCACTGCTGAGAAAAATTACTGATTACATTTATTTCCATCACGGCAGGAAATAGAGGACTTCGCAATCACTTGTTCCATTCCAAACTAAGGGATGTTCTAACGGGGCAGGCAGATATTGCAAATCTCAAGCATCGAAAGCGCTCTCCACTGCTGACAAAAACTACTGATAACAGTTATTTCCTTCACGGCAGGAAATAGAGGACTTCGCGATCACTTGTTCCATTCCAAACTAAGGGGTGTTCTAACGGGGCAGGCAGATATTGCAAATCTCAAGCATCGAAAGCGCTCTCCACTGCTGACAAAAACTACTGATAACATTTATTTCCTTCACGGCAGGAAATAGAGGACTTCGCAATCACTTGTTCCATTCCTACCTAAGGGATGTTCTAACGGGGCAGGCAGATATTGCAAATCTCAAGCGTCAAAAGCGCTCTCCACTGCTGACAAAAATTACTGATTACATTTATTTCCTTCACGGCAGGAAATAGAGGACTTCGCGATCACTTGTTCCATTCCAAACTGAGGGGTGTTCTAACGGGGCAGGCAGATATTGCAAATCTCAAGCGTCGAAAGCGCTCTCCACTGCTGACAAAAATTACTGATTACATTTATTTCCTTCACGGCAGGAAATAGATCACTTCGCGATCACTTGTTCCATTCCAAACTGAGGGGTGTTCTAACGGGGCAGGCAGATATTGCAAACCTCAAGCGTCGAAAGCGCTCTCCACTGCTGACAAAAATTACTGATTACATTTATTTCCTTCACGGCAGGAAATAGAGGACTTCGCGATCACTTGTTCCATTCCAAACTAAGGGGTGTTCTAACGGGGCAGGCAGATATTGCAAATCTCAAGCATCGAAAGCGCTCTCCACTGCTGACAAAAACTACTGATAACATTTATTTCCTTCACAGCAGGAAATAGAGGACTTCGCAATCACTTGTTCCATTCCAAACTAAGGGGTGTTCTAACGGGGCAGGCAGATATTGCAAATCTCAAGCATCGAAAGCGCTCTCCACTGCTGACAAAAACTACTGATAACATTTATTTCCTTCACGGCAGGAAATAGAGGACTTCGCGATCACTTGTTCCATTCCAAACTAAGGAGTGTTCTAACGGGGCAGGCAGATATTGCAAATCTCAAGCATCGAAAGCGCTCTCCACTGCTGACAAAAACTACTGATAACATTTATTTCCTTCACGGCAGGAAATAGAGGACTTCGCAATCACTTGTTCCATTCCTAACTAAGGGATGTTCTAACGGGGCAGGCAGATATTGCAAATCTCAAGCGTCAAAAGCGCTCTCCACTGCTGACAAAAACTACTGATTACATTTATTTCCTTCACGGCAGGAAATAGAGGACTTCGCGATCACTTGTTCCATTCCAAACTGAGGAGTGTTCTAACGGGGCAGGCAGATATTGCAAATCTCAAGCGTCGAAAGCGCTCTCCACTGCTGACAAAAACTACTGATTACATTTATTTCCTTCACGGCAGGAAATAGAGGACTTCGCGATCACTTGTTCCATTCCAAACTAAGGGGTGTTCTAACGGGGCAGGCAGATATTGCAAATCTCAAGCATCGAAAGCGCTCTCCACTGCTGACAAAAACTACTGATAACATTTATTTCCTTCACGGCCGGAAATAGAGGACTTCGCGATCACTTGTTCCATTCCAAACTGAGGGGTGTTCTAACGGGGCAGGAAGATATTGCAAATCTCAAGCGTCGAAAGCGCTCGCCACTGCTGACAAAAATTACTGATTACATTTATTTCCTTCACGGCAGGAAATAGAGGACTTCGCGATCACTTGTTCCATTCCAAACTAAGGGGTGTTCTAACGGGGCAGGCAGATATTGCAAATCTCAAGCATCGAAAGCGCTCTCCACTGCTGACAAAAACTACTGATAACATTTATTTCCTTCACGGCAGGAAATAGAGGACTTCGCAATCACTTGTTCCATTCCAAACTAAGGGGTGTTCTAACGGGGCAGGCAGATATTGCAAATCTCAAGCATCGAAAGCGCTCTCCACTGCTGACAAAAACTACTGATAACATTTATTTCCTTCACGGCAGGAAATAGAGGACTTCGCGATCACTTGTTCCATTCCAAACTAAGGGGCGTTCTAACGGGGCAGGCAGATATTGCAAATCTCAAGCATCGAAAGCGCTCTCCACTGCTGACAAAAACTACTGATGACATTTATTTCCTTCACGGCAGGAAATAGAGGACTTCGCAATCACTTGTTCCATTCCTAACTAAGGGATGTTCTAACGGGGCAGGCAGATATTGCAAATCTCAAGCGTCAAAAGCGCTCTCCACTGCTGACCAAAATTACTGATTACATTTATTTCCTTCACGGCAGGAAAAAGATCACTTCGCGATCACTTGTTCCATTCCAAACTGAGGGGTGTTCTAACGGCGCAGGCAGATATTGCAAATCTCAAGCGTCGAAAGCGCTCTCCACTGCTGACAAAAATTACTGATTAAATTTATTTCCTTCACGGCAGGAAATAGAGGACTTCGCGATCACTTGTTCCATTCCAAACTAAGGGGTGTTCTAACGGGGCAGGCAGATATTGCAAATCTCAAGCATCGAAAGCGCTCTCCACTGCTGACAAAAACTACTGATTACATTTATTTCCTTCACGGCAGGAAATAGATCACTTCGCGATCACTTGTTCCATTCCAAACTAAGGAGTGTTCTAACGGGGCAGGCAGATATTGCAAATCTCAAGCGTCAAAAGCGCTCTCCACTGCTGACAAAAACTACTGATAACATTTATTTCCTTCACGGCAGGAAATAGAGGACTTCGCGATCACTTGTTCCATTCCAAACTAAGGGGTGTTCTAACGGGGCAGGCAGATATTGCAAATCTCAAGCATCGAAAGCGCTCTCCACTGCTGGCAAAAACTACTGATAACATTTATTTCCTTCACGGCAGGAAATAGAGGACTTCGCGATCACTTGTTCCATTCCAAACTAAGGGGTGTTCTAACGGGGCAGGCAGATATTGCAAATCTCAAGCATCGAAAGCGCTCTCCACTGCTGACAAAAACTACTGATAACATTTATTTCCTTCACGGCAGGAAATAGAGGACTTCGCAATCACTTGTTCCATTCCTACCTAAGGGATGTTCTAACGGGGCAGGCAGATATTGCAAATCTCAAGCGTCAAAAGCGCTCTCCACTGCTGACAAAAATTACTGATTACATTTATTTCCTTCACGGCAGGAAATAGAGGACTTCGCGATCACTTGTTCCATTCCAAACTGAGGGGTGTTCTAACGGGGCAGGCAGATATTGCAAATCTCAAGCGTCGAAAGCGCTCTCCACTGCTGACAAAAATTACTGATTACATTTATTTCCTTCACGGCAGGAAATAGATCACTTCGCGATCACTTGTTCCATTCCAAACTGAGGGGTGTTCTAACGGGGCAGGCAGATATTGCAAACCTCAAGCGTCGAAAGCGCTCTCCACTGCTGACAAAAATTACTGATTACATTTATTTCCTTCACGGCAGGAAATAGAGGACTTCGCGATCACTTGTTCCATTCCAAACTAAGGGGTGTTCTAACGGGGCAGGCAGATATTGCAAATCTCAAGCATCGAAAGCGCTCTCCACTGCTGACAAAAACTACTGATAACATTTATTTCCTTCACGGCAGGAAATAGAGGACTTCGCAATCACTTGTTCCATTCCAAAGTAAGGGGTGTTCTAACAGGGCAGGCAGATATTGCAAATCTCAAGCGTCAAAAGCGCTCTCCACTGCTGACAAAAACTACTGATAACATTTATTTCCTTCACGGCAGGAAATAGAGGACTTCGCGATCACTTGTTCCATTCCAAACTAAGGGGTGTTCTAACGGGGCAGGCAGATATTGCAAATCTCAAGCATCGAAAGCGCTCTCCACTGCTGGCAAAAACTACTGATAACATTTATTTCCTTCACGGCAGGAAATAGAGGACTTCGCGATCACTTGTTCCATTCCAAACTAAGGGGTGTTCTAACGGGGCAGGCAGATATTGCAAATCTCAAGCGTCAAAAGCGCTCTCCACTGCTGACAAAAATTACTGATTACATTTATTTCCTTCACGGCAGGAAATAGAGGACTTCGCGATCACTTGTTCCATTCCAAACTAAGGGGTGTTCTAACGGGGCAGGCAGATATTGCAAATCTCAAGCATCGAAAGCGCTCTCCACTGCTGACAAAAACTACTGATAATATTTATTTCCTTCACGGCAGGAAATAGAGGACATCGCAATCACTTGTTCCATTCCTAACTAAGGGATGTTCTAACGGGGCAGGCAGATATTGCAAATCTCAAGCGTCAAAAGCGCTCTCCACTGCTGACAAAAATTACTGATTACATTTATTTCCATCACGGCAGGAAATAGAGGACTTCGCAATCACTTGTTCCATTCCAAACTAAGGGATGTTCTAACGGGGCAGGCAGATATTGCAAATCTCAAGCATCGAAAGCGCTCTCCACTGCTGACAAAAACTACTGATAACATTTATTTCCTTCACGGCAGGAAATAGAGGACTTCGCGATCACTTGTTCCATTCCAAACTAAGGGGTGTTCTAACGGGGCAGGCAGATATTGCAAATCTCATGCATCGAAAGCGCTCTCCACTGCTGACAAAAACTACTGATAACATTTATTTCCTTCACAGCAGGAAATAGAGGACTTCGCAATCACTTGTTCCATTCCTACCTAAGGGATGTTCTAACGGGGCAGGCAGATATTGCAAATCTCAAGCGTCAAAAGCGCTCTCCACTGCTGACAAAAATTACTGATTACATTTATTTCCTTCACGGCAGGAAATAGAGGACTTCGCGATCACTTGTTCTATTCCAAACTGAGGGGTGTTCTAACGGGGCAGGCAGATATTGCAAATCTCAAGCGTCGAAAGCGCTCTCCACTGCTGACAAAAATTACTGATTACATTTATTTCCTTCCCGGCAGGAAATAGAGGACTTCGCGATCACTTGTTCCATTCTAAACTAAGGAATGTTCTAACGGGGCAGGCAGATATTGCAAATCTCAAGCGTCAAAAGCGCTCTCCACTGCTGACAAAAATTACTGATTACATTTATTTCCTTCACGGCAGGAAATAGAGTACTTCGCAATCACTTGTTCCATTCCAAACTAAGGGGTGTTCTAACGGGGCAGGCAGATATTGCAAATCTCAAGCGTCAAAAGCGCTCTCCACTGCTGACAAAAATTACTGATTACATTTATTTCCATCACGGCAGGAAATGGAGGACTTCGCAATCACTTGTTCCATTCCAAACTAAGGGATGTTCTAACGGGGCAGGCAGATATTGCAAATCTCAATCGTCAAAAGCGCTCTCCACTGCTGACAAAAATTACTGATTACATTTATTTCCTTCACGGCAGGAAATAGAGGACTTCGCAATCACTTGTTCAATTCCAAACTAAGGGATGTTCTAACGGGGCAGGCAGATATTGCAAATCTTAAGCATCAAAAGCGCTCTCCACCGCTGACAAAAATTACTGATTACATTTATTTCCTTAACGGCAGAAAATAGAGGACTTCGCAATCACTTGTTCCATTCCAACCTAAAGGGATGTTCTAACGGGGAAGGCAGATATTGCAAATCTCAAGCGTCAAAAGCGCTCTCCACTGCTGACAAAAATTACTGATTACATTTATTTCCTTCACGGCAGGAAATAGAGGACTTCGCAATCACTTGTTCCATTCCAAACTAAGGGATGTTCTAACGGGGCAGGCAGATATTGCAAATCTCAAGCGTCAAAAGCGCTCTTCACTGCTGACAAAAATTACTGATTACATTTATTTCCATCACGGCAGGAAATAGAGGACTTCGCAATCACTTGTTCCATTCCAAACTAAGGGATGTTCTTAAGGGGCAGGCAGATATTGCAAATCTCAAGCGTCAAAAGCGCTCTCCACTGCTGACAAAAATTACTGATTACATTTATTTCCTTCACGGCAGCAAATAGAGGTCTTCGCGATCGCTTGTTCCTTTCCAAACTAAGGGATGTTCTAACAGGGCAGGCAGACATTGCAAATTTCAAGCGTCAAAAGCGCTCTCCACTGCTGACGAAAACTACTGATTTCATTTATTTCCTTCACGGCAGCAAATAGAGAACTTCGCGATCACTTGTTTCATTCCAAACTAAGGGATATTCTAACGGGGCAGGCAGATATTGCAAATCTCAAGCGTCAAAAGCGCTCTCCACTGCAGACAAAAATTACTGATTACATTTATTTCCATCACGGCAGGAAATGGAGGACTTCGCAATCACTTGTTCCATTCCAAACTAAGGGATGTTCTAACGGGGCAGGCAGATATTGCAAATCTCAAGCGTCGAAAGCGCTCTCCACTGCTGACAAAAATTACTGATTACATTTATTTCCTTCACGGCAGGAAATAGAGGACTTCGCGATCACTTGTTCCATTCCAAACTAAGGGGTGTTCTAACGGGGCAGGCAGATATTGCAAATCTCAAGCATCGAAAGCGCTCTCCACTGCTGACAAAAACTACTGATAACATTTATTTCCTTCACGGCAGGAAATAGTGGACTTCGCAATCACTTGTTCCATTCCAAACTAAGGAATGTTCTAACGGGGCAGGCAGATATTGCAAATCTCAAGCGTAAAAAGCGCTCTCCACTGCTGACAAAAATTACTGATTACATTTATTTCCTTCACGGCAGGAAAGAGAAGACTTCGCAATCACTTGTTCCATTCCAAACTGAGGGATGTTCTAACGGGGCAGGCAGATATTGCAAATCTCAAGCGTCAAAAGCGCTCTCCACTGCTGACAAAAATTACTGATTACATTTATTTCCTTCACGGCAGGAAATAGAGGACTTCGCAATCACTTGTTCCATTCCAAACTAAGGGGTGTTCTAACGGGGCAGGCAGATATTGCAAATCTCAAGCGTCAAAAGCGCTCTCCACTGCTGACAAAAATTACTGATTACATTTATTTCCTTCACGGCAGGAAATAGAAGACTTCGCAATCACTTGTTCCATTCCAAACTAAGGAATGTTCTAACGGGGCAGGCAGATATTGCAAATCTCAAGCGTCAAAAGCGCTCTCCACTGCTGACAAAAATTACTGATTACATTTATTTCCTTCACGGCAGGAAATAGAAGACTTCGCAATCACTTGTTCCATTCCCAGCTAAGGAATGTTCTAACGGGGCAGGCAGATATTGCAAATCTCAATCGTCAAAAGCGCTCTCCACTGCTGACAAAAATTACTGATTACATTTATTTCCTTCACGGCAGGAAATAGAAGACTTCGCAATCACTTGTTCCATTCCAAACTAAGGAATGTTCTAACGGGGCAGGCAGATATTGCAAATCTCAAGCGTCAAAAGCGCTCTCCACTGCTGACAAAAATTACTGATTACATTTATTTCCTTCACGGCAGGAAATAGAAGACTTCGCAATCACTTGTTCCATTCCAAACTAAGGAATGTTCTAACGGGGCAGGCAGATATTGCAAATCTCAAGCGTCAAAAGCGCTCTCCACTGCTGACAAAAACTACTGATAACATTTATTTCCTTCACGGCAGGAAATAGAGGACTTCGCGATCACTTGTTCCATTCCAAACTAAGGGGTGTTCTAACGGGGCAGGCAGATATTGCAAATCTCAAGCATCGAAAGCGCTCTCCACTGCTGGCAAAAACTACTGATAACATTTATTTCCTTCACGGCAGGAAATAGAGGACTTCGCGATCACTTGTTCCATTCCAAACTAAGGGGTGTTCTAACGGGGCAGGCAGATATTGCAAATCTCAAGCGTCAAAAGCGCTCTCCACTGCTGACAAAAATTACTGATTACATTTATTTCCTTCACGGCAGGAAATAGAGGACTTCGCGATCACTTGTTCCATTCCAAACTAAGGGGTGTTCTAACGGGGCAGGCAGATATTGCAAATCTCAAGCATCGAAAGCGCTCTCCACTGCTGACAAAAACTACTGATAATATTTATTTCCTTCACGGCAGGAAATAGAGGACTTCGCAATCACTTGTTCCATTCCTAACTAAGGGATGTTCTAACGGGGCAGGCAGATATTGCAAATCTCAAGCGTCAAAAGCGCTCTCCACTGCTGACAAAAATTACTGATTACATTTATTTCCATCACGGCAGGAAATAGAGGACTTCGCAATCACTTGTTCCATTCCAAACTAAGGGATGTTCTAACGGGGCAGGCAGATATTGCAAATCTCAAGCATCGAAAGCGCTCTCCACTGCTGACAAAAACTACTGATAACATTTATTTCCTTCACGGCAGGAAATAGAGGACTTCGCGATCACTTGTTCCATTCCAAACTAAGGGGTGTTCTAACGGGGCAGGCAGATATTGCAAATCTCAAGCATCGAAAGCGCTCTCCACTGCTGACAAAAACTACTGATAACATTTATTTCCTTCACGGCAGGAAATAGAGGACTTCGCAATCACTTGTTCCATTCCTACCTAAGGGATGTTCTAACGGGGCAGGCAGATATTGCAAATCTCAAGCGTCAAAAGCGCTCTCCACTGCTGACAAAAATTACTGATTACATTTATTTCCTTCACGGCAGGAAATAGAGGACTTCGCGATCACTTGTTCCATTCCATACTGAGGGGTGTTCTAACGGGGCAGGCAGATATTGCAAATCTCAAGCGTCGAAAGCGCTCTCCACTGCTGACAAAAATTACTGATTACATTTATTTCCTTCACGGCAGGAAATAGATCACTTCGCGATCACTTGTTCCATTCCAAACTGAGGGGAGTTCTAACGGGGCAGGCAGATATTGCAAATCTGAAGCGTCGAAAGCGCTCTCCACTGCTGACAAAAATTACTGATTACATTTATTTCCTTCACGGCAGGAAATAGAGGACTTCGCGATCACTTGTTCCATTCCAAACTAAGGGGTGTTCTAACGGGGCAGGCAGATATTGCAAATCTCAAGCATCGAAAGCGCTCTCCACTGCTGACAAAAACTACTGATAACATTTATTTCCTTCACGGCAGGAAATAGAGGACTTCGCAATCACTTGTTCCATTCCAAAGTAAGGGGTGTTCTAACAGGGCAGGCAGATATTGCAAATCTCAAGCGTCAAAAGCGCTCTCCACTGCTGACAAAAACTACTGATAACATTTATTTCCTTCACGGCAGGAAATAGAGGACTTCGCGATCACTTGTTCCATTCCAAACTAAGGGGTGTTCTAACGGGGCAGGCAGATATTGCAAATCTCAAGCATCGAAAGCGCTCTCCACTGCTGGCAAAAACTACTGATAACATTTATTTCCTTCACGGCAGGAAATAGAGGACTTCGCGATCACTTGTTCCATTCCAAACTAAGGGGTGTTCTAACGGGGCAGGCAGATATTGCAAATCTCAAGCGTCAAAAGCGCTCTCCACTGCTGACAAAAATTACTGATTACATTTATTTCCTTCACGGCAGGAAATAGAGGACTTCGCGATCACTTGTTCCATTCCAAACTAAGGGGTGTTCTAACGGGGCAGGCAGATATTGCAAATCTCAAGCATCGAAAGCGCTCTCCACTGCTGACAAAAACTACTGATAATATTTATTTCCTTCACGGCAGGAAATAGAGGACATCGCAATCACTTGTTCCATTCCTAACTAAGGGATGTTCTAACGGGGCAGGCAGATATTGCAAATCTCAAGCGTCAAAAGCGCTCTCCACTGCTGACAAAAATTACTGATTACATTTATTTCCATCACGGCAGGAAATAGAGGACTTCGCAATCACTTGTTCCATTCCAAACTAAGGGATGTTCTAACGGGGCAGGCAGATATTGCAAATCTCAAGCATCGAAAGCGCTCTCCACTGCTGACAAAAACTACTGATAACATTTATTTCCTTCACGGCAGGAAATAGAGGACTTCGCGATCACTTGTTCCATTCCAAACTAAGGGGTGTTCTAACGGGGCAGGCAGATATTGCAAATCTCATGCATCGAAAGCGCTCTCCACTGCTGACAAAAACTACTGATAACATTTATTTCCTTCACAGCAGGAAATAGAGGACTTCGCAATCACTTGTTCCATTCCTACCTAAGGGATGTTCTAACGGGGCAGGCAGATATTGCAAATCTCAAGCGTCAAAAGCGCTCTCCACTGCTGACAAAAATTACTGATTACATTTATTTCCTTCACGGCAGGAAATAGAGGACTTCGCGATCACTTGTTCTATTCCAAACTGAGGGGTGTTCTAACGGGGCAGGCAGATATTGCAAATCTCAAGCGTCGAAAGCGCTCTCCACTGCTGACAAAAATTACTGATTACATTTATTTCCTTCCCGGCAGGAAATAGAGGACTTCGCGATCACTTGTTCCATTCTAAACTAAGGAATGTTCTAACGGGGCAGGCAGATATTGCAAATCTCAAGCGTCAAAAGCGCTCTCCACTGCTGACAAAAATTACTGATTACATTTATTTCCTTCACGGCAGGAAATAGAGTACTTCGCAATCACTTGTTCCATTCCAAACTAAGGGGTGTTCTAACGGGGCAGGCAGATATTGCAAATCTCAAGCGTCAAAAGCGCTCTCCACTGCTGACAAAAATTACTGATTACATTTATTTCCACCACGGCAGGAAATGGAGGACTTCGCAATCACTTGTTCCATTCCAAACTAAGGGATGTTCTAACGGGGCAGGCAGATATTGCAAATCTCAATCGTCAAAAGCGCTCTCCACTGCTGACAAAAATTACTGATTACATTTATTTCCTTCACGGCAGGAAATAGAGGACTTCGCAATCACTTGTTCAATTCCAAACTAAGGGATGTTCTAACGGGGCAGGCAGATATTGCAAATCTTAAGCATCAAAAGCGCTCTCCACCGCTGACAAAAATTACTGATTACATTTATTTCCTTAACGGCAGAAAATAGAGGACTTCGCAATCACTTGTTCCATTCCAATCTAAAGGGATGTTCTAACGGGGAAGGCAGATATTGCAAATCTCAAGCGTCAAAAGCGCTCTCCACTGCTGACAAAAATTACTGATTACATTTATTTCCTTCACGGCAGGAAATAGAGGACTTCGCAATCACTTGTTCCATTCCAAACTAAGGGATGTTCTAACGGGGCAGGCAGATATTGCAAATCTCAAGCGTCAAAAGCGCTCTTCACTGCTGACAAAAATTACTGATTACATTTATTTCCATCACGGCAGGAAATAGAGGACTTCGCAATCACTTGTTCCATTCCAAACTAAGGGATGTTCTTAAGGGGCAGGCAGATATTGCAAATCTCAAGCGTCAAAAGCGCTCTCCACTGCTGACAAAAATTACTGATTACATTTATTTCCTTCACGGCAGCAAATAGAGGTCTTCGCGATCGCTTGTTCCTTTCCAAACTAAGGGATGTTCTAACAGGGCAGGCAGACATTGCAAATTTCAAGCGTCAAAAGCGCTCTCCACTGCTGACGAAAACTACTGATTTCATTTATTTCCTTCACGGCAGCAAATAGAGAACTTCGCGATCACTTGTTTCATTCCAAACTAAGGGATATTCTAACGGGGCAGGCAGATATTGCAAATCTCAAGCGTCAAAAGCGCTCTCCACTGCAGACAAAAATTACTGATTACATTTATTTCCATCACGGCAGGAAATGGAGGACTTCGCAATCACTTGTTCCATTCCAAACTAAGGGATGTTCTAACGGGGCAGGCAGATATTGCAAATCTCAAGCGTCGAAAGCGCTCTCCACTGCTGACAAAAATTACTGATTACATTTATTTCCTTCACGGCAGGAAATAGAGGACTTCGCGATCACTTGTTCCATTCCAAACTAAGGGGTGTTCTAACGGGGCAGGCAGATATTGCAAATCTCAAGCATCGAAAGCGCTCTCCACTGCTGACAAAAACTACTGATAACATTTATTTCCTTCACGGCAGGAAATAGTGGACTTCGCAATCACTTGTTCCATTCCAAACTAAGGAATGTTCTAACGGGGCAGGCAGATATTGCAAATCTCAAGCGTAAAAAGCGCTCTCCACTGCTGACAAAAATTACTGATTACATTTATTTCCTTCACGGCAGGAAAGAGAAGACTTCGCAATCACTTGTTCCATTCCAAACTGAGGGATGTTCTAACGGGGCAGGCAGATATTGCAAATCTCAAGCGTCAAAAGCGCTCTCCACTGCTGACAAAAATTACTGATTACATTTATTTCCTTCACGGCAGGAAATAGAGGACTTCGCAATCACTTGTTCCATTCCAAACTAAGGGGTGTTCTAACGGGGCAGGCAGATATTGCAAATCTCAAGCGTCAAAAGCGCTCTCCACTGCTGACAAAAATTACTGATTACATTTATTTCCTTCACGGCAGGAAATAGAAGACTTCGCAATCACTTGTTCCATTCCAAACTAAGGAATGTTCTAACGGGGCAGGCAGATATTGCAAATCTCAAGCGTCAAAAGCGCTCTCCACTGCTGACAAAAATTACTGATTACATTTATTTCCTTCACGGCAGGAAATAGAAGACTTCGCAATCACTTGTTCCATTCCCAGCTAAGGAATGTTCTAACGGGGCAGGCAGATATTGCAAATCTCAATCGTCAAAAGCGCTCTCCACTGCTGACAAAAATTACTGATTACATTTATTTCCTTCACGGCAGGAGATAGAAGACTTCGCAATCACTTGTTCCATTCCAAACTAAGGAATGTTCTAACGGGGCAGGCAGATATTGCAAATCTCAAGCGTCAAAAGCGCTCTCCACTGCTGACAAAAATTACTGATTACATTTATTTCCTTCACGGCAGGAAATAGAAGACTTCGCAATCACTTGTTCCATTCCAAACTAAGGAATGTTCTAACGGGGCAGGCAGATATTGCAAATCTCAAGCGTCAAAAGCGCTCTCCACTGCTGACAAAAACTACTGATAACATTTATTTCCTTCACGGCAGGAAATAGAGGACATCGCGATCACTTGTTCCATTCCAAACTAAGGGGTGTTCTAACGGGGCAGGCAGATATTGCAAATCTCAAGCATCGAAAGCGCTCTCCACTGCTGGCAAAAACTACTGATAACATTTATTTCCTTCACGGCAGGAAATAGAGGACTTCGCGATCACTTGTTCCATTCCAAACTAAGGGGTGTTCTAACGGGGCAGGCAGATATTGCAAATCTCAAGCGTCAAAAGCGCTCTCCACTGCTGACAAAAATTACTGATTACATTTATTTCCTTCACGGCAGGAAATAGATCACTTCGCGATCACTTGTTCCATTCCAAACTGAGGGGAGTTCTAACGGGGCAGGCAGATATTGCAAATCTGAAGCGTCGAAAGCGCTCTCCACTGCTGACAAAAATTACTGATTACATTTATTTCCTTCACGGCAGGAAATAGAGGACTTCGCGATCACTTGTTCCATTCCAAACTAAGGGGTGTTCTAACGGGGCAGGCAGATATTGCAAATCTCAAGCATCGAAAGCGCTCTCCACTGCTGACAAAAACTACTGATAACATTTATTTCCTTCACGGCAGGAAATAGAGGACTTCGCAATCACTTGTTCCATTCCAAAGTAAGGGGTGTTCTAACAGGGCAGGCAGATATTGCAAATCTCAAGCGTCAAAAGCGCTCTCCACTGCTGACAAAAACTACTGATAACATTTATTTCCTTCACGGCAGGAAATAGAGGACTTCGCGATCACTTGTTCCATTCCAAACTAAGGGGTGTTCTAACGGGGCAGGCAGATATTGCAAATCTCAAGCATCGAAAGCGCTCTCCACTGCTGGCAAAAACTACTGATAACATTTATTTCCTTCACGGCAGGAAATAGAGGACTTCGCGATCACTTGTTCCATTCCAAACTAAGGGGTGTTCTAACGGGGCAGGCAGATATTGCAAATCTCAAGCGTCAAAAGCGCTCTCCACTGCTGACAAAAATTACTGATTACATTTATTTCCTTCACGGCAGGAAATAGAGGACTTCGCGATCACTTGTTCCATTCCAAACTAAGGGGTGTTCTAACGGGGCAGGCAGATATTGCAAATCTCAAGCATCGAAAGCGCTCTCCACTGCTGACAAAAACTACTGATAATATTTATTTCCTTCACGGCAGGAAATAGAGGACATCGCAATCACTTGTTCCATTCCTAACTAAGGGATGTTCTAACGGGGCAGGCAGATATTGCAAATCTCAAGCGTCAAAAGCGCTCTCCACTGCTGACAAAAATTACTGATTACATTTATTTCCATCACGGCAGGAAATAGAGGACTTCGCAATCACTTGTTCCATTCCAAACTAAGGGATGTTCTAACGGGGCAGGCAGATATTGCAAATCTCAAGCATCGAAAGCGCTCTCCACTGCTGACAAAAACTACTGATAACATTTATTTCCTTCACGGCAGGAAATAGAGGACTTCGCGATCACTTGTTCCATTCCAAACTAAGGGGTGTTCTAACGGGGCAGGCAGATATTGCAAATCTCATGCATCGAAAGCGCTCTCCACTGCTGACAAAAACTACTGATAACATTTATTTCCTTCACAGCAGGAAATAGAGGACTTCGCAATCACTTGTTCCATTCCTACCTAAGGGATGTTCTAACGGGGCAGGCAGATATTGCAAATCTCAAGCGTCAAAAGCGCTCTCCACTGCTGACAAAAATTACTGATTACATTTATTTCCTTCACGGCAGGAAATAGAGGACTTCGCGATCACTTGTTCTATTCCAAACTGAGGGGTGTTCTAACGGGGCAGGCAGATATTGCAAATCTCAAGCGTCGAAAGCGCTCTCCACTGCTGACAAAAATTACTGATTACATTTATTTCCTTCCCGGCAGGAAATAGAGGACTTCGCGATCACTTGTTCCATTCTAAACTAAGGAATGTTCTAACGGGGCAGGCAGATATTGCAAATCTCAAGCGTCAAAAGCGCTCTCCACTGCTGACAAAAATTACTGATTACATTTATTTCCTTCACGGCAGGAAATAGAGTACTTCGCAATCACTTGTTCCATTCCAAACTAAGGGGTGTTCTAACGGGGCAGGCAGATATTGCAAATCTCAAGCGTCAAAAGCGCTCTCCACTGCTGACAAAAATTACTGATTACATTTATTTCCACCACGGCAGGAAATGGAGGACTTCGCAATCACTTGTTCCATTCCAAACTAAGGGATGTTCTAACGGGGCAGGCAGATATTGCAAATCTCAATCGTCAAAAGCGCTCTCCACTGCTGACAAAAATTACTGATTACATTTATTTCCTTCACGGCAGGAAATAGAGGACTTCGCAATCACTTGTTCAATTCCAAACTAAGGGATGTTCTAACGGGGCAGGCAGATATTGCAAATCTTAAGCATCAAAAGCGCTCTCCACCGCTGACAAAAATTACTGATTACATTTATTTCCTTAACGGCAGAAAATAGAGGACTTCGCAATCACTTGTTCCATTCCAATCTAAAGGGATGTTCTAACGGGGAAGGCAGATATTGCAAATCTCAAGCGTCAAAAGCGCTCTCCACTGCTGACAAAAATTACTGATTACATTTATTTCCTTCACGGCAGGAAATAGAGGACTTCGCAATCACTTGTTCCATTCCAAACTAAGGGATGTTCTAACGGGGCAGGCAGATATTGCAAATCTCAAGCGTCAAAAGCGCTCTTCACTGCTGACAAAAATTACTGATTACATTTATTTCCATCACGGCAGGAAATAGAGGACTTCGCAATCACTTGTTCCATTCCAAACTAAGGGATGTTCTTAAGGGGCAGGCAGATATTGCAAATCTCAAGCGTCAAAAGCGCTCTCCACTGCTGACAAAAATTACTGATTACATTTATTTCCTTCACGGCAGCAAATAGAGGTCTTCGCGATCGCTTGTTCCTTTCCAAACTAAGGGATGTTCTAACAGGGCAGGCAGACATTGCAAATTTCAAGCGTCAAAAGCGCTCTCCACTGCTGACGAAAACTACTGATTTCATTTATTTCCTTCACGGCAGCAAATAGAGAACTTCGCGATCACTTGTTTCATTCCAAACTAAGGGATATTCTAACGGGGCAGGCAGATATTGCAAATCTCAAGCGTCAAAAGCGCTCTCCACTGCAGACAAAAATTACTGATTACATTTATTTCCATCACGGCAGGAAATGGAGGACTTCGCAATCACTTGTTCCATTCCAAACTAAGGGATGTTCTAACGGGGCAGGCAGATATTGCAAATCTCAAGCGTCGAAAGCGCTCTCCACTGCTGACAAAAATTACTGATTACATTTATTTCCTTCACGGCAGGAAATAGAGGACTTCGCGATCACTTGTTCCATTCCAAACTAAGGGGTGTTCTAACGGGGCAGGCAGATATTGCAAATCTCAAGCATCGAAAGTGCTCTCCACTGCTGACAAAAACTACTGATAACATTTATTTCCTTCACGGCAGGAAATAGTGGACTTCGCAATCACTTGTTCCATTCCAAACTAAGGAATGTTCTAACGGGGCAGGCAGATATTGCAAATCTCAAGCGTAAAAAGCGCTCTCCACTGCTGACAAAAATTACTGATTACATTTATTTCCTTCACGGCAGGAAAGAGAAGACTTCGCAATCACTTGTTCCATTCCAAACTGAGGGATGTTCTAACGGGGCAGGCAGATATTGCAAATCTCAAGCGTCAAAAGCGCTCTCCACTGCTGACAAAAATTACTGATTACATTTATTTCCTTCACGGCAGGAAATAGAGGACTTCGCAATCACTTGTTCCATTCCAAACTAAGGGGTGTTCTAACGGGGCAGGCAGATATTGCAAATCTCAAGCGTCAAAAGCGCTCTCCACTGCTGACAAAAATTACTGATTACATTTATTTCCTTCACGGCAGGAAATAGAAGACTTCGCAATCACTTGTTCCATTCCAAACTAAGGAATGTTCTAACGGGGCAGGCAGATATTGCAAATCTCAAGCGTCAAAAGCGCTCTCCACTGCTGACAAAAATTACTGATTACATTTATTTCCTTCACGGCAGGAAATAGAAGACTTCGCAATCACTTGTTCCATTCCCAGCTAAGGAATGTTCTAACGGGGCAGGCAGATATTGCAAATCTCAATCGTCAAAAGCGCTCTCCACTGCTGACAAAAATTACTGATTACATTTATTTCCTTCACGGCAGGAGATAGAAGACTTCGCAATCACTTGTTCCATTCCAAACTAAGGAATGTTCTAACGGGGCAGGCAGATATTGCAAATCTCAAGCGTCAAAAGCGCTCTCCACTGCTGACAAAAATTACTGATTACATTTATTTCCTTCACGGCAGGAAATAGAAGACTTCGCAATCACTTGTTCCATTCCAAACTAAGGAATGTTCTAACGGGGCAGGCAGATATTGCAAATCTCAAGCGTCAAAAGCGCTCTCCACTGCTGACAAAAACTACTGATAACATTTATTTCCTTCACGGCAGGAAATAGAGGACATCGCGATCACTTGTTCCATTCCAAACTAAGGGGTGTTCTAACGGGGCAGGCAGATATTGCAAATCTCAAGCATCGAAAGCGCTCTCCACTGCTGGCAAAAACTACTGATAACATTTATTTCCTTCACGGCAGGAAATAGAGGACTTCGCGATCACTTGTTCCATTCCAAACTAAGGGGTGTTCTAACGGGGCAGGCAGATATTGCAAATCTCAAGCGTCAAAAGCGCTCTCCACTGCTGACAAAAATTACTGATTACATTTATTTCCTTCACGGCAGGAAATAGAGGACTTCGCGATCACTTGTTCCATTCCAAACTAAGGGGTGTTCTAACGGGGCAGGCAGATATTGCAAATCTCAAGCATCGAAAGCGCTCTCCACTGCTGACAAAAACTACTGATAATATTTATTTCCTTCACGGCAGGAAATAGAGGACTTCGCAATCACTTGTTCCATTCCTAACTAAGGGATGTTCTAACGGGGCAGGCAGATATTGCAAATCTCAAGCGTCAAAAGCGCTCTCCACTGCTGACAAAAATTACTGATTACATTTATTTCCATCACGGCAGGAAATAGAGGACTTCGCAATCGCTTGTTCCATTCCAAACTAAGGGATGTTCTAACGGGGCAGGCAGATATTGCAAATCTCAAGCATCGAAAGCGCTCTCCACTGCTGACAAAAACTACTGATAACATTTATTTCCTTCACGGCAGGAAATAGAGGACTTCGCGATCACTTGTTCCATTCCAAACTAAGGGGTGTTCTAACGGGGCAGGCAGATATTGCAAATCTCAAGCATCGAAAGCGCTGTCGACTGCTGACAAAAACTACTGATAACATTTATTTCCTTCACGGCAGGAAATAGAGGACTTCGCAATCACTTGTTCCATTCCTACCTAAGGGATGTTCTAACGGGGCAGGCAGATATTGCAAATCTCAAGCGTCAAAAGCGCTCTCCACTGCTGACAAAAATTACTGATTACATTTATTTCCTTCACGGCAGGAAATAGAGGACTTCGCGATCACTTGTTCCATTCCATACTGAGGGGTGTTCTAACGGGGCAGGCAGATATTGCAAATCTCAAGCGTCGAAAGCGCTCTCCACTGCTGACAAAAATTACTGATTACATTTATTTCCTTCACGGCAGGAAATAGATCACTTCGCGATCACTTGTTCCATTCCAAACTGAGGGGAGTTCTAACGGGGCAGGCAGATATTGCAAATCTGAAGCGTCGAAAGCGCTCTCCACTGCTGACAAAAATTACTGATTACATTTATTTCCTTCACGGCAGGAAATAGAGGACTTCGCGATCACTTGTTCCATTCCAAACTAAGGTGTGTTCTAACGGGGCAGGCAGATATTGCAAATCTCAAGCATCGAAAGCGCTCTCCACTGCTGACAAAAACTACTGATAACATTTATTTCCTTCACGGCAGGAAATAGAGGACTTCGCAATCACTTGTTCCATTCCAAAGTAAGGGGTGTTCTAACAGGGCAGGCAGATATTGCAAATCTCAAGCGTCAAAAGCGCTCTCCACTGCTGACAAAAACTACTGATAACATTTATTTCCTTCACGGCAGGAAATAGAGGACTTCGCGATCACTTGTTCCATTCCAAACTAAGGGGTGTTCTAACGGGGCAGGCAGATATTGCAAATCTCAAGCATCGAAAGCGCTCTCCACTGCTGGCAAAAACTACTGATAACATTTATTTCCTTCACGGCAGGAAATAGAGGACTTCGCGATCACTTGTTCCATTCCAAACTAAGGGGTGTTCTAACGGGGCAGGCAGATATTGCAAATCTCAAGCGTCAAAAGCGCTCTCCACTGCTGACAAAAATTACTGATTACATTTATTTCCTTCACGGCAGGAAATAGAGGACTTCGCGATCACTTGTTCCATTCCAAACTAAGGGGTGTTCTAACGGGGCAGGAAGATATTGCAAATCTCAAGCATCGAAAGCGCTCTCCACTGCTGACAAAAACTACTGATAATATTTATTTCCTTCACGGCAGGAAATAGAGGACATCGCAATCACTTGTTCCATTCCTAACTAAGGGATGTTCTAACGGGGCAGGCAGATATTGCAAATCTCAAGCGTCAAAAGCGCTCTCCACTGCTGACAAAAATTACTGATTACATTTATTTCCATCACGGCAGGAAATAGAGGACTTCGCAATCACTTGTTCCGTTCCAAACTAAGGGATGTTCTAACGGGGCAGGCAGATATTGCCAATCTCAAGCATCGAAAGCGCTCTCCAGTGCTGACAAAAACTACTGATAACATTTATTTCCTTCACGGCAGGAAATAGAGGACTTCGCGATCACTTGTTCCATTCCAAACTAAGGGGTGTTCTAACGGGGCAGGCAGATATTGCAAATCTCAAGCATCGAAAGCGCTCTCCACTGCTGACAAAAACTACTGATAACATTTATTTCCTTCACAGCAGGAAATAGAGGACTTCGCAATCACTTGTTCCATTCCTACCTAAGGGATGTTCTAACGGGGCAGGCAGATATTGCAAATCTCAAGCGTCAAAAGCGCTCTCCACTGCTGACAAAAATTACAGATTACATTTATTTCCTTCACGGCAGGAAATAGAGGACTTCGCGATCACTTGTTCCATTCCAAACTGAGGGGTGTTCTAACGGGGCAGGCAGATATTGCAAATCTCAAGCGTCGAAAGCGCTCTCCACTGCTGACAAAAATTACTGATTACATTTATTTCCTTCCCGGCAGGAAATAGAGGACTTCGCGATCACTTGTTCCATTCTAAACTAAGGGATGTTCTAACGGGGCAGGCAGATATTGCAAATCTCAAGCGTCAAAAGCGCTCTCCACTGCTGACAAAAATTACTGATTACATTTATTTCCTTCACGGCAGGGAATAGAGTACTTCGCAATCACTTGTTCCATTCCAAACTAAGGGGTGTTCTAACGGGGCAGGCAGATATTGCAAATCTCAAGCGTCAAAAGCGCTCTCCACTGCTGACAAAAATTACTGATTACATTTATTTCCATCACGGCAGGAAATGGAGGACTTCGCAATCACTTGTTCCATTCCAAACTAAGGGATGTTCTAACGGGGCAGGCAGATATTGCAAATCTCAATCGTCAAAAGCGCTCTCCACTGCTGACAAAAATTACTGATTACATTTATTTCCTTCACGGCAGGAAATAGAGGACTTCGCAATCACTTGTTCAATTCCAAACTAAGGGATGTTCTAACGGGGCAGGCAGATATTGCAAATCTTAAGCGTCAAAAGCGCTCTCCACCGCTGACAAAAATTACTGATTACATTTATTTCCTTAACGGCAGAAAATAGAGGACTTCGCAATCACTTGTTCCATTCCAATCTAAAGGGATGTTCTAACGGGGAAGGCAGATATTGCAAATCTCAAGCGTCAAAAGCGCTCTCCACTGCTGACAAAAATTACTGATTACATTTATTTCCTTCACGGCAGGAAATAGAGGACTTCGCAATCACTTCTTCCATTCCAAACTAAGGGATGTTCTAACGGGGCAGGCAGATATTGCAAATCTCAAGCGTCAAAAGCGCTCTCCACTGCTGACAAAAATTACTGATTACATTTATTTCCATCACGGCAGGAAATAGAGGACTTCGCAATCACTTGTTCCATTCCAAACTAAGGGATGTTCTTAAGGGGCAGGCAGATATTGCAAATCTCAAGCGTCAAAAGCGCTCTCCACTGCTGACAAAAATTACTGATTACATTTATTTCCTTCACGGCAGCAAATAGAGGTCTTCGCGATCGCTTGTTCCTTTCCAAACTAAGGGATGTTCTAACAGGGCAGGCAGACATCGCAAATCTCAAGCGTCAAAAGCGCTCTCCACTGCTGACGAAAACTACTGATTTCATTTATTTCCTTCACGGCAGCAAATAGAGCACTTCGCGATCACTTGTTTCATTCCAAACTAAGGGATATTCTAACGGGGCAGGCAGATATTGCAAATCTCAAGCGTCAAAAGCGCTCTCCACTGCAGACAAAAATTACTGATTACATTTATTTCCATCACGGCTGGAAATAGAGGACTTCGCAATCACTTGTTCCATTCCAAACTAAGGGATGTTCTTAAGGGGCAGGCAGATATTGCCAATCTCAAGCGTCAAAAGCGCTCTCCACTGCTGACAAAAATTACTGATTACATTTATTTCCTTCACTGCAGCAAATATAGGACTTCGCAATCACTTGTTCCATTCCAAACTAAGGGATGTTCTAACGGGGCAGGCAGATATTGCAAATCTCAATCGTCAAAAGCGCTCTCCACTGCTGACAAAAATTACTGATTACATTTATTTCCTTCGCGGCAGGAAATAGAAGACTTCGCAATCACTTGTTCCATTCCAAACTAAGGAATGTTCTAACGGGGCAGGCAGATATTGCAAATCTCAAGCGTAAAAAGCGCTCTCCACTGCTGACAAAAATTACTGATTACATTTATTTCCTTCACGGCAGGAAAGAGAAGACTTCGCAATCACTTGTTCCATTCCAAACTGAGGGATGTTCTAACGGGGCAGGCAGATATTGCAAATCTCAAGCGTCAAAAGCGCTCTCCACTGCTGACAAAAATTACTGATTACATTTATTTCCTTCACGGCAGGAAATAGAGGACTTCGCAATCACTTGTTCCATTCCAAACTAAGGGGTGTTCTAACGGGGCAGGCAGATATTGCAAATCTCAAGCGTCAAAAGCGCTCTCCACTGCTGACAAAAATTACTGATTACATTTATTTCCATCACGGCAGGAAATGGAGGACTTCGCAATCACTTGTTCCATTCCAAACTAAGGGATGTTCTAACGGGGCAGGCAGATATTGCAAATCTCAATCGTCAAAAGCGCTCTCCACTGCTGACAAAAATTACTGATTACATTTATTTCCTTCACGGCAGGAAATAGAGGACTTCGCAATCACTTGTTCAATTCCAAACTAAGGGATGTTCTAACGGGGCAGGCAGATATTGCAAATCTTAAGCGTCAAAAGCGCTCTCCACCGCTGACAAAAATTACTGATTACATTTATTTCCTTAACGGCAGAAAATAGAGGACTTCGCAATCACTTGTTCCATTCCAATCTAAAGGGATGTTCTAACGGGGAAGGCAGATATTGCAAATCTCAAGCGTCAAAAGCGCTCTCCACTGCTGACAAAAATTACTGATTACATTTATTTCCTTCACGGCAGGAAATAGAGGACTTCGCAATCACTTGTTCCATTCCAAACTAAGGGATGTTCTAACGGGGCAGGCAGATATTGCAAATCTCAAGCGTCAAAAGCGCTCTCCACTGCTGACAAAAATTACTGATTACATTTATTTCCATCACGGCAGGAAATAGAGGACTTCGCAATCACTTGTTCCATTCCAAACTAAGGGATGTTCTTAAGGGGCAGGCAGATATTGCAAATCTCAAGCGTCAAAAGCGCTCTCCACTGCTGACAAAAATTACTGATTACATTTATTTCCTTCACGGCAGCAAATAGAGGTCTTCGCGATCGCTTGTTCCTTTCCAAACTAAGGGATGTTCTAACAGGGCAGGCAGACATTGCAAATCTCAAGCGTCAAAAGCGCTCTCCACTGCTGACGAAAACTACTGATTTCATTTATTTCCTTCACGGCAGCAAATAGAGCACTTCGCGATCACTTGTTTCATTCCAAACTAAGGGATATTCTAACGGGGCAGGCAGATATTGCAAATCTCAAGCGTCAAAAGCGCTCTCCACTGCAGACAAAAATTACTGATTACATTTATTTCCATCACGGCAGGAAATAGAGGACTTCGCAATCACTTGTTCCATTCCAAACTAAGGGATGTTCTTAAGGGGCAGGCAGATATTGCAAATCTCAAGCGTCAAAAGCGCTCTCCACTGCTGACAAAAATTACTGATTACATTTATTTCCTTCACGGCAGCAAATATAGGACTTCGCAATCACTTGTTCCATTCCAAACTAAGGGATGTTCTAACGGGGCAGGCAGATATTGCAAATCTCAATCGTCAAAAGCGCTCTCCACTGCTGACAAAAATTACTGATTACATTTATTTCCTTCGCGGCAGGAAATAGAAGACTTCGCAATCACTTGTTCCATTCCAAACTAAGGAATGTTCTAACGGGGCAGGCAGATATTGCAAATCTCAAGCGTAAAAAGCGCTCTCCACTGCTGACAAAAATTACTGATTACATTTATTTCCTTCACGGCAGGAAAGAGAAGACTTCGCAATCACTTGTTCCATTCCAAACTGAGGGATGTTCTAACGGGGCAGGCAGATATTGCAAATCTCAAGCGTCAAAAGCGCTCTCCACTGCTGACAAAAATTACTGATTACATTTATTTCCTTCACGGCAGGAAATAGAGGACTTCGCAATCACTTGTTCCATTCCAAACTAAGGGGTGTTCTAACGGGGCAGGCAGATATTGCAAATCTCAAGCGTCAAAACCGCTCTCCACTGCTGACAAAAATTACTGATTACATTTATTTCCATCACGGCAGGAAATGGAGGACTTCGCAATCACTTGTTCCATTCCAAACTAAGGGATGTTCTAACGGGGCAGGCAGATATTGCAAATCTCAATCGTCAAAAGCGCTCTCCACTGCTGACAAAAATTACTGATTACATTTATTTCCTTCACGGCAGGAAATAGAGGACTTCGCAATCACTTGTTCAATTCCAAACTAAGGGATGTTCTAACGGGGCAGGCAGATATTGCAAATCTTAAGCGTCAAAAGCGCTCTCCACCGCTGACAAAAATTACTGATTACATTTATTTCCTTAACGGCAGAAAATAGAGGACTTCGCAATCACTTGTTCCATTCCAATCTAAAGGGATGTTCTAACGGGGAAGGCAGATATTGCAAATCTCAAGCGTCAAAAGCGCTCTCCACTGCTGACAAAAATTACTGATTACATTTATTTCCTTCACGGCAGGAAATAGAGGACTTCGCAATCACTTGTTCCATTCCAAACTAAGGGATGTTCTAACGGGGCAGGCAGATATTGCAAATCTCAAGCGTCAAAAGCGCTCTCCACTGCTGACAAAAATTACTGATTACATTTATTTCCATCACGGCAGGAAATAGAGGACTTCGCAATCACTTGTTCCATTCCAAACTAAGGGATGTTCTTAAGGGGCAGGCAGATATTGCAAATCTCAAGCGTCAAAAGCGCTCTCCACTGCTGACAAAAATTACTGATTACATTTATTTCCTTCACGGCAGCAAATAGAGGTCTTCGCGATCGCTTGTTCCTTTCCAAACTAAGGGATGTTCTAACAGGGCAGGCAGACATTGCAAATCTCAAGCGTCAAAAGCGCTCTCCACTGCTGACGAAAACTACTGATTTCATTTATTTCCTTCACGGCAGCAAATAGAGCACTTCGCGATCACTTGTTTCATTCCAAACTAAGGGATATTCTAACGGGGCAGGCAGATATTGCAAATCTCAAGCGTCAAAAGCGCTCTCCACTGCAGACAAAAATTACTGATTACATTTATTTCCATCACGGCAGGAAATAGAGGACTTCGCAATCACTTGTTCCATTCCAAACTAAGGGATGTTCTTAAGGGGCAGGCAGATATTGCAAATCTCAAGCGTCAAAAGCGCTCTCCACTGCTGACAAAAATTACTGATTACATTTATTTCCTTCACGGCAGCAAATATAGGACTTCGCAATCACTTGTTCCATTCCAAACTAAGGGATGTTCTAACGGGGCAGGCAGATATTGCAAATCTCAATCGTCAAAAGCGCTCTCCACTGCTGACAAAAATTACTGATTACATTTATTTCCTTCGCGGCAGGAAATAGAAGACTTCGCAATCACTTGTTCCATTCCAAACTAAGGAATGTTCTAACGGGGCAGGCAGATATTGCAAATCTCAAGCGTAAAAAGCGCTCTCCACTGCTGACAAAAATTACTGATTACATTTATTTCCTTCACGGCAGGAAAGAGAAGACTTCGCAATCACTTGTTCCATTCCAAACTGAGGGATGTTCTAACGGGGCAGGCAGATATTGCAAATCTCAAGCGTCAAAAGCGCTCTCCACTGCTGACAAAAATTACTGATTACATTTATTTCCTTCACGGCAGGAAATAGAGGACTTCGCAATCACTTGTTCCATTCCAAACTAAGGGGTGTTCTAACGGGGCAGGCAGATATTGCAAATCTCAAGCGTCAAAACCGCTCTCCACTGCTGACAAAAATTACTGATTACATTTATTTCCATCACGGCAGGAAATGGAGGACTTCGCAATCACTTGTTCCATTCCAAACTAAGGGATGTTCTAACGGGGCAGGCAGATATTGCAAATCTCAATCGTCAAAAGCGCTCTCCACTGCTGACAAAAATTACTGATTACATTTATTTCCTTCACGGCAGGAAATAGAGGACTTCGCAATCACTTGTTCAATTCCAAACTAAGGGATGTTCTAACGGGGCAGGCAGATATTGCAAATCTTAAGCGTCAAAAGCGCTCTCCACCGCTGACAAAAATTACTGATTACATTTATTTCCTTAACGGCAGAAAATAGAGGACTTCGCAATCACTTGTTCCATTCCAATCTAAAGGGATGTTCTAACGGGGAAGGCAGATATTGCAAATCTCAAGCGTCAAAAGCGCTCTCCACTGCTGACAAAAATTACTGATTACATTTATTTCCTTCACGGCAGGAAATAGAGGACTTCGCAATCACTTGTTCCATTCCAAACTAAGGGATGTTCTAACGGGGCAGGCAGATATTGCAAATCTCAAGCGTCAAAAGCGCTCTCCACTGCTGACAAAAATTACTGATTACATTTATTTCCATCACGGCAGGAAATAGAGGACTTCGCAATCACTTGTTCCATTCCAAACTAAGGGATGTTCTTAAGGGGCAGGCAGATATTGCAAATCTCAAGCGTCAAAAGCGCTCTCCACTGCTGACAAAAATTACTGATTACATTTATTTCCTTCACGGCAGCAAATAGAGGTCTTCGCGATCGCTTGTTCCTTTCCAAACTAAGGGATGTTCTAACAGGGCAGGCAGACATTGCAAATCTCAAGCGTCAAAAGCGCTCTCCACTGCTGACGAAAACTACTGATTTCATTTATTTCCTTCACGGCAGCAAATAGAGCACTTCGCGATCACTTGTTTCATTCCAAACTAAGGGATATTCTAACGGGGCAGGCAGATATTGCAAATCTCAAGCGTCAAAAGCGCTCTCCACTGCAGACAAAAATTACTGATTACATTTATTTCCATCACGGCAGGAAATAGAGGACTTCGCAATCACTTGTTCCATTCCAAACTAAGGGATGTTCTTAAGGGGCAGGCAGATATTGCAAATCTCAAGCGTCAAAAGCGCTCTCCACTGCTGACAAAAATTACTGATTACATTTATTTCCTTCACGGCAGCAAATATAGGACTTCGCAATCACTTGTTCCATTCCAAACTAAGGGATGTTCTAACGGGGCAGGCAGATATTGCAAATCTCAATCGTCAAAAGCGCTCTCCACTGCTGACAAAAATTACTGATTACATTTATTTCCTTCGCGGCAGGAAATAGAAGACTTCGCAATCACTTGTTCCATTCCAAACTAAGGAATGTTCTAACGGGGCAGGCAGATATTGCAAATCTCAAGCGTAAAAAGCGCTCTCCACTGCTGACAAAAATTACTGATTACATTTATTTCCTTCACGGCAGGAAAGAGAAGACTTCGCAATCACTTGTTCCATTCCAAACTGAGGGATGTTCTAACGGGGCAGGCAGATATTGCAAATCTCAAGCGTCAAAAGCGCTCTCCACTGCTGACAAAAATTACTGATTACATTTATTTCCTTCACGGCAGGAAATAGAGGACTTCGCAATCACTTGTTCCATTCCAAACTAAGGGGTGTTCTAACGGGGCAGGCAGATATTGCAAATCTCAAGCGTCAAAAGCGCTCTCCTCTGCTGACAAAAATTACTGATTACATTTATTTCCTTCACGGCAGGAAATAGAAGACTTCGCAATCACTTGTTCCATTCCAAACTAAGGAATGTTCTAACGGGGCAGGCAGATATTGCAAATCTCAAGCGTCAAAAGCGCTCTCCACTGCTGACAAAAATTACTGATTACATTTATTTCCTTCACGGCAGGAAATAGAAGACTTCGCAATCACTTGTTCCATTCCAAACTAAGGAATGTTCTAACGGGGCAGGCAGATATTGCAAATCTCAATCGTCAAAAGCGCTCTCCACTGCTGACAAAAATTACTGATTACATTTATTTCCTTCACGGCAGGAAATAGAAGACTTCGCAATCACTTGTTCCATTCCAAACTAAGGAATGTTCTAACGGGGCAGGCAGATATTGCAAATCTCAAGCGTCAAAAGCGCTCTCCACTGCTGACAAAAATTACTGATTACATTTATTTCCTTCACGGCAGGAAATAGAGGACTTCGCGATCACTTGTTCCATTCCAAACTAAGGGGTGTTCTAACGGGGCAGGCAGGTATTGCAAATCTCAAGCATCGAAAGCGCTCTCCACTGCTGACAAAAACTACTGATTACATTTATGTCCTTCACGGCAGGAAATAGAGGATTTCGCAATCACTTGATCCATTCCTAACTAAGGGATGTTCTAACGGGGCAGGCAGATATTGCAAATCTCAAGCGTAAAAAGCGCTCTCCACTGCTGACAAAAATTACTGATTACATTTATTTCCTTCACGGCAGGAAAGAGAAGACTTCGCAATCACTTGTTCCATTCCAAACTGAGGGATGTTCTAACGGGGCAGGCAGATATTGCAAATCTCAAGCGTCAAAAGCGCTCTCCACTGCTGACAAAAATTACTGATTACATTTATTTCCTTCACGGCAGGAAATAGAGGACTTCGCAATCACTTGTTCTATTCCAAACTAAGGGGTGTTCTAACGGGGCAGGCAGATATTGCAAATCTCAAGCGTCAAAAGCGCTCTCCACTGCTGACAAAAATTACTGATTACATTTATTTCCATCACGGCAGGAAATAGAGGACTTCGCAATCACTTTTTTCATTCCAAACTAAGGGATGTTCTAACGGGGCAGGCAGATATTGCAAATCTCAATCGTGAGAAGCGCTCTCCACTGCTGACAAAAATTACTGATTACATTTATTTCCTTCACGGCAGGAAATAGAGGACTTCGCAATCACTTGTTCAATTCCAAACTAAGGGATGTTCTAACGGGGCAGGCAGATATTGCAAATCTCAAGCGTCAAAAGCGCTCTCCACTGCTGACAAAAATTACTGATTACATTTATTTCCTTAACGGCAGGAAATAGAGGACTTCGCAATCGCTTGTTCCATTCCAATCTAAGGGATGTTCTAACGGGGCAGGCAGATATTGCAAATCTCAAGCGTCCAAAGCGCTCTCCACTGCTGAAAAAAAATACTGATTACATTTATTTCCTTCACGGCAGCAAAAAGAGGACTTCGCTATCACTTGTTCCATTCCAAACTAAGGGATGTTCTAAAGGACAGGCAGATATTGCAAATCTCAAGCGTCAAAAGCGCTCTCCACTGCTGACAAAAATTACTGATTACATTTATTTCCTTCACGGCAGGAAAGAGAAGACTTCGCAATCACTTGTTCCATTCCAAACTGAGGGATGTTCTAACGGGGCAGGCAGATATTGCAAATCTCAAGCGTCAAAAGCGCTCTCCACTGCTGACAAAAATTACTGATTACATTTATTTCCTTAACGGCAGGAAATAGAGGACTTCGCAATCGCTTGTTCCATTCCAAACTAAGGTATGCTCTAACGAGGCAGGCAGATATTGCAGATCTCATGCGTCAAAAGCGCTCTCCACTGCTGACAAAAATTACTGATTACATTTATTTCCATCACGGCAGGAAATAGAGGACTTCGCAATCACTTTTTTCATTCCAAACTAAGGGATGTTCTAACGGGGCAGGCAGATATTGCAAATCTCAATCGTGAGAAGCGCTCTCCACTGCTGACAAAAATTACTGATTACATTTATTTCCTTCACGGCAGGAAATAGAGGACTTCGCAATCACTTGTTCAATTCCAAACTAAGGGATGTTCTAACGGGGCAGGCAGATATTGCAAATCTCAAGCGTCAAAAGCGCTCTCCACTGCTGACAAAAATTACTGATTACATTTATTTCCTTAACGGCAGGAAATAGAGGACTTCGCAATCGCTTGTTCCATTCCAATCTAAGGGATGTTCTAACGGGGCAGGCAGATATTGCAAATCTCAAGCGTCCAAAGCGCTCTCCACTGCTGAAAAAAAATACTGATTACATTTATTTCCTTCACGGCAGCAAAAAGAGGACTTCGCTATCACTTGTTCCATTCCAAACTAAGGGATGTTCTAAAGGACAGGCAGATATTGCAAATCTCAATGTCAAAAGCGCTCTCCACTGCTGACAAAAATTACTGATTACATTTATTTCCTTCACGGCAGGAAAGAGAAGACTTCGCAATCACTTGTTCCATTCCAAACTGAGGGATGTTCTAACGGGGCAGGCAGATATTGCAAATCTCAAGCGTCAAAAGCGCTCTCCACTGCTGACAAAAATTACTGATTACATTTATTTCCTTAACGGCAGGAAATAGAGGACTTCGCAATCGCTTGTTCCATTCCAAACTAAGGTATGCTCTAACGAGGCAGGCAGATATTGCAAATCTCATGCGTCAAAAGCGCTCTCCACTGCTGACAAAAATTACTGATTACATTTATTTCTTTCACGACAGCAAATAGAGAACTTCGCTATCACTTGTTCCATTCCAAACTAAGGGATGCTCTAACGGGGCAGGCAGCTATTGCAAATCTCAAGCGTCAAAAGCGCTCTCCACTGCTGACAAAAATTACTGATTACATTCATTTCTTTCACGGCAGAAAATAGAGGACTTCGCGATAACTTGTTCCATTCAAAACTAAGTGATGCTCTAACGGGGCAGGCAGCTATTGCAAATCTCAAGCGTCAAAAGCGCTCTCCACTGCTGACAAAAATTACTGATTACATTTATTTCCTTCACGGCAGCAAAAAGAGAACTTCGCGATAACTTGTTCCATTCCAAACTAAGGGATGTTCTAAAGGACAGGCAGATATTGCAAACCTCAAGCGCCAAAAGCGCTCTCCACTGCTGACAAAAATTACTGATTACATTTATTTTCTTCACGACAGCAAATACAGGACTTCGCGATAACTTGTTCCATTCCAAACTAAGGTATGCTCTAACGGGGCAGGCAGATATTGCAAATCTCAAGCGTCAAAACCGCTCTCCACTGCTGACAAAAATTACTGATTACAATTATTTCCTTCACGACAGCAAATAGAGAACTTCGCTATCTATTGTTTCATTCCAAACTAAGAGATGCTCTAACGGGGCAGGCAGATATTGCAAATCTCAAGCGTCAAAAGCGCTCTCCACTGCTGACAAAAATTAATAATAATAATAATTGGTTTTTTGGGGAAAGGAAATGGCGCAGTATCTGTCTCATATATCGTTGGACACCTGAACCGCGCCGTAAGGGAAGGGTAAAGGAGGGAATGAAAGAAGAAAGGAAGAGAGAAGTGCCGTAGTGGAGAGCTCCGGAATAATTTCTGATTACATTTATTTCCTTCACGGCAGCAAATAGAGGACTTCGCGATCACTTGTTCAATTCCAATCTAAGGGATGTCATTACGGGGCAGGCAGATATTGCAATCAAGCGTCAAAAGCGCTCTCCACTGCTGACAAAAATTACTGATTACATTTATTTCCTTCACGGCAGGAAATGGAGGACTTCGCAAACACTTGTTCCATTCCAAACTAAGGGATGTTTTAACGGGGCAGGCAGATATTGCAAATCACAAGCGTCAAAAGCGATCTCCACTGCTGACAAAAATTACTGATTACATTTATTTCCATCACGGCAGGAAATAGAGGACTTCGCGATCACTTGTTCCATTCCAAACTAAGGGATGTTCTAACGGGGCAGGCAGACATTGCAAATCTCAAGCGTCAAAAGCGCTCTCCACTGCTGACAAATATTACTGATTACATTTATTTCCTTCACGGCAGCAAATAGAGGACTTGGCGATCACTTGTTCCATTCCAAACTAAGGGATGTTCCAACGGGGCAGGCAGATATTGCAAATCTCAAGCGTCAAAAGCGCTCTCCACAGCTGACAAAAATTACTGATTACATTTATTTCCTTCACGGCAGGAAATAGAGGACTTCGCGATCACTTGTTCCATTCCAAACTGAGGGTTGTTCTAACGGGGCAGGCAGATATTGCAAATCTCAAGCGTCAAAAGCGCTCTCCACTGCTGACAAAAATTACTGATTACATTTATTTCCTTCACGGCAGGAAATAGAGGACTTCGCGATCACTTGTTCCATTCCAAACTAAGGGGTGTTCTAACGGGGCAGGCAGATATTGCAAATCTCAAGCATCGAAAGCGCTCTCCACTGCTGACAAAAACTACTGATAACATTTATTTCCTTCACGGCAGGAAATAGAGCACTTCGCAATCACTTGTTCCATTCCTAACTAAGGGATGTTCTAACGGGGCAGGCAGATATTGCAAATCTCAAGCGTCAAAAGCGCTCTCCACTGCTGACCAAAATTACTGATTACATTTATTTCCTTCACGGCAGGAAATAGATCACTTCGCGATCACTTGTTCCATTCCAAACTGAGGGGTGTTCTAACGGGGCAGGCAGATATTGCAAATCTCAAGCGTCGAAAGCGCTCTCCACTGCTGACAAAAATTACTGATTACATTTATTTCCTTCACGGCAGGAAATAGAGGACTTCGCGATCACTTGTTCCATTCCAAACTAAGGGGTGTTCTAACGGGGCAGGCAGATATTGCAAATCTCAAGCATCGAAAGCGCTCTCCACTGCTGACAAAAACTACTGATAACATTTATTTCCTTCACGGCAGGAAATAGAGGACTTCGCAATCACTTGTTCCATTCCAAACTAAGGAGTGTTCTAACGGGGCAGGCAGATATTGCAAATCTCAAGCGTCAAAAGCGCTCTCCACTGCTGACAAAAACTACTGATAACATTTATTTCCTTCACGGCAGGAAATAGAGGACTTCGCGATCACTTGTTCCATTCCAAACTAAGGGGTGTTCTAACGGGGCAGGCAGATATTGCAAATCTCAAGCATCGAAAGCGCTCTCCACTGCTGGCAAAAACTACTGATAACATTTATTTCCTTCACGGCAGGAAATAGAGGACTTCGCGATCACTTGTTCCATTCCAAACTAAGGGGTGTTCTAACGGGGCAGGCAGATATTGCAAATCTCAAGCGTCAAAAGCGCTCTCCACTGCTGACAAAAATTACTGATTACATTTATTTCCTTCACGGCAGGAAATAGAGGACTTCGCGATCACTTGTTCCATTCCAAACTAAGGGGTGTTATAACGGGGCAGGCAGATATTGCAAATCTCAAGCATCGAAAGCGCTCTCCACTGCTGACAAAAACTACTGATAATATTTATTTCCTTCACGGCAGGAAATAGAGGACTTCGCAATCACTTGTTCCATTCCTAACTAAGGGATGTTCTAACGGGGCAGGCAGATATTGCAAATCTCAAGCGTCAAAAGCGCTCTCCACTGCTGACAAAAATTACTGATTACATTTATTTCCATCACGGCAGGAAATAGAGGACTTCGCAATCACTTGTTCCATTCCAAACTAAGGGATGTTCTAACGGGGCAGGCAGATATTGCAAATCTCAAGCATCGAAAGCGCTCTCCACTGCTGACAAAAACTACTGATAACATTTATTTCCTTCACGGCAGGAAATAGATCACTTCGCGATCACTTGTTCCATTCCAAACTAAGGGGTGTTCTAACGGGGCAGGCAGATATTGCAAATCTCAAGCGTCGAAAGCGCTCTCCACTGCTGACAAAAATTACTGATTACATTTATTTCCTTCACGGCAGGAAATAGATCACTTCGCGATCACTTGTTCCATTCCAAACTGAGGGGTGTTCTAACGGGGCAGGCAGATATTGCAAATCTCAAGCGTCGAAAGCGCTCTCCACTGCTGACAAAAATTACTGATTACATTTATTTCCTTCACGGCAGGAAATAGAGGACTTCGCGATCACTTGTTCCATTCCAAACTAAGGGGTGTTCTAACGGGGCAGGCAGATATTGCAAATCTCAAGCGTCGAAAGCGCTCTCCACTGCTGACAAAAATTACTGATTACATTTATTTCCTTCACGGCAGGAAATAGATCACTTCGCGATCACTTGTTCCATTCCAAACTGAGGGGTGTTCTAACGGGGCAGGCAGATATTGCAAATCTCAAGCATCGAAAGCGCTCTCCACTGCTGACAAAAACTACTGATGACATTTATTTCCTTCACGGCAGGAAATAGAGGACTTCGCAATCACTTGTTCCATTCCTAACTAAGGGATGTTCTAACGGGGCAGGCAGATATTGCAAATCTCAAGCGTCAAAAGCGCTCTCCACTGCTGACCAAAATTACTGATTACATTTATTTCCTTCACGGCAGGAAATAGATCACTTCGCGATCACTTGTTCCATTCCAAACTGAGGGGTGTTCTAACGGGGCAGGCAGATATTGCAAATCTCAAGCGTCGAAAGCGCTCTCCACTGCTGACAAAAATTACTGATTACATTTATTTCCTTCACGGCAGGAAATAGAGGACTTCGCGATCACTTGTTCCATTCCAAACTAAGGGGTGTTCTAACGGGGCAGGCAGATATTGCAAATCTCAAGCATCGAAAGCGCTCTCCACTGCTGACAAAAACTACTGATAACATTTATTTCCTTCACGGCAGGAAATAGAGGACTTCGCAATCACTTGTTCCATTCCAAACTAAGGAGTGTTCTAACGGGGCAGGCAGATATTGCAAATCTCAAGCGTCAAAAGCGCTCTCCACTGCTGACAAAAACTACTGATAACATTTATTTCCTTCACGGCAGGAAATAGAGGACTTCGCGATCACTTGTTCCATTCCAAACTAAGGGGTGTTCTAACGGGGCAGGCAGATATTGCAAATCTCAAGCATCGAAAGCGCTCTCCACTGCTGGCAAAAACTACTGATAACATTTATTTCCTTCACGGCAGGAAATAGAGGACTTCGCGATCACTTGTTCCATTCCAAACTAAGGGGTGTTCTAACGGGGCAGGCAGATATTGCAAATCTCAAGCGTCAAAAGCGCTCTCCACTGCTGACAAAAATTACTGATTACATTTATTTCCTTCACGGCAGGAAATAGAGGACTTCGCGATCACTTGTTCCATTCCAAACTAAGGGGTGTTCTAACGGGGCAGGCAGATATTGCAAATCTCAAGCATCGAAAGCGCTCTCCACTGCTGACAAAAACTACTGATAATATTTATTTCCTTCACGGCAGGAAATAGAGGACTTCGCAATCACTTGTTCCATTCCTAACTAAGGGATGTTCTAACGGGGCAGGCAGATATTGCAAATCTCAAGCGTCAAAAGCGCTCTCCACTGCTGACAAAAATTACTGATTACATTTATTTCCATCACGGCAGGAAATAGAGGACTTCGCAATCACTTGTTCCATTCCAAACTAAGGAGTGTTCTAACGGGGCAGGCAGATATTGCAAATCTCAAGCGTCAAAAGCGCTCTCCACTGCTGACAAAAACTACTGATAACATTTATTTCCTTCACGGCAGGAAATAGAGGACTTCGCGATCACTTGTTCCATTCCAAACTAAGGGGTGTTCTAACGGGGCAGGCAGATATTGCAAATCTCAAGCATCGAAAGCGCTCTCCACTGCTGGCAAAAACTACTGATAACATTTATTTCCTTCACGGCAGGAAATAGAGGACTTCGCGATCACTTGTTCCATTCCAAACTAAGGGGTGTTCTAACGGGGCAGGCAGATATTGCAAATCTCAAGCGTCAAAAGCGCTCTCCACTGCTGACAAAAATTACTGATTACATTTATTTCCTTCACGGCAGGAAATAGAGGACTTCGCGATCACTTGTTCCATTCCAAACTAAGGGGTGTTCTAACGGGGCAGGCAGATATTGCAAATCTCAAGCATCGAAAGCGCTCTCCACTGCTGACAAAAACTACTGATAATATTTATTTCCTTCACGGCAGGAAATAGAGGACTTCGCAATCACTTGTTCCATTCCTAACTAAGGGATGTTCTAACGGGGCAGGCAGATATTGCAAATCTCAAGCGTCAAAAGCGCTCTCCACTGCTGACAAAAATTACTGATTACATTTATTTCCATCACGGCAGGAAATAGAGGACTTCGCAATCACTTGTTCCATTCCAAACTAAGGGATGTTCTAACGGGGCAGGCAGATATTGCAAATCTCAAGCATCGAAAGCGCTCTCCACTGCTGACAAAAACTACTGATAACATTTATTTCCTTCACGGCAGAAAATAGAGGACTTCGCGATCACTTGTTCCATTCCAAACTAAGGGGTGTTCTAACGGGGCAGGCAGATATTGCAAATCTCAAGCATCGAAAGCGCTCTCCACTGCTGACAAAAACTACTGATAACATTTATTTCCTTCACGGCAGGAAATAGAGGACTTCGCAATCACTTGTTCCATTCCTACCTAAGGGATGTTCTAACGGGGCAGGCAGATATTGCAAATCTCAAGCGTCAAAAGCGCTCTCCACTGCTGACAAAAATTACTGATTACATTTATTTCCTTCACGGCAGGAAATAGAGGACTTCGCGATCACTTGTTCCATTCCAAACTGAGGGGTGTTCTAACGGGGCAGGCAGATATTGCAAATCTCAAGCGTCAAAAGCGCTCTCCACTGCTGACAAAAATTACTGATTACATTTATTTCCTTCACGGCAGGAAATAGAAGACTTCGCAATCACTTGTTCCATTCCAAACTAAGGAATGTTCTAACGGGGCAGGCAGATATTGCAAATCTCAATCGTCAAAAGCGCTCTCCACGGCTGACAAAAATTACTGATTACATTTATTTCCTTCACGGCAGAAAATAGATGACTTCGCAATCACTTGTTCCATTCCAAACTAAGGAATGTTCTAACGGGGCAGGCAGATATTGCAAATCTCAAGCGTCAAAAGCGCTCTCCACTGCTGACAAAAATTACTGATTACATTTATTTCCTTCACGGCAGGAAATAGAGGACTTCGCGATCACTTGTTCCATTCCAAACTAAGGGGTGTTCTAACGGGGCAGGCAGATATTGCAAACCTCAAGCATCGAAAGCGCTCTCCACTGCTGACAAAAATTACTGATTACATTTATTTCCTTCACGGCAGGAAATAGAGGACTTCGCGATCACTTGTTCCATTCCAAACTAAGGGGTGTTCTAACGGGGCAGGCAGATATTGCAAATCTCAAGCATCGAAAGCGCTCTCCACTGCTGACAAAAACTACTGATAATATTTATTTCCTTCACGGCAGGAAATAGAGGACTTCGCAATCACTTGTTCCATTCCTAACTAAGGGATGTTCTAACGGGGCAGGCAGATATTGCAAATCTCAAGCGTCAAAAGCGCTCTCCACTGCTGACAAAAATTACTGATTACATTTATTTCCATCACGGCAGGAAATAGAGGACTTCGCAATCACTTGTTCCATTCCAAACTAAGGAGTGTTCTAACGGGGCAGGCAGATATTGCAAATCTCAAGCGTCAAAAGCGCTCTCCACTGCTGACAAAAACTACTGATAACATTTATTTCCTTCACGGCAGGAAATAGAGGACTTCGCGATCACTTGTTCCATTCCAAACTAAGGGGTGTTCTAACGGGGCAGGCAGATATTGCAAATCTCAAGCATCGAAAGCGCTCTCCACTGCTGGCAAAAACTACTGATAACATTTATTTCCTTCACGGCAGGAAATAGAGGACTTCGCGATCACTTGTTCCATTCCAAACTAAGGGGTGTTCTAACGGGGCAGGCAGATATTGCAAATCTCAAGCGTCAAAAGCGCTCTCCACTGCTGACAAAAATTACTGATTACATTTATTTCCTTCACGGCAGGAAATAGAGGACTTCGCGATCACTTGTTCCATTCCAAACTAAGGGGTGTTCTAACGGGGCAGGCAGATATTGCAAATCTCAAGCATCGAAAGCGCTCTCCACTGCTGACAAAAACTACTGATAATATTTATTTCCTTCACGGCAGGAAATAGAGGACTTCGCAATCACTTGTTCCATTCCTAACTAAGGGATGTTCTAACGGGGCAGGCAGATATTGCAAATCTCAAGCGTCAAAAGCGCTCTCCACTGCTGACAAAAATTACTGATTACATTTATTTCCATCACGGCAGGAAATAGAGGACTTCGCAATCACTTGTTCCATTCCAAACTAAGGGATGTTCTAACGGGGCAGGCAGATATTGCAAATCTCAAGCATCGAAAGCGCTCTCCACTGCTGACAAAAACTACTGATAACATTTATTTCCTTCACGGCAGGAAATAGAGGACTTCGCGATCACTTGTTCCATTCCAAACTAAGGGGTGTTCTAACGGGGCAGGCAGATATTGCAAATCTCAAGCATCGAAAGCGCTCTCCACTGCTGACAAAAACTACTGATAACATTTATTTCCTTCACGGCAGGAAATAGAGGACTTCGCAATCACTTGTTCCATTCCTACCTAAGGGATGTTCTAACGGGGCAGGCAGATATTGCAAATCTCAAGCGTCAAAAGCGCTCTCCACTGCTGACAAAAATTACTGATTACATTTATTTCCTTCACGGCAGGAAATAGAGGACTTCGCGATCACTTGTTCCATTCCAAACTGAGGGGTGTTCTAACGGGGCAGGCAGATATTGCAAATCTCAAGCGTCGAAAGCGCTCTCCACTGCTGACAAAAATTACTGATTACATTTATTTCCTTCACGGCAGGAAATAGATCACTTCGCGATCACTTGTTCCATTCCAAACTGAGGGGTGTTCTAACGGGGCAGGCAGATATTGCAAATCTCAAGCGTCGAAAGCGCTCTCCACTGCTGACAAAAATTACTGATTACATTTATTTCCTTCACGGCAGGAAATAGAGGACTTCGCGATCACTTGTTCCATTCCAAACTAAGGGGTGTTCTAACGGGGCAGGCAGATATTGCAAATCTCAAGCATCGAAAGCGCTCTCCACTGCTGACAAAAACTACTGATAACATTTATTTCCTTCACGGCAGGAAATAGAGGACTTCGCGATCACTTGTTCCATTCCAAACTAAGGGGTGTTCTAACGGGGCAGGCAGATATTGCAAATCTCAAGCATCGAAAGCGCTCTCCACTGCTGACAAAAACTACTGATAACATTTATTTCCTTCACGGCAGGAAATAGAGGACTTCGCAATCACTTGTTCCATTCCTACCTAAGGGATGTTCTAACGGGGCAGGCAGATATTGCAAATCTCAAGCGTCAAAAGCGCTCTCCACTGCTGACAAAAATTACTGATTACATTTATTTCCTTCACGGCAGGAAATAGAGGACTTCGCGATCACTTGTTCCATTCCAAACTGAGGGGTGTTCTAACGGGGCAGGCAGATATTGCAAATCTCAAGCGTCAAAAGCGCTCTCCACTGCTGACAAAAATTACTGATTACATTTATTTCCTTCACGGCAGGAAATAGAAGACTTCGCAATCACTTGTTCCATTCCAAACTAAGAAATGTTCTAACGGGGCAGGCAGATATTGCAAATCTCAATCGTCAAAAGCGCTCTCCACGGCTGACAAAAATTACTGATTACATTTATTTCCTTCACGGCAGGAAATAGAAGACTTCGCAATCACTTGTTCCATTCCAAACTAAGGAATGTTCTAACGGGGCAGGCAGATATTGCAAATCTCAAGCGTCAAAAGCGCTCTCCACTGCTGACAAAAATTACTGATTACATTTATTTCCTTCACGGCAGGAAATAGAGGACTTCGCGATCACTTGTTCCATTCCAAACTAAGGGGTGTTCTAACGGGGCAGGCAGATATTGCAAATCTCAAGCATCGAAAGCGCTCTCCACTGCTGACAAAAATTACTGATTACATTTATTTCCTTCACGGCAGGAAATAGAGGACTTCGCGATCACTTGTTCCATTCCAAACTAAGGGGTGTTCTAACGGGGCAGGCAGATATTGCAAATCTCAAGCATCGAAAGCGCTCTCCACTGCTGACAAAAACTACTGATAATATTTATTTCCTTCACGGCAGGAAATAGAGGACTTCGCAATCACTTGTTCCATTCCTAACTAAGGGATGTTCTAACGGGGCAGGCAGATATTGCAAATCTCAAGCGTCAAAAGCGCTCTCCACTGCTGACAAAAATTACTGATTACATTTATTTCCATCACGGCAGGAAATAAAGGACTTCGCAATCACTTGTTCCATTCCAAACTAAGGAGTGTTCTAACGGGGCAGGCAGATATTGCAAATCTCAAGCGTCAAAAGCGCTCTCCACTGCTGACAAAAACTACTGATAACATTTATTTCCTTCACGGCAGGAAATAGAGGACTTCGCGATCACTTGTTCCATTCCAAACTAAGGGGTGTTCTAACGGGGCAGGCAGATATTGCAAATCTCAAGCATCGAAAGCGCTCTCCACTGCTGGCAAAAACTACTGATTACATTTATTTCCTTCACGGCAGGAAATAGAGGACTTCGCGATCACTTGCTCCATTCCAAACTAAGGGGTGTTCTAACGGGGCAGGCAGATATTGCAAATCTCAAGCATCGAAAGCGCTCTCCACTGCTGACAAAAACTACTGATAACATTTATTTCCTTCACGGCAGGAAATAGAGGACTTCGCGATCACTTGTTCCATTCCAAACTAAGGGGTGTTCTAACGGGGCAGGCAGATATTGCAAATCTCAAGCGTCAAAAGCGCTCTCCACTGCTGACAAAAATTACTGATTACATTTATTTCCATCACGGCAGGAAATAGAGGACTTCGCAATCACTTGTTCCATTCCAAACTAAGGGATGTTCTAACGGGGCAGGCAGATATTGCAAATCTCAAGCATCGAAAGCGCTCTCCACTGCTGACAAAAACTACTGATAACATTTATTTCCTTCACGGCAGGAAATAGAGGACTTCGCGATCACTTGTTCCATTCCAAACTAAGGGGTGTTCTAACGGGGCAGGCAGATATTGCAAATCTCAAGCATCGAAAGCGCTCTCCACTGCTGACAAAAACTACTGATAACATTTATTTCCTTTACGGCAGGAAATAGAGGACTTCGCAATCACTTGTTCCATTCCTACCTAAGGGATGTTCTAACGGGGCAGGCAGATATTGCAAATCTCAAGCGTCAAAAGCGCTCTCCACTGCTGACAAAAATTACTGATTACATTTATTTCCTTCACGGCAGGAAATAGAGGACTTCGCGATCACTTGTTCCATTCCAAACTGAGGGGTGTTCTAACGGGGCAGGCAGATATTGCAAATCTCAAGTGTCAAAAGCGCTCTCCACTGCTGACAAAAATTACTGATTACATTTATTTCCTTCACGGCAGGAAATAGAAGACTTCGCAATCACTTGTTCCATTCCAAACTAAGGAATGTTCTAACGGGGCAGGCAGATATTGCAAATCTCAATCGTCAAAAGCGCTCTCCACGGCTGACAAAAATTACTGATTACATTTATTTCCTTCACGGCAGAAAATAGATGACTTCGCAATCACTTGTTCCATTCCAAACTAAGGAATGTTCTAACGGGGCAGGCAGATATTGCAAATCTCAAGCGTCAAAAGCGCTCTCCACTGCTGACAAAAATTACTGATTACATTTATTTCCTTCACGGCAGGAAATAGAGGACTTCGCGATCACTTGTTCCATTCCAAACTAAGGGGTGTTCTAACGGGGCAGGCAGATATTGCAAACCTCAAGCATCGAAAGCGCTCTCCACTGCTGACAAAAATTACTGATTACATTTATTTCCTTCACGGCAGGAAATAGAGGACTTCGCGATCACTTGTTCCATTCCAAACTAAGGGGTGTTCTAACGGGGCAGGCAGATATTGCAAATCTCAAGCATCGAAAGCGCTCTCCACTGCTGACAAAAACTACTGATAATATTTATTTCCTTCACGGCAGGAAATAGAGGACTTCGCAATCACTTGTTCCATTCCTAACTAAGGGATGTTCTAACGGGGCAGGCAGATATTGCAAATCTCAAGCGTCAAAAGCGCTCTCCACTGCTGACAAAAATTACTGATTACATTTATTTCCATCACGGCAGGAAATAGAGGACTTCGCAATCACTTGTTCCATTCCAAACTAAGGAGTGTTCTAACGGGGCAGGCAGATATTGCAAATCTCAAGCGTCAAAAGCGCTCTCCACTGCTGACAAAAACTACTGATAACATTTATTTCCTTCACGGCAGGAAATAGAGGACTTCGCGATCACTTGTTTCATTCCAAACTAAGGGGTGTTCTAACGGGGCAGGCAGATATTGCAAATCTCAAGCATCGAAAGCGCTCTCCACTGCTGGCAAAAACTACAGATAACATTTATTTCCTTCACGGCAGGAAATAGAGGACTTCGCGATCACTTGTTCTATTCCAAACTAAGGGGTGTTCTAACGGGGCAGGCAGATATTGCAAATCTCAAGCGTCAAAAGCGCTCTCCACTGCTGACAAAAATTACTGATTACATTTATTTCCTCCACGGCAGGAAATAGAGGACTTCGCGATCACTTGTTCCATTCCAAACTAAGGGGTGTTCTAACGGGGCAAGCAGATATTGCAAATCTCAAGCATCGAAAGCGCTCTCCACTGCTGACAAAAACTACTGATAATATTTATTTCCTTCACGGCAGGAAATAGAGGACTTCGCAATCACTTGTTCCATTCCTAACTAAGGGATGTTCTAACGGGGCAGGCAGATATTGCAAATCTCAAGCGTCAAAAGCGCTCTCCACTGCTGACAAAAATTACTGATTACATTTATTTCCATCACGGCAGGAAATAGAGGACTTCGCAATCACTTGTTCCATTCCAAACTAAGGGATGTTCTAACGGGGCAGGCAGATATTGCAAATCTCAAGCATCGAAAGCGCTCTCCACTGCTGACAAAAACTACTGATAACATTTATTTCCTTCACGGCAGGAAATAGAGGACTTCGCGATCACTTGTTCCATTCCAAACTAAGGGGTGTTCTAACGGGGCAGGCAGATATTGCAAATCTCAAGCATCGAAAGCGCTCTCCACTGCTGACAAAAACTACTGATAACATTTATTTCCTTCACGGCAGGAAATAGAGGACTTCGCAATCACTTGTTCCATTCCTACCTAAGGGATGTTCTAACGGGGCAGGCAGATATTGCAAATCTCAAGCGTCAAAAGCGCTCTCCACTGCTGACAAAAATTACTGATTACATTTATTTCCTTCACGGCAGGAAATAGAGGACTTCGCGATCACTTGTTCCATTCCAAACTGAGGGGTGTTCTAACGGGGCAGGCAGATATTGCAAATCTCAAGCGTCGAAAGCGCTCTCCACTGCTGACAAAAATTACTGATTACATTTATTTCCTTCACGGCAGGAAATAGATCACTTCGCGATCACTTGTTCCATTCCAAACTGAGGGGTGTTCTAACGGGGCAGGCAGATATTGCAAATCTCAAGCGTCGAAAGCGCTCTCCACTGCTGACAAAAATTACTGATTACATTTATTTCCTTCACGGCAGGAAATAGAGGACTTCGCGATCACTTGTTCCATTCCAAACTAAGGGGTGTTCTAACGGGGCAGGCAGATATTGCAAATCTCAAGCATCGAAAGCGCTCTCCACTGCTGACAAAAACTACTGATAACATTTATTTCCTTCACGGCAGGAAATAGAGGACTTCGCGATCACTTGTTCCATTCCAAACTAAGGGGTGTTCTAACGGGGCAGGCAGATATTGCAAATCTCAAGCATCGAAAGCGCTCTCCACTGCTGACAAAAACTACTGATAACATTTATTTCCTTCACGGCAGGAAATAGAAGACTTCGCAATCACTTGTTCCATTCCAAACTAAGAAATGTTCTAACGGGGCAGGCAGATATTGCAAATCTCAATCGTCAAAAGCGCTCTCCACGGCTGACAAAAATTACTGATTACATTTATTTCCTTCACGGCAGGAAATAGAAGACTTCGCAATCACTTGTTCCATTCCAAACTAAGGAATGTTCTAACGGGGCAGGCAGATATTGCAAATCTCAAGCGTCAAAAGCGCTCTCCACTGCTGACAAAAATTACTGATTACATTTATTTCCTTCACGGCAGGAAATAGAGGACTTCGCGATCACTTGTTCCATTCCAAACTAAGGGGTGTTCTAACGGGGCAGGCAGATATTGCAAATCTCAAGCATCGAAAGCGCTCTCCACTGCTGACAAAAATTACTGATTACATTTATTTCCTTCACGGCAGGAAATAGAGGACTTCGCGATCACTTGTTCCATTCCAAACTAAGGGGTGTTCTAACGGGGCAGGCAGATATTGCAAATCTCAAGCATCGAAAGCGCTCTCCACTGCTGACAAAAACTACTGATAATATTTATTTCCTTCACGGCAGGAAATAGAGGACTTCGCAATCACTTGTTCCATTCCTAACTAAGGGATGTTCTAACGGGGCAGGCAGATATTGCAAATCTCAAGCGTCAAAAGCGCTCTCCACTGCTGACAAAAATTACTGATTACATTTATTTCCATCACGGCAGGAAATAGAGGACTTCGCAATCACTTGTTCCATTCCAAACTAAGGAGTGTTCTAACGGGGCAGGCAGATATTGCAAATCTCAAGCGTCAAAAGCGCTCTCCACTGCTGACAAAAACTACTGATAACATTTATTTCCTTCACGGCAGGAAATAGAGGACTTCGCGATCACTTGTTCCATTCCAAACTAAGGGGTGTTCTAACGGGGCAGGCAGATATTGCAAATCTCAAGCATCGAAAGCGCTCTCCACTGCTGGCAAAAACTACTGATTACATTTATTTCCTTCACGGCAGGAAATAGAGGACTTCGCGATCACTTGTTCCATTCCAAACTAAGGGATGTTCTAACGGGGCAGGCAGATATTGCAAATCTCAAGCGTCAAAAGCGCTCTCCACTGCTGACAAAAATTACTGATTACATTTATTTCCATCACGGCAGGAAATAGAGGACTTCGCAATCACTTGTTCCATTCCAAACTAAGGGATGTTCTAACGGGGCAGGCAGATATTGCAAATCTCAAGCATCGAAAGCGCTCTCCACTGCTGACAAAAACTACTGATAACATTTATTTCCTTCACGGCAGGAAATAGAGGACTTCGCGATCACTTGTTCCATTCCAAACTAAGAGGTGTTCTAACGGGGCAGGCAGATATTGCAAATCTCAAGCATCGAAAGCGCTCTCCACTACTGACAAAAACTACTGATAACATTTATTTCCTTCACGGCAGGAAATAGAGGACTTCGCAATCACTTGTTCCATTCCTACCTAAGGGATGTTCTAACGGGGCAGGCAGATATTGCAAATCTCAAGCGTCAAAAGCGCTCTCCACTGCTGACAAAAATTACTGATTACATTTATTTCCTTCACTGCAGGAAATAGAGGACTTCGCGATCACTTGTTCCATTCCAAACTGAGGGGTGTTCTAACGGGGCAGGCAGATATTGCAAATCTCAAGCGTCGAAAGCGCTCTCCGCTGCTGACAAAAATTACTGATTACATTTATTTCCTTCACGGCAGGAAATAGATCACTTCGCGATCACTTGTTCCATTCCAAACTGAGGGGTGTTCTAACGGGGCAGGCAGATATTGCAAATCTCAAGCGTCGAAAGCGCTCTCCACTGCTGACAAAAATTACTGATTACATTTATTTCCTTCACGGCAGGAAATAGAGGACTTCGCGATCACTTGTTCCATTCCAAACTAAGGGGTGTTCTAACGGGGCAGGCAGATATTGCAAATCTCAAGCATCGAAAGCGCTCTCCACTGCTGACAAAAACTACTGATAACATTTATTTCCTTCACGGCAGGAAATAGAGGACTTCGCAATCACTTGTTCCATTCCAAAGTAAGGGGTGTTTTAACGGGGCAGGCAGATATTGCAAATCTCAAGCGTCAAAAGCGCTCTCCACTGCTGACAAAAACTACTGATAACATTTATTTCCTTCAGGGCAGGAAATAGAGGACTTCGCGATCACTTGTTCCATTCCAAACTAAGGGGTGTTCTAACGGGGCAGGCAGATATTGCAAATCTCAAGCATCGAAAGCGCTCTCCACTGCTGGCAAAAACTACTGATAACATTTATTTCCTTCACGGCAGGAAATAGAGGACTTCCCGATCACTTGTTCCATTCCAAACTAAGGGGTGTTCTAACGGGGCAGGCAGATATTGCAAATCTCAAGCGTCAAAAGCGCTCTCCACTGCTGAAAAAAATTACTGATTACATTTATTTCCTTCACGGCAGGAAATAGAGGACTTCGCGATCACTTGGTCCATTCCAAACTAAGGGGTGTTCTAACGGGGCAGGCAGATATTGCAAATCTCAAGCATCGAAAGCGCTCTCCACTGCTGACAAAAACTACTGATAATATTTATTTCCTTCACGGCAGGAAATAGAGGACATCGCAATCACTTGTTCCATTCCTAACTAAGGGATGTTCTAACGGGGCAGGCAGATATTGCAAATCTCAAGCGTCAAAAGCGCTCTCCACTGCTGACAAAAATTACTGATTACATTTATTTCCATCACGGCAGGAAATAGAGGACTTCGCAATCACTTGTTCCATTCCAAACTAAGGGATGTTCTAACGGGGCAGGCAGATATTGCAAATCTCAAGCATCGAAAGCGCTCTCCACTGCTGACAAAAACTACTGATAACATTTATTTCCTTCACGGCAGGAAATAGAGGACTTCGCGATCACTTGTTCCATTCCAAACTAAGGGGTGTTCTAACGGGGCAGGCAGATATTGCAAATCTCAAGCATCGAAAGCGCTCTCCACTGCTGACAAAAACTACTGATAACATTTATTTCCTTCACAGCAGGAAATAGAGGACTTCGCAATCACTTGTTCCATTCCTACCTAAGGGATGTTCTAACGGGGCAGGCAGATATTGCAAATCTCAAGCGTCAAAAGCGCTCTCCACTGCTGACAAAAATTACTGATTACATTTATTTCCTTCACGGCAGGAAATAGAGGACTTCGCAATCACTTGTTCCATTCCAAACTAAGGGATGTTCTAACGGGGCAGGCAGATATTGCAAATCTCAAGCGTCAAAAGCGCTCTCCACTGCTGACAAAAATTACTGATTACATTTATTTCCATCACGGCAGGAAATAGAGGACTTCGCAATCACTTGTTCCATTCCAAACTAAGGGATGTTCTTAAGGGGCAGGCAGATATTGCAAATCTCAAGCGTCAAAAGCGCTCTCCACTGCTGACAAAAATTACTGATTACATTTATTTCCTTCACGGCAGCAAATAGAGGTCTTCGCGATCGCTTGTTCCTTTCCAAACTAAGGGATGTTCTAACAGGGCAGGCAGACATTGCAAATCTCAAGCGTCAAAAGCGCTCTCCACTGCTGACGAAAACTACTGATTTCATTTATTTCCTTCACGGCAGCAAATAGAGCACTTCGCGATCACTTGTTTCATTCCAAACTAAGGGATATTCTAACGGGGCAGGCAGATATTGCAAATCTCAAGCGTCAAAAGCGCTCTCCACTGCAGACAAAAATTACTGATTACATTTATTTCCATCACGGCAGGAAATAGAGGACTTCGCAATCACTTGTTCCATTCCAAACTAAGGGATGTTCTTAAGGGGCAGGCAGATATTGCAAATCTCAAGCGTCAAAAGCGCTCTCCACTGCTGACAAAAATTACTGATTACATTTATTTCCTTCACGGCAGCAAATATAGGACTTCGCAATCACTTGTTCCATTCCAAACTAAGGGATGTTCTAACGGGGCAGGCAGATATTGCAAATCTCAATCGTCAAAAGCGCTCTCCACTGCTGACAAAAATTACTGATTACATTTATTTCCTTCGCGGCAGGAAATAGAAGACTTCGCAATCACTTGTTCCATTCCAAACTAAGGAATGTTCTAACGGGGCAGGCAGATATTGCAAATCTCAAGCGTAAAAAGCGCTCTCCACTGCTGACAAAAATTACTGATTACATTTATTTCCTTCACGGCAGGAAAGAGAAGACTTCGCAATCACTTGTTCCATTCCAAACTGAGGGATGTTCTAACGGGGCAGGCAGATATTGCAAATCTCAAGCGTCAAAAGCGCTCTGCACTGCTGACAAAAATTACTGATTACATTTATTTCCTTCACGGCAGAAAATAGAGGACTTCGCAATCACTTGTTCCATTCCAAACTAAGGGGTGTTCTAACGGGGCAGGCAGATATTGCAAATCTCAAGCGTCAAAAGCGCTCTCCACTGCTGACAAAAATTACTGATTACATTTATTTCCTTCACGGCAGGAAATAGAAGACTTCGCAATCACTTGTTCCATTCCAAACTAAGGAATGTTCTAACGGGGCAGGCAGATATTGCAAATCTCAAGCGTCAAAAGCGCTCTCCACTGCTGACAAAAATTACTGATTACATTTATTTCCTTCACGGCAGGAAATAGAAGACTTCGCAATCACTTGTTCCATTCCAAACTAAGGAATGTTCTAACGGGGCAGGCAGATATTGCAAATCTCAATCGTCAAAAGCGCTCTCCACTGCTGACAAAAATTACTGATTACATTTATTTCCTTCACGGCAGGAAATAGAAGACTTCGCAATCACTTGTTCCATTCCAGACTAAGGAATGTTCTAACGGGGCAGGCAGATATTGCAAATCTCAAGCGTCAAAAGCGCTCTCCACTGCTGACAAAAATTACTGATTACATTTATTTCCTTCACGGCAGGAAATAGAGGACTTCGCGATCACTTGTTCCATTCCAAACTAAGGGGTGTTCTAACGGGGCAGGCAGATATTGCAAATCTCAAGCATCGAAAGCGCTCTCCACTGCTGACAAAAACTACTGATTACATTTATGTCCTTCACGGCAGGAAATAGAGGATTTCGCAATCACTTGTTCCATTCCTAACTAAGGGATGTTCTAATGGGGCAGGCAGATATTGCAAATCTCAAGCATCGAAAGCGCTCTCCACTGCTGGCAAAAACTACTGATAACATTTATTTCCTTCACGGCAGGAAATAGAGGACTTCGCGATCACTTGTTCCATTCCTAACTAAGGGATGTTCTAACGGGGCAGGCAGATATTGCAAATCTCAAGCGTCAAAAGCGCTCTCCACTGCTGACAAAAATTACTGATTACATTTATTTCCATCACGGCAGGAAATAGAGGACTTCGCAATCACTTGTTCCATTCCAAACTAAGGGATGTTCTAACGGGGCAGGCAGATATTGCAAATCTCAGGCATCGAAAGCGCTCTCCACTGCTGACAAAAACTACTGATAACATTTATTTCCTTCACGGCAGGAAATAGAGGACTTCGCGATCACTTGTTCCATTCCAAACTAAGGGGTGTTCTAACGGGGCAGGCAGATATTGCAAATCTCAAGCATCGAAAGCGCTCTCCACTGCTGACAAAAACTACTGATAACATTTATTTCCTTCACAGCAGGAAATAGAGGACTTCGCAATCACTTGTTCCATTCCTACCTAAGGGATGTTCTAACGGGGCAGGCAGATATTGCAAATCTCAAGCGTCAAAAGCGCTCTCCACTGCTGACAAAAATTACTGATTACATTTATTTCCTTCACGGCAGGAAATAGAGGACTTCGCGATCACTTGTTCCATTCCAAACTGAGGGGTGTTCTAACGGGGCAGGCAGATATTGCAAATCTCAAGCGTCGAAAGCGCTCTCCACTGCTGACAAAAATTACTGATTACATTTATTTCCTTCCCGGCAGGAAATAGAGGACTTCGCGATCACTTGTTCCATTCTAAACTAAGGGATGTTCTAACGGGGCAGGCAGATATTGCAAATCTCAAGCGTCAAAAGCGCTCTCCACTGCTGACAAAAATTACTGATTACATTTATTTCCTTCACGGCAGGAAATAGAGTACTTCGCAATCACTTGTTCCATTCCAAACTAAGGGGTGTTCTAACGGGGCAGGCAGATATTGCAAATCTCAAGCGTCAAAAGCGCTCTCCACTGCTGACAAAAATTACTGATTACATTTATTTCCATCACGGCAGGAAATGGAGGACTTCGCAATCACTTGTTCCATTCCAAACTAAGGGATGTTCTAACGGGGCAGGCAGATATTGCAAATCTCAATCGTCAAAAGCGCTCTCCACTGCTGACAAAAATTACTGATTACATTTATTTCCTTCACGGCAGGAAATAGAGGACTTCGCAATCACTTGTTCAATTCCAAACTAAGGGATGTTCTAACGGGGCAGGCCGATATTGCAAATCTTAAGCGTCAAAAGCGCTCTCCACCGCTGACAAAAATTACTGATTACATTTATTTCCTTAACGGCAGAAAATAGAGGACTTCGCAATCACTTGTTCCATTCCAATCTAAAGGGATGTTCTAACGGGGAAGGCAGATATTGCAAATCTCAAGCGTCAAAAGCGCTCTCCACTGCTGACAAAAATTACTGATTACATTTATTTCCTTCACGGCAGGAAATAGAGGACTTCGCAATCACTTGTTCCATTCCAAACTAAGGGATGTTCTAACGGGGCAGGCAGATATTGCAAATCTCAAGCGTCAAAAGCGCTCTCCACTGCTGACAAAAATTACTGATTACATTTATTTCCATCACGGCAGGAAATAGAGGACTTCGCAATCACTTGTTCCATTCCAAACTAAGGGATGTTCTTAAGGGGCAGGCAGATATTGCAAATCTCAAGCGTCAAAAGCGCTCTCCACTGCTGACAAAAATTACTGATTACATTTATTTCCTTCACGGCAGCAAATAGAGGTCTTCGCGATCGCTTGTTCCTTTCCAAACTAAGGGATGTTCTAACAGGGCAGGCAGACATTGCAAATCTCAAGCGTCAAAAGCGCTCTCCACTGCTGACGAAAACTACTGATTTCATTTATTTCCTTCACGGCAGCAAATAGAGCACTTCGCGATCACTTGTTTCATTCCAAACTAAGGGATATTCTAACGGGGCAGGCAGATATTGCAAATCTCAAGCGTCAAAAGCGCTCTCCACTGCAGACAAAAATTACTGATTACATTTATTTCCATCACGGCAGGAAATAGAGGACTTCGCAATCACTTGTTCCATTCCAAACTAAGGAATGTTCTTAAGGGGCAGGCAGATATTCCAAATCTCAAGCGTCAAAAGCGCTCTCCACTGCTGACAAAAATTACTGATTACATTTATTTCCTTCACGGCAGGAAATAGAGGACTTCGCAATCACTTGTTCCATTCCAAACTAAGGGGTGTTCTAACGGGGCAGGCAGATATTGCAAATCTCAATCGTCAAAAGCGCTCTCCACTGCTGACAAAAATTACTGATTACATTTATTTCCTTCGCGGCAGGAAATAGAAGACTTCGCAATCACTTGTTCCATTCCAAACTAAGGAATGTTCTAACGGGGCAGGCAGATATTGCAAATCTCAAGCGTAAAAAGCGCTCTCCACTGCTGACAAAAATTACTGATTACATTTATTTCCTTCACGACAGGAAAGAGAAGACTTCGCAATCACTTGTTCCATTCCAAACTGAGGGATGTTCTAACGGGGCAGGCAGATATTGCAAATCTCAAGCGTCAAAAGCGCTCTCCACTGCTGACAAAAATTACTGATTACATTTATTTCCTTCACGGCAGGAAATAGAGGACTTCGCAATCACTTGTTCCATTCCAAACTAAGGGGTGTTCTAACGGGGCAGGCAGATATTGCAAATCTCAAGCGTCAAAAGCGCTCTCCACTGCTGACAAAAATTACTGATTACATTTATTTCCTTCACGGCAGGAAATAGAAGACTTCGCAATCACTTGTTCCATTCCAAACTAAGGAATGTTCTAACGGGGCAGGCAGATATTGCAAATCTCAAGCGTCAAAAGCGCTCTCCACTGCTGACAAAAATTACTGATTACATTTATTTCCTTCACGGCAGGAAATAGAAGACTTCGCAATCACTTGTTCCATTCCAAACTAAGGAATGTTCTAACGGGGCAGGCAGATATTGCAAATCTCAATCGTCAAAAGCGCTCTCCACTGCTGACAAAAATTACTGATTACATTTATTTCCTTCACGGCAGGAAATAGAAGACTTCGCAACCACTTGTTCCATTCCAAACTAAGGAATGTTCTAACGGGGCAGGCAGATATTGCAAATTTCAAGCGTCAAAAGCGCTCTCCACTGCTGACAAAAATTACTGATTACATTTATTTCCTTCACGGCAGGAAATAGAGGACTTCGCGATCACTTGTTCCATTCCAAACTAAGGGGTGTTCTAACAGGGCAGGCAGATATTGCAAATCTCAAGCATCGAAAGCGCTCTCCACTGCTGACAAAAACTACTGATTACATTTATGTCCTTCACGGCAGGAAAGAGAAGACTTCGCAATCACTTGTTCCATTCCAAACTGAGGGATGTTCTAACGGGGCAGGCAGATATTGCAAATCTCAAGCGTCAAAAGCGCTCTCCACTGCTGACAAAAATTACTGATTACATTTATTTCCTTCACGGCAGGAAAGAGAAGACTTCGCAATCACTTGTTCCATTCAAAACTGAGGGATGTTCTAACGGGGCAGGCAGATATTGCAAATCTCAAGCGTCAAAAGCGCTCTCCACTGCTGACAAAAATTACTGATTACATTTATTTCCTTCACGGCAGGAAAGAGAAGACTTCGCAATCACTTGTTCCATTCCAAACTAACGGATGTTCTAACGGGGCAGGCAGATATTGCAAATCTCAAGCGTCAAAAGCGCTCTCCACTGCTGACAAAAATTACTGATTACATTTATTTCCTTCACGGCAGGAAATAGAGGACTTCGCAATCACTTGTTCCATTCCAAACTAAGGGGTGTTCTAACGGGGCAGGCAGATATTGCAAATCTCAAGCGTCAAAAGCGCTCTCCCCTGCTGACAAAAATTACTGATTACATTTATTTCCATCACGGCAGGAAATAGAGGACTTCGCAATCACTTTTTTCATTCCAAACTAAGGGATGTTCTAACGGGGCAGGCAGATATTGCAAATCTCAATCGTGAGAAGCGCTCTCCACTGCTGACAAAAATTACTGATTACATTTATTTCCTTCACGGCAGGAAATAGAGGACTTCGCAATCACTTGTTCAATTCCAAACTAAGGGATGTTCTAACGGGGCAGGCAGATATTGCAAATCTCAAGCGTCAAAAGCGCTCTCCACTGCTGACAAAAATTACTGATTACATTTATTTCCTTAACGGCAGGAAATAGAGGACTTCGCAATCGCTTGTTCCATTCCAATCTAAGGGATGTTCTAACGGGGCAGGCAGATATTGCAAATCTCAAGCGTCAAAAGCGCTCTCCACTGCTGAAAAAAAATACTGATTACATTTATTTCCTTCACGGCAGCAAAAAGAGGACTTCGCTATCACTTGTTCCATTCCAAACTAAGGGATGTTCTAAAGGACAGGCAGATATTGCAAATCTCAAGCGTCAAAAGCGCTCTCCACTGCTGACAAAAATTACTGATTACATTTATTTCCTTCACGGCAGGAAAGAGAAGACTTCACAATCACTTGTTACATTCCAAACTGAGGGATGTTCTAACGGGGCAGGCAGATATTGCAAATCTCAAGCGTCAAAAGCGCTCTCCACTGCTGACAAAAATTACTGATTACATTTATTTCCTTAACGGCAGGAAATAGAGGACTTCGCAATCGCTTGTTCCATTCCAAACTAAGGTATGCTCTAACGAGGCAGGCAGATATTGCAAATCTCATGCGTCAAAAGCGCTCTCCACTGCTGACAAAAATTACTGATTACATTTATTTCTTTCACGACAGCAAATAGAGAACTTCGCTATCACTTGTTCCATTCCAAACTAAGGGATGCTCTAACGGGGCAGGCAGCTATTGCAAATCTCAAGCGTCAAAAGCGCTCTCCACTGCTGACAAAAATTACTGATTACATTCATTTCTTTCACGGCAGAAAATAGAGGACTTCGCGATAACTTGTTCCATTCCAAACTAAGTGATGCTCTACGGGGCAGGCAGCTATTGCAAATCTCAAGCGTCAAAAGCGCTCTCCACAGATGACAAACATTACTGATTACATTTATTTCCTTCACGGCAGCAAAAAGAGAACTTCGCGATAACTTGTTCCATTCCAAACTAAGGGATGTTCTAAAGGACGGGCAGATATTGCAAACCTCAAGCGCCAAAAGCGCTCTCCACTGCTGACAAAAGTTACTGATTACATTTATTTTCTTCACGACAGCAAATACAGGACTTCGCGATAACTTGTTCCATTCCAAACTAAGGTATGCTCTAACGGGGCAGGCAGATATTGCAAATCTCAAGCGTCAAAAGCGCTCTCCACTGCTGACAAAAATTAATAATAATAATAATTGGTTTTTTGGGGAAAGGAAATGGCGCAGTATCTGTCTCATATATCGTTGGACACCTGAACCGCGCCGTAAGGGAAGGGTAAAGGAGGGAATGAAAGAAGAAAGGAAGAGAGAAGTGCCGTAGTGGAGAGCTCCGGAATAATTTCTGATTACATTTATTTCCTTCACGGCAGCAAATAGAGGACTTCGCGATCACTTGTTCAATTCCAATCTAAGGGATGTCATTACGGGGCAGGCAGATATTGCAATCAAGCGTCAAAAGCGCTCTCCACTGCTGTCAAAAATTACTGATTACATTTATTTCCTTCACGGCAGGAAATGGAGGACTTCGCAATCACTTGTTCCTTTCCAAACTAAGGGATGTTCTAACAGGGCAGGCAGATATTGCAAATCTCAAGCGTCAAAAGCGCTCTCCACAGCTGACAAAAATTACTGATTACATTTATTTCCTTCACGGCAGGAAATAGAGGACTTCGCAATCACTTGTTCCACTCCAAACTAAGGGATGTTCTAACGGGGCAGGAATATATTGCAAATCTCAAGCGTCAAAAGCGCTCTCCACTGCAGACAAAAATTACTGATTACATCTATATCCATCACGGCAGAAAATAGAGGACTTCGCAATCACTTGTTCCATTCCAAACTAAGGGATGTTCTTAAGGGGCAGGCAGATATTGCAAATCTCAAGCGTCAAAAGCGCTCTCCACTGCTGTCAAAAATTACTGATTACATTTATTTCCTTCACGGCAGGAAATAGAAGACTTCGCAATCACTTGTTCCATTCCAAACTAAGGGATGTTCTAACGGGGCAGGCAGATATTGCAAATGTCAAGCGTCAAAAGCGCTCTCCACTGCTGACAAAAATTACTGATTACATTTATTTCCTTCACGGCAGGAAATAGAGGACTTCGCGATCACTTGTTCCATTCCAAACTGAGGGGTGTTCTAACGGGGCAGGCAGATATTGCAAATCTCAAGCGTCAAAAGCGCTCTCCACTGCTGACAAAAATTACTGATTACATTTATTTCCTTCACGGCAAGAAATAGAGGACTTCGCGATCACTTGTTCCATTCCAAACTAAGGGGTGTTCTAACGGGGCAGGCAGATAATGCAAATCTCAAGCATCGAAAGCGCTCTCCACTGCTGACAAAAACTACTGATAACATTTGTTTCCTTCACGGCAGGAAATAGAGGACTTCGCAATCACTTGTTCCATTCCAAACTAAGGGGTGTTCTAACGGGGCAGGCAGATATTGCAAATCTCAAGCATCGAAAGCGCTCTCCACTGCTGACAAAAACTACTGATAACATTTATTTCCTTCATGGCAGGAAATAGAGGACTTCGCGATCACTTGTTCCATTCCAAAGTAAGGGGTGTTCTAACGGGGCAGGCAGATATTGCAAATCTCAAGCATCGAAAGCGCTCTCCACTGCTGACAAAAACTACTGATAACATTTATTTCCTTCACGGCAGGAAATAGAGTACTTCGCCATCACTTGTTCCATTCCTAACTAAGGGATGTTCCAACGGGGCAGGCAGATATTGCAAATCTCAAGCGTCAAAAGCGCTCTCCACTGCTGACAAAAACTACTGATTACATTTATTTCCTTCACGGCAGGAAATAGAGGACTTCGCGATCACTTGTTCCATTCCAAACTGAGGAGTGTTCTAACGGGGCAGGCAGATATTGCAAATCTCAAGCGTCGAAAGCGCTCTCCACTGCTGACAAAAACTACTGATTACATTTATTTCCTTCACGGCAGGAAATAGAGGACTTCGCGATCACTTGTTCCATTCCAAACTAAGGGGTGTTCTAACGGGGCAGGCAGATATTGCAAATCTCAAGCATCGAAAGCGCTCTCCACTGCTGACAAAAACTACTGATAACATTTATTTCCTTCACGGCAGGAAATAGAGGACTTCGCGATCACTTGTTCCATTCCAAACTGAGGGGTGTTCTAACGGGGCAGGCAGATATTGCAAATCTCAAGCGTCGAAAGCGCTCTCCACTGCTCACAAAAATTACTGATTACATTTATTTCCTTCACGGCAGGAAATAGAGGACTTCGCGATCACTTGTTCCATTCCAAACTAAGGGGTGTTCTAACGGGGCAGGCAGATATTGCAAATCTCAAGCATCGAAAGCGCTCTCCACTGCTGACAAAAACTACTGATAACATTTATTTCCTTCACGGCAGGAAATAGAGGACTTCGCAATCACTTGTTCCATTCCAAACTAAGGGGTGTTCTAACGGGGCAGGCAGATATTGCAAATCTCAAGCGTCAAAAGCGCTCTCCACTGCTGACAAAAACTACTGATAACATTTATTTCCTTCACGGCAGGAAATAGAGGACTTCGCGATCACTTGTTCCATTCCAAACTAAGGGGTGTTCTAACGGGGCAGGCAGATATTGCAAATCTCAAGCATCGAAAGCGCTTTCCACTACTGACAAAAACTACTGATAACATTTATTTCCTTCACGGCAGGAAATAGAGGACTTCGCGATCACTTTTTCCATTCCAAACTAAGGGGTGTTCTAACGGGGCAGGCAGATATTGCAAATCTCAAGCGTCAAAAGCGCTCTCCACTGCTGACAAAAATTACTGATTACATTTATTTCCTTCACGGCAGGAAATAGAGGACTTCGCGATCACTTGTTCTATTCCAAACTAAGGGGTGTTCTAACGGGGCAGGCAGATATTGCAAATCTCAAGCATCGAAAGCGCTCTCCAGTGCTGACAAAAACTACTGATAACATTTATTTCCTTCACGACATGAAATAGAGGACTTCGCAATCACTTGTTCCATTCCTAACTAAGGGATGTTCTAACGGGGCAGGCAGATATTGCAAATCTCAAGCGTCAAAAGCGCTCTCCAGTGCTGACAAAAATTACTGATTACATTTATTTCCTTCACGGCAGTAAACAGAGGACTTCGCGATCACTTGTTCCATTCCCAACTAAGGGATGTTCTAACGGGGCAGGCAGATATTGCAAATCTCAAGCGTCAAAAGCGCTCTCCACTGCTGACAAAAATTACTGATTACATTTATTTCCTTCACGGCAGGAAATAGAAGACTTCGCATTCACTTGTTCCATTCCAAACAAAGGGATGTTCTAACGGGGCAGGCAGATATTGCAAATCTCAAGCGTCAAAAGCGCTCTCCACTGCTGACAAAAATTACTGATTACATTTATTTCCTTCACGGCAGGAAATAGAGGACTTCGCGATCACTTGTTCCATTCCAAACTAAGGGGTGTTCTAACGGGGCAGGCAGATATTGCAAATCTCAAGCATCGAAAGCGCTCTCCACTGCTGACAAAAACTACTGATAACATTTATTTCCTTCACGGCAGGAAATAGAGGACTTCGCAATCACTTGTTCCATTCCTAACTAAGGGATGTTCTAACGGGGCAGGCAGATATTGCAAATCTCAAGCGTCAAAAGCGCTCTCCACTGCTGACAAAAATTACTGATTACATTTATTTCCTTCACGGCAGGAAAGAGAAGACTTCGCAATCACTTGTTCCATTCCAAACTAAGGGATGTTCTAACGGGGCAGGCAGATATTGCAAATCTCAAGCGTCAAAAGCGCTCTCCACTGCTGACAAAAATTACTGATTACATTTATTTCCTTCACGGCAGTAAACAGAGGACTTCGCGATCACTTGTTCCATTCCAAACTAAGGGATGTTCTAACGGGGCAGGAATATATTGCAAATCTCAAGCGTCAAAAGCGCTCTCCACTGCAGACAAAAATTACTGATTACATCTATATCCATCACGGCAGAAAATAGAGGACTTCGCAATCACTTGTTCCATTCCAAACTAAGGGATGTTCTTAAGGGGCAGGCAGATATTGCAAATCTCAAGCGTCAAAAGCGCTCTCCACTGCTGTCAAAAATTACTGATTACATTTATTTCCTTCACGGCAGGAAATAGAAGACTTCGCAATCACTTGTTCCATTCCAAACTAAGGGATGTTCTAACGGGGCAGGCAGATATTGCAAATGTCAAGCGTCAAAAGCGCTCTCCACTGCTGACAAAAATTACTGATTACATTTATTTCCTTCACGGCAGGAAATAGAGGACTTCGCGATCACTTGTTCCATTCCAAACTGAGGGGTGTTCTAACGGGGCAGGCAGATATTGCAAATCTCAAGCGTCAAAAGCGCTCTCCACTGCTGACAAAAATTACTGATTACATTTATTTCCTTCACGGCAAGAAATAGAGGACTTCGCGATCACTTGTTCCATTCCAAACTAAGGGGTGTTCTAACGGGGCAGGCAGATAATGCAAATCTCAAGCATCGAAAGCGCTCTCCACTGCTGACAAAAACTACTGAAAACATTTGTTTCCTTCACGGCAGGAAATAGAGGACTTCGCAATCACTTGTTCCATTCCAAACTAAGGGGTGTTCTAACGGGGCAGGCAGATATTGCAAATCTCAAGCATCGAAAGCGCTCTCCACTGCTGACAAAAACTACTGATAACATTTATTTCCTTCATGGCAGGAAATAGAGGACTTCGCGATCACTTGTTCCATTCCAAACTAAGGGGTGTTCTAACGGGGCAGGCAGATATTGCAAATCTCAAGCATCGAAAGCGCTCTCCACTGCTGACAAAAACTACTGATAACATTTATTTCCTTCACGGCAGGAAATAGAGTACTTCGCCATCACTTGTTCCATTCCTAACTAAGGGATGTTCCAACGGGGCAGGCAGATATTGCAAATCTCAAGCGTCAAAAGCGCTCTCCACTGCTGACAAAAACTACTGATTACATTTATTTCCTTCACGGCAGGAAATAGAGGACTTCGCGATCACTTGTTCCATTCCAAACTGAGGAGTGTTCTAACGGGGCAGGCAGATATTGCAAATCTCAAGCGTCGAAAGCGCTCTCCACTGCTGACAAAAACTACTGATTACATTTATTTCCTTCACGGCAGGAAATAGAGGACTTCGCGATCACTTGTTCCATTCCAAACTAAGGGGTGTTCTAACGGGGCAGGCAGATATTGCAAATCTCAAGCATCGAAAGCGCTCTCCACTGCTGACAAAAACTACTGATAACATTTATTTCCTTCACGGCAGTAAACAGAGGACTTCGCGATCACTTGTTCCATTCCCAACTAAGGGATGTTCTAACGGGGCAGGCAGATATTGCAAATCTCAAGCGTCAAAAGCGCTCTCCACTGCTGACAAAAATTACTGATTACATTTATTTCCTTCACGGCAGGAAATAGAAGACTTCGCATTCACTTGTTCCATTCCAAACAAAGGGATGTTCTAACGGGGCAGGCAGATATTGCAAATCTCAAGCGTCAAAAGCGCTCTCCACTGCTGACAAAAATTACTGATTACATTTATTTCCTTCACGGCAGGAAATAGAGGACTTCGCGATCACTTGTTCCATTCCAAACTAAGGGGTGTTCTAACGGGGCAGGCAGATATTGCAAATCTCAAGCATCGAAAGCGCTCTCCACTGCTGACAAAAACTACTGATAACATTTATTTCCTTCACGGCAGGAAATAGAGGACTTCGCAATCACTTGTTCCATTCCTAACTAAGGGATGTTCTAACGGGGCAGGCAGATATTGCAAATCTCAAGCGTCAAAAGCGCTCTCCACTGCTGACAAAAATTACTGATTACATTTATTTCCTTCACGGCAGGAAAGAGAAGACTTCGCAATCACTTGTTCCATTCCAAACTAAGGGATGTTCTAACGGGGCAGGCAGATATTGCAAATCTCAAGCGTCAAAAGCGCTCTCCACTGCTGACAAAAATTACTGATTACATTTATTTCCTTCACGGCAGTAAACAGAGGACTTCGCGATCACTTGTTCCATTCCAAACTAAGGGATGTTCTAACGGGGCAGGCAGATATTGCAAATCTCAAGCGTCAAAAGCGCTCTCCACTGCTGACAAAAATTACTGATTACATTTATTTCCTTCACGGCAGGAAATAGAAGACTTCGCAATCACTTGTTCCATTCCAAACAAAGGGATGTTCTAACGGGGCAGGCAGATATTGCAAATCTCAAGCGTCAAAAGCGCTCTCCACTGCTGACAAAAATTACTGATTACATTTATTTCCTTCACGGCAGGAAAGAGAAGACTTCGCAATCACTTGTTCCATTCCAAACTAAGGGATGTTCTAACGGGGCAGGCAGATATTGCAAATCTCAAGCGTCAAAAGCGCTCTCCACTGCTGACAAAAATTACTGATTACATTTATTTCCTTCACGGCAGGAAACAGAGTACTTCGCAATCACTTGTTCCATTCCAAACTAAGGGATGTTCTAACGGGGCAGGCAGATATTGCAAATCTCAAGCGTCAAAAGCGCTCTCCACTGCTGACAAAAATTACTAATTACATTTATTTCCTTCACGGCTGGAAATAGAGGACTTCGCGATCACTTGTTCCATTCCAAACTAAGGGGTGTTCTAACGGGGCAGGCAGATATTGCAAATCTCAAGCATCGAAAGCGCTCTCCACTGCTGACAAAAACTACTGATAACATTTATTTCCTTCACGGCAGGAAATAGAGGACTTCGCAATCACTTGTTCCATTCCTAACTAAGGGATGCTCTAACGGGGCAGGCAGATGTTGCAAATCCCAAGCGTCAAAAGCGCTCTCCACTGCTGACAAAAATTACTGATTACATTTATTTCCTTCACGGCAGGAAATAGAGGACTTCGCAATCACTTGTTCCATTCCTAACTAAGGGATGCTCTAACGGGGCAGGCAGATGTTGCAAATACCAAGCGTCAAAAGCGCTCTCCACTGCTGACAAAAATTACTGATTACATTTATTTCCTTCACGGCAGGAAAGAGAAGACTTCGCAATCACTTGTTCCATTCCAAACTAAGGGATGATCTAACGGGCCAGGCAGATATTGCAAATCTCAAGCGTCAAAAGCGCTCTCCACTGCTGACAAAAATTACTGATTACATTTATTTCCTTCACGGCAGGAAATAGAGTACTTCGCAATCACTTGTTCCATTCCAAACTAAGGGGTGTTCTAACGGGGCAGGCAGATATTGCAAATCTCAAGCGTCAAAAGCGCTCTCCACTGCTGACAAAAATTACTGATTACATTTATTTCCATCACGGCAGGAAATAGAGGACTTCGCAATCACTTGTTCCATTCCAAACTAAGGGATGTTCTAACGGGGCAGGCAGATATTGCAAATCTCAATCGTCAAAAGCGCTCTCCACTGCTGACAAAAATTACTGATTACATTTATTTCCATCACGGCAGGAAATAGAGGACTTCGCAATCACTTGTTCCATTCCAAACTAAGGGATGTTCTTAAGGGGCAGGCACATATTGCAAATCTCAAGCGTCAAAAGCGCTCTCCACTGCGGACAAAAATTACTGATTACATTTATTTCCTTCACGGCAGGAAATAGAGGACTTCGCGATCACTTGTTCCATTCCAAACTAAGGGGTGTTCTAACGGGGCAGGCAGATATTGCAAATCTCAAGCATCGAAAGCGCTCTCCACTGCTGACAAAAACTACTGATAACATTTATTTCCTTCACGGCAGGAAATAGAGGACTTCGCAATCACTTGTTCCATTCCTAACTAAGGGATGTTCTAACGGGGCAGGCAGATGTTGCAAATCCCAAGCGTCAAAAGCGCTCTCCACTGCTGACAAAAATTACTGATTACATTTATTTCCTTCACGGCAGGAAAGAGAAGACTTCGCAATCACTTGTTCCATTCCAAACTAAGGGATGATCTAACGGGGCAGGCAGATATTGCAAATCTCAAGCGTCAAAAGCGCTCTCCACTGCTGACAAAAATTACTGATTACATTTATTTCCTTCACGGCAGGAAATAGAGTACTTCGCAATCACTTGTTCCATTCCAAACTAAGGGGTGTTCTAACGGGGCAGGCAGATATTGCAAATCTCAAGCGTCAAAAGCGCTCTCCACTGCTGACAAAAATTACTGATTACATTTATTTCCTTCACGGCAGGAAATAGAGGACTTCGCAATCACTTGTTCCATTCCTAACTAAGGGATGTTCTAACGGGGCAGGCAGATATTGCAAATCTCAAGCGTCAAAAGCGCTCTCCACTGCTGACAAAAATTACTGATTACATTTATTTCCTTCACGGCAGGAAAGAGAAGACTTCGCAATCACTTGTTCCATTCCAAACTAAGGGATGTTCTAACGGGGCAGGCAGCTATTGCAAATCTCAAGCGTCAAAAGCGCTCTCCACTGCTGACAAAAATTACTGATTACATTTATTTCCTTCACGGCAGTAAACAGAGGACTTCGCGATCAATTGTTCCATTCCAAACTAAGGGATGTTCTAACGGGGCAGGCAGATATTGCAAATCTCAAGCGTCAAAAGCGCTCTCCACTGCTGACAAAAATTACTGATTACATTTATTTCCTTCACGGCAGGAAATAGAAGACTTCGCAATCACTTGTTCCATTCCAAACAAAAGGATGTTCTAACGGGGCAGGCAGATATTGCAAATCTCAAGCGTCAAAAGCGCTCTCCACTGCTGACAAAAATTACTGATTACATTTATTTCCTTCACGGCTGGAAATAGAGGACTTCGCGATCACTTGTTCCATTCCAAACTAAGGGGTGTTCTAACGGGGCAGGCAGATATTGCAAATCTCAAGCATCGAAAGCGCTCTCCACTGCTGACAAAAACTACTGATAACATTTATTTCCTTCACGGCAGGAAATAGAGGACTTCGCAATCACTTGTTCCATTCCTAACTAAGGGATGCTCTAACGGGGCAGGCAGATGTTGCAAATCCCAAGCGTCAAAAGCGCTCTCCACTGCTGACAAAAATTACTGATTACATTTATTTCCTTCACGGCAGGAAAGAGAAGACTTCGCAATCACTTGTTCCATTCCAAACTAAGGGATGATCTAACGGGGCAGGCAGATATTGCAAATCTCAAGCGTCAAAAGCGCTCTCCACTGCTGACAAAAATTACTGATTACATTTATTTCCTTCACGGCAGGAAATAGAGTACTTCGCAATCACTTGTTCCATTCCAAACTAAGGGGTGTTCTAACGGGGCAGGCAGATATTGCAAATCTCAAGCGTCAAAAGCGCTCTCCACTGCTGACAAAAATTACTGATTACATTTATTTCCATCACGGCAGGAAATAGAGGACTTCGCAATCACTTGTTCCATTCCAAACTAAGGGATGTTCTAACGGGGCAGGCAGATATTGCAAATCTCAATCGTCAAAAGCGCTCTCCACTGCTGACAAAAATTACTGATTACATTTATTTCCATCACGGCAGGAAATAGAGGACTTCGCAATCACTTGTTCCATTCCAAACTAAGGGATGTTCTTAAGGGGCAGGCACATATTGCAAATCTCAAGCGTCAAAAGCGCTCTCCACTGCGGACAAAAATTACTGATTACATTTATTTCCTTCACGGCAGGAAATAGAGGACTTCGCGATCACTTGTTCCATTCCAAACTAAGGGGTGTTCTAACGGGGCAGGCAGATATTGCAAATCTCAAGCATCGAAAGCGCTCTCCACTGCTGACAAAAACTACTGATAACATTTATTTCCTTCACGGCAGGAAATAGAGGACTTCGCAATCACTTGTTCCATTCCTAACTAAGGGATGTTCTAACGGGGCAGGCAGATGTTGCAAATCCCAAGCGTCAAAAGCGCTCTCCACTGCTGACAAAAATTACTGATTACATTTATTTCCTTCACGGCAGGAAAGAGAAGACTTCGCAATCACTTGTTCCATTCCAAACTAAGGGATGATCTAACGGGGCAGGCAGATATTGCAAATCTCAAGCGTCAAAAGCGCTCTCCACTGCTGACAAAAATTACTGATTACATTTATTTCCTTCACGGCAGGAAATAGAGTACTTCGCAATCACTTGTTCCATTCCAAACTAAGGGGTGTTCTAACGGGGCAGGCAGATATTGCAAATCTCAAGCGTCAAAAGCGCTCTCCACTGCTGACAAAAATTACTGATTACATTTATTTCCATCACGGCAGGAAATAGAGGACTTCGCAATCACTTGTTCCATTCCAAACTAAGGGATGTTCTAACGGGGCAGGCAGATATTGCAAATCTCAATCGTCAAAAGCGCTCTCCACTGCTGACAAAAATTACTGATTACATTTATTTCCTTCACGGCAGGAAATAGAGGACTTCGCAATCACTTGTTCAATTCCAAACTAAGGGATGTTCTAACGGGGCAGGCCGATATTGCAAATCTCAAGCGTCAAAAGCGCTCTCCACTGCTGACAAAAATTACTGATTACATTTATTTCCTTCACGGCAGGAAATAGAGTACTTCGCAATCACTTGTTCCATTCCAAACTAAGGGATGTTCTAACGGGGCAGGCAGATATTGCAAATCTCAAGCGTCAAAAGCGCTCTCCACTGCTGACAAAAATTACTGATTACATTTATTTCCATCACGGCAGGAAATAGAGGACTTCGCAATCACTTGTTCCATTCCAAACTAAGGGATGTTCTTAAGGGGCAGGCAGATATTGCAAATCTCAAGCGTCAAAAGCGCTCTCCACTGCGGACAAAAATTACTGATTACATTTATTTCCTTCACAGCAGCAAATAGAGGTCTTCGCGATCGCTTGTTCCTTTCCAAACTAAGGGATGTTCTAACGGGGCAGGCAGACATTGCAAATCTCAAGCGTCAAAAGCGCTCTCCACAGCTGACGAAAACTACTGATTTCATTTATTTCCTTCACGGCAGCAAATAGAGGACTTCGCGATCACTTGTTTCATTCCAAACTAAGGGATATTCTAACAGGGCAGGCAGATATTGCAAATCTCAAGCGTCAAAAGCGCTCTCCACTGCTGACAAAAATTACTGATTACATTTATTTCCTTCACGGCAGGAAATAGAGGACTTCGCAATCACTTGTTCCATTCTAAACTAAGGGATGTTCTAACGGGGCAGGCAGATATTGCAAATCTCAAGCGTCAAAAGCGCTCTCCACTGCTGACAAAAATTACTGATTACATTTATTTCCTTAACGGCAGGAAATAGAGGACTTCGCAATCACTTGTTCCATTCCAATCTAAGGGATGTCCTAACGGGGCAGGCAGATATTGCAAATCTCAAGCGTCAAAAGCGCTCTCCACTGCTAACAAAAATTACTGATTACATTTATTTCCTTCACGGCAGGAAATAGAGGACTCTGCAATCACTTGTTCCATTCCAAACTAAGGGATGTTCTAACGGGGCAGGCAGATATTGCAAATCTCAAGCGTCAAAAGCGCTCTCCACTGCTGACAAAAATTACTGATTACATTTATTTCCATCACGGCAGGAAATAGAGGACTTCGCGATCACTTGTTCCATTCCAAACTAAGGGATGTTCTAACGTGGCAGGCAGATATTGCAAATCTCAAGCGTCAAAAGCGCTCTCCACTGCTGACAAAAATTACTGATTACATTTATTTCCTTCACGGCAGCAAATATAGGACTTCGCAATCACTTGTTCCATTCCAAACTAAGGGATGTTCTAACGGGGCAGGCAGATATTGCAAATCTCAAGCGTCAAAAGCGCTCTCCACTGCTGACAAAAATTACTGATTACATTTATTTCCTTCACGGCAGGAAATAGAGGACTTCGCAATCACTTGTTCCATTCCAAACTAAGGGGTGTTCTAACGGGGCAGGCAGATATTGCAAATCTCAAGCGTCAAAAGCGCTCTCCACTGCTGACAAAAATTACTGATTACATTTATTTCCTTCACGGCAGGAAATAGAGTACTTCGCAATCACTTGTTCCATTCCAAACTAAGGGGTGTTCTAACGGGGCAGGCAGATATTGCAAATCTCAAGCGTCAAAAGCGCTCTCCACTGCTGACAAAAATTACTGATTACATTTATTTCCTTCACGGCAGGAAATAGAGGACTTCGCAATCACTTGTTCCATTCCTAACTAAGGGATGTTCTAACGGGGCAGGCAGATATTGCAAATCTCAAGCGTCAAAAGCGCTCTCCACTGCTGACAAAAATTACTGATTACATTTATTTCCTTCACGGCAGGAAAGAGAAGACTTCGCAATCACTTGTTCCATTCCAAACTAAGGGATGTTCTAACGGGGCAGGCAGATATTGCAAATCTCAAGCGTCAAAAGCGCTCTCCACTGCTGACAAAAATTACTGATTACATTTATTTCCTTCACGGCAGTAAACAGAGGACTTCGCGATCACTTGTTCCATTCCAAACTAAGGGATGTTCTAACGGGGCAGGCAGATATTGCAAATCTCAAGCGTCAAAAGCGCTCTCCACTGCTGACAAAAATTACTGATTACATTTATTTCCTTCACGGCAGGAAATAGAAGACTTCGCAATCACTTGTTCCATTCCAAACAAAGGGATGTTCTAACGGGGCAGGCAGATATTGCAAATATCAAGCATCGAAAGCGCTCTCCACTGCTGAGAAAAACTACTGATAACATTTATTTCCTTCACGGCAGGAAATAGAGGACTTCGCAATCACTTGTTCCATTCCTAACTAAGGGATGTTCTAACGGGGCAGGCAGATGTTGCAAATCCCAAGCGTCAAAAGCGCTCTCCACTGCTGACAAAAATTACTGATTACATTTATTTCCTTCACGGCAGGAAAGAGAAGACTTCGCAATCACTTGTTCCATTCCAAACTAAGGGATGATCTAACGGGGCAGGCAGATATTGCAAATCTCAAGCGTCAAAAGCGCTCTCCACTGCTGACAAAAATTACTGATTACATTTATTTCCTTCACGGCAGGAAATAGAGTACTTCGCAATCACTTGTTCCATTCCAAACTAAGGGGTGTTCTAACGGGGCAGGCAGATATTGCAAATCTCAAGCGTCAAAAGCGCTCTCCACTGCTGACAAAAATTACTGATTACATTTATTTCCATCACGGCAGGAAATAGAGGACTTCGCAATCACTTGTTCCATTCCAAACTAAGGGATGTTCTAACGGGGCAGGCAGATATTGCAAATCTCAATCGTCAAAAGCGCTCTCCACTGCTGACAAAAAATTACTGATTACATTTATTTCCTTCACGGCAGGAAATAGAGGACTTCGCAATCACTTGTTCAATTCCAAACTAAGGGATGTTCTAACGGGGCAGGCCGATATTGCAAATCTTAAGCGTCAAAAGCGCTCTCCACCGCTGACAAAAATTGCTGATTACATTTATTTCCTTAACGGCAGGAAATAGAGGACTTCGCAATCACTTGTTCCATTCCAATCTAAAGGGATGTTCTAACGGGGCAGGCAGATATTGCAAATCTCAAGCGTCAAAAGCGCTCTCCACTGCTGACAAAAATTACTGATTACATTTATTTCCTTCACGGCAGGAAATAGAGGACTTCGCAATCACTTGTTCCATTCCAAACTAAGGGATGTTCTAACGGGGCAGGCAGATATTGCAAATCTCAAGCGTCAAAAGCGCTCTCCACTGCTGACAAAAATTACTGATTACATTTATTTCCTTCACGGCAGGAAATAGAGGACTTCGCGATCACTTGTTCCATTCCAAACTAAGGGGTGTTCTAACGGGGCAGGCAGATATTGCAAATCTCAAGCATCGAAAGCGCTCTCCACTGCTGACAAAAATTACTGATTACATTTATTTCCTTCACGGCAGGAAATAGAGGACTTCGCAATCACTTGTTCCATTCTAAACTAAGGGATGTTCTAACGGGGCAGGCAGATATTGCAAATCTCAAGCGTCAAAAGCGCTCTCCACAGCTGACGAAAACTACTGATTTCATTTATTTCCTTCACGGCAGCAAATAGAGGACTTCGCGATCACTTGTTTCATTCCAAACTAAGGGATATTCTAACAGGGCAGGCAGATATTGCAAATCTCAAGCGTCAAAAGCGCTCTCCACTGCTGACAAAAATTACTGATTACATTTATTTCCTTCACGGCAGGAAATAGAGGACTTCGCAATCACTTGTTCCATTCTAAACTAAGGGATGTTCTAACGGGGCAGGCAGATATTGCAAATCTCAAGCGTCAAAAGCGCTCTCCACTGCTGACAAAAATTACTGATTACATTTCCTTAACGGCAGGAAATAGAGGACTTCGCAATCACTTGTTCCATTCCAATCTAAGGGATGTCCTAACGGGGCAGGCAGATATTGCAAATCTCAAGCGTCAAAAGCGCTCTCCACTGCTGACAAAAATTACTGATTACATTTATTTCCTTCACGGCAGGAAATAGAGGACTTTGCAATCACTTGTTCCATTCCAAACTAAGGGATGTTCTAACGGGGCAGGCAGATATTGCAAATCTCAAGCGTCAAAAGCGCTCTCCACTGCTGACAAAAATTACTGATTACATTTATTTCCATCACGGCAGGAAATAGAGGACTTCGCGATCACTTGTTCCATTCCAAACTAAGGGATGTTCTAACGTGGCAGGCAGATATTGCAAATCTCAAGCGTCAAAAGCGCTCTCCACTGCTGACAAAAATTACTGATTACATTTATTTCCTTCACGGCAGCAAATATAGGACTTCGCAATCACTTGTTCCATTCCAAACTAAGGGGTGTTCTAACGGGGCAGGCAGATATTGCAAATCTCAAGCGTCAAAAGCGCTCTCCACTGCTGACAAAAATTACTGATTACATTTATTTCCTTCACGGCAGGAAATAGAGTACTTCGCAATCACTTGTTCCATTCCAAACTAAGGGGTGTTCTAACGGGGCAGGCAGATATTGCAAATCTCAAGCGTCAAAAGCGCTCTCCACTGCTGACAAAAATTACTGATTACATTTATTTCCATCACGGCAGGAAATAGAGGACTTCGCAATCACTTGTTCCATTCCAAACTAAGGGATGTTCTAACGGGGCAGGCAGATATTGCAAATCTCAATCGTCAAAAGCGCTCTCCACTGCTGACAAAAATTACTGATTACATTTATTTCCTTCACGGCAGGAAATAGAGGACTTCGCAATCACTTGTTCAATTCCAAACTAAGGGATGTTCTAACGGGGCAGGCCGATATTGCAAATCTCAAGCGTCAAAAGCGCTCTCCACTGCTGACAAAAATTACTGATTACATTTATTTCCTTCACGGCAGGAAATAGAGTACTTCGCAATCACTTGTTCCATTCCAAACTAAGGGATGTTCTAACGGGGCAGGCAGATATTGCAAATCTCAAGCGTCAAAAGCGCTCTCCACTGCTGACAAAAATTACTGATTACATTTATTTCCATCACGGCAGGAAATAGAGGACTTCGCAATCACTTGTTCCATTCCAAACTAAGGGATGTTCTTAAGGGGCAGGCAGATATTGCAAATCTCAAGCGTCAAAAGCGCTCTCCACTGCGGACAAAAATTACTGATTACATTTATTTCCTTCACAGCAGCAAATAGAGGTCTTCGCGATCGCTTGTTCCTTTCCAAACTAAGGGATGTTCTAACGGGGCAGGCAGACATTGCAAATCTCAAGCGTCAAAAGCGCTCTCCACAGCTGACGAAAACTACTGATTTCATTTATTTCCTTCACGGCAGCAAATAGAGGACTTCGCGATCACTTGTTTCATTCCAAACTAAGGGATATTCTAACAGGGCAGGCAGATATTGCAAATCTCAAGCGTCAAAAGCGCTCTCCACTGCTGACAAAAATTACTGATTACATTTATTTCCTTCACGGCAGGAAATAGAGGACTTCGCAATCACTTGTTCCATTCTAAACTAAGGGATGTTCTAACGGGGCAGGCAGATATTGCAAATCTCAAGCGTCAAAAGCGCTCTCCACTGCTGACAAAAATTACTGATTACATTTATTTCCTTCACGGCAGGAAATAGAGTACTTCGCAATCACTTGTTCCATTCCAAACTAAGGGATGTTCTAACGGGGCAGGCAGATATTGCAAATCTCAAGCGTCAAAAGCGCTCTCCACTGCTGACAAAAATTACTGATTACATTTATTTCCATCACGGCAGGAAATAGAGGACTTCGCAATCACTTGTTCCATTCCAAACTAAGGGATGTTCTTAAGGGGCAGGCAGATATTGCAAATCTCAAGCGTCAAAAGCGCTCTCCACTGCGGACAAAAATTACTGATTACATTTATTTCCTTCACAGCAGCAAATAGAGGTCTTCGCGATCGCTTGTTCCTTTCCAAACTAAGGGATGTTCTAACGGGGCAGGCAGACATTGCAAATCTCAAGCGTCAAAAGCGCTCTCCACAGCTGACGAAAACTACTGATTTCATTTATTTCCTTAACGGCAGGAAATAGAGGACTTCGCAATCACTTGTTCCATTCCAATCTAAGGGATGTCCTAACGGGGCAGGCAGATATTGCAAATCTCAAGCGTCAAAAGCGCTCTCCACTGCTGACAAAAATTACTGATTACATTTATTTCCTTCACGGCAGGAAATAGAGGACTTTGCAATCACTTGTTCCATTCCAAACTAAGGGATGTTCTAACGGGGCAGGCAGATATTGCAAATCTCAAGCGTCAAAAGCGCTCTCCACTGCTGACAAAAATTACTGATTACATTTATTTCCATCACGGCAGGAAATAGAGGACTTCGCGATCACTTGTTCCATTCCAAACTAAGGGATGTTCTAACGTGGCAGGCAGATATTGCAAATCTCAAGCGTCAAAAGCGCTCTCCACTGCTGACAAAAATTACTGATTACATTTATTTCCTTCACGGCAGCAAATATAGGACTTCGCAATCACTTGTTCCATTCCTAACTAAGGGATGTTCTAACGGGGCAGGCAGATGTTGCAAATCTCAAGCGTCAAAAGCGCTCTCCACTGCTGACAAAAATTACTGATTACATTTATTTCCTTCACGGCAGGAAATAGAGGACTTCGCAATCACTTGTTCCATTCCAAACTAAGGGGTGTTCTAACGGGGCAGGCAGATATTGCAAATCTCAAGCGTCAAAAGCGCTCTCCACTGCTGACAAAAATTACTGATTACATTTATTTCCTTCACGGCAGGAAATAGAGTACTTCGCAATCACTTGTTCCATTCCAAACTAAGGGGTGTTCTAACGGGGCAGGCAGATATTGCAAATCTCAAGCGTCAAAAGCGCTCTCCACTGCTGACAAAAATTACTGATTACATTTATTTCCATCACGGCAGGAAATAGAGGACTTCGCAATCACTTGTTCCATTCCAAACTAAGGGATGTTCTAACGGGGCAGGCAGATATTGCAAATCTCAATCGTCAAAAGCGCTCTCCACTGCTGACAAAAATTACTGATTACATTTATTTCCTTCACGGCAGGAAATAGAGGACTTCGCAATCACTTGTTCAATTCCAAACTAAGGGATGTTCTAACGGGGCAGGCCGATATTGCAAATCTCAAGCGTCAAAAGCGCTCTCCACTGCTGACAAAAATTACTGATTACATTTATTTCCTTCACGGCAGGAAATAGAGTACTTCGCAATCACTTGTTCCATTCCAAACTAAGGGATGTTCTAACGGGGCAGGCAGATATTGCAAATCTCAAGCGTCAAAAGCGCTCTCCACTGCTGACAAAAATTACTGATTACATTTATTTCCATCACGGCAGGAAATAGAGGACTTCGCAATCACTTGTTCCATTCCAAACTAAGGGATGTTCTTAAGGGGCAGGCAGATATTGCAAATCTCAAGCGTCAAAAGCGCTCTCCACTGCGGACAAAAATTACTGATTACATTTATTTCCTTCACAGCAGCAAATAGAGGTCTTCGCGATCGCTTGTTCCTTTCCAAACTAAGGGATGTTCTAACGGGGCAGGCAGACATTGCAAATCTCAAGCGTCAAAAGCGCTCTCCACAGCTGACGAAAACTACTGATTTCATTTATTTCCTTCACGGCAGCAAATAGAGGACTTCGCGATCACTTGTTTCATTCCAAACTAAGGGATATTCTAACAGGGCAGGCAGATATTGCAAATCTCAAGCGTCAAAAGCGCTCTCCACTGCTGACAAAAATTACTGATTACATTTATTTCCTTCACGGCAGGAAATAGAGGACTTCGCAATCACTTGTTCCATTCTAAACTAAGGGATGTTCTAACGGGGCAGGCAGATATTGCAAATCTCAAGCGTCAAAAGCGCTCTCCACTGCTGACAAAAATTACTGATTACATTTATTTCCTTAACGGCAGGAAATAGAGGACTTCGCAATCACTTGTTCCATTCCAATCTAAGGGATGTCCTAACGGGGCAGGCAGATATTGCAAATCTCAAGCGTCAAAAGCGCTCTCCACTGCTAACAAAAATTACTGATTACATTTATTTCCTTCACGGCAGGAAATAGAGGACTCTGCAATCACTTGTTCCATTCCAAACTAAGGGATGTTCTAACGGGGCAGGCAGATATTGCAAATCTCAAGCGTCAAAAGCGCTCTCCACTGCTGACAAAAATTACTGATTACATTTATTTCCATCACGGCAGGAAATAGAGGACTTCGCGATCACTTGTTCCATTCCAAACTAAGGGATGTTCTAACGTGGCAGGCAGATATTGCAAATCTCAAGCGTCAAAAGCGCTCTCCACTGCTGACAAAAATTACTGATTACATTTATTTCCATCACGGCAGGAAATAGAGGACTTCGCAATCACTTGTTCCATTCCAAACTAAGGGATGTTCTTAAGGGGCAGGCAGATATTGCAAATCTCAAGCGTCAAAAGCGCTCTCCACTGCGGACAAAAATTACTGATTACATTTATTTCCTTCACAGCAGCAAATAGAGGTCTTCGCGATCGCTTGTTCCTTTCCAAACTAAGGGATGTTCTAACGGGGCAGGCAGACATTGCAAATCTCAAGCGTCAAAAGCGCTCTCCACAGCTGACGAAAACTACTGATTTCATTTATTTCCTTCACGGCAGCAAATAGAGGACTTCGCGATCACTTGTTTCATTCCAAACTAAGGGATATTCTAACAGGGCAGGCAGATATTGCAAATCTCAAGCGTCAAAAGCGCTCTCCACTGCTGACAAAAATTACTGATTACATTTATTTCCTTCACGGCAGGAAATAGAGGACTTCGCAATCACTTGTTCCATTCTAAACTAAGGGATGTTCTAACGGGGCAGGCAGATATTGCAAATCTCAAGCGTCAAAAGCGCTCTCCACTGCTGACAAAAATTACTGATTACATTTATTTCCTTCACGGCAGGAAATAGAGTACTTCGCAATCACTTGTTCCATTCCAAACTAAGGGATGTTCTAACGGGGCAGGCAGATATTGCAAATCTCAAGCGTCAAAAGCGCTCTCCACTGCTGACAAAAATTACTGATTACATTTATTTCCATCACGGCAGGAAATAGAGGACTTCGCAATCACTTGTTCCATTCCAAACTAAGGGATGTTCTTAAGGGGCAGGCAGATATTGCAAATCTCAAGCGTCAAAAGCGCTCTCCACTGCGGACAAAAATTACTGATTACATTTATTTCCTTCACAGCAGCAAATAGAGGTCTTCGCGATCGCTTGTTCCTTTCCAAACTAAGGGATGTTCTAACGGGGCAGGCAGACATTGCAAATCTCAAGCGTCAAAAGCGCTCTCCACAGCTGACGAAAACTACTGATTTCATTTATTTCCTTAACGGCAGGAAATAGAGGACTTCGCAATCACTTGTTCCATTCCAATCTAAGGGATGTCCTAACGGGGCAGGCAGATATTGCAAATCTCAAGCGTCAAAAGCGCTCTCCACTGCTGACAAAAATTACTGATTACATTTATTTCCTTCACGGCAGGAAATAGAGGACTTTGCAATCACTTGTTCCATTCCAAACTAAGGGATGTTCTAACGGGGCAGGCAGATATTGCAAATCTCAAGCGTCAAAAGCGCTCTCCACTGCTGACAAAAATTACTGATTACATTTATTTCCATCACGGCAGGAAATAGAGGACTTCGCGATCACTTGTTCCATTCCAAACTAAGGGATGTTCTAACGTGGCAGGCAGATATTGCAAATCTCAAGCGTCAAAAGCGCTCTCCACTGCTGACAAAAATTACTGATTACATTTATTTCCTTCACGGCAGCAAATATAGGACTTCGCAATCACTTGTTCCATTCCTAACTAAGGGATGTTCTAACGGGGCAGGCAGATGTTGCAAATCTCAAGCGTCAAAAGCGCTCTCCACTGCTGACAAAAATTACTGATTACATTTATTTCCTTCACGGCAGGAAATAGAGGACTTCGCAATCACTTGTTCCATTCCAAACTAAGGGGTGTTCTAACTGGGCAGGCAGATATTGCAAATCTCAAGCGTCAAAAGCGCTCTCCACTGCTGACAAAAATTACTGATTACATTTATTTCCTTCACGGCAGGAAATAGAGTACTTCGCAATCACTTGTTCCATTCCAAACTAAGGGGTGTTCTAACGGGGCAGGCAGATATTGCAAATCTCAAGCGTCAAAAGCGCTCTCCACTGCTGACAAAAATTACTGATTACATTTATTTCCATCACGGCAGGAAATAGAGGACTTCGCAATCACTTGTTCCATTCCAAACTAAGGGATGTTCTAACGGGGCAGGCAGATATTGCAAATCTCAATCGTCAAAAGCGCTCTCCACTGCTGACAAAAATTACTGATTACATTTATTTCCTTCACGGCAGGAAATAGAGGACTTCGCAATCACTTGTTCAATTCCAAACTAAGGGATGTTCTAACGGGGCAGGCCGATATTGCAAATCTCAAGCGTCAAAAGCGCTCTCCACTGCTGACAAAAATTACTGATTACATTTATTTCCTTCACGGCAGGAAATAGAGTACTTCGCAATCACTTGTTCCATTCCAAACTAAGGGATGTTCTAACGGGGCAGGCAGATATTGCAAATCTCAAGCGTCAAAAGCGCTCTCCACTGCTGACAAAAATTACTGATTACATTTATTTCCATCACGGCAGGAAATAGAGGACTTCGCAATCACTTGTTCCATTCCAAACTAAGGGATGTTCTTAAGGGGCAGGCAGATATTGCAAATCTCAAGCGTCAAAAGCGCTCTCCACTGCGGACAAAAATTACTGATTACATTTATTTCCTTCACAGCAGCAAATAGAGGTCTTCGCGATCGCTTGTTCCTTTCCAAACTAAGGGATGTTCTAACGGGGCAGGCAGACATTGCAAATCTCAAGCGTCAAAAGCGCTCTCCACAGCTGACGAAAACTACTGATTTCATTTATTTCCTTCACGGCAGCAAATAGAGGACTTCGCGATCACTTGTTTCATTCCAAACTAAGGGATATTCTAACAGGGCAGGCAGATATTGCAAATCTCAAGCGTCAAAAGCGCTCTCCACTGCTGACAAAAATTACTGATTACATTTATTTCCTTCACGGCAGGAAATAGAGGACTTCGCAATCACTTGTTCCATTCTAAACTAAGGGATGTTCTAACGGGGCAGGCAGATATTGCAAATCTCAAGCGTCAAAAGCGCTCTCCACTGCTGACAAAAATTACTGATTACATTTATTTCCTTAACGGCAGGAAATAGAGGACTTCGCAATCACTTGTTCCATTCCAATCTAAGGGATGTCCTAACGGGGCAGGCAGATATTGCAAATCTCAAGCGTCAAAAGCGCTCTCCACTGCTAACAAAAATTACTGATTACATTTATTTCCTTCACGGCAGGAAATAGAGGACTCTGCAATCACTTGTTCCATTCCAAACTAAGGGATGTTCTAACGGGGCAGGCAGATATTGCAAATCTCAAGCGTCAAAAGCGCTCTCCACTGCTGACAAAAATTACTGATTACATTTATTTCCATCACGGCAGGAAATAGAGGACTTCGCGATCACTTGTTCCATTCCAAACTAAGGGATGTTCTAACGTGGCAGGCAGATATTGCAAATCTCAAGCGTCAAAAGCGCTCTCCACTGCTGACAAAAATTACTGATTACATTTATTTCCTTCACGGCAGCAAATATAGGACTTCGCAATCACTTGTTCCATTCCAAACTAAGGGATGTTCTAACGGGGCAGGCAGATATTGCAAATCTCAAGCGTCAAAAGCGCTCTCCACTGCTGACAAAAATTACTGATTACATTTATTTCCTTCACGGCAGGAAATAGAGGACTTCGCAATCACTTGTTCCATTCCAAACTAAGGGGTGTTCTAACGGGGCAGGCAGATATTGCAAATCTCAAGCGTCAAAAGCGCTCTCCACTGCTGACAAAAATTACTGATTACATTTATTTCCTTCACGGCAGGAAATAGAGTACTTCGCAATCACTTGTTCCATTCCAAACTAAGGGGTGTTCTAACGGGGCAGGCAGATATTGCAAATCTCAAGCGTCAAAAGCGCTCTCCACTGCTGACAAAAATTACTGATTACATTTATTTCCTTCACGGCAGGAAATAGAGGACTTCGCAATCACTTGTTCCATTCCTAACTAAGGGATGTTCTAACGGGGCAGGCAGATATTGCAAATCTCAAGCGTCAAAAGCGCTCTCCACTGCTGACAAAAATTACTGATTACATTTATTTCCTTCACGGCAGGAAAGAGAAGACTTCGCAATCACTTGTTCCATTCCAAACTAAGGGATGTTCTAACGGGGCAGGCAGATATTGCAAATCTCAAGCGTCAAAAGCGCTCTCCACTGCTGACAAAAATTACTGATTACATTTATTTCCTTCACGGCAGTAAACAGAGGACTTCGCGATCACTTGTTCCATTCCAAACTAAGGGATGTTCTAACGGGGCAGGCAGATATTGCAAATCTCAAGCGTCAAAAGCGCTCTCCACTGCTGACAAAAATTACTGATTACATTTATTTCCTTCACGGCAGGAAATAGAAGACTTCGCAATCACTTGTTCCATTCCAAACAAAGGGATGTTCTAACGGGGCAGGCAGATATTGCAAATATCAAGCATCGAAAGCGCTCTCCACTGCTGAGAAAAACTACTGATAACATTTATTTCCTTCACGGCAGGAAATAGAGGACTTCGCAATCACTTGTTCCATTCCTAACTAAGGGATGTTCTAACGGGGCAGGCAGATGTTGCAAATCCCAAGCGTCAAAAGCGCTCTCCACTGCTGACAAAAATTACTGATTACATTTATTTCCTTCACGGCAGGAAAGAGAAGACTTCGCAATCACTTGTTCCATTCCAAACTAAGGGATGATCTAACGGGGCAGGCAGATATTGCAAATCTCAAGCGTCAAAAGCGCTCTCCACTGCTGACAAAAATTACTGATTACATTTATTTCCTTCACGGCAGTAAACAGAGGACTTCGCGATCACTTGTTCCATTCCAAACTAAGGGATGTTCTAACGGGGCAGGCAGATATTGCAAATCTCAAGCGTCAAAAGCGCTCTCCACTGCTGACAAAAATTACTGATTACATTTATTTCCTTCACGGCAGGAAATAGAAGACTTCGCAATCACTTGTTCCATTCCAAACAAAGGGATGTTCTAACGGGGCAGGCTGATATTGCAAATATCAAGCATCGAAAGCGCTCTCCACTGCTGAGAAAAACTACTGATAACATTTATTTCCTTCACGGCAGGAAATAGAGGACTTCGCAATCACTTGTTCCATTCCTAACTAAGGGATGTTCTAACGGGGCAGGCAGATGTTGCAAATCCCAAGCGTCAAAAGCGCTCTCCACTGCTGACAAAAATTACTGATTACATTTATTTCCTTCACGGCAGGAAAGAGAAGACTTCGCAATCACTTGTTCCATTCCAAACTAAGGGATGATCTAACGGGGCAGGCAGATATTGCAAATCTCAAGCGTCAAAAGCGCTCTCCACTGCTGACAAAAATTACTGATTACATTTATTTCCTTCACGGCAGGAAATAGAGTACTTCGCAATCACTTGTTCCATTCCAAACTAAGGGGTGTTCTAACGGGGCAGGCAGATATTGCAAATCTCAAGCGTCAAAAGCGCTCTCCACTGCTGACAAAAATTACTGATTACATTTATTTCCATCACGGCAGGAAATAGAGGACTTCGCAATCACTTGTTCCATTCCAAACTAAGGGATGTTCTAACGGGGCAGGCAGATATTGCAAATCTCAATCGTCAAAAGCGCTCTCCACTGCTGACAAAAAATTACTGATTACATTTATTTCCTTCACGGCAGGAAATAGAGGACTTCGCAATCACTTGTTCCATTCTAAACTAAGGGATGTTCTAACGGGGCAGGCCGATATTGCAAATCTCAAGCGTCAAAAGCGCTCTCCACAGCTGACGAAAACTACTGATTTCATTTATTTCCTTCACGGCAGCAAATAGAGGACTTCGCGATCACTTGTTTCATTCCAAACTAAGGGATATTCTAACGGGGCAGGCAGATATTGCAAATCTCAAGCGTCAAAAGCGCTCTCCACTGCTGAAAAAAAATAACTGATTACATTTATTTCCTTCACGGCAGGAAATAGAGGACTTCGCAATCACTTGTTCCATTCTAAACTAAGGGATGTTCTAACGGGGCAGGCAGATATTGCAAATCTCAAGCGTCAAAAGCGCTCTCCACTGCTGACAAAAATTACTGATTACATTTATTTCCTTCACGGCAGGAAATAGAGGACTTCGCGATCACTTGTTCCATTCCAATCTAAGGGATGTCCTAACGGGGCAGGCAGATATTGCAAATCTCAAGCGTCAAAAGCGCTCTCCACTGCTGACAAAAATTACTGATTACATTTATTTCCTTCACGGCAGGAAATAGAGGACTTTGCAATCACTTGTTCCATTCCAAACTAAGGGATGTTCTAACGGGGCAGGCAGATATTGCAAATCTCAAGCGTCAAAAGCGCTCTCCACTGCTGACAAAAATTACTGATTACATTTATTTCCATCACGGCAGGAAATAGAGGACTTCGCGATCACTTGTTCCATTCCAAACTAAGGGATGTTCTAACGTGGCAGGCAGATATTGCAAATCTCAAGCGTCAAAAGCGCTCTCCACTGCTGACAAAAATTACTGATTACATTTATTTCCTTCACGGCAGCAAATATAGGACTTCGCAATCACTTGTTGCATTCCAAACTAAGGGGTGTTCTAACGGGGCAGGCAGATATTGCAAATCTCAAGCGTCAAAAGCGCTCTCCACTGCTGACAAAAATTACTGATTACATTTATTTCCTTCACGGCAGGAAATAGAGTACTTCGCAATCACTTGTTCCATTCCAAACTAAGGGGTGTTCTAACGGGGCAGGCAGATATTGCAAATCTCAAGCGTCAAAAGCGCTCTCCACTGCTGACAAAAATTACTGATTACATTTATTTCCATCACGGCAGGAAATAGAGGACTTCGCAATCACTTGTTCCATTCCAAACTAAGGGATGTTCTAACGGGGCAGGCAGATATTGCAAATCTCAATCGTCAAAAGCGCTCTCCACTGCTGACAAAAATTACTGATTACATTTATTTCCTTCACGGCAGGAAATAGAGGACCTCGCAATCACTTGTTCAATTCCAAACTAAGGGATGTTCTAACGGGGCAGGCCGATATTGCAAATCTCAAGCGTCAAAAGCGCTCTCCACTGCTGACAAAAATTACTGATTACATTTATTTCCTTCACGGCAGGAAATAGAGCACTTCGCAATCACTTGTTCCATTCCAAACTAAGGGATGTTCTAACGGGGCAGGCAGATATTGCAAATCTCAAGCGTCAAAAGCGCTCTCCACTGCTGACAAAAATTACTGATTACATTTATTTCCATCACGGCAGGAAATAGAGGACTTCGCAATCACTTGTTCCATTCCAAACTAAGGGATGTTCTTAAGGGGCAGGCAGATATTGCAAATCTCAAGCGTCAAAAGCGCTCTCCACTGCGGACAAAAATTACTGATTACATTTATTTCCTTCACAGCAGCAAATAGAGGTCTTCGCGATCGCTTGTTCCTTTCCAAACTAAGGGATGTTCTAACGGGGCAGGCAGACATTGCAAATCTCAAGCGTCAAAAGCGCTCTCCACAGCTGACGAAAACTACTGATTTCATTTATTTCCTTCACGGCAGCAAATAGAGGACTTCGCGATCACTTGTTTCATTCCAAACTAAGGGATATTCTAACAGGGCAGGCAGATATTGCAAATCTCAAGCGTCAAAAGCGCTCTCCACTGCTGACAAAAATTACTGATTACATTTATTTCCTTCACGGCAGGAAATAGAGGACTTCGCAATCACTTGTTCCATTCTAAACTAAGGGATGTTCTAACGGGGCAGGCAGATATTGCAAATCTCAAGCGTCAAAAGCGCTCTCCACTGCTGACAAAAATTACTGATTACATTTATTTCCTTCACGGCAGGAAATAGAGTACTTCGCAATCACTTGTTCCATTCCAAACTAAGGGATGTTCTAACGGGGCAGGCAGATATTGCAAATCTCAAGCGTCAAAAGCGCTCTCCACTGCTGACAAAAATTACTGATTACATTTATTTCCATCACGGCAGGAAATAGAGGACTTCGCAATCACTTGTTCCATTCCAAACTAAGGGATGTTCTTAAGGGGCAGGCAGATATTGCAAATCTCAAGCGTCAAAAGCGCTCTCCACTGCGGACAAAAATTACTGATTACATTTATTTCCTTCACAGCAGCAAATAGAGGTCTTCGCGATCGCTTGTTCCTTTCCAAACTAAGGGATGTTCTAACGGGGCAGGCAGACATTGCAAATCTCAAGCGTCAAAAGCGCTCTCCACAGCTGACGAAAACTACTGATTTCATTTATTTCCTTAACGGCAGGAAATAGAGGACTTCGCAATCACTTGTTCCATTCCAATCTAAGGGATGTCCTAACGGGGCAGGCAGATATTGCAAATCTCAAGCGTCAAAAGCGCTCTCCACTGCTGACAAAAATTACTGATTACATTTATTTCCTTCACGGCAGGAAATAGAGGACTTTGCAATCACTTGTTCCATTCCAAACTAAGGGATGTTCTAACGGGGCAGGCAGATATTGCAAATCTCAAGCGTCAAAAGCGCTCTCCACTGCTGACAAAAATTACTGATTACATTTATTTCCATCACGGCAGGAAATAGAGGACTTCGCGATCACTTGTTCCATTCCAAACTAAGGGATGTTCTAACGTGGCAGGCAGATATTGCAAATCTCAAGCGTCAAAAGCGCTCTCCACTGCTGACAAAAATACTGATTACATTTATTTCCTTCACGGCAGCAAATATAGGACTTCGCAATCACTTGTTCCATTCCAAACTAAGGGATGTTCTAACGGGGCAGGCAGATATTGCAAATCTCAAGCGTCAAAAGCGCTCTCCACTGCTGACAAAAATTACTGATTACATTTATTTCCTTCACGGCAGGAAATAGAGGACTTCGCAATCACTTGTTCCATTCCAAACTAAGGGGTGTTCTAACGGGGCAGGCAGATATTGCAAATCTCAAGCGTCAAAAGCGCTCTCCACTGCTGACAAAAATTACTGATTACATTTATTTCCTTCACGGCAGGAAATAGAGTACTTCGCAATCACTTGTTCCATTCCAAACTAAGGGGTGTTCTAACGGGGCAGGCAGATATTGCAAATCTCAAGCGTCAAAAGCGCTCTCCACTGCTGACAAAAATTACTGATTACATTTATTTCCATCACGGCAGGAAATAGAGGACTTCGCAATCACTTGTTCCATTCCAAACTAAGGGATGTTCTAACGGGGCAGGCAGATATTGCAAATCTCAATCGTCAAAAGCGCTCTCCACTGCTGACAAAAATTACTGATTACATTTATTTCCTTCACGGCAGGAAATAGAGGACTTCGCAATCACTTGTTCAATTCCAAACTAAGGGATGTTCTAACGGGGCAGGCCGATATTGCAAATCTCAAGCGTCAAAAGCGCTCTCCACTGCTGACAAAAATTACTGATTACATTTATTTCCTTCACGGCAGGAAATAGAGTACTTCGCAATCACTTGTTCCATTCCAAACTAAGGGATGTTCTAACGGGGCAGGCAGATATTGCAAATCTCAAGCGTCAAAAGCGCTCTCCACTGCTGACAAAAATTACTGATTACATTTATTTCCATCACGGCAGGAAATAGAGGACTTCGCAATCACTTGTTCCATTCCAAACTAAGGGATGTTCTTAAGGGGCAGGCAGATATTGCAAATCTCAAGCGTCAAAAGCGCTCTCCACTGCGGACAAAAATTACTGATTACATTTATTTCCTTCACAGCAGCAAATAGAGGTCTTCGCGATCGCTTGTTCCTTTCCAAACTAAGGGATGTTCTAACGGGGCAGGCAGACATTGCAAATCTCAAGCGTCAAAAGCGCTCTCCACAGCTGACGAAAACTACTGATTTCATTTATTTCCTTCACGGCAGCAAATAGAGGACTTCGCGATCACTTGTTTCATTCCAAACTAAGGGATATTCTAACAGGGCAGGCAGATATTGCAAATCTCAAGCGTCAAAAGCGCTCTCCACTGCTGACAAAAATTACTGATTACATTTATTTCCTTCACGGCAGGAAATAGAGGACTTCGCAATCACTTGTTCCACTCTAAACTAAGGGATGTTCTAACGGGGCAGGCAGATATTGCAAATCTCAAGCGTCAAAAGCGCTCTCCACTGCTGACAAAAATTACTGATTACATTTATTTCCTTAACGGCAGGAAATAAAGGACTTCGCAATCACTTGTTCCATTCCAATCTAAGGGATGTCCTAACGGGGCAGGCAGATATTGCAAATCTCAAGCGTCAAAAGCGCTCTCCACTGCTAACAAAAATTACTGATTACATTTATTTCCTTCACGGCAGGAAATAGAGGACTCTGCAATCACTTGTTCCATTCCAAACTAAGGGATGTTCTAACGGGGCAGGCAGATATTGCAAATCTCAAGCGTCAAAAGCGCTCTCCACTGCTGACAAAAATTACTGATTACATTTATTTCCATCACGGCAGGAAATAGAGGACTTCGCGATCACTTGTTCCATTCCAAACTAAGGGATGTTCTAACGTGGCAGGCAGATATTGCAAATCTCAAGCGTCAAAAGCGCTCTCCACTGCTGACAAAAATTACTGATTACATTTATTTCCTTCACGGCAGCAAATATAGGACTTCGCAATCACTTGTTCCATTCCAAACTAAGGGATGTTCTAACGGGGCAGGCAGATATTGCAAATCTCAAGCGTCAAAAGCGCTCTCCACTGCTGACAAAAATTACTGATTACATTTATTTCCTTCACGGCAGGAAATAGAGGACTTCGCAATCACTTGTTCCATTCCAAACTAAGGGGTGTTCTAACGGGGCAGGCAGATATTGCAAATCTCAAGCGTCAAAAGCGCTCTCCACTGCTGACAAAAATTACTGATTACATTTATTTCCTTCACGGCAGGAAATAGAGTACTTCGCAATCACTTGTTCCATTCCAAACTAAGGGGTGTTCTAACGGGGCAGGCAGATATTGCAAATCTCAAGCGTCAAAAGCGCTCTCCACTGCTGACAAAAATTACTGATTACATTTATTTCCTTCACGGCAGGAAATAGAGGACTTCGCAATCACTTGTTCCATTCCTAACTAAGGGATGTTCTAACGGGGCAGGCAGATATTGCAAATCTCAAGCGTCAAAAGCGCTCTCCACTGCTGACAAAAATTACTGATTACATTTATTTCCTTCACGGCAGGAAAGAGAAGACTTCGCAATCACTTGTTCCATTCCAAACTAAGGGATGTTCTAACGGGGCAGGCAGATATTGCAAATCTCAAGCGTCAAAAGCGCTCTCCACTGCTGACAAAAATTACTGATTACATTTATTTCCTTCACGGCAGTAAACAGAGGACTTCGCGATCACTTGTTCCATTCCAAACTAAGGGATGTTCTAACGGGGCAGGCAGATATTGCAAATCTCAAGCGTCAAAAGCGCTCTCCACTGCTGACAAAAATTACTGATTACATTTATTTCCTTCACGGCAGGAAATAGAAGACTTCGCAATCACTTGTTCCATTCCAAACAAAGGGATGTTCTAACGGGGCAGGCAGATATTGCAAATATCAAGCATCGAAAGCGCTCTCCACTGCTGAGAAAAACTACTGATAACATTTATTTCCTTCACGGCAGGAAATAGAGGACTTCGCAATCACTTGTTCCATTCCTAACTAAGGGATGTTCTAACGGGGCAGGCAGATGTTGCAAATCCCAAGCGTCAAAAGCGCTCTCCACTGCTGACAAAAATTACTGATTACATTTATTTCCTTCACGGCAGGAAAGAGAAGACTTCGCAATCACTTGTTCCATTCCAAACTAAGGGATGATCTAACGGGGCAGGCAGATATTGCAAATCTCAAGCGTCAAAAGCGCTCTCCACTGCTGACAAAAATTACTGATTACATTTATTTCCTTCACGGCAGGAAATAGAGTACTTCGCAATCACTTGTTCCATTCCAAACTAAGGGGTGTTCTAACGGGGCAGGCAGATATTGCAAATCTCAAGCGTCAAAAGCGCTCTCCACTGCTGACAAAAATTACTGATTACATTTATTTCCATCACGGCAGGAAATAGAGGACTTCGCAATCACTTGTTCCATTCCAAACTAAGGGATGTTCTAACGGGGCAGGCAGATATTGCAAATCTCAATCGTCAAAAGCGCTCTCCACTGCTGACAAAAAATTACTGATTACATTTATTTCCTTCACGGCAGGAAATAGAGGACTTCGCAATCACTTGTTCAATTCCAAACTAAGGGATGTTCTAACGGGGCAGGCCGATATTGCAAATCTTAAGCGTCAAAAGCGCTCTCCACCGCTGACAAAAATTGCTGATTACATTTATTTCCTTAACGGCAGGAAATAGAGGACTTCGCAATCACTTGTTCCATTCCAATCTAAAGGGATGTTCTAACGGGGCAGGCAGATATTGCAAATCTCAAGCGTCAAAAGCGCTCTCCACTGCTGACAAAAATTACTGATTACATTTATTTCCTTCACGGCAGGAAATAGAGGACTTCGCAATCACTTGTTCCATTCCAAACTAAGGGATGTTCTAACGGGGCAGGCAGATATTGCAAATCTCAAGCGTCAAAAGCGCTCTCCACTGCTGACAAAAATTACTGATTACATTTATTTCCTTCACGGCAGGAAATAGAGGACTTCGCGATCACTTGTTCCATTCCAAACTAAGGGGTGTTCTAACGGGGCAGGCAGATATTGCAAATCTCAAGCATCGAAAGCGCTCTCCACTGCTGACAAAAATTACTGATTACATTTATTTCCTTCACGGCAGGAAATAGAGGACTTCGCAATCACTTGTTCCATTCTAAACTAAGGGATGTTCTAACGGGGCAGGCAGATATTGCAAATCTCAAGCGTCAAAAGCGCTCTCCACAGCTGACGAAAACTACTGATTTCATTTATTTCCTTCACGGCAGCAAATAGAGGACTTCGCGATCACTTGTTTCATTCCAAACTAAGGGATATTCTAACAGGGCAGGCAGATATTGCAAATCTCAAGCGTCAAAAGCGCTCTCCACTGCTGACAAAAATTACTGATTACATTTATTTCCTTCACGGCAGGAAATAGAGGACTTCGCAATCACTTGTTTTATTCTAAACTAAGGGATGTTCTAACGGGGCAGGCAGATATTGCAAATCTCAAGCGTCAAAAGCGCTCTCCACTGCTGACAAAAATTACTGATTACATTTATTTCCTTAACGGCAGGAAATAGAGGACTTCGCAATCACTTGTTCCATTCCAATCTAAGGGATGTCCTTACGGGGCCGGCAGATATTGCAAATCTCAAGCGTCAAAAGCGCTCTCCACTGCTGACAAAAATTACTGATTACATTTATTTCCTTCACGGCAGGAAATAGAGGACTTTGCAATCACTTGTTCCATTCCAAACTAAGGGATGTTCTAACGGGGCAGGCAGATATTGCAAATCTCAAGCGTCAAAAGCGCTCTCCACTGCTGACAAAAATTACTGATTACATTTATTTCCATCACGGCAGGAAATAGAGGACTTCGCGATCACTTGTTCCATTCCAAACTAAGGGATGTTCTAACGTGGCAGGCAGATATTGCAAATCTCAAGCGTCAAAAGCGCTCTCCACTGCTGACAAAAATTACTGATTACATTTATTTCCTTCACGGCAGCAAATATAGGACTTCGCAATCACTTGTTCCATTCCAAACTAAGGGATGTTCTAACGGGGCAGGCAGATATTGCAAATCTCAAGCGTCAAAAGCGCTCTCCACTGCTGACAAAAATTACTGATTACATTTATTTCCTTCACGGCAGGAAATAGAGGACTTCGCAATCACTTGTTCCATTCCAAACTAAGGGGTGTTCTAACGGGGCAGGCAGATATTGCAAATCTCAAGCGTCAAAAGCGCTCTCCACTGCTGACAAAAATTACTGATTACATTTATTTCCTTCACGGCAGGAAATAGAAGACTTCGCAATCACTTGTTCCATTCCAAACAAAGGGATGTTCTAACGGGGCAGGCAGATATTGCAAATCTCAAGCGTCAAAAGCGCTCTCCACTGCTGACAAAAATTACTGATTACATTTATTTCCTTCACGGCAGGAAATAGAGGACTTCGCGATCACTTGTTCCATTCCAAACTAAGGGGTGTTCTAACGGGGCAGGCAGATATTGCAAATCTCAAGCATCGAAAGCGCTCTCCACTGCTGACAAAAACTACTGATAACATTTATTTCCTTCACGGCAGGAAATAGAGGACTACGCAATCACTTGTTCCATTCCTAACTAAGGGATGTTCTAACGGGGCAGGCAGATGTTGCAAATCCCAAGCGTCAAAAGCGCTCTCCACTGCTGACAAAAATTACTGATTACATTTATTTCCTTCACGGCAGCAAATATAGGACTTCGCAATCACTTGTTCCATTCCAAACTAAGGGATGTTCTAACGGGGCAGGCAGATATTGCAAATCTCAAGCGTCAAAAGCGCTCTCCACTGCTGACAAAAATTACTGATTACATTTATTTCCTTCACGGCAGGAAATAGAGGACTTCGCAATCACTTGTTCAATTCCAAACTAAGGGGTGTTCTAACGGGGCAGGCAGATATTGCAAATCTCAAGCGTCAAAAGCGCTCTCCACTGCTGACAAAAATTACTGATTACATTTATTTCCATCACGGCAGGAAATAGAGGACTTCGCAATCACTTGTTCCGTTCCAAACTAAGGGGTGTTCTAACGGGGCAGGCAGATATTGCAAATCTCAAGCGTCAAAAGCGCTCTCCACTGCTGACAAAAATTACTGATTACATTTATTTCCATCACGGCAGGAAATAGAGGACTTCGCAATCACTTGTTCCATTCCAAACTAAGGGATGTTCTAACGGGGCAGGCAGATATTGCAAATCTCAATCGTCAAAAGCGCTCTCCACTGCTGACAAAAATTACTGATTACATTTATTTCCTTCACGGCAGGAAATAGAGGACTTCGCAATCACTTGTTCAATTCCAAACTAAGGGATGTTCTAACGGGGCAGGCCGATATTGCAAATCTTAAGCGTCAAAAGCGCTCTCCACCGCTGACAAAAATTGCTGATTACATTTATTTCCTTAACGGCAGGAAATAGAGGACTTCGCAATCACTTGTTCCATTCCAATCTAAAGGGATGTTCTAACGGGGCAGGCAGATATTGCAAATCTCAAGCGTCAAAAGCGCTCTCCACTGCTGACAAAAATTACTGATTACATTTATTTCCTTCACGGCAGGAAATAGAGGACTTCGCAATCACTTGTTCCATTCCAAACTAAGAGATGTTCTAACGGGGCAGGTAGATATTGCAAATCTCAAGCGTCAAAAGCGCTCTCCACTGCTGACAAAAATTACTGATTACATTTATTTCCATCACGGCAGGAAATAGAGGACTTCGCAATCACTTGTTCCATTCCAAACTAAGGGATGTTCTTAAGGGGCAGGCAGATATTGCAAATCTCAAGCGTCAAAAGCGCTCTCCACTGCGGACAAAAATTACTGATTACATTTATTTCCTTCACGGCAGGAAATAGAGGACTTCGCAATCACTTGTTCCATTCTAAACTAAGGGATGTTCTAACGGGGCAGGCAGATATTGCAAATCTCAAGCGTCAAAAGCGCTCTCCACAGCTGACGAAAACTACTGATTTCATTTATTTCCTTCACGGCAGCAAATAGAGGACTTCGCGATCACTTGTTTCATTCAAACTAAGGGATATTCTAACAGGGCAGGCAGATATTGCAAATCTCAAGCGTCAAAAGCGCTCTCCACTGCTGACAAAAATTACTGATTACATTTATTTCCTTCACGGCAGGAAATAGAGGACTTCGCAATCACTTGTTCCATTCTAAACTAAGGGATGTTCTAACGGGGCAGGCAGATATTGCAAATCTCAAGCGTCAAAAGCGCTCTCCACTGCTGACAAAAATTACTGATTACATTTATTTCCTTAACGGCAGGAAATAGAGGACTTCGCAATCACTTGTTCCATTCCAAACTAAGGGATGTTCTTAAGGGGCAGGCAGATATTGCAAATCTCAAGCGTCAAAAGCGCTCTCCACTGCGGACAAAAATTACTGATTACATTTATTTCCTTCACAGCAGCAAATAGAGGTCTTCGCGATCGCTTGTTCCTTTCCAAACTAAGGGATGTTCTAACGGGGCAGGCAGACATTGCAAATCTCAAGCGTCAAAAGCGCTCTCCACAGCTGACGAAAACTACTGATTTCATTTATTTCCTTCACGGCAGCAAATAGAGGACTTCGCGATCACTTGTTTCATTCCAAACTAAGGGATATTCTAACAGGGCAGGCAGATATTGCAAATCTCAAGCGTCAAAAGCGCTCTCCACTGCTGACAAAAATTACTGATTACATTTATTTCCTTCACGGCAGGAAATAGAGGACTTCGCAATCACTTGTTCCATTCTAAACTAAGGGATGTTCTAACGGGGCAGGCAGATATTGCAAATCTCAAGCGTCAAAAGCGCTCTCCACTGCTGACAAAAATTACTGATTACATTTATTTCCATCACGGCAGAAAATAGAGGACTTCGCGATCACTTGTTCCATTCCAAACTAAGGGATGTTCTAACGTGGCAGGCAGATATTGCAAATCTCAAGCGTCAAAAGCGCTCTCCACTGCTGACAAAAATTACTGATTACATTTATTTCCTTCACGGCAGCAAATATAGGACTTCGCAATCACTTGTTCCATTCCAAACTAAGGGATGTTCTAACGGGGCAGGCAGATATTGCAAATCTCAAGCGTCAAAAGCGCTCTCCACTGCTGACAAAAATTACTGATTACATTTATTTCCTTCACGGCAGGAAATAGAGGACTTCGCAATCACTTGTTCCATTCCAAACTAAGGGGTGTTCTAACGGGGCAGGCAGATATTGCAAATCTCAAGCGTCAAAAGCGCTCTCCACTGCTGACAAAAATTACTGATTACATTTATTTCCTTCACGGCAGGAAATAGAGTACTTCGCAATCACTTGTTCCATTCCAAACTAAGGGGTGTTCTAACGGGGCAGGCAGATATTGCAAATCTCAAGCGTCAAAAGCGCTCTCCACTGCTGACAAAAATTACTGATTACATTTATTTCCTTCACGGCAGGAAATAGAGTACTTCGCAATCACTTGTTCCATTCCAAACTAAGGGGTGTTCTAACGGGGCAGGCAGATATTGCAAATCTCAAGCGTCAAAAGCGCTCTCCACTGCTGACAAAAATTACTGATTACATTTATTTCCATCACGGCAGGAAATAGAGGACTTCGCAATCACTTGTTCCATTCCAAACTAAGGGATGTTCTAACGGGGCAGGCAGATATTGCAAATCTCAATCGTCAAAAGCGCTCTCCACTGCTGACAAAAATTACTGATTACATTTATTTCCTTCACGGCAGGAAATAGAGGACTTCGCAATCACTTGTTCAATTCCAAACTAAGGGATGTTCTAACGGGGCAGGCCGATATTGCAAATCTCAAGCGTCAAAAGCGCTCTCCACTGCTGACAAAAATTACTGATTACATTTATTTCCTTCACGGCAGGAAATAGAGTACTTCGCAATCACTTGTTCCATTCCAAACTAAGGGATGTTCTAACGGGGCAGGCAGATATTGCAAATCTCAAGCGTCAAAAGCGCTCTCCACTGCTGACAAAAATTACTGATTACATTTATTTCCATCACGGCAGGAAATAGAGGACTTCGCAATCACTTGTTCCATTCCAAACTAAGGGATGTTCTTAAGGGGCAGGCAGATATTGCAAATCTCAAGCGTCAAAAGCGCTCTCCACTGCGGACAAAAATTACTGATTACATTTATTTCCTTCACAGCAGCAAATAGAGGTCTTCGCGATCGCTTGTTCCTTTCCAAACTAAGGGATGTTCTAACGGGGCAGGCAGACATTGCAAATCTCAAGCGTCAAAAGCGCTCTCCACAGCTGACGAAAACTACTGATTTCATTTATTTCCTTCACGGCAGCAAATAGAGGACTTCGCGATCACTTGTTTCATTCCAAACTAAGGGATATTCTAACAGGGCAGGCAGATATTGCAAATCTCAAGCGTCAAAAGCGCTCTCCACTGCTGACAAAAATTACTGATTACATTTATTTCCTTCACGGCAGGAAATAGAGGACTTCGCAATCACTTGTTCCATTCTAAACTAAGGGATGTTCTAACGGGGCAGGCAGATATTGCAAATCTCAAGCGTCAAAAGCGCTCTCCACTGCTGACAAAAATTACTGATTACATTTATTTCCTTAACGGCAGGAAATAAAGGACTTCGCAATCACTTGTTCCATTCCAATCTAAGGGATGTCCTAACGGGGCAGGCAGATATTGCAAATCTCAAGCGTCAAAAGCGCTCTCCACTGCTAACAAAAATTACTGATTACATTTATTTCCTTCACGGCAGGAAATAGAGGACTCTGCAATCACTTGTTCCATTCCAAACTAAGGGATGTTCTAACGGGGCAGGCAGATATTGCAAATCTCAAGCGTCAAAAGCGCTCTCCACTGCTGACAAAAATTACTGATTACATTTATTTCCATCACGGCAGGAAATAGAGGACTTCGCGATCACTTGTTCCATTCCAAACTAAGGGATGTTCTAACGTGGCAGGCAGATATTGCAAATCTCAAGCGTCAAAAGCGCTCTCCACTGCTGACAAAAATTACTGATTACATTTATTTCCTTCACGGCAGCAAATATAGGACTTCGCAATCACTTGTTCCATTCCAAACTAAGGGATGTTCTAACGGGGCAGGCAGATATTGCAAATCTCAAGCGTCAAAAGCGCTCTCCACTGCTGACAAAAATTACTGATTACATTTATTTCCTTCACGGCAGGAAATAGAGGACTTCGCAATCACTTGTTCCATTCCAAACTAAGGGGTGTTCTAACGGGGCAGGCAGATATTGCAAATCTCAAGCGTCAAAAGCGCTCTCCACTGCTGACAAAAATTACTGATTACATTTATTTCCTTCACGGCAGGAAATAGAGTACTTCGCAATCACTTGTTCCATTCCAAACTAAGGGGTGTTCTAACGGGGCAGGCAGATATTGCAAATCTCAAGCGTCAAAAGCGCTCTCCACTGCTGACAAAAATTACTGATTACATTTATTTCCATCACGGCAGGAAATAGAGGACTTCGCAATCACTTGTTCCATTCCAAACTAAGGGATGTTCTTAAGGGGCAGGCAGATATTGCAAATCTCAAGCGTCAAAAGCGCTCTCCACTGCGGACAAAAATTACTGATTACATTTATTTCCTTCACAGCAGCAAATAGAGGTCTTCGCGATCGCTTGTTCCTTTCCAAACTAAGGGATGTTCTAACGGGGCAGGCAGACATTGCAAATCTCAAGCGTCAAAAGCGCTCTCCACAGCTGACGAAAACTACTGATTTCATTTATTTCCTTCACGGCAGCAAATAGAGGACTTCGCGATCACTTGTTTCATTCCAAACTAAGGGATATTCTAACAGGGCAGGCAGATATTGCAAATCTCAAGCGTCAAAAGCGCTCTCCACTGCTGACAAAAATTACTGATTACATTTATTTCCTTCACGGCAGGAAATAGAGGACTTCGCAATCACTTGTTCCATTCTAAACTAAGGGATGTTCTAACGGGGCAGGCAGATATTGCAAATCTCAAGCGTCAAAAGCGCTCTCCACTGCTGACAAAAATTACTGATTACATTTATTTCCTTAACGGCAGGAAATAAAGGACTTCGCAATCACTTGTTCCATTCCAATCTAAGGGATGTCCTAACGGGGCAGGCAGATATTGCAAATCTCAAGCGTCAAAAGCGCTCTCCACTGCTAACAAAAATTACTGATTACATTTATTTCCTTCACGGCAGGAAATAGAGGACTCTGCAATCACTTGTTCCATTCCAAACTAAGGGATGTTCTAACGGGGCAGGCAGATATTGCAAATCTCAAGCGTCAAAAGCGCTCTCCACTGCTGACAAAAATTACTGATTACATTTATTTCCATCACGGCAGGAAATAGAGGACTTCGCGATCACTTGTTCCATTCCAAACTAAGGGATGTTCTAACGTGGCAGGCAGATATTGCAAATCTCAAGCGTCAAAAGCGCTCTCCACTGCTGACAAAAATTACTGATTACATTTATTTCCTTCACGGCAGCAAATATAGGACTTCGCAATCACTTGTTCCATTCCAAACTAAGGGATGTTCTAACGGGGCAGGCAGATATTGCAAATCTCAAGCGTCAAAAGCGCTCTCCACTGCTGACAAAAATTACTGATTACATTTATTTCCTTCACGGCAGGAAATAGAGGACTTCGCAATCACTTGTTCCATTCCAAACTAAGGGGTGTTCTAACGGGGCAGGCAGATATTGCAAATCTCAAGCGTCAAAAGCGCTCTCCACTGCTGACAAAAATTACTGATTACATTTATTTCCTTCACGGCAGGAAATAGAGTACTTCGCAATCACTTGTTCCATTCCAAACTAAGGGGTGTTCTAACGGGGCAGGCAGATATTGCAAATCTCAAGCGTCAAAAGCGCTCTCCACTGCTGACAAAAATTACTGATTACATTTATTTCCTTCACGGCAGGAAATAGAGGACTTCGCAATCACTTGTTCCATTCCTAACTAAGGGATGTTCTAACGGGGCAGGCAGATATTGCAAATCTCAAGCGTCAAAAGCGCTCTCCACTGCTGACAAAAATTACTGATTACATTTATTTCCTTCACGGCAGGAAAGAGAAGACTTCGCAATCACTTGTTCCATTCCAAACTAAGGGATGTTCTAACGGGGCAGGCAGATATTGCAAATCTCAAGCGTCAAAAGCGCTCTCCACTGCTGACAAAAATTACTGATTACATTTATTTCCTTCACGGCAGTAAACAGAGGACTTCGCGATCACTTGTTCCATTCCAAACTAAGGGATGTTCTAACGGGGCAGGCAGATATTGCAAATCTCAAGCGTCAAAAGCGCTCTCCACTGCTGACAAAAATTACTGATTACATTTATTTCCTTCACGGCAGGAAATAGAAGACTTCGCAATCACTTGTTCCATTCCAAACAAAGGGATGTTCTAACGGGGCAGGCAGATATTGCAAATATCAAGCATCGAAAGCGCTCTCCACTGCTGAGAAAAACTACTGATAACATTTATTTCCTTCACGGCAGGAAATAGAGGACTTCGCAATCACTTGTTCCATTCCTAACTAAGGGATGTTCTAACGGGGCAGGCAGATGTTGCAAATCCCAAGCGTCAAAAGCGCTCTCCACTGCTGACAAAAATTACTGATTACATTTATTTCCTTCACGGCAGGAAAGAGAAGACTTCGCAATCACTTGTTCCATTCCAAACTAAGGGATGAATGATCTAACGGGGCAGGCAGATATTGCAAATCTCAAGCGTCAAAAGCGCTCTCCACTGCTGACAAAAATTACTGATTACATTTATTTCCTTCACGGCAGGAAATAGAGTACTTCGCAATCACTTGTTCCATTCCAAACTAAGGGGTGTTCTAACGGGGCAGGCAGATATTGCAAATCTCAAGCGTCAAAAGCGCTCTCCACTGCTGACAAAAATTACTGATTACATTTATTTCCATCACGGCAGGAAATAGAGGACTTCGCAATCACTTGTTCCATTCCAAACTAAGGGATGTTCTAACGGGGCAGGCAGATATTGCAAATCTCAATCGTCAAAAGCGCTCTCCACTGCTGACAAAAAATTACTGATTACATTTATTTCCTTCACGGCAGGAAATAGAGGACTTCGCAATCACTTGTTCAATTCCAAACTAAGGGATGTTCTAACGGGGCAGGCCGATATTGCAAATCTTAAGCGTCAAAAGCGCTCTCCACCGCTGACAAAAATTGCTGATTACATTTATTTCCTTAACGGCAGGAAATAGAGGACTTCGCAATCACTTGTTCCATTCCAATCTAAAGGGATGTTCTAACGGGGCAGGCAGATATTGCAAATCTCAAGCGTCAAAAGCGCTCTCCACTGCTGACAAAAATTACTGATTACATTTATTTCCTTCACGGCAGGAAATAGAGGACTTCGCAATCACTTGTTCCATTCCAAACTAAGGGATGTTCTAACGGGGCAGGCAGATATTGCAAATCTCAAGCGTCAAAAGCGCTCTCCACTGCTGACAAAAATTACTGATTACATTTATTTCCTTCACGGCAGGAAATAGAGGACTTCGCGATCACTTGTTCCATTCCAAACTAAGGGGTGTTCTAACGGGGCAGGCAGATATTGCAAATCTCAAGCATCGAAAGCGCTCTCCACTGCTGACAAAAATTACTGATTACATTTATTTCCTTCACGGCAGGAAATAGAGGACTTCGCAATCACTTGTTCCATTCTAAACTAAGGGATGTTCTAACGGGGCAGGCAGATATTGCAAATCTCAAGCGTCAAAAGCGCTCTCCACAGCTGACGAAAACTACTGATTTCATTTATTTCCTTCACGGCAGCAAATAGAGGACTTCGCGATCACTTGTTTCATTCCAAACTAAGGGATATTCTAACAGGGCAGGCAGATATTGCAAATCTCAAGCGTCAAAAGCGCTCTCCACTGCTGACAAAAATTACTGATTACATTTATTTCCTTCACGGCAGGAAATAGAGGACTTCGCAATCACTTGTTTTATTCTAAACTAAGGGATGTTCTAACGGGGCAGGCAGATATTGCAAATCTCAAGCGTCAAAAGCGCTCTCCACTGCTGACAAAAATTACTGATTACATTTATTTCCTTAACGGCAGGAAATAGAGGACTTCGCAATCACTTGTTCCATTCCAATCTAAGGGATGTCCTTACGGGGCCGGCAGATATTGCAAATCTCAAGCGTCAAAAGCGCTCTCCACTGCTGACAAAAATTACTGATTACATTTATTTCCTTCACGGCAGGAAATAGAGGACTTTGCAATCACTTGTTCCATTCCAAACTAAGGGATGTTCTAACGGGGCAGGCAGATATTGCAAATCTCAAGCGTCAAAAGCGCTCTCCACTGCTGACAAAAATTACTGATTACATTTATTTCCATCACGGCAGGAAATAGAGGACTTCGCGATCACTTGTTCCATTCCAAACTAAGGGATGTTCTAACGTGGCAGGCAGATATTGCAAATCTCAAGCGTCAAAAGCGCTCTCCACTGCTGACAAAAATTACTGATTACATTTATTTCCTTCACGGCAGCAAATATAGGACTTCGCAATCACTTGTTCCATTCCAAACTAAGGGATGTTCTAACGGGGCAGGCAGATATTGCAAATCTCAAGCGTCAAAAGCGCTCTCCACTGCTGACAAAAATTACTGATTACATTTATTTCCTTCACGGCAGGAAATAGAGGACTTCGCAATCACTTGTTCCATTCCAAACTAAGGGGTGTTCTAACGGGGCAGGCAGATATTGCAAATCTCAAGCGTCAAAAGCGCTCTCCACTGCTGACAAAAATTACTGATTACATTTATTTCCTTCACGGCAGGAAATAGAAGACTTCGCAATCACTTGTTCCATTCCAAACAAAGGGATGTTCTAACGGGGCAGGCAGATATTGCAAATCTCAAGCGTCAAAAGCGCTCTCCACTGCTGACAAAAATTACTGATTACATTTATTTCCTTCACGGCAGGAAATAGAGGACTTCGCGATCACTTGTTCCATTCCAAACTAAGGGGTGTTCTAACGGGGCAGGCAGATATTGCAAATCTCAAGCATCGAAAGCGCTCTCCACTGCTGACAAAAACTACTGATAACATTTATTTCCTTCACGGCAGGAAATAGAGGACTACGCAATCACTTGTTCCATTCCTAACTAAGGGATGTTCTAACGGGGCAGGCAGATGTTGCAAATCCCAAGCGTCAAAAGCGCTCTCCACTGCTGACAAAAATTACTGATTACATTTATTTCCTTCACGGCAGCAAATATAGGACTTCGCAATCACTTGTTCCATTCCAAACTAAGGGATGTTCTAACGGGGCAGGCAGATATTGCAAATCTCAAGCGTCAAAAGCGCTCTCCACTGCTGACAAAAATTACTGATTACATTTATTTCCTTCACGGCAGGAAATAGAGGACTTCGCAATCACTTGTTCAATTCCAAACTAAGGGGTGTTCTAACGGGGCAGGCAGATATTGCAAATCTCAAGCGTCAAAAGCGCTCTCCACTGCTGACAAAAATTACTGATTACATTTATTTCCATCACGGCAGGAAATAGAGGACTTCGCAATCACTTGTTCCGTTCCAAACTAAGGGGTGTTCTAACGGGGCAGGCAGATATTGCAAATCTCAAGCGTCAAAAGCGCTCTCCACTGCTGACAAAAATTACTGATTACATTTATTTCCATCACGGCAGGAAATAGAGGACTTCGCAATCACTTGTTCCATTCCAAACTAAGGGATGTTCTAACGGGGCAGGCAGATATTGCAAATCTCAATCGTCAAAAGCGCTCTCCACTGCTGACAAAAATTACTGATTACATTTATTTCCTTCACGGCAGGAAATAGAGGACTTCGCAATCACTTGTTCAATTCCAAACTAAGGGATGTTCTAACGGGGCAGGCCGATATTGCAAATCTTAAGCGTCAAAAGCGCTCTCCACCGCTGACAAAAATTGCTGATTACATTTATTTCCTTAACGGCAGGAAATAGAGGACTTCGCAATCACTTGTTCCATTCCAATCTAAAGGGATGTTCTAACGGGGCAGGCAGATATTGCAAATCTCAAGCGTCAAAAGCGCTCTCCACTGCTGACAAAAATTACTGATTACATTTATTTCCTTCACGGCAGGAAATAGAGGACTTCGCAATCACTTGTTCCATTCCAAACTAAGAGATGTTCTAACGGGGCAGGTAGATATTGCAAATCTCAAGCGTCAAAAGCGCTCTCCACTGCTGACAAAAATTACTGATTACATTTATTTCCATCACGGCAGGAAATAGAGGACTTCGCAATCACTTGTTCCATTCCAAACTAAGGGATGTTCTTAAGGGGCAGGCAGATATTGCAAATCTCAAGCGTCAAAAGCGCTCTCCACTGCGGACAAAAATTACTGATTACATTTATTTCCTTCACGGCAGGAAATAGAGGACTTCGCAATCACTTGTTCCATTCTAAACTAAGGGATGTTCTAACGGGGCAGGCAGATATTGCAAATCTCAAGCGTCAAAAGCGCTCTCCACAGCTGACGAAAACTACTGATTTCATTTATTTCCTTCACGGCAGCAAATAGAGGACTTCGCGATCACTTGTTTCATTCAAACTAAGGGATATTCTAACAGGGCAGGCAGATATTGCAAATCTCAAGCGTCAAAAGCGCTCTCCACTGCTGACAAAAATTACTGATTACATTTATTTCCTTCACGGCAGGAAATAGAGGACTTCGCAATCACTTGTTCCATTCTAAACTAAGGGATGTTCTAACGGGGCAGGCAGATATTGCAAATCTCAAGCGTCAAAAGCGCTCTCCACTGCTGACAAAAATTACTGATTACATTTATTTCCTTAACGGCAGGAAATAGAGGACTTCGCAATCACTTGTTCCATTCCAAACTAAGGGATGTTCTTAAGGGGCAGGCAGATATTGCAAATCTCAAGCGTCAAAAGCGCTCTCCACTGCGGACAAAAATTACTGATTACATTTATTTCCTTCACAGCAGCAAATAGAGGTCTTCGCGATCGCTTGTTCCTTTCCAAACTAAGGGATGTTCTAACGGGGCAGGCAGACATTGCAAATCTCAAGCGTCAAAAGCGCTCTCCACAGCTGACGAAAACTACTGATTTCATTTATTTCCTTCACGGCAGCAAATAGAGGACTTCGCGATCACTTGTTTCATTCCAAACTAAGGGATATTCTAACAGGGCAGGCAGATATTGCAAATCTCAAGCGTCAAAAGCGCTCTCCACTGCTGACAAAAATTACTGATTACATTTATTTCCTTCACGGCAGGAAATAGAGGACTTCGCAATCACTTGTTCCATTCTAAACTAAGGGATGTTCTAACGGGGCAGGCAGATATTGCAAATCTCAAGCGTCAAAAGCGCTCTCCACTGCTGACAAAAATTACTGATTACATTTATTTCCATCACGGCAGGAAATAGAGGACTTCGCGATCACTTGTTCCATTCCAAACTAAGGGATGTTCTAACGTGGCAGGCAGATATTGCAAATCTCAAGCGTCAAAAGCGCTCTCCACTGCTGACAAAAATTACTGATTACATTTATTTCCTTCACGGCAGCAAATATAGGACTTCGCAATCACTTGTTCCATTCCAAACTAAGGGATGTTCTAACGGGGCAGGCAGATATTGCAAATCTCAAGCGTCAAAAGCGCTCTCCACTGCTGACAAAAATTACTGATTACATTTATTTCCTTCACGGCAGGAAATAGAGGACTTCGCAATCACTTGTTCCATTCCAAACTAAGGGGTGTTCTAACGGGGCAGGCAGATATTGCAAATCTCAAGCGTCAAAAGCGCTCTCCACTGCTGACAAAAATTACTGATTACATTTATTTCCTTCACGGCAGGAAATAGAGTACTTCGCAATCACTTGTTCCATTCCAAACTAAGGGGTGTTCTAACGGGGCAGGCAGATATTGCAAATCTCAAGCGTCAAAAGCGCTCTCCACTGCTGACAAAAATTACTGATTACATTTATTTCCTTCACGGCAGGAAATAGAGGACTTCGCAATCACTTGTTCCATTCCTAACTAAGGGATGTTCTAACGGGGCAGGCAGATATTGCAAATCTCAAGCGTCAAAAGCGCTCTCCACTGCTGACAAAAATTACTGATTACATTTATTTCCTTCACGGCAGAAAAGAGAAGACTTCGCAATCACTTGTTCCATTCCAAACTAAGGGATGTTCTAACGGGGCAGGCAGATATTGCAAATCTCAAGCGTCAAAAGCGCTCTCCACTGCTGACAAAAATTACTGATTACATTTATTTCCTTCACGGCAGTAAACAGAGGACTTCGCGATCACTTGTTCCATTCCAAACTAAGGGATGTTCTAACGGGGCAGGCAGATATTGCAAATCTCAAGCGTCAAAAGCGCTCTCCACTGCTGACAAAAATTACTGATTACATTTATTTCCTTCACGGCAGGAAATAGAAGACTTCGCAATCACTTGTTCCATTCCAAACAAAGGGATGTTCTAACGGGGCAGGCAGATATTGCAAATATCAAGCATCGAAAGCGCTCTCCACTGCTGAGAAAAACTACTGATAACATTTATTTCCTTCACGGCAGGAAATAGAGGACTTCGCAATCACTTGTTCCATTCCTAACTAAGGGATGTTCTAACGGGGCAGGCAGATGTTGCAAATCCCAAGCGTCAAAAGCGCTCTCCACTGCTGACAAAAATTACTGATTACATTTATTTCCTTCACGGCAGGAAAGAGAAGACTTCGCAATCACTTGTTCCATTCCAAACTAAGGGATGATCTAACGGGGCAGGCAGATATTGCAAATCTCAAGCGTCAAAAGCGCTCTCCACTGCTGACAAAAATTACTGATTACATTTATTTCCTTCACGGCAGGAAATAGAGTACTTCGCAATCACTTGTTCCATTCCAAACTAAGGGGTGTTCTAACGGGGCAGGCAGATATTGCAAATCTCAAGCGTCAAAAGCGCTCTCCACTGCTGACAAAAATTACTGATTACATTTATTTCCATCACGGCAGGAAATAGAGGACTTCGCAATCACTTGTTCCATTCCAAACTAAGGGATGTTCTAACGGGGCAGGCAGATATTGCAAATCTCAATCGTCAAAAGCGCTCTCCACTGCTGACAAAAAATTACTGATTACATTTATTTCCTTCACGGCAGGAAATAGAGGACTTCGCAATCACTTGTTCAATTCCAAACTAAGGGATGTTCTAACGGGGCAGGCCGATATTGCAAATCTTAAGCGTCAAAAGCGCTCTCCACCGCTGACAAAAATTGCTGATTACATTTATTTCCTTAACGGCAGGAAATAGAGGACTTCGCAATCACTTGTTCCATTCCAATCTAAAGGGATGTTCTAACGGGGCAGGCAGATATTGCAAATCTCAAGCGTCAAAAGCGCTCTCCACTGCTGACAAAAATTACTGATTACATTTATTTCCTTCACGGCAGGAAATAGAGGACTTCGCAATCACTTGTTCCATTCCAAACTAAGGGATGTTCTAACGGGGCAGGCAGATATTGCAAATCTCAAGCGTCAAAAGCGCTCTCCACTGCTGACAAAAATTACTGATTACATTTATTTCCTTCACGGCAGGAAATAGAGGACTTCGCGATCACTTGTTCCATTCCAAACTAAGGGGTGTTCTAACGGGGCAGGCAGATATTGCAAATCTCAAGCATCGAAAGCGCTCTCCACTGCTGACAAAAATTACTGATTACATTTATTTCCTTCACGGCAGGAAATAGAGGACTTCGCAATCACTTGTTCCATTCTAAACTAAGCGATGTTCTAACGGGGCAGGCAGATATTGCAAATCTCAAGCGTCAAAAGCGCTCTCCACAGCTGACGAAAACTACTGATTTCATTTATTTCCTTCACGGCAGCAAATGGAGGACTTCGCGATCACTTGTTTCATTCCAAACTAAGGGATATTCTAACAGGGCAGGCAGATATTGCAAATCTCAAGCGTCAAAAGCGCTCTCCACTGCTGACAAAAATTACTGATTACATTTATTTCCTTCACGGCAGGAAATAGAGGACTTCGCAATCACTTGTTTTATTCTAAACTAAGGGATGTTCTAACGGGGCAGGCAGATATTGCAAATCTCAAGCGTCAAAAGCGCTCTCCACTGCTGACAAAAATTACTGATTACATTTATTTCCTTAACGGCAGGAAATAGAGGACTTCGCAATCACTTGTTCCATTCCAATCTAAGGGATGTCCTTACGGGGCCGGCAGATATTGCAAATCTCAAGCGTCAAAAGCGCTCTCCACTGCTGACAAAAATTACTGATTACATTTATTTCCTTCACGGCAGGAAATAGAGGACTTTGCAATCACTTGTTCCATTCCAAACTAAGGGATGTTCTAACGGGGCAGGCAGATATTGCAAATCTCAAGCGTCAAAAGCGCTCTCCACTGCTGACAAAAATTACTGATTACATTTATTTCCATCACGGCAGGAAATAGAGGACTTCGCGATCACTTGTTCCATTCCAAACTAAGGGATGTTCTAACGTGGCAGGCAGATATTGCAAATCTCAAGCGTCAAAAGCGCTCTCCACTGCTGACAAAAATTACTGATTACATTTATTTCCTTCACGGCAGCAAATATAGGACTTCGCAATCACTTGTTCCATTCCAAACTAAGGGATGTTCTAACGGGGCAGGCAGATATTGCAAATCTCAAGCGTCAAAAGCGCTCTCCACTGCTGACAAAAATTACTGATTACATTTATTTCCTTCACGGCAGGAAATAGAGGACTTCGCAATCACTTGTTCCATTCCAAACTAAGGGGTGTTCTAACGGGGCAGGCAGATATTGCAAATCTCAAGCGTCAAAAGCGCTCTCCACTGCTGACAAAAATTACTGATTACATTTATTTCCTTCACGGCAGGAAATAGAAGACTTCGCAATCACTTGTTCCATTCCAAACAAAGGGATGTTCTAACGGGGCAGGCAGATATTGCAAATCTCAAGCGTCAAAAGCGCTCTCCACTGCTGACAAAAATTACTGATTACATTTATTTCCTTCACGGCAGGAAATAGAGGACTTCGCGATCACTTGTTCCATTCCAAACTAAGGGGTGTTCTAACGGGGCAGGCAGATATTGCAAATCTCAAGCATCGAAAGCGCTCTCCACTGCTGACAAAAACTACTGATAACATTTATTTCCTTCACGGCAGGAAATAGAGGACTACGCAATCACTTGTTCCATTCCTAACTAAGGGATGTTCTAACGGGGCAGGCAGATGTTGCAAATCCCAAGCGTCAAAAGCGCTCTCCACTGCTGACAAAAATTACTGATTACATTTATTTCCTTCACGGCAGCAAATATAGGACTTCGCAATCACTTGTTCCATTCCAAACTAAGGGATGTTCTAACGGGGCAGGCAGATATTGCAAATCTCAAGCGTCAAAAGCGCTCTCCACTGCTGACAAAAATTACTGATTACATTTATTTCCTTCACGGCAGGAAATAGAGGACTTCGCAATCACTTGTTCAATTCCAAACTAAGGGGTGTTCTAACGGGGCAGGCAGATATTGCAAATCTCAAGCGTCAAAAGCGCTCTCCACTGCTGACAAAAATTACTGATTACATTTATTTCCATCACGGCAGGAAATAGAGGACTTCGCAATCACTTGTTCCGTTCCAAACTAAGGGGTGTTCTAACGGGGCAGGCAGATATTGCAAATCTCAAGCGTCAAAAGCGCTCTCCACTGCTGACAAAAATTACTGATTACATTTATTTCCATCACGGCAGGAAATAGAGGACTTCGCAATCACTTGTTCCATTCCAAACTAAGGGATGTTCTAACGGGGCAGGCAGATATTGCAAATCTCAATCGTCAAAAGCGCTCTCCACTGCTGACAAAAATTACTGATTACATTTATTTCCTTCACGGCAGGAAATAGAGGACTTCGCAATCACTTGTTCAATTCCAAACTAAGGGATGTTCTAACGGGGCAGGCCGATATTGCAAATCTTAAGCGTCAAAAGCGCTCTCCACCGCTGACAAAAATTGCTGATTACATTTATTTCCTTAACGGCAGGAAATAGAGGACTTCGCAATCACTTGTTCCATTCCAATCTAAAGGGATGTTCTAACGGGGCAGGCAGATATTGCAAATCTCAAGCGTCAAAAGCGCTCTCCACTGCTGACAAAAATTACTGATTACATTTATTTCCTTCACGGCAGGAAATAGAGGACTTCGCAATCACTTGTTCCATTCCAAACTAAGAGATGTTCTAACGGGGCAGGTAGATATTGCAAATCTCAAGCGTCAAAAGCGCTCTCCACTGCTGACAAAAATTACTGATTACATTTATTTCCATCACGGCAGGAAATAGAGGACTTCGCAATCACTTGTTCCATTCCAAACTAAGGGATGTTCTTAAGGGGCAGGCAGATATTGCAAATCTCAAGCGTCAAAAGCGCTCTCCACTGCGGACAAAAATTACTGATTACATTTATTTCCTTCACGGCAGGAAATAGAGGACTTCGCAATCACTTGTTCCATTCTAAACTAAGGGATGTTCTAACGGGGCAGGCAGATATTGCAAATCTCAAGCGTCAAAAGCGCTCTCCACAGCTGACGAAAACTACTGATTTCATTTATTTCCTTCACGGCAGCAAATAGAGGACTTCGCGATCACTTGTTTCATTCAAACTAAGGGATATTCTAACAGGGCAGGCAGATATTGCAAATCTCAAGCGTCAAAAGCGCTCTCCACTGCTGACAAAAATTACTGATTACATTTATTTCCTTCACGGCAGGAAATAGAGGACTTCGCAATCACTTGTTCCATTCTAAACTAAGGGATGTTCTAACGGGGCAGGCAGATATTGCAAATCTCAAGCGTCAAAAGCGCTCTCCACTGCTGACAAAAATTACTGATTACATTTATTTCCTTAACGGCAGGAAATAGAGGACTTCGCAATCACTTGTTCCATTCCAAACTAAGGGATGTTCTTAAGGGGCAGGCAGATATTGCAAATCTCAAGCGTCAAAAGCGCTCTCCACTGCGGACAAAAATTACTGATTACATTTATTTCCTTCACAGCAGCAAATAGAGGTCTTCGCGATCGCTTGTTCCTTTCCAAACTAAGGGATGTTCTAACGGGGCAGGCAGACATTGCAAATCTCAAGCGTCAAAAGCGCTCTCCACAGCTGACGAAAACTACTGATTTCATTTATTTCCTTCACGGCAGCAAATAGAGGACTTCGCGATCACTTGTTTCATTCCAAACTAAGGGATATTCTAACAGGGCAGGCAGATATTGCAAATCTCAAGCGTCAAAAGCGCTCTCCACTGCTGACAAAAATTACTGATTACATTTATTTCCTTCACGGCAGGAAATAGAGGACTTCGCAATCACTTGTTCCATTCTAAACTAAGGGATGTTCTAACGGGGCAGGCAGATATTGCAAATCTCAAGCGTCAAAAGCGCTCTCCACTGCTGACAAAAATTACTGATTACATTTATTTCCTTCACGGCAGGAAATAGAGTACTTCGCAATCACTTGTTCCATTCCAAACTAAGGGATGTTCTAACGGGGCAGGCAGATATTGCAAATCTCAAGCGTCAAAAGCGCTCTCCACTGCTGACAAAAATTACTGATTACATTTATTTCCATCACGGCAGGAAATAGAGGACTTCGCAATCACTTGTTCCATTCCAAACTAAGGGATGTTCTTAAGGGGCAGGCAGATATTGCAAATCTCAAGCGTCAAAAGCGCTCTCCACTGCGGACAAAAATTACTGATTACATTTATTTCCTTCACAGCAGCAAATAGAGGTCTTCGCGATCGCTTGTTCCTTTCCAAACTAAGGGATGTTCTAACGGGGCAGGCAGACATTGCAAATCTCAAGCGTCAAAAGCGCTCTCCACAGCTGACGAAAACTACTGATTTCATTTATTTCCTTAACGGCAGGAAATAGAGGACTTCGCAATCACTTGTTCCATTCCAATCTAAGGGATGTCCTAACGGGGCAGGCAGATATTGCAAATCTCAAGCGTCAAAAGCGCTCTCCACTGCTGACAAAAATTACTGATTACATTTATTTCCTTCACGGCAGGAAATAGAGGACTTTGCAATCACTTGTTCCATTCCAAACTAAGGGATGTTCTAACGGGGCAGGCAGATATTGCAAATCTCAAGCGTCAAAAGCGCTCTCCACTGCTGACAAAAATTACTGATTACATTTATTTCCATCACGGCAGGAAATAGAGGACTTCGCGATCACTTGTTCCATTCCAAACTAAGGGATGTTCTAACGTGGCAGGCAGATATTGCAAATCTCAAGCGTCAAAAGCGCTCTCCACTGCTGACAAAAATTACTGATTACATTTATTTCCTTCACGGCAGCAAATATAGGACTTCGCAATCACTTGTTCCATTCCAAACTAAGGGATGTTCTAACGGGGCAGGCAGATATTGCAAATCTCAAGCGTCAAAAGCGCTCTCCACTGCTGACAAAAATTACTGATTACATTTATTTCCTTCACGGCAGGAAATAGAGGACTTCGCAATCACTTGTTCCATTCCAAACTAAGGGGTGTTCTAACGGGGCAGGCAGATATTGCAAATCTCAAGCATCGAAAGCGCTCTCCACTGCTGACAAAAATTACTGATTACATTTATTTCCTTCACGGCAGGAAATAGAGGACTTCGCAATCACTTGTTCCATTCTAAACTAAGCGATGTTCTAACGGGGCAGGCAGATATTGCAAATCTCAAGCGTCAAAAGCGCTCTCCACAGCTGACGAAAACTACTGATTTCATTTATTTCCTTCACGGCAGCAAATGGAGGACTTCGCGATCACTTGTTTCATTCCAAACTAAGGGATATTCTAACAGGGCAGGCAGATATTGCAAATCTCAAGCGTCAAAAGCGCTCTCCACTGCTGACAAAAATTACTGATTACATTTATTTCCTTCACGGCAGGAAATAGAGGACTTCGCAATCACTTGTTTTATTCTAAACTAAGGGATGTTCTAACGGGGCAGGCAGATATTGCAAATCTCAAGCGTCAAAAGCGCTCTCCACTGCTGACAAAAATTACTGATTACATTTATTTCCTTAACGGCAGGAAATAGAGGACTTCGCAATCACTTGTTCCATTCCAATCTAAGGGATGTCCTTACGGGGCCGGCAGATATTGCAAATCTCAAGCGTCAAAAGCGCTCTCCACTGCTGACAAAAATTACTGATTACATTTATTTCCTTCACGGCAGGAAATAGAGGACTTTGCAATCACTTGTTCCATTCCAAACTAAGGGATGTTCTAACGGGGCAGGCAGATATTGCAAATCTCAAGCGTCAAAAGCGCTCTCCACTGCTGACAAAAATTACTGATTACATTTATTTCCATCACGGCAGGAAATAGAGGACTTCGCGATCACTTGTTCCATTCCAAACTAAGGGATGTTCTAACGTGGCAGGCAGATATTGCAAATCTCAAGCGTCAAAAGCGCTCTCCACTGCTGACAAAAATTACTGATTACATTTATTTCCTTCACGGCAGCAAATATAGGACTTCGCAATCACTTGTTCCATTCCAAACTAAGGGATGTTCTAACGGGGCAGGCAGATATTGCAAATCTCAAGCGTCAAAAGCGCTCTCCACTGCTGACAAAAATTACTGATTACATTTATTTCCTTCACGGCAGGAAATAGAGGACTTCGCAATCACTTGTTCCATTCCAAACTAAGGGGTGTTCTAACGGGGCAGGCAGATATTGCAAATCTCAAGCGTCAAAAGCGCTCTCCACTGCTGACAAAAATTACTGATTACATTTATTTCCTTCACGGCAGGAAATAGAAGACTTCGCAATCACTTGTTCCATTCCAAACAAAGGGATGTTCTAACGGGGCAGGCAGATATTGCAAATCTCAAGCGTCAAAAGCGCTCTCCACTGCTGACAAAAATTACTGATTACATTTATTTCCTTCACGGCAGGAAATAGAGGACTTCGCGATCACTTGTTCCATTCCAAACTAAGGGGTGTTCTAACGGGGCAGGCAGATATTGCAAATCTCAAGCATCGAAAGCGCTCTCCACTGCTGACAAAAACTACTGATAACATTTATTTCCTTCACGGCAGGAAATAGAGGACTACGCAATCACTTGTTCCATTCCTAACTAAGGGATGTTCTAACGGGGCAGGCAGATGTTGCAAATCCCAAGCGTCAAAAGCGCTCTCCACTGCTGACAAAAATTACTGATTACATTTATTTCCTTCACGGCAGCAAATATAGGACTTCGCAATCACTTGTTCCATTCCAAACTAAGGGATGTTCTAACGGGGCAGGCAGATATTGCAAATCTCAAGCGTCAAAAGCGCTCTCCACTGCTGACAAAAATTACTGATTACATTTATTTCCTTCACGGCAGGAAATAGAGGACTTCGCAATCACTTGTTCAATTCCAAACTAAGGGGTGTTCTAACGGGGCAGGCAGATATTGCAAATCTCAAGCGTCAAAAGCGCTCTCCACTGCTGACAAAAATTACTGATTACATTTATTTCCATCACGGCAGGAAATAGAGGACTTCGCAATCACTTGTTCCGTTCCAAACTAAGGGGTGTTCTAACGGGGCAGGCAGATATTGCAAATCTCAAGCGTCAAAAGCGCTCTCCACTGCTGACAAAAATTACTGATTACATTTATTTCCATCACGGCAGGAAATAGAGGACTTCGCAATCACTTGTTCCATTCCAAACTAAGGGATGTTCTAACGGGGCAGGCAGATATTGCAAATCTCAATCGTCAAAAGCGCTCTCCACTGCTGACAAAAATTACTGATTACATTTATTTCCTTCACGGCAGGAAATAGAGGACTTCGCAATCACTTGTTCAATTCCAAACTAAGGGATGTTCTAACGGGGCAGGCCGATATTGCAAATCTTAAGCGTCAAAAGCGCTCTCCACCGCTGACAAAAATTGCTGATTACATTTATTTCCTTAACGGCAGGAAATAGAGGACTTCGCAATCACTTGTTCCATTCCAATCTAAAGGGATGTTCTAACGGGGCAGGCAGATATTGCAAATCTCAAGCGTCAAAAGCGCTCTCCACTGCTGACAAAAATTACTGATTACATTTATTTCCTTCACGGCAGGAAATAGAGGACTTCGCAATCACTTGTTCCATTCCAAACTAAGAGATGTTCTAACGGGGCAGGTAGATATTGCAAATCTCAAGCGTCAAAAGCGCTCTCCACTGCTGACAAAAATTACTGATTACATTTATTTCCATCACGGCAGGAAATAGAGGACTTCGCAATCACTTGTTCCATTCCAAACTAAGGGATGTTCTTAAGGGGCAGGCAGATATTGCAAATCTCAAGCGTCAAAAGCGCTCTCCACTGCGGACAAAAATTACTGATTACATTTATTTCCTTCACGGCAGGAAATAGAGGACTTCGCAATCACTTGTTCCATTCTAAACTAAGGGATGTTCTAACGGGGCAGGCAGATATTGCAAATCTCAAGCGTCAAAAGCGCTCTCCACAGCTGACGAAAACTACTGATTTCATTTATTTCCTTCACGGCAGCAAATAGAGGACTTCGCGATCACTTGTTTCATTCAAACTAAGGGATATTCTAACAGGGCAGGCAGATATTGCAAATCTCAAGCGTCAAAAGCGCTCTCCACTGCTGACAAAAATTACTGATTACATTTATTTCCTTCACGGCAGGAAATAGAGGACTTCGCAATCACTTGTTCCATTCTAAACTAAGGGATGTTCTAACGGGGCAGGCAGATATTGCAAATCTCAAGCGTCAAAAGCGCTCTCCACTGCTGACAAAAATTACTGATTACATTTATTTCCTTAACGGCAGGAAATAGAGGACTTCGCAATCACTTGTTCCATTCCAAACTAAGGGATGTTCTTAAGGGGCAGGCAGATATTGCAAATCTCAAGCGTCAAAAGCGCTCTCCACTGCGGACAAAAATTACTGATTACATTTATTTCCTTCACAGCAGCAAATAGAGGTCTTCGCGATCGCTTGTTCCTTTCCAAACTAAGGGATGTTCTAACGGGGCAGGCAGACATTGCAAATCTCAAGCGTCAAAAGCGCTCTCCACAGCTGACGAAAACTACTGATTTCATTTATTTCCTTCACGGCAGCAAATAGAGGACTTCGCGATCACTTGTTTCATTCCAAACTAAGGGATATTCTAACAGGGCAGGCAGATATTGCAAATCTCAAGCGTCAAAAGCGCTCTCCACTGCTGACAAAAATTACTGATTACATTTATTTCCTTCACGGCAGGAAATAGAGGACTTCGCAATCACTTGTTCCATTCTAAACTAAGGGATGTTCTAACGGGGCAGGCAGATATTGCAAATCTCAAGCGTCAAAAGCGCTCTCCACTGCTGACAAAAATTACTGATTACATTTATTTCCTTCACGGCAGGAAATAGAGTACTTCGCAATCACTTGTTCCATTCCAAACTAAGGGATGTTCTAACGGGGCAGGCAGATATTGCAAATCTCAAGCGTCAAAAGCGCTCTCCACTGCTGACAAAAATTACTGATTACATTTATTTCCATCACGGCAGGAAATAGAGGACTTCGCAATCACTTGTTCCATTCCAAACTAAGGGATGTTCTTAAGGGGCAGGCAGATATTGCAAATCTCAAGCGTCAAAAGCGCTCTCCACTGCGGACAAAAATTACTGATTACATTTATTTCCTTCACAGCAGCAAATAGAGGTCTTCGCGATCGCTTGTTCCTTTCCAAACTAAGGGATGTTCTAACGGGGCAGGCAGACATTGCAAATCTCAAGCGTCAAAAGCGCTCTCCACAGCTGACGAAAACTACTGATTTCATTTATTTCCTTAACGGCAGGAAATAGAGGACTTCGCAATCACTTGTTCCATTCCAATCTAAGGGATGTCCTAACGGGGCAGGCAGATATTGCAAATCTCAAGCGTCAAAAGCGCTCTCCACTGCTGACAAAAATTACTGATTACATTTATTTCCTTCACGGCAGGAAATAGAGGACTTTGCAATCACTTGTTCCATTCCAAACTAAGGGATGTTCTAACGGGGCAGGCAGATATTGCAAATCTCAAGCGTCAAAAGCGCTCTCCACTGCTGACAAAAATTACTGATTACATTTATTTCCATCACGGCAGGAAATAGAGGACTTCGCGATCACTTGTTCCATTCCAAACTAAGGGATGTTCTAACGTGGCAGGCAGATATTGCAAATCTCAAGCGTCAAAAGCGCTCTCCACTGCTGACAAAAATTACTGATTACATTTATTTCCTTCACGGCAGCAAATATAGGACTTCGCAATCACTTGTTCCATTCCAAACTAAGGGATGTTCTAACGGGGCAGGCAGATATTGCAAATCTCAAGCGTCAAAAGCGCTCTCCACTGCTGACAAAAATTACTGATTACATTTATTTCCTTCACGGCAGGAAATAGAGGACTTCGCAATCACTTGTTCCATTCCAAACTAAGGGGTGTTCTAACGGGGCAGGCAGATATTGCAAATCTCAAGCGTCAAAAGCGCTCTCCACTGCTGACAAAAATTACTGATTACATTTATTTCCTTCACGGCAGGAAATAGAGTACTTCGCAATCACTTGTTCCATTCCAAACTAAGGGGTGTTCTAACGGGGCAGGCAGATATTGCAAATCTCAAGCGTCAAAAGCGCTCTCCACTGCTGACAAAAATTACTGATTACATTTATTTCCATCACGGCAGGAAATAGAGGACTTCGCAATCACTTGTTCCATTCCAAACTAAGGGATGTTCTAACGGGGCAGGCAGATATTGCAAATCTCAATCGTCAAAAGCGCTCTCCACTGCTGACAAAAATTACTGATTACATTTATTTCCTTCACGGCAGGAAATAGAGGACTTCGCAATCACTTGTTCAATTCCAAACTAAGGGATGTTCTAACGGGGCAGGCCGATATTGCAAATCTCAAGCGTCAAAAGCGCTCTCCACTGCTGACAAAAATTACTGATTACATTTATTTCCTTCACGGCAGGAAATAGAGTACTTCGCAATCACTTGTTCCATTCCAAACTAAGGGATGTTCTAACGGGGCAGGCAGATATTGCAAATCTCAAGCGTCAAAAGCGCTCTCCACTGCTGACAAAAATTACTGATTACATTTATTTCCATCACGGCAGGAAATAGAGGACTTCGCAATCACTTGTTCCATTCCAAACTAAGGGATGTTCTTAAGGGGCAGGCAGATATTGCAAATCTCAAGCGTCAAAAGCGCTCTCCACTGCGGACAAAAATTACTGATTACATTTATTTCCTTCACAGCAGCAAATAGAGGTCTTCGCGATCGCTTGTTCCTTTCCAAACTAAGGGATGTTCTAACGGGGCAGGCAGACATTGCAAATCTCAAGCGTCAAAAGCGCTCTCCACAGCTGACGAAAACTACTGATTTCATTTATTTCCTTCACGGCAGCAAATAGAGGACTTCGCGATCACTTGTTTCATTCCAAACTAAGGGATATTCTAACAGGGCAGGCAGATATTGCAAATCTCAAGCGTCAAAAGCGCTCTCCACTGCTGACAAAAATTACTGATTACATTTATTTCCTTCACGGCAGGAAATAGAGGACTTCGCAATCACTTGTTCCATTCTAAACTAAGGGATGTTCTAACGGGGCAGGCAGATATTGCAAATCTCAAGCGTCAAAAGCGCTCTCCACTGCTGACAAAAATTACTGATTACATTTATTTCCTTAACGGCAGGAAATAAAGGACTTCGCAATCACTTGTTCCATTCCAATCTAAGGGATGTCCTAACGGGGCAGGCAGATATTGCAAATCTCAAGCGTCAAAAGCGCTCTCCACTGCTAACAAAAATTACTGATTACATTTATTTCCTTCACGGCAGGAAATAGAGGACTCTGCAATCACTTGTTCCATTCCAAACTAAGGGATGTTCTAACGGGGCAGGCAGATATTGCAAATCTCAAGCGTCAAAAGCGCTCTCCACTGCTGACAAAAATTACTGATTACATTTATTTCCATCACGGCAGGAAATAGAGGACTTCGCGATCACTTGTTCCATTCCAAACTAAGGGATGTTCTAACGTGGCAGGCAGATATTGCAAATCTCAAGCGTCAAAAGCGCTCTCCACTGCTGACAAAAATTACTGATTACATTTATTTCCTTCACGGCAGCAAATATAGGACTTCGCAATCACTTGTTCCATTCCAAACTAAGGGATGTTCTAACGGGGCAGGCAGATATTGCAAATCTCAAGCGTCAAAAGCGCTCTCCACTGCTGACAAAAATTACTGATTACATTTATTTCCTTCACGGCAGGAAATAGAGGACTTCGCAATCACTTGTTCCATTCCAAACTAAGGGGTGTTCTAACGGGGCAGGCAGATATTGCAAATCTCAAGCGTCAAAAGCGCTCTCCACTGCTGACAAAAATTACTGATTACATTTATTTCCTTCACGGCAGGAAATAGAGTACTTCGCAATCACTTGTTCCATTCCAAACTAAGGGGTGTTCTAACGGGGCAGGCAGATATTGCAAATCTCAAGCGTCAAAAGCGCTCTCCACTGCTGACAAAAATTACTGATTACATTTATTTCCTTCACGGCAGGAAATAGAGGACTTCGCAATCACTTGTTCCATTCCTAACTAAGGGATGTTCTAACGGGGCAGGCAGATATTGCAAATCTCAAGCGTTAAAAGCGCTCTCCACTGCTGACAAAAATTACTGATTACATTTATTTCCTTCACGGCAGGAAAGAGAAGACTTCGCAATCACTTGTTCCATTCCAAACTAAGGGATGTTCTAACGGGGCAGGCAGATATTGCAAATCTCAAGCGTCAAAAGCGCTCTCCACTGCTGACAAAAATTACTGATTACATTTATTTCCTTCACGGCAGTAAACAGAGGACTTCGCGATCACTTGTTCCATTCCAAACTAAGGGATGTTTTAACGGGGCAGGCAAATATTGCAAATCTCAAGCGTCAAAAGCGCTCTCCACTGCTGACAAAAATTACTGATTACATTTATTTCCTTCACGGCAGGAAAGAGAAGACTTCGCAATCACTTGTTCCATTCCAAACTAAGGGATGATCTAACGGGGCAGGCAGATATTGCAAATCTCAAGCGTCAAAAGCGCTCTCCACTGCTGACAAAAATTACTGATTACATTTATTTCCTTCACGGCAGGAAATAGAGTACTTCGCAATCACTTGTTCCATTCCAAACTAAGGGGTGTTCTAACGGGGCAGGCAGATATTGCAAATCTCAAGCGTCAAAAGCGCTCTCCACTGCTGACAAAAATTACTGATTACATTTATTTCCATTACGGCAGGAAATAGAGGACTTCGCAATCACTTGTTCCATTCCAAACTAAGGGATGTTCTAACGGGGCAGGCAGATATTGCAAATCTCAATCGTCAAAAGCGCTCTCCACTGCTGACAAAAAATTACTGATTACATTTATTTCCTTCACGGCAGGAAATAGAGGACTTCGCAATCACTTGTTCAATTCCAAACTAAGGGATGTTCTAACGGGGCAGGCCGATATTGCAAATCTTAAGCGTCAAAAGCGCTCTCCACCGCTGACAAAAATTGCTGATTACATTTATTTCCTTAACGGCAGGAAATAGAGGACTTCGCAATCACTTGTTCCATTCCAATCTAAAGGGATGTTCTAACGGGGCAGGCAGATATTGCAAATCTCAAGCGTCAAAAGCGCTCTCCACTGCTGACAAAAATTACTGATTACATTTATTTCCTTCACGGCAGGAAATAGAGGACTTCGCAATCACTTGTTCCATTCCAAACTAAGGGATGTTCTAACGGGGCAGGCAGATATTGCAAATCTCAAGCGTCAAAAGCGCTCTCCACTGCTGACAAAAATTACTGATTACATTTATTTCCTTCACGGCAGGAAATAGAGGACTTCGCGATCACTTGTTCCATTCCTAACTAAGGGATGTTCTAACGGGGCAGGCAGATGTTGCAAATCCCAAGCGTCAAAAGCGCTCTCCACTGCTGACAAAAATTACTGATTACATTTATTTCCTTCACGGCAGGAAAGAGAAGACTTCGCAATCACTTGTTCCATTCCAAACTAAGGGATGATCTAACGGGGCAGGCAGATATTGCAAATCTCAAGCGTCAAAAGCGCTCTCCACTGCTGACAAAAATTACTGATTACATTTATTTCCTTCACGGCAGGAAATAGAGTACTTCGCAATCACTTGTTCCATTCCAAACTAAGGGGTGTTCTAACGGGGCAGGCAGATATTGCAAATCTCAAGCGTCAAAAGCGCTCTCCACTGCTGACAAAAATTACTGATTACATTTATTTCCATTACGGCAGGAAATAGAGGACTTCGCAATCACTTGTTCCATTCCAAACTAAGGGATGTTCTAACGGGGCAGGCAGATATTGCAAATCTCAATCGTCAAAAGCGCTCTCCACTGCTGACAAAAAATTACTGATTACATTTATTTCCTTCACGGCAGGAAATAGAGGACTTCGCAATCACTTGTTCAATTCCAAACTAAGGGATGTTCTAACGGGGCAGGCCGATATTGCAAATCTTAAGCGTCAAAAGCGCTCTCCACCGCTGACAAAAATTGCTGATTACATTTATTTCCTTAACGGCAGGAAATAGAGGACTTCGCAATCACTTGTTCCATTCCAATCTAAAGGGATGTTCTAACGGGGCAGGCAGATATTGCAAATCTCAAGCGTCAAAAGCGCTCTCCACTGCTGACAAAAATTACTGATTACATTTATTTCCTTCACGGCAGGAAATAGAGGACTTCGCAATCACTTGTTCCATTCCAAACTAAGGGATGTTCTAACGGGGCAGGCAGATATTGCAAATCTCAAGCGTCAAAAGCGCTCTCCACTGCTGACAAAAATTACTGATTACATTTATTTCCTTCACGGCAGGAAATAGAGGACTTCGCGATCACTTGTTCCATTCCAAACTAAGGGGTGTTCTAACGGGGCAGGCAGATATTGCAAATCTCAAGCATCGAAAGCGCTCTCCACTGCTGACAAAAATTACTGATTACATTTATTTCCTTCACGGCAGGAAATAGAGGACTTCGCAATCACTTGTTCCATTCTAAACTAAGGGATGTTCTAACGGGGCAGGCAGATATTGCAAATCTCAAGCGTCAAAAGCGCTCTCCACAGCTGACGAAAACTACTGATTTCATTTATTTCCTTCACGGCAGCAAATAGAGGACTTCGCGATCACTTGTTTCATTCCAAACTAAGGGATATTCTAACAGGGCAGGCAGATATTGCAAATCTCAAGCGTCAAAAGCGCTCTCCACTGCTGACAAAAATTACTGATTACATTTATTTCCTTCACGGCAGGAAATAGAGGACTTCGCAATCACTTGTTTTATTCTAAACTAAGGGATGTTCTAACGGGGCAGGCAGATATTGCAAATCTCAAGCGTCAAAAGCGCTCTCCACTGCTGACAAAAATTACTGATTACATTTATTTCCTTAACGGCAGGAAATAGAGGACTTCGCAATCACTTGTTCCATTCCAATCTAAGGGATGTCCTTACGGGGCAGGCAGATATTGCAAATCTCAAGCGTCAAAAGCGCTCTCCACTGCTGACAAAAATTACTGATTACATTTATTTCCTTCACGGCAGGAAATAGAGGACTTTGCAATCACTTGTTCCATTCCAAACTAAGGGATGTTCTAACGGGGCAGGCAGATATTGCAAATCTCAAGCGTCAAAAGCGCTCTCCACTGCTGACAAAAATTACTGATTACATTTATTTCCATCACGGCAGGAAATAGAGGACTTCGCGATCACTTGTTCCATTCCAAACTAAGGGATGTTCTAACGTGGCAGGCAGATATTGCAAATCTCAAGCGTCAAAAGCGCTCTCCACTGCTGACAAAAATTACTGATTACATTTATTTCCTTCACGGCAGCAAATATAGGACTTCGCAATCACTTGTTCCATTCCAAACTAAGGGATGTTCTAACGGGGCAGGCAGATATTGCAAATCTCAAGCGTCAAAAGCGCTCTCCACTGCTGACAAAAATTACTGATTACATTTATTTCCTTCACGGCAGGAAATAGAGGACTTCGCAATCACTTGTTCCATTCCAAACTAAGGGGTGTTCTAACGGGGCAGGCAGATATTGCAAATCTCAAGCGTCAAAAGCGCTCTCCACTGCTGACAAAAATTACTGATTACATTTATTTCCTTCACGGCAGGAAATAGAAGACTTCGCAATCACTTGTTCCATTCCAAACAAAGGGATGTTCTAACGGGGCAGGCAGATATTGCAAATCTCAAGCGTCAAAAGCGCTCTCCACTGCTGACAAAAATTACTGATTACATTTATTTCCTTCACGGCAGGAAATAGAGGACTTCGCGATCACTTGTTCCATTCCAAACTAAGGGGTGTTCTAACGGGGCAGGCAGATATTGCAAATCTCAAGCATCGAAAGCGCTCTCCACTGCTGACAAAAACTACTGATAACATTTATTTCCTTCACGGCAGGAAATAGAGGACTACGCAATCACTTGTTCCATTCCTAACTAAGGGATGTTCTAACGGGGCAGGCAGATGTTGCAAATCCCAAGCGTCAAAAGCGCTCTCCACTGCTGACAAAAATTACTGATTACATTTATTTCCTTCACGGCAGCAAATATAGGACTTCGCAATCACTTGTTCCATTCCAAACTAAGGGATGTTCTAACGGGGCAGGCAGATATTGCAAATCTCAAGCGTCAAAAGCGCTCTCCACTGCTGACAAAAATTACTGATTACATTTATTTCCTTCACGGCAGGAAATAGAGGACTTCGCAATCACTTGTTCAATTCCAAACTAAGGGGTGTTCTAACGGGGCAGGCAGATATTGCAAATCTCAAGCGTCAAAAGCGCTCTCCACTGCTGACAAGAATTACTGATTACATTTATTTCCATCACGGCAGGAAATAGAGGACTTCGCAATCACTTGTTCCGTTCCAAACTAAGGGGTGTTCTAACGGGGCAGGCAGATATTGCAAATCTCAAGCGTCAAAAGCGCTCTCCACTGCTGACAAAAATTACTGATTACATTTATTTCCATCACGGCAGGAAATAGAGGACTTCGCAATCACTTGTTCCATTCCAAACTAAGGGATGTTCTAACGGGGCAGGCAGATATTGCAAATCTCAATCGTCAAAAGCGCTCTCCACTGCTGACAAAAATTACTGATTACATTTATTTCCTTCACGGCAGGAAATAGAGGACTTCGCAATCACTTGTTCAATTCCAAACTAAGGGATGTTCTAACGGGGCAGGCCGATATTGCAAATCTTAAGCGTCAAAAGCGCTCTCCACCGCTGACAAAAATTGCTGATTACATTTATTTCCTTAACGGCAGGAAATAGAGGACTTCGCAATCACTTGTTCCATTCCAATCTAAAGGGATGTTCTAACGGGGCAGGCAGATATTGCAAATCTCAAGCGTCAAAAGCGCTCTCCACTGCTGACAAAAATTACTGATTACATTTATTTACTTCACGGCAGGAAATAGAGGACTTCGCAATCACTTGTTCCATTCCAAACTAAGAGATGTTCTAACGGGGCAGGCAGATATTGCAAATCTCAAGCGTCAAAAGCGCTCTCCACTGCTGACAAAAATTACTGATTACATTTATTTCCATCACGGCAGGAAATAGAGGACTTCGCAATCACTTGTTCCATTCCAAACTAAGGGATGTTCTTAAGGGGCAGGCAGATATTGCAAATCTCAAGCGTCAAAAGCGCTCTCCACTGCGGACAAAAATTACTGATTACATTTATTTCCTTCACGGCAGGAAATAGAGGACTTCGCAATCACTTGTTCCATTCTAAACTAAGGGATGTTCTAACGGGGCAGGCAGATATTGCAAATCTCAAGCGTCAAAAGCGCTCTCCACAGCTGACGAAAACTACTGATTTCATTTATTTCCTTCACGGCAGCAAATAGAGGACTTCGCGATCACTTGTTTCATTCAAACTAAGGGATATTCTAACAGGGCAGGCAGATATTGCAAATCTCAAGCGTCAAAAGCGCTCTCCACTGCTGACAAAAATTACTGATTACATTTATTTCCTTCACGGCAGGAAATAGAGGACTTCGCAATCACTTGTTCCATTCTAAACTAAGGGATGTTCTAACGGGGCAGGCAGATATTGCAAATCTCAAGCGTCAAAAGCGCTCTCCACTGCTGACAAAAATTACTGATTACATTTATTTCCTTAACGGCAGGAAATAGAGGACTTCGCAATCACTTGTTCCATTCCAATCTAAGGGACGTCCTAACGGGGCAGGCAGATATTGCAAATCTCAAGCGTCAAAAGCGCTCTCCACTGCTGACAAAAATTACTGATTACATTTATTTCCTTCACGGCAGGAAATAGAGGACTTTGCAATCACTTGTTCCATTCCAAACTAAGGGATGTTCTAACGGGGCAGGCAGATATTGCAAATCTCAAGCGTCAAAAGCGCTCTCCACTGCTGACAAAAATTACTGATTACATTTATTTCCATCACGGCAGGAAATAGAGGACTTCGCGATCACTTGTTCCATTCCAAACTAAGGGATGTTCTAACGTGGCAGGCAGATATTGCAAATCTCAAGCGTCAAAAGCGCTCTCCACTGCTGACAAAAATTACTGATTACATTTATTTCCTTCACGGCAGCAAATATAGGACTTCGCAATCACTTGTTCCATTCCAAACTAAGGGATGTTCTAACGGGGCAGGCAGATATTGCAAATCTCAAGCGTCAAAAGCGCTCTCCACTGCTGACAAAAATTACTGATTACATTTATTTCCTTCACGGCAGGAAATAGAGGACTTCGCAATCACTTGTTCCATTCCAAACTAAGGGGTGTTCTAACGGGGCAGGCAGATATTGCAAATCTCAAGCGTCAAAAGCGCTCTCCACTGCTGACAAAAATTACTGATTACATTTATTTCCTTCACGGCAGGAAATAGAAGACTTCGCAATCACTTGTTCCATTCCAAACTAAGGAATGTTCTAACGGGGCAGGCAGATATTGCAAATCTCAAGCGTCAAAAGCGCTCTCCACTGCTGACAAAAATTACTGATTACATTTATTTCCTTCACGGCAGGAAATAGAAGACTTCGCAATCACTTGTTCCATTCCAAACTAAGGAATGTTCTAACGGGGCAGGCAGATATTGCAAATCTCAATCGTCAAAAGCGCTCTCCACTGCTGACAAAAATTACTGATTACATTTATTTCCTTCACGGCAGGAAATAGAAGACTTCGCAATCACTTGTTCCATTCCAAACTAAGGAATGTTCTAACGGGGCAGGCAGATATTGCAAATCTCAAGCGTCAAAAGCGCTCTCCACTGCTGACAAAAATTACTGATTACATTTATTTCCTTCACGGCAGGAAATAGAGGACTTCGCAATCACTTGTTCCATTCCTAACTAAGGGGTGTTCTAACGGGGCAGGCAGACATTGCAAATCTCAAGCGTCAAAAGCGCTCTCCACTGCTGACAAAAATTACTGATTACATTTATTTCCATCACGGCAGGAAATAGAGGACTTCGCAATCACTTGTTCCATTCCAAACTAAGGGATGTTCTAACGGGGCAGGCAGATATTGCAAATCTCAATCGTCAAAAGCGCTCTCCACTGCTGACAAAAATTACTGATTACATTTATTTCCTTCACGGCAGGAAATAGAGGACTTCGCAATCACATGTTCCATTCCAAACTAAGGGGTGTTCTAACGGGGCAGGCAGATATTGCAAATCTCAAGCGTCAAAAGCGCTCTCCACTGCTGACAAAAATTACTGATTACATTTATTTCCTTCACGGCAGGAAATAGAGGACTTCGCAATCACTTGTTCCATTCCTAACTAAGGGATGTTCTAACGGGGCAGGCAGATATTGCAAATCTCAAGCGTCAAAAGCGCTCTCCACTGCTGACAAAAATTACTGATTACATTTATTTCCATCACGGCAGGAAATAGAGGACTTCGCAATCACTTGTTCCATTCCAAACTAAGGGATGTTCTAACGGGGCAGGCAGATATTGCAAATCTCAATCGTCAAAAGCGCTCTCCACTGCTGACAAAAATTACTGATTACATTTATTTCCTTCACGGCAGGAAATAGAGGACTTCGCAATCACTTGTTCAATTCCAAACTAAGGGATGTTCTAACGGGGCAGGCCGATATTGCAAATCTTAAGCGTCAAAAGCGCTCTCCACCGCTGACAAAAATTGCTGATTACATTTATTTCCTTAACGGCAGGAAATAGAGGACTTCGCAATCACTTGTTCCATTCCAATCTAAAGGGATGTTCTAACGGGGCAGGCAGATATTGCAAATCTCAAGCGTCAAAAGCGCTCTCCACTGCTGACAAAAATTACTGATTACATTTATTTCCTTCACGGCAGGAAATAGAGGACTTCGCAATCACTTGTTCCATTCCAAACTAAGGGATGTTCTAACGGGGCAGGCAGATATTGCAAATCTCAAGCGTCAAAAGCGCTCTCCACTGCTGACAAAAATTACTGATTACATTTATTTCCATCACGGCAGGAAATAGAGGACTTCGCAATCACTTGTTCCATTCCAAACTAAGGGATGTTCTTAAGGGGCAGGCAGATATTGCAAATCTCAAGCGTCAAAAGCGCTCTCCACTGCGGACAAAAATTACTGATTACATTTATTTCCTTCACGGCAGGAAATAGAGGACTTCGCAATCACTTGTTCCATTCTAAACTAAGGGAAGTTCTAACGGGGCAGGCAGATATTGCAAATCTCAAGCGTCAAAAGCGCTCTCCACAGCTGACGAAAACTACTGATTTCATTTATTTCCTTCACGGCAGCAAATAGAGGACTTCGCGATCACTTGTTTCATTCAAACTAAGGGATATTCTAACAGGGCAGGCAGATATTGCAAATCTCAAGCGTCAAAAGCGCTCTCCACTGCTGACAAAAATTACTGATTACATTTATTTCCTTCACGGCAGGAAATAGAGGACTTCGCAATCACTTGTTCCATTCTAAACTAAGGGATGTTCTAACGGGGCAGGCAGATATTGCAAATCTCAAGCGTCAAAAGCGCTCTCCACTGCTGACAAAAATTACTGATTACATTTATTTCCTTAACGGCAGGAAATAGAGGACTTCGCAATCACTTGTTCCATTCCAATCTAAGGGATGTCCTAACGGGGCAGGCAGATATTGCAAATCTCAAGCGTCAAAAGCGCTCTCCACTGCTGACAAAAATTACTGATTACATTTATTTCCTTCACGGCAGGAAATAGAGGACTTTGCAATCACTTGTTCCATTCCAAACTAAGGGATGTTCTAACGGGGCAGGCAGATATTGCAAATCTCAAGCGTCAAAAGCGCTCTCCACTGCTGACAAAAATTACTGATTACATTTATTTCCATCACGGCAGGAAATAGAGGACTTCGCGATCACTTGTTCCATTCCAAACTAAGGGATGTTCTAACGTGGCAGGCAGATATTGCAAATCTCAAGCGTCAAAAGCGCTCTCCACTGCTGACAAAAATTACTGATTACATTTATTTCCTTCACGGCAGCAAATATAGGACTTCGCAATCACTTGTTCCATTCCAAACTAAGGGATGTTCTAACGGGGCAGGCAGATATTGCAAATCTCAAGCGTCAAAAGCGCTCTCCACTGCTGACAAAAATTACTGATTACATTTATTTCCTTCACGGCAGGAAATAGAGGACTTCGCAATCACTTGTTCCATTCCAAACTAAGGGGTGTTCTAACGGGGCAGGCAGATATTGCAAATCTCAAGCGTCAAAAGCGCTCTCCACTGCTGACAAAAATTACTGATTACATTTATTTCCTTCACGGCAGGAAATAGAAGACTTCGCAATCACTTGTTCCATTCCAAACTAAGGAATGTTCTAACGGGGCAGGCAGATATTGCAAATCTCAAGCGTCAAAAGCGCTCTCCACTGCTGACAAAAATTACTGATTACATTTATTTCCTTCACGGCAGGAAATAGAAGACTTCGCAATCACTTGTTCCATTCCAAACTAAGGAATGTTCTAACGGGGCAGGCAGATATTGCAAATCTCAATCGTCAAAAGCGCTCTCCACTGCTGACAAAAATTACTGATTACATTTATTTCCTTCACGGCAGGAAATAGAAGACTTCGCAATCACTTGTTCCATTCCAAACTAAGGAATGTTCTAACGGGGCAGGCAGATATTGCAAATCTCAAGCGTCAAAAGCGCTCTCCACTGCTGACAAAAATTACTGATTACATTTATTTCCTTCACGGCAGGAAATAGAGGACTTCGCAATCACTTGTTCCATTCCTAACTAAGGGGTGTTCTAACGGGGCAGGCAGACATTGCAAATCTCAAGCGTCAAAAGCGCTCTCCACTGCTGACAAAAATTACTGATTACATTTATTTCCATCACGGCAGGAAATAGAGGACTTCGCAATCACTTGTTCCATTCCAAACTAAGGGATGTTCTAACGGGGCAGGCAGATATTGCAAATCTCAATCGTCAAAAGCGCTCTCCACTGCTGACAAAAATTACTGATTACATTTATTTCCTTCACGGCAGGAAATAGAGGACTTCGCAATCACATGTTCCATTCCAAACTAAGGGGTGTTCTAACGGGGCAGGCAGATATTGCAAATCTCAAGCGTCAAAAGCGCTCTCCACTGCTGACAAAAATTACTGATTACATTTATTTCCTTCACGGCAGGAAATAGAGGACTTCGCAATCACTTGTTCCATTCCTAACTAAGGGATGTTCTAACGGGGCAGGCAGATATTGCAAATCTCAAGCGTCAAAAGCGCTCTCCACTGCTGACAAAAATTACTGATTACATTTATTTCCTTCACGGCAGGAAAGAGAAGACTTCGCAATCACTTGTTCCATTCCAAACTAAGGGATGTTCTAACGGGGCAGGCAGATATTGCAAATCTCAAGCGTCAAAAGCGCTCTCCACTGCTGACAAAAATTACTGATTACATTTATTTCCTTCACGGCAGTAAACAGAGGACTTCGCGATCACTTGTTCCATTCCTAACTAAGGGGTGTTCTAACGGGGCAGGCAGACATTGCAAATCTCAAGCGTCAAAAGCGCTCTCCACTGCTGACAAAAATTACTGATTACATTTATTTCCTTCACGGCAGGAAATAGAGGACTTTGCAATCACTTGTTCCATTCCAAACTAAGGGATGTTCTAACGGGGCAGGCAGATATTGCAAATCTCAAGCGTCAAAAGCGCTCTCCACTGCTGACAAAAATTACTGATTACATTTATTTCCTTCACGGCAGGAAATAGAAGACTTCGCAATCACTTGTTCCATTCCAAACTAAGGAATGTTCTAACGGGGCAGGCAGATATTGCAAATCTCAAGCGTCAAAAGCGCTCTCCACTGCTGACAAAAATTACTGATTACATTTATTTCCTTCACGGCAGGAAATAGAAGACTTCGCAATCACTTGTTCCATTCCAAACTAAGGAATGTTCTAACGGGGCAGGCAGATATTGCAAATCTCAATCGTCAAAAGCGCTCTCCACTGCTGACAAAAATTACTGATTACATTTATTTCCTTCACGGCAGGAAATAGAAGACTTCGCAATCACTTGTTCCATTCCAAACTAAGGAATGTTCTAACGGGGCAGGCAGATATTGCAAATCTCAAGCGTCAAAAGCGCTCTCCACTGCTGACAAAAATTACTGATTACATTTATTTCCTTCACGGCAGGAAATAGAGGACTTCGCAATCACTTGTTCCATTCCTAACTAAGGGGTGTTCTAACGGGGCAGGCAGACATTGCAAATCTCAAGCGTCAAAAGCGCTCTCCACTGCTGACAAAAATTACTGATTACATTTATTTCCATCACGGCAGGAAATAGAGGACTTCGCAATCACTTGTTCCATTCCAAACTAAGGGATGTTCTAACGGGGCAGGCAGATATTGCAAATCTCAATCGTCAAAAGCGCTCTCCACTGCTGACAAAAATTACTGATTACATTTATTTCCTTCACGGCAGGAAATAGAGGACTTCGCAATCACTTGTTCCATTCCAAACTAAGGGGTGTTCTAACGGGGCAGGCAGATATTGCAAATCTCAAGCGTCAAAAGCGCTCTCCACTGCTGACAAAAATTACTGATTACATTTATTTCCTTCACGGCAGGAAATAGAAGACTTCGCAATCACTTGTTCCATTCCAAACTAAGGAATGTTCTAACGGGGCAGGCAGATATTGCAAATCTCAAGCGTCAAAAGCGCTCTCCACTGCTGACAAAAATTACTGATTACATTTATTTCCTTCACGGCAGGAAATAGAAGACTTCGCAATCACTTGTTCCATTCCAAACTAAGGAATGTTCTAACGGGGCAGGCAGATATTGCAAATCTCAATCGTCAAAAGCGCTCTCCACTGCTGACAAAAATTACTGATTACATTTATTTCCTTCACGGCAGGAAATAGAAGACTTCGCAATCACTTGTTCCATTCCAAACTAAGGAATGTTCTAACGGGGCAGGCAGATATTGCAAATCTCAAGCGTCAAAAGCGCTCTCCACTGCTGACAAAAATTACTGATTACATTTATTTCCTTCACGGCAGGAAATAGAGGACTTCGCAATCACTTGTTCCATTCCTAACTAAGGGGTGTTCTAACGGGGCAGGCAGACATTGCAAATCTCAAGCGTCAAAAGCGGTCTCCACTGCTGACAAAAATTACTGATTACATTTATTTCCATCACGGCAGGAAATAGAGGACTTCGCAATCACTTGTTCCATTCCAAACTAAGGGATGTTCTAACGGGGCAGGCAGATATTGCAAATCTCAATCGTCAAAAGCGCTCTCCACTGCTGACAAAAATTACTGATTACATTTATTTCCTTCACGGCAGGAAATAGAGGACTTCGCAATCACATGTTCCATTCCAAACTAAGGGGTGTTCTAACGGGGCAGGCAGATATTGCAAATCTCAAGCGTCAAAAGCGCTCTCCACTGCTGACAAAAATTACTGATTACATTTATTTCCTTCACGGCAGGAAATAGAGGACTTCGCAATCACTTGTTCCATTCCTAACTAAGGGATGTTCTAACGGGGCAGGCAGATATTGCAAATCTCAAGCGTCAAAAGCGCTCTCCACTGCTGACAAAAATTACTGATTACATTTATTTCCTTCACGGCAGGAAAGAGAAGACTTCGCAATCACTTGTTCCATTCCAAACTAAGGGATGTTCTAACGGGGCAGGCAGATATTGCAAATCTCAAGCGTCAAAAGCGCTCTCCACTGCTGACAAAAATTACTGATTACATTTATTTCCTTCACGGCAGTAAACAGAGGACTTCGCGATCACTTGTTCCATTCCTAACTAAGGGGTGTTCTAACGGGGCAGGCAGACATTGCAAATCTCAAGCGTCAAAAGCGCTCTCCACTGCTGACAAAAATTACTGATTACATTTATTTCCTTCACGGCAGGAAATAGAGGACTTTGCAATCACTTGTTCCATTCCAAACTAAGGGATGTTCTAACGGGGCAGGCAGATATTGCAAATCTCAAGCGTCAAAAGCGCTCTCCACTGCTGACAAAAATTACTGATTACATTCATTTCCATCACGGCAGGAAATAGAGGACTTCGCGATCACTTGTTCCATTCCAAACTAAGGGATGTTCTAACGTGGCAGGCAGATATTGCAAATCTCAAGCGTCAAAAGCGCTCTCCACTGCTGACAAAAATTACTGATTACATTTATTTCCTTCACGGCAGCAAATATAGGACTTCGCAATCACTTGTTCCATTCCAAACTAAGGGATGTTCTAACGGGGCAGGCAGATATTGCAAATCTCAAGCGTCAAAAGCGCTCTCCACTGCTGACAAAAATTACTGATTACATTTATTTCCTTCACGGCAGGAAATAGAGGACTTCGCAATCACTTGTTCCATTCCAAACTAAGGGGTGTTCTAACGGGGCAGGCAGATATTGCAAATCTCAAGCGTCAAAAGCGCTCTCCACTGCTGACAAAAATTACTGATTACATTTATTTCCTTCACGGCAGGAAATAGAAGACTTCGCAATCACTTGTTCCATTCCAAACTAAGGAATGTTCTAACGGGGCAGGCAGATATTGCAAATCTCAAGCGTCAAAAGCGCTCTCCACTGCTGACAAAAATTACTGATTACATTTATTTCCTTCACGGCAGGAAATAGAAGACTTCGCAATCACTTGTTCCATTCCAAACTAAGGAATGTTCTAACGGGGCAGGCAGATATTGCAAATCTCAATCGTCAAAAGCGCTCTCCACTGCTGACAAAAATTACTGATTACATTTATTTCCTTCACGGCAGGAAATAGAAGACTTCGCAATCACTTGTTCCATTCCAAACTAAGGAATGTTCTAACGGGGCAGGCAGATATTGCAAATCTCAAGCGTCAAAAGCGCTCTCCACTGCTGACAAAAATTACTGATTACATTTATTTCCTTCACGGCAGGAAATAGAGGACTTCGCAATCACTTGTTCCATTCCTAACTAAGGGGTGTTCTAACGGGGCAGGCAGACATTGCAAATCTCAAGCGTCAAAAGCGCTCTCCACTGCTGACAAAAATTACTGATTACATTTATTTCCATCACGGCAGGAAATAGAGGACTTCGCAATCACTTGTTCCATTCCAAACTAAGGGATGTTCTAACGGGGCAGGCAGATATTGCAAATCTCAATCGTCAAAAGCGCTCTCCACTGCTGACAAAAATTACTGATTACATTTATTTCCTTCACGGCAGGAAATAGAGGACTTCGCAATCACATGTTCCATTCCAAACTAAGGGGTGTTCTAACGGGGCAGGCAGATATTGCAAATCTCAAGCGTCAAAAGCGCTCTCCACTGCTGACAAAAATTACTGATTACATTTATTTCCTTCACGGCAGTAAACAGAGGACTTCGCAATCACTTGTTCCATTCCAAACTAAGGGATGTTCTAACGGGGCAGGCAGATATTGCAAATCTCAAGCGTCAAAAGCGCTCTCCACTGCTGACAAAAATTACTGATTACATTTATTTCCTTCACGGCAGGAAAGAGAAGACTTCGCAATCACTTGTTCCATTCCAAACAAAGGGATGTTCTAACGGGGCAGGCAGATATTGCAAATCTCAAGCGTCAAAAGCGCTCTCCACTGCTGACAAAAATTACTGATTACATTTATTTCCTTCACGGCAGGAAATAGAGGACTTCGCGATCACTTGTTCCATTCCAAACTAAGGGGTGTTCTAACGGGGCAGGCAGATATTGCAAATCTCAAGCATCGAAAGCGCTCTCCACTGCTGACAAAAACTACTGATAACATTTATTTCCTTCACGGCAGGAAATAGAGGACTTCGCAATCACTTGTTCCATTCCTAACTAAGGGATGTTCTAACGGGGCAGGCAGATGTTGCAAATCCCAAGCGTCAAAAGCGCTCTCCACTGCTGACAAAAATTACTGATTACATTTATTTCCTTCACGGCAGGAAAGAGAAGACTTCGCAATCACTTGTTCCATTCCTAACTAAGGGATGTTCTAACGGGGCAGGCAGATATTGCAAATCTCAAGCGTCAAAAGCGCTATCCACTGCTGACAAAAATTACTGATTACATTTATTTCCATCACGGCAGGAAATAGAGGACTTCGCAATCACTTGTTCCGTTCCAAACTAAGGGGTGTTCTAACGGGGCAGGCAGATATTGCAAATCTCAAGCGTCAAAAGCGCTCTCCACTGCTGACAAAAATTACTGATTACATTTATTTCCATCACGGCAGGAAATAGAGGACTTCGCAATCACTTGTTCCATTCCAAACTAAGGGATGTTCTTAAGGGGCAGGCAGATATTGCAAATCTCAAGCGTCAAAAGCGCTCTCCACTGCGGACAAAAATTACTGATTACATTTATTTCCTTCACGGCAGGAAATAGAGGACTTCGCAATCACTTGTTCTATTCTAAACTAAGGGATGTTCTAACGGGGCAGGCAGATATTGCAAATCTCAAGCGTCAAAAGCGCTCTCCACAGCTGACGAAAACTACTGATTTCATTTATTTCCTTCACGGCAGCAAATAGAGGACTTCGAGATCACTTGTTTCATTCAAACTAAGGGATATTCTAACAGGGCAGGCAGATATTGCAAATCTCAAGCTTCAAAAGCGCTCTCCACTGCTGACAAAAATTACTGATTACATTTATTTCCTTCACGGCAGGAAATAGAGGACTTCGCAATCACTTGTTCCATTCTAAACTAAGGGATGTTCTAACGGGGCAGGCAGATATTGCAAATCTCAAGCGTCAAAAGCGCTCTCCACTGCTGACAAAAATTACTGATTACATTTATTTCCTTAACGGCAGGAAATAGAGGACTTCGCAATCACTTGTTCCATTCCAATCTAAGGGATGTCCTAACGGGGCAGGCAGATATTGCAAATCTCAAGCGTCAAAAGCGCTCTCCACTGCTGACAAAAATTACTGATTACATTTATTTCCTTCACGGCAGGAAATAGAGGACTTTGCAATCACTTGTTCCATTCCAAACTAAGGGATGTTCTAACGGGGCAGGCAGATATTGCAAATCTCAAGCGTCAAAAGCGCTCTCCACTGCTGACAAAAATTACTGATTACATTTATTTCCATCACGGCAGGAAATAGAGGACTTCGCGATCACTTGTTCCATTCCAAACTAAGGGATGTTCTAACGTGGCAGGCAGATATTGCAAATCTCAAGCGTCAAAAGCGCTCTCCACTGCTGACAAAAATTACTGATTACATTTATTTCCTTCACGGCAGCAAATATAGGACTTCGCAATCACTTGTTCCATTCCAAACTAAGGGATGTTCTAACGGGGCAGGCAGATATTGCAAATCTCAAGCGTCAAAAGCGCTCTCCACTGCTGACAAAAATTACTGATTACATTTATTTCCTTCACGGCAGGAAATAGAGGACTTCGCAATCACTTGTTCCATTCCAAACTAAGGGGTGTTCTAACGGGGCAGGCAGATATTGCAAATCTCAAGCGTCAAAAGCGCTCTCCACTGCTGACAAAAATTACTGATTACATTTATTTCCTTCACGGCAGGAAATAGAAGACTTCGCAATCACTTGTTCCATTCCAAACTAAGGAATGTTCTAACGGGGCAGGCAGATATTGCAAATCTCAAGCGTCAAAAGCGCTCTCCACTGCTGACAAAAATTACTGATTACATTTATTTCCTTCACGGCAGGAAATAGAAGACTTCGCAATCACTTGTTCCATTCCAAACTAAGGAATGTTCTAACGGGGCAGGCAGATATTGCAAATCTCAATCGTCAAAAGCGCTCTCCACTGCTGACAAAAATTACTGATTAGATTTATTTCCTTCACGGCAGGAAATAGAAGACTTCGCAATCACTTGTTCCATTCCAAACTAAGGAATGTTCTAACGGGGCAGGCAGATATTGCAAATCTCAAGCGTCAAAAGCGCTCTCCACTGCTGACAAAAATTACTGATTACATTTATTTCCTTCACGGCAGGAAATAGAGGACTTCGCAATCACTTGTTCCATTCCTAACTAAGGGGTGTTCTAACGGGGCAGGCAGACATTGCAAATCTCAAGCGTCAAAAGCGCTCTCCACTGCTGACAAAAATTACTGATTACATTTATTTCCATCACGGCAGGAAATAGAGGACTTCGCAATCACTTGTTCCATTCCAAACTAAGGGATGTTCTAACGGGGCAGGCAGATATTGCAAATCTCAATCGTCAAAAGCGCTCTCCACTGCTGACAAAAATTACTGATTACATTTATTTCCTTCACGGCAGGAAATAGAGGACTTCGCAATCACATGTTCCATTCCAAACTAAGGGGTGTTCTAACGGGGCAGGCAGATATTGCAAATCTCAAGCGTCAAAAGCGCTCTCCACTGCTGACAAAAATTACTGATTACATTTATTTCCTTCACGGCAGGAAATAGAGGACTTCGCAATCACTTGTTCCATTCCTAACTAAGGGATGTTCTAACGGGGCAGGCAGATATTGCAAATCTCAAGCGTCAAAAGCGCTCTCCACTGCTGACAAAAATTACTGAATACATTTATTTCCTTCACGGCAGGAAAGAGAAGACTTCGCAATCACTTGTTCCATTCCAAACTAAGGGATGTTCTAACGGGGCAGGCAGATATTGCAAATCTCAAGCGTCAAAAGCGCTCTCCACTGCTGACAAAAATTACTGATTACATTTATTTCCTTCACGGCAGTAAACAGAGGACTTCGCGATCACTTGTTCCATTCCAAACTAAGGGATGTTCTAACGGGGCAGGCAGATATTGCAAATCTCAAGCGTCAAAAGCGCTCTCCACTGCTGACAAAAATTACTGATTACATTTATTTCCTTCACGGCAGGAAATAGAAGACTTCGCAATCACTTGTTCCATTCCAAACAAAGGGATGTTCTAACGGGGCAGGCAGATATTGCAAATCTCAAGCGTCAAAAGCGCTCTCCACTGCTGACAAAAATTACTGATTACATTTATTTCCTTCACGGCAGGAAATAGAAGACTTCGCAATCACTTGTTCCATTCCTAACTAAGGGATGTTCTAACGGGGCAGGCAGATGTTGCAAATCCCAAGCGTCAAAAGCGCTCTCCACTGCTGACAAAAATTACTGATTACATTTATTTCCTTCACGGCAGGAAAGAGAAGACTTCGCAATCACTTGTTCCATTCCTAACTAAGGGATGTTCTAACGGGGCAGGCAGATATTGCAAATCTCAAGAGTCAAAAGCGCTCTCCACTGCTGACAAAAATTACTGATTACATTTATTTCCTTCACGGCAGGAAATAGAGGACTTCGCAATCACTTGTTCAATTCCAAACTAAGGGATGTTCTAACGGGGCAGGCCGATATTGAAAATCTTAAGCGTCAAAAGCGCTCTCCACCGCTGACAAAAATTGCTGATTACATTTATTTCCTTAACGGCAGGAAATAGAGGACTTCGCAATCACTTGTTCCATTCCAATCTAAAGCGATGTTCTAACGGGGCAGGCAGATATTGCAAATCTCAAGCGTCAAAAGCGCTCTCCACTGCTGACAAAAATTACTGATTACTTTTATTTCCATCACGGCAGGAAATAGAGGACTTCGCAATCACTTGTTCCATTCCAAACAAAGGGATGTTCTTAAGGGGCAGGCAGATATTGCAAATCTCAAGCGTCAAAAGCGCTCTCCACTGCTGACAAAAATTACTGATTACTTTTATTTCCATCACGGCAGGAAATAGAGGACTTCGCAATCACTTGTTCCATTCCAAACTAAGGGATGTTCTTAAGGGGCAGGCAGATATTGCAAATCTCAAGCGTCAAAAGCGCTCTCCACTGCGGACAAAAATTACTGATTACATTTATTTCCTTCACAGCAGCAAATAGAGGTCTTCGCGATCGCTTGTTCCTTTCCAAACTAAGGGATGTTCTAACGGGGCAGGCAGACATTGCAAATCTCAAGCGTCAAAAGCGCTCTCCACAGCTGACGAAAACTACTGATTTCATTTATTTCCTTCACGGCAGCAAATAGAGGACTTCGCGATCACTTGTTTCATTCCAAACTAAGGGATATTCTAACAGGGCAGGCAGATATTGCAAATCTCAAGCGTCAAAAGCGCTCTCCACTGCTGACAAAAATTACTGATTACATTTATTTCCTTCACGGCAGGAAATAGAGGACTTCGCAATCACTTGTTCCATTCTAAACTAAGGGATGTTCTAACGGGGCAGGCAGATATTGCAAATCTCAAGCGTCAAAAGCGCTCTCCACTGCTGACAAAAATTACTGATTACATTTATTTCCTTAACGGCAGGAAATAGAGGACTTCGCAATCACTTGTTCCATTCCAATCTAAGGGATGTCCTAACGGGGCAGGCAGATATTGCAAATCTCAAGCGTCAAAAGCGCTCTCCACTGCTGACAAAAATTACTGATTACATTTATTTCCTTCACGGCAGGAAATAGAGGACTTTGCAATCACTTGTTCCATTCCAAACTAAGGGATGTTCTAACGGGGCAGGCAGATATTGCAAATCTCAAGCGTCAAAAGCGCTTTCCACTGCTTGCAAAAATTACTGATTACATTTATTTCCATCACGGCAGGAAGAGGACTTCGCGATCACTTGTTCCATTCCAAACTAAGGGATGTTCTAACGTGGCAGGCAGATATTGCAAATCTCAAGCGTCAAAAGCGCTCTCCACTGCTGACAAAAATTACTGATTACATTTATTTCCTTCACGGCAGCAAATATAGGACTTCGCAATCACTTGTTCCATTCCAAACTAAGGGATGTTCTAACGGGGCAGGCAGATATTGCAAATCTCAAGCGTCAAAAGCGCTCTCCACTGCTGACAAAAATTACTGATTACATTTATTTCCTTCACGGCAGGAAATAGAGGACTTCGCAATCACTTGTTCCATTCCAAACTAAGGGGTGTTCTAACGGGGCAGGCAGATATTGCAAATCTCAAGCGTCAAAAGCGCTCTCCACTGCTGACAAAAATTACTGATTACATTTATTTCCTTCACGGCAGGAAATAGAGGACTTCGCAATCACATGTTCCATTCCAAACTAAGGGGTGTTCTAACGGGGCAGGCAGATATTGCAAATCTCAAGCGTCAAAAGCGCTCTCCACTGCTGACAAAAATTACTGATTACATTTATTTCCTTCACGGCAGGAAATAGAGGACTTCGCAATCACTTGTTCCATTCCTAACTAAGGGATGTTCTAACGGGGCAGGCAGATATTGCAAATCTCAAGCGTCAAAAGCGCTCTCCACTGCTGACAAAAATTACTGATTACATTTATTTCCTTCACGGCAGGAAAGAGAAGACTTCGCAATCACTTGTTCCATTCCAAACTAAGGGATGTTCTAACGGGGCAGGCAGATATTGCAAATCTCAAGCGTCAAAAGCGCTCTCCACTGCTGACAAAAATTACTGATTACATTTATTTCCTTCACGGCAGTAAACAGAGGACTTCGCGATCACTTGTTCCATTCCAAACTAAGGGATGTTCTAACGGGGCAGGCAGATATTGCAAATCTCAAGCGTCAAAAGCGCTCTCCACTGCTGACAAAAATTACTGATTACATTTATTTCCTTCACGGCAGGAAATAGAAGACTTCGCAATCACTTGTTCCATTCCAAACAAAGGGATGTTCTAACGGGGCAGGCAGATATTGCAAATCTCAAGCGTCAAAAGCGCTCTCCACTGCTGACAAAAATTACTGATTACATTTATTTCCTTCACGGCAGGAAATAGAGGACTTCGCGATCACTTGTTCCATTCCAAACTAAGGGGTGTTCTAACGGGGCAGGCAGATATTGCAAATCTCAAGCATCGAAAGCGCTCTCCACTGCTGACAAAAACTACTGATAACATTTATTTCCTTCACGGCAGAAAATAGAGGACTTCGCAATCACTTGTTCCATTCCTAACTAAGGGATGTTCTAACGGGGCAGGCAGATGTTGCAAATCCCAAGCGTCAAAAGCGCTCTCCACTGCTGACAAAAATTACTGATTACATTTATTTCCTTCACGGCAGGAAAGAGAAGACTTCGCAATCACTTGTTCCATTCCTAACTAAGGGATGTTCTAACGGGGCAGGCAGATATTGCAAATCTCAAGCGTCAAAAGCGCTCTCCACTGCTGACAAAAATTACTGATTACATTTATTTCCTTCACGGCAGGAAATAGAGTACTTCGCAATCACTTGTTCCATTCCAAACTAAGGGGTGTTCTAACGGGGCAGGCAGATATTGCAAATCTCAAGCGTCAAAAGCGCTCTCCACTGCTGACAAAAATTACTGATTACATTTATTTCCATCACGGCAGGAAATAGAGGACTTCGCAATCACTTGTTCCATTCCAAACTAAGGGATGTTCTAACGGGGCAGGCAGATATTGCAAATCTCAATCGTCAAAAGCGCTCTCCACTGCTGACAAAAATTACTGATTACATTTATTTCCTTCACGGCAGGAAATAGAGGACTTCGCAATCACTTGTTCAATTCCAAACTAAGGGATGTTCTAACGGGGCAGGCCGATATTGAAAATCTTAAGCGTCAAAAGCGCTCTCCACCGCTGACAAAAATTGCTGATTACATTTATTTCCTTAACGGCAGGAAATAGAGGACTTCGCAATCACTTGTTCCATTCCAATCTAAAGCGATGTTCTAACGGGGCAGGCAGATATTGCAAATCTCAAGCGTCAAAAGCGCTCTCCACTGCTGACAAAAATTACTGATTACTTTTATTTCCATCACGGCAGGAAATAGAGGACTTCGCAATCACTTGTTCCATTCCAAACTAAGGGATGTTCTTAAGGGGCAGGCAGATATTGCAAATCTCAAGCGTCAAAACCGCTCTCCACTGCTGACAAAAATTACTGATTACTTTTATTTCCATCACGGCAGGAAATAGAGGACTTCGCAATCACTTGTTCCATTCCAAACTAAGGGATGTTCTTAAGGGGCAGGCAGATATTGCAAATCTCAAGCGTCAAAAGCGCTCTCCACTGCGGACAAAAATTACTGATTACATTTATTTCCTTCACAGCAGCAAATAGAGGTCTTCGCGATCGCTTGTTCCTTTCCAAACTAAGGGATGTTCTAACGGGGCAGGCAGACATTGCAAATCTCAAGCGTCAAAAGCGCTCTCCACAGCTGACGAAAACTACTGATTTCATTTATTTCCTTCACGGCAGCAAATAGAGGACTTCGCGATCACTTGTTTCATTCCAAACTAAGGGATATTCTAACAGGGCAGGCAGATATTGCAAATCTCAAGCGTCAAAAGCGCTCTCCACTGCTGACAAAAATTACTGATTACATTTATTTCCTTCACGGCAGGAAATAGAGGACTTCGCAATCACTTGTTCCATTCTAAACTAAGGGATGTTCTAACGGGGCAGGCAGATATTGCAAATCTCAAGCGTCAAAAGCGCTCTCCACTGCTGACAAAATTTACTGATTACATTTATTTCCTTAACGGCAGGAAATAGAGGACTTCGCAATCACTTGTTCCATTCCAATCTAAGGGATGTCCTAACGGGGCAGGCAGATATTGCAAATCTCAAGCGTCAAAAGCGCTCTCCACTGCTGACAAAAATTACTGATTACATTTATTTCCTTCACGGCAGGAAATAGAGGACTTCGCAATCACTTGTTCCATTCCAAACTAAGGGGTGTTCTAACGGGGCAGGCAGATATTGCAAATCTCAAGCGTCAAAAGCGCTCTCCACTGCTGACAAAAATTACTGATTACATTTATTTCCTTCACGGCAGGAAATAGAGGACTTTGCAATCACTTGTTCCATTCCAAACTAAGGGATGTTCTAACGGGGCAGGCAGATATTGCAAATCTCAAGCGTCAAAAGCGCTCTCCACTGCTGACAAAAATTACTGATTACATTTATTTCCATCACGGCAGGAAGAGGACTTCGCGATCACTTGTTCCATTCCAAACTAAGGGATGTTCTAACGTGGCAGGCAGATATTGCAAATCTCAAGCGTCAAAAGCGCTCTCCACTGCTGACAAAAATTACTGATTACATTTATTTCCTTCACGGCAGCAAATATAGGACTTCGCAATCACTTGTTCCATTCCAAACTAAGGGATGTTCTAACGGGGCAGGCAGATATTGCAAATCTCAAGCGTCAAAAGCGCTCTCCACTGCTGACAAAAATTACTGATTACATTTATTTCCTTCACGGCAGGAAATAGAGGACTTCGCAATCACTTGTTCCATTCCAAACTAAGGGGTGTTCTAACGGGGCAGGCAGATATTGCAAATCTCAAGCGTCAAAAGCGCTCTCCACTGCTGACAAAAATTACTGATTACATTTATTTCCTTCACGGCAGGAAATAGAAGACTTCGCAATCACTTGTTCCATTCCAAACTATGGAATGTTCTAACGGGGCAGGCAGATATTGCAAATCTCAAGCGTCAAAAGCGCTCTCCACTGCTGACAAAAATTACTGATTACATTTATTTCCTTCACGGCAGGAAATAGAAGGCTTCGCAATCACTTGTTCCATTCCAAACTAAGGAATGTTCTAACGGGGCAGGCAGATATTGCAAATCTCAATCGTCAAAAGCGCTCTCCACTGCTGACAAAAATTACTGATTACATTTATTTCCTTCACGGCAGGAAATAGAAGACTTCGCAATCACTTGTTCCATTCCAAACTAAGGAATGTTCTAACGGGGCAGGCAGATATTGCAAATCTCAAGCGTCAAAAGCGCTCTCCACTGCTGACAAAAATTACTGATTACATTTATTTCCTTCACGGCAGGAAATAGAGGACTTCGCAATCAATTGTTCCATTCCTAACTAAGGGGTGTTCTAACGGGGCAGGCAGATATTGCAAATCTCAAGCGTCAAAAGCGCTCTCCACTGCTGACAAAAATTACTGATTACATTTATTTCCTTCACGGCAGGAAATAGAAGACTTCGCAATCACTTGTTTCATTCCAAACTAAGGAATGTTCTAACGGGGCAGGCAGATATTGCAAATCTCAAGCGTCAAAAGCGCTCTCCACTGCTGACAAAAATTACTGATTACATTTATTTCCTTCACGGCAGGAAATAGAGGACTTCGCAATCACTTGTTCCATTCCAAACTAAGGGGTGTTCTAACGGGGCAGGCAGATATTGCAAATCTCAAGCGTCAAAAGCGCTCTCCACTGCTGACAAAAATTACTGATTACATTTATTTCCTTCACGGCAGGAAATAGAAGACTTCGCAATCACTTGTTCCATTCCAAACTAAGGAATGTTCTAACGGGGCAGGCAGATATTGCAAATCTCAAGCGTCAAAAGCGCTCTCCACTGCTGACAAAAATTACTGATTACATTTATTTCCTTCACGGCAGGAAATAGAAGACTTCGCAATCACTTGTTCCATTCCAAACTAAAGAATGTTCTAACGGGGCAGGCAGATATTGCAAATCTCAATCGTCAAAAGCGCTCTCCACTGCTGACAAAAATTACTGATTACATTTATTTCCTTCACGGCAGGAAATAGAAGACTTCGCAATCACTTGTTCCATTCCAAACTAAGGAATGTTCTAACGGGGCAGGCAGATATTGCAAATCTCAAGCGTCAAAAGCGCTCTCCACTGCTGACAAAAATTACTGATTACATTTATTTCCTTCACGGCAGGAAATAGAGGACTTCGCAATCACTTGTTCCATTCCTAACTAAGGGGTGTTCTAACGGGGCAGGCAGATATTGCAAATCTCAAGCGTCAAAAGCGCTCTCCACTGCTGACAAAAATTACTGATTACATTTATTTCCTTCACGGCAGGAAATAGAGGACTTCGCGATCACTTGTTCCATTCCAAACTAAGGGATGTTCTAACGTGGCAGGCAGATATTGCAAATCTCAAGCGTCAAAAGCGCTCTCCACTGCTGACAAAAATTACTGATTACATTTATTTCCTTCACGGCAGCAAATATAGGACTTCGCAATCACTTGTTCCATTCCAAACTAAGGGATGTTCTAACGGGGCAGGCAGATGTTGCAAATCCCAAGAGTCAAAAGCGCTCTCCACTGCTGACAAAAATTACTGATTACATTTATTTCCTTCACGGCAGGAAAGAGAAGACTTCGCAATCACTTGTTCCATTCCTAACTAAGGGATGTTCTAACGGGGCAGGCAGATATTGCAAATCTCAAGCGTCAAAAGCGCTCTCCACTGCTGACAAAAATTACTGATTACATTTATTTCCTTCACGGCAGGAAATAGAGTACTTCGCAATCACTTGTTCCATTCCAAACTAAGGGGTGTTCTAACGGGGCAGGCAGATATTGCAAATCTCAAGCGTCAAAAGCGCTCTCCACTGCTGACAAAAATTACTGATTACATTTATTTCCATCACGGCAGGAAATAGAGGACTTCGCAATCACTTGTTCCATTCCAAACTAAGGGATGTTCTAACGGGGCAGGCAGATATTGCAAATCTCAATCGTCAAAAGCGCTCTCCACTGCTGACAAAAATTACTGATTACATTTATTTCCTTCACGGCAGGAAATAGAGGACTTCGCAATCACTTGTTCAATTCCAAACTAAGGGATGTTCTAACGGGGCAGGCCGATATTGAAAATCTTAAGCGTCAAAAGCGCTCTCCACCGCTGACAAAAATTGCTGATTACATTTATTTCCTTAACGGCAGGAAATAGAGGACTTCGCAATCACTTGTTCCATTCCAATCTAAAGCGATGTTCTAACGGGGCAGGCAGATATTGCAAATCTCAAGCGTCAAAAGCGCTCTCCACTGCTGACAAAAATTACTGATTACTTTTATTTCCATCACGGCAGGAAATAGAGGACTTCGCAATCACTTGTTCCATTCCAAACTAAGGGATGTTCTTAAGGGGCAGGCAGATATTGCAAATCTCAAGCGTCAAAACCGCTCTCCACTGCTGACAAAAATTACTGATTACATTTATTTCCTTCACAGCAGCAAATAGAGGACTTCGCAATCACTTGTTCCATTCCAAACTAAGGGATGTTCTTAAGGGGCAGGCAGATATTGCAAATCTCAAGCGTCAAAAGCGCTCTCCACAGCTGACGAAAACTACTGATTTCATTTATTTCCTTCACGGCAGCAAATAGAGGACTTCGCGATCACTTGTTTCATTCCAAACTAAGGGATATTCTAACAGGGCAGGCAGATATTGCAAATCTCAAGCGTCAAAAGCGCTCTCCACTGCTGACAAAAATTACTGATTACATTTATTTCCTTCACGGCAGGAAATAGAGGACTTCGCAATCACTTGTTCCATTCTAAACTAAGGGATGTTCTAACGGGGCAGGCAGATATTGCAAATCTCAAGCGTCAAAAGCGCTCTCCACTGCTGACAAAAATTACTGATTACATTTATTTCCTTAACGGCAGGAAATAGAGGACTTCGCAATCACTTGTTCCATTCCAATCTAAGGGATGTCCTAACGGGGCAGGCAGATATTGCAAATCTCAAGCGTCAAAAGCGCTCTCCACTGCTGACAAAAATTACTGATTACATTTATTTCCTTCACGGCAGGAAATAGAGGACTTCGCAATCACTTGTTCCATTCCAAACTAAGCGGTGTTCTAACGGGGCAGGCAGATATTGCAAATCTCAAGCGTCAAAAGCGCTCTCCACTGCTGACAAAAATTACTGATTACATTTATTTCCTTCACGGCAGGAAATAGAGGACTTTGCAATCACTTGTTCCATTCCAAACTAAGGGATGTTCTAACGGGGCAGGCAGATATTGCAAATCTCAAGCGTCAAAAGCGCTCTCCACTGCTGACAAAAATTACTGATTACATTTATTTCCATCACGGCAGGAAGAGGACTTCGCGATCACTTGTTCCATTCCAAACTAAGGGATGTTCTAACGTGGCAGGCAGATATTGCAAATCTCAAGCGTCAAAAGCGCTCTTCACTGCTGACAAAAATTACTGATTACATTTATTTCCTTCACGGCAGCAAATATAGGACTTCGCAATCACTTGTTCCATTCCAAACTAAGGGATGTTCTAACGGGGCAGGCAGATATTGCAAATCTCAAGCGTCAAAAGCGCTCTCCACTGCTGACAAAAATTACTGATTACATTTATTTCCTTCACGGCAGGAAATAGAGGACTTCGCAATCACTTGTTCCATTCCAAACTAAGGGGTGTTCTAACGGGGCAGGCAGATATTGCAAATCTCAAGCGTCAAAAGCGCTCTCCACTGCTGACAAAAATTACTGATTACATTTATTTCCTTCACGGCAGGAAATAGAAGACTTCGCAATCACTTGTTCCATTCCAAACTATGGAATGTTCTAACGGGGCAGGCAGATATTGCAAATCTCAAGCGTCAAAAGCGCTCTCCACTGCTGACAAAAATTACTGATTACATTTATTTCCTTCACGGCAGGAAATAGAAGGCTTCGCAATCACTTGTTCCATTCCAAACTAAGGAATGTTCTAACGGGGCAGGCAGATATTGCAAATCTCAATCGTCAAAAGCGCTCTCCACTGCTGACAAAAATTACTGATTACATTTATTTCCTTCACGGCAGGAAATAGAAGACTTCGCAATCACTTGTTCCATTCCAAACTAAGGAATGTTCTAACGGGGCAGGCAGATATTGCAAATCTCAAGCGTCAAAAGCGCTCTCCACTGCTGACAAAAATTACTGATTACATTTATTTCCTTCACGGCAGGAAATAGAGGACTTCGCAATCAATTGTTCCATTCCTAACTAAGGGGTGTTCTAACGGGGCAGGCAGATATTGCAAATCTCAAGCGTCAAAAGCGCTCTCCACTGCTGACAAAAATTACTGATTACATTTATTTCCTTCACGGCAGGAAATAGAAGACTTCGCAATCACTTGTTTCATTCCAAACTAAGGAATGTTCTAACGGGGCAGGCAGATATTGCAAATCTCAAGCGTCAAAAGCGCTCTCCACTGCTGACAAAAATTACTGATTACATTTATTTCCTTCACGGCAGGAAATAGAGGACTTCGCAATCACTTGTTCCATTCCAAACTAAGGGGTGTTCTAACGGGGCAGGCAGATATTGCAAATCTCAAGCGTCAAAAGCGCTCTCCACTGCTGACAAAAATTACTGATTACATTTATTTCCTTCACGGCAGGAAATAGAAGACTTCGCAATCACTTGTTCCATTCCAAACTAAGGAATGTTCTAACGGGGCAGGCAGATATTGCAAATCTCAAGCGTCAAAAGCGCTCTCCACTGCTGACAAAAATTACTGATTACATTTATTTCCTTCACGGCAGGAAATAGAAGACTTCGCAATCACTTGTTCCATTCCAAACTAAAGAATGTTCTAACGGGGCAGGCAGATATTGCAAATCTCAATCGTCAAAAGCGCTCTCCACTGCTGACAAAAATTACTGATTACATTTATTTCCTTCACGGCAGGAAATAGAAGACTTCGCAATCACTTGTTCCATTCCAAACTAAGGAATGTTCTAACAGGGCAGGCAGATATTGCAAATCTCAAGCGTCAAAAGCGCTCTCCACTGCTGACAAAAATTACTGATTACATTTATTTCCTTCACGGCAGGAAATAGAGGACTTCGCAATCACTTGTTCCATTCCTAACTAAGGGGTGTTCTAACGGGGCAGGCAGATATTGCAAATCTCAAGCGTCAAAAGCGCTCTCCACTGCTGACAAAAATTACTGATTACATTTATTTCCTTCACGGCAGGAAATAGAGGACTTCGCGATCACTTGTTCCATTCCAAACTAAGGGATGTTCTAACGTGGCAGGCAGATATTGCAAATCTCAAGCGTCAAAAGCGCTCTCCACTGCTGACAAAAATTACTGATTACATTTATTTCCTTCACGGCAGCAAATATAGGACTTCGCAATCACTTGTTCCATTCCAAACTAAGGGATGTTCTAACGGGGCAGGCAGATATTGCAAATCTCAAGCGTCAAAAGCGCTCTCCACTGCTGACAAAAATTACTGATTACATTTATTTCCTTCACGGCAGGAAATAGAGGACTTCGCAATCACTTGTTCCATTCCAAACTAAGGGGTGTTCTAACGGGGCAGGCAGATATTGCAAATCTCAAGCGTCAAAAGCGCTCTCCACTGCTGACAAAAATTACTGATTACATTTATTTCCTTCACGGCAGGAAATAGAAGACTTCGCAATCACTTGTTCCATTCCAAACTAAAGAATGTTCTAACGGGGCAGGCAGATATTGCAAATCTCAATCGTCAAAAGCGCTCTCCACTGCTGACAAAAATTACTGATTACATTTATTTCCTTCACGGCAGGAAATAGAGGACTTCGCGATCACTTGTTCCATTCCAAACTAAGGGATGTTCTAACGTGGCAGGCAGATATTGCAAATCTCAAGCGTCAAAAGCGCTCTCCACTGCTGACAAAAATTACTGATTACATTTATTTCCTTCACGGCAGCAAATATAGGACTTCGCAATCACTTGTTCCATTCCAAACTAAGGGATGTTCTAACGGGGCAGGCAGATGTTGCAAATCCCAAGAGTCAAAAGCGCTCTCCACTGCTGACAAAAATTACTGATTACATTTATTTCCTTCACGGCAGGAAAGAGAAGACTTCGCAATCACTTGTTCCATTCCTAACTAAGGGATGTTCTAACGGGGCAGGCAGATATTGCAAATCTCAAGCGTCAAAAGCGCTCTCCACTGCTGACAAAAATTACTGATTACATTTATTTCCTTCACGGCAGGAAATAGAGTACTTCGCAATCACTTGTTCCATTCCAAACTAAGGGGTGTTCTAACGGGGCAGGCAGATATTGCAAATCTCAAGCGTCAAAAGCGCTCTCCACTGCTGACAAAAATTACTGATTACATTTATTTCCATCACGGCAGGAAATAGAGGACTTCGCAATCACTTGTTCCATTCCAAACTAAGGGATGTTCTAACGGGGCAGGCAGATATTGCAAATCTCAATCGTCAAAAGCGCTCTCCACTGCTGACAAAAATTACTGATTACATTTATTTCCTTCACGGCAGGAAATAGAGGACTTCGCAATCACTTGTTCAATTCCAAACTAAGGGATGTTCTAACGGGGCAGGCCGATATTGAAAATCTTAAGCGTCAAAAGCGCTCTCCACCGCTGACAAAAATTGCTGATTACATTTATTTCCTTAACGGCAGGAAATAGAGGACTTCGCAATCACTTGTTCCATTCCAATCTAAAGCGATGTTCTAACGGGGCAGGCAGATATTGCAAATCTCAAGCGTCAAAAGCGCTCTCCACTGCTGACAAAAATTACTGATTACTTTTATTTCCATCACGGCAGGAAATAGAGGACTTCGCAATCACTTGTTCCATTCCAAACTAAGGGATGTTCTTAAGGGGCAGGCAGATATTGCAAATCTCAAGCGTCAAAACCGCTCTCCACTGCTGACAAAAATTACTGATTACTTTTATTTCCATCACGGCAGGAAATAGAGGACTTCGCAATCACTTGTTCCATTCCAAACTAAGGGATGTTCTTAAGGGGCAGGCAGATATTGCAAATCTCAAGCGTCAAAAGCGCTCTCCACTGCGGACAAAAATTACTGATTACATTTATTTCCTTCACAGCAGCAAATAGAGGTCTTCGCGATCGCTTGTTCCTTTCCAAACTAAGGGATGTTCTAACGGGGCAGGCAGACATTGCAAATCTCAAGCGTCAAAAGCGCTCTCCACAGCTGACGAAAACTACTGATTTCATTTATTTCCTTCACGGCAGCAAATAGAGGACTTCGCGATCACTTGTTTCATTCCAAACTAAGGGATATTCTAACAGGGCAGGCAGATATTGCAAATCTCAAGCGTCAAAAGCGCTCTCCACTGCTGACAAAAATTACTGATTACATTTATTTCCTTCACGGCAGGAAATAGAGGACTTCGCAATCACTTGTTCCATTCTAAACTAAGGGATGTTCTAACGGGGCAGGCAGATATTGCAAATCTCAAGCGTCAAAAGCGCTCTCCACTGCTGACAAAAATTACTGATTACATTTATTTCCTTAACGGCAGGAAATAGAGGACTTCGCAATCACTTGTTCCATTCCAATCTAAGGGATGTCCTAACGGGGCAGGCAGATATTGCAAATCTCAAGCGTCAAAAGCGCTCTCCACTGCTGACAAAAATTACTGATTACATTTATTTCCTTCACGGCAGGAAATAGAGGACTTCGCAATCACTTGTTCCATTCCAAACTAAGCGGTGTTCTAACGGGGCAGGCAGATATTGCAAATCTCAAGCGTCAAAAGCGCTCTCCACTGCTGACAAAAATTACTGATTACATTTATTTCCTTCACGGCAGGAAATAGAGGACTTTGCAATCACTTGTTCCATTCCAAACTAAGGGATGTTCTAACGGGGCAGGCAGATATTGCAAATCTCAAGCGTCAAAAGCGCTCTCCACTGCTGACAAAAATTACTGATTACATTTATTTCCATCACGGCAGGAAGAGGACTTCGCGATCACTTGTTCCATTCCAAACTAAGGGATGTTCTAACGTGGCAGGCAGATATTGCAAATCTCAAGCGTCAAAAGCGCTCTCCACTGCTGACAAAAATTACTGATTACATTTATTTCCTTCACGGCAGCAAATATAGGACTTCGCAATCACTTGTTCCATTCCAAACTAAGGGATGTTCTAACGGGGCAGGCAGATATTGCAAATCTCAAGCGTCAAAAGCGCTCTCCACTGCTGACAAAAATTACTGATTACATTTATTTCCTTCACGGCAGGAAATAGAGGACTTCGCAATCACTTGTTCCATTCCAAACTAAGGGGTGTTCTAACGGGGCAGGCAGATATTGCAAATCTCAAGCGTCAAAAGCGCTCTCCACTGCTGACAAAAATTACTGATTACATTTATTTCCTTCACGGCAGGAAATAGAAGACTTCGCAATCACTTGTTCCATTCCAAACTATGGAATGTTCTAACGGGGCAGGCAGATATTGCAAATCTCAAGCGTCAAAAGCGCTCTCCACTGCTGACAAAAATTACTGATTACATTTATTTCCTTCACGGCAGGAAATAGAAGGCTTCGCAATCACTTGTTCCATTCCAAACTAAGGAATGTTCTAACGGGGCAGGCAGATATTGCAAATCTCAATCGTCAAAAGCGCTCTCCACTGCTGACAAAAATTACTGATTACATTTATTTCCTTCACGGCAGGAAATAGAAGACTTCGCAATCACTTGTTCCATTCCAAACTAAGGAATGTTCTAACGGGGCAGGCAGATATTGCAAATCTCAAGCGTCAAAAGCGCTCTCCACTGCTGACAAAAATTACTGATTACATTTATTTCCTTCACGGCAGGAAATAGAGGACTTCGCAATCAATTGTTCCATTCCTAACTAAGGGGTGTTCTAACGGGGCAGGCAGATATTGCAAATCTCAAGCGTCAAAAGCGCTCTCCACTGCTGACAAAAATTACTGATTACATTTATTTCCTTCACGGCAGGAAATAGAAGACTTCGCAATCACTTGTTTCATTCCAAACTAAGGAATGTTCTAACGGGGCAGGCAGATATTGCAAATCTCAAGCGTCAAAAGCGCTCTCCACTGCTGACAAAAATTACTGATTACATTTATTTCCTTCACGGCAGGAAATAGAGGACTTCGCAATCACTTGTTCCATTCCAAACTAAGGGGTGTTCTAACGGGGCAGGCAGATATTGCAAATCTCAAGCGTCAAAAGCGCTCTCCACTGCTGACAAAAATTACTGATTACATTTATTTCCTTCACGGCAGGAAATAGAAGACTTCGCAATCACTTGTTCCATTCCAAACTAAGGAATGTTCTAACGGGGCAGGCAGATATTGCAAATCTCAAGCGTCAAAAGCGCTCTCCACTGCTGACAAAAATTACTGATTACATTTATTTCCTTCACGGCAGGAAATAGAAGACTTCGCAATCACTTGTTCCATTCCAAACTAAAGAATGTTCTAACGGGGCAGGCAGATATTGCAAATCTCAATCGTCAAAAGCGCTCTCCACTGCTGACAAAAATTACTGATTACATTTATTTCCTTCACGGCAGGAAATAGAAGACTTCGCAATCACTTGTTCCATTCCAAACTAAGGAATGTTCTAACAGGGCAGGCAGATATTGCAAATCTCAAGCGTCAAAAGCGCTCTCCACTGCTGACAAAAATTACTGATTACATTTATTTCCTTCACGGCAGGAAATAGAGGACTTCGCAATCACTTGTTCCATTCCTAACTAAGGGGTGTTCTAACGGGGCAGGCAGATATTGCAAATCTCAAGCGTCAAAAGCGCTCTCCACTGCTGACAAAAATTACTGATTACATTTATTTCCTTCACGGCAGGAAATAGAGGACTTCGCGATCACTTGTTCCATTCCAAACTAAGGGATGTTCTAACGTGGCAGGCAGATATTGCAAATCTCAAGCGTCAAAAGCGCTCTCCACTGCTGACAAAAATTACTGATTACATTTATTTCCTTCACGGCAGCAAATATAGGACTTCGCAATCACTTGTTCCATTCCAAACTAAGGGATGTTCTAACGGGGCAGGCAGATATTGCAAATCTCAAGCGTCAAAAGCGCTCTCCACTGCTGACAAAAATTACTGATTACATTTATTTCCTTCACGGCAGGAAATAGAGGACTTCGCAATCACTTGTTCCATTCCAAACTAAGGGGTGTTCTAACGGGGCAGGCAGATATTGCAAATCTCAAGCGTCAAAAGCGCTCTCCACTGCTGACAAAAATTACTGATTACATTTATTTCCTTCACGGCAGGAAATACAGGACTTCGCAATCACTTGTTCCATTCCAAACTAAGGGATGTTCTAACGGGGCAGGCAGATATTGCAAATCTCAAGCGTCAAAAGCGCTCTCCACTGCTGACAAAAATTACTGATTACTTTTATTTCCATCACGGCAGGAAATAGAGGACTTCGCAATCACTTGTTCCATTCCAAACTAAGGGATGTTCTTAAGGGGCAGGCAGATATTGCAAATCTCAAGCGTCAAAAGCGCTCTCCACTGCGGACAAAAATTACTGATTACATTTATTTCCTTCACAGCAGCAAATAGAGGTCTTCGCGATCGCTTGTTCCTTTCCAAACTAAGGGATGTTCTAACGGGGCAGGCAGACATTGCAAATCTCAAGCGTCAAAAGCGCTCTCCACAGCTGACGAAAACTACTGATTTCATTTATTTCCTTCACGGCAGCAAATAGAGGACTTCGCAATCACTTATTCCATTCTAAACTAAGGGATGTTCTAACGGGGCAGGCAGATATTGCAAATCTCAAGCGTCAAAAGCGCTCTCCACTGCTGACAAAAATTACTGATTACATTTATTTCCTTAACGGCAGGAAATAGAGGACTTCGAAATCACTTGTTCCATTCCAATCTAAGGGATGTCCTAACGGGGCAGGCAGATATTGCAAATCTCAAGCGTCAAAAGCGCTCTCCACTGCTAACAAAAATTACTGATTACATTTATTTCCTTCACGGCAGGAAATAGAGGACTTTGCAATCACTTGTTCCATTCCAAACTAAGGGATGTTCTAACGGGGCAGGCAGATATTGCAAATCTCAAGCGTCAAAAGCGCTCTCCACTGCTGACAAAAATTACTGATTACATTTATTTCCATCACGGCAGGAAATAGAGGACTTCGCGATCACTTGTTCCATTCCAAACTAAGGGATGTTCTAACGTGGCAGGCAGATATTGCAAATCTCAAGCGTCAAAAGCGCTCTCCACTGCTGACAAAAATTACTGATTACATTTATTTCCTTCACGGCAGCAAATATAGGACTTCGCAATCACTTGTTCCATTCCAAACTAAGGAATGTTCTAACGGGGCAGGCAGATATTGCAAATCTCAATCGTCAAAAGCGCTCTCCACTGCTGACAAAAATTACTGATTACATTTATTTCCTTCACGGCAGGAAATAGAAGACTTCGCAATCACTTGTTCCATTCCAAACTAAGGAATGTTCTAACGGGGCAGGCAGATATTGAAAATCTCAAGCGTCAAAAGCGCTCTCCACTGCTGACAAAAATTACTGATTACATTTATTTCCTTCACGGCAGGAAATAGAGGACTTCGCAATCAATTGTTCCATTCCTAACTAAGGGGTGTTCTAACGGGGCAGGCAGATATTGCAAATCTCAAGCGTCAAAAGCGCTCTCCACTGCTGACAAAAATTACTGATTACATTTATTTCCTTCACGGCAGGAAATAGAAGACTTCGCAATCACTTGTTCCATTCCAAACTAAGGAATGTTCTAACGGGGCAGGCAGATATTGCAAATCTCAAGCGTCAAAAGCGCTCTCCATTGCTGACAAAAATTACTGATTACATTTATTTCCTTCACGGCAGGAAATAGAGGACTTCGCAATCACTTGTTCCATTCCAAACTAAGGGGTGTTCTAACGGGGCAGGCAGATATTGCAAATCTCAAGCGTCAAAAGCGCTCTCCACTGCTGACAAAAATTACTGATTACATTTATTTCCTTCACGGCAGGAAATAGAAGACTTCGCAATCACTTGTTCCATTCCAAACTAAGGAATGTTCTAACGGGGCAGGCAGATATTGCAAATCTCAAGCGTCAAAAGCGCTCTCCACTGCTGACAAAAATTACTGATTACATTTATTTCCTTCACGGCATGGAAATAGAAGACTTCGCAATCACTTGTTCCATTCCAAACTAAGGAATGTTCTAACGGGGCAGGCAGATATTGCAAATCTCAATCGTCAAAAGCGCTCTCCACTGCTGACAAAAATTACTGATTACATTTATTTCCTTCACGGCAGGAAATAGAAGACTTCGCAATCACTTGTTCCATTCCAAACTAAGGAATGTTCTAACGGGGCAGGCAGATATTGCAAATCTCAAGCGTCAAAAGCGCTCTCCACTGCTGACAAAAATTACTGATTACATTTATTTCCTTCACGGCAGCAAATATAGGACTTCGCAATCACTTGTTCCATTCCAAACTAAGGGATGTTCTAACGGGGCAGGCAGATATTGCAAATCTCAAGCGTCAAAAGCGCTCTCCACTGCTGACAAAAATTACTGATTACATTTATTTCCTTCACGGCAGGAAATAGAGGACTTCGCAATCACTTGTTCCATTCCAAACTAAGGGGTGTTCTAACGGGGCAGGCAGATATTGCAAATCTCAAGCGTCAAAAGCGCTCTCCACTGCTGACAAAAATTACTGATTACATTTATTTCCTTCACGGCAGGAAATACAGGACTTCGCAATCACTTGTTCCATTCCAAACTAAGGGATGTTCTAACGGGGCAGGCAGATATTGCAAATCTCAAGCGTCAAAAGCGCTCTCCACTGCTGACAAAAATTACTGATTACTTTTATTTCCATCACGGCAGGAAATAGAGGACTTCGCAATCACTTGTTCCATTCCAAACTAAGGGATGTTCTTAAGGGGCAGGCAGATATTGCAAATCTCAAGCGTCAAAAGCGCTCTCCACTGCGGACAAAAATTACTGATTACATTTATTTCCTTCACAGCAGCAAATAGAGGTCTTCGCGATCGCTTGTTCCTTTCCAAACTAAGGGATGTTCTAACGGGGCAGGCAGACATTGCAAATCTCAAGCGTCAAAAGCGCTCTCCACAGCTGACGAAAACTACTGATTTCATTTATTTCCTTCACGGCAGCAAATAGAGGACTTCGCAATCACTTGTTCCATTCTAAACTAAGGGATGTTCTAACGGGGCAGGCAGATATTGCAAATCTCAAGCGTCAAAAGCGCTCTCCACTGCTGACAAAAATTACTGATTACATTTATTTCCTTAACGGCAGGAAATAGAGGACTTCGAAATCACTTGTTCCATTCCAATCTAAGGGATGTCCTAACGGGGCAGGCAGATATTGCAAATCTCAAGCGTCAAAAGCGCTCTCCACTGCTGACAAAAATTACTGATTACATTTATTTCCTTCACGGCAGGAAATAGAGGACTTTGCAATCACTTGTTCCATTCCAAACTAAGGGATGTTCTAACGGGGCAGGCAGATATTGCAAATCTCAAGCGTCAAAAGCGCTCTCCACTGCTGACAAAAATTACTGATTACATTTATTTCCATCACGGCAGGAAATAGAGGACTTCGCGATCACTTGTTCCATTCCAAACTAAGGGATGTTCTAACGTGGCAGGCAGATATTGCAAATCTCAAGCGTCAAAAGCGCTCTCCACTGCTGACAAAAATTACTGATTACATTTATTTCCTTCACGGCAGCAAATATAGGACTTCGCAGTCACTTGTTCCATTCCAAACTAAGGAATGTTCTAACGGGGCAGGCAGATATTGCAAATCTCAAGCGTCAAAAGCGCTCTCCACTGCTGACAAAAATTACTGATTACATTTATTTCCTTCACGGCAGGAAATAGAGGACTTCGCAATCAATTGTTCCATTCCTAACTAAGGGGTGTTCTAACGGGGCAGGCAGATATTGCAAATCTCAAGCGTCAAAAGCGCTCTCCACTGCTGACAAAAATTACTGATTACATTTATTTCCTTCACGGCAGGAAATAGAAGACTTCGCAATCACTTGTTCCATTCCAAACTAAGGAATGTTCTAACGGGGCAGGCAGATATTGCAAATCTCAAGCGTCAAAAGCGCTCTCCATTGCTGACAAAAATTACTGATTACATTTATTTCCTTCACGGCAGGAAATAGAGGACTTCGCAATCACTTGTTCCATTCCAAACTAAGGGGTGTTCTAACGGGGCAGGCAGATATTGCAAATCTCAAGCGTCAAAAGCGCTCTCCACTGCTGACAAAAATTACTGATTACATTTATTTCCTTCACGGCAGGAAATAGAAGACTTCGCAATCACTTGTTCCGTTCCAAACTAAGGAATGTTCTAACGGGGCAGGCAGATATTGCAAATCTCAAGCGTCAAAAGCGCTCTCCACTGCTGACAAAAATTACTGATTACATTTATTTCCTTCACGGCATGGAAATAGAAGACTTCGCAATCACTTGTTCCATTCCAAACTAAGGAATGTTCTAACGGGGCAGGCAGATATTGCAAATCTCAATCGTCAAAAGCGCTCTCCACTGCTGACAAAAATTACTGATTACATTTATTTCCTTCACGGCAGGAAATAGAAGACTTCGCAATCACTTGTTCCATTCCAAACTAAGGAATGTTCTAACGGGGCAGGCAGATATTGCAAATCTCAAGCGTCAAAAGCGCTCTCCACTGCTGACAAAAATTACTGATTACATTTATTTCCTTCACGGCAGGAAATAGAGGACTTCGCAATCACTTGTTCCATTCCTAACTAAGGGGTATTCTAACGGGGCAGGCAGATATTGCAAATCTCAAGCGTCAAAAGCGCTCTCCACTGCTGACGAAAATTACTGATTACATTTATTTCCTTCACGGCAGGAAATAGAAGACTTCGCAATCACTTGTTCCATTCCAAGCTAAGGAATGTTCTAACGGGGCAGGCAGATATTGCAAATCTCAATCGTCAAAAGCGCTCTCCACTGCTGACAAAAATTACTGATTAAATTTATTTCCTTCACGGCAGGAAATAGAAGACTTCGCAATCACTTGTTCCATTCCAAACTAAGGAATGTTCTAACGGGGCAGGCAGATATTGCAAATCTCAAGCGTCAAAAGCGCTCTCCACTGCTGACAAAAATTACTGATTACATTTATTTCCTTCACGGCAGGAAATAGAGGACTTCGCGATCACTTGTTCCATTCCAAACTAAGGGATGTTCTAACGTGGCAGGCAGATATTGCAAATCTCAAGCGTCAAAAGCGCTCTCTACTGCTGACAAAAATTACTGATTACATTTATTTCCTTCACGGCAGCAAATATAGGACTTCGCAATCACTTGTTCCATTCCAAACTAAGGGATGTTCTAACGGGGCAGGCAGATATTGCAAATCTCAAGCGTCAAAAGCGCTCTCCACTGCTGACAAAAATTACTGATTACATTTATTTCCTTCACGGCAGGAAATACAGGACTTCGCAATCACTTGTTCCATTCCAAACTAAGGGATGTTCTAACGGGGCAGGCAGATATTGCAAATCTCAAGCGTCAAAAGCGCTCTCCACTGCTGACAAAAATTACTGATTACTTTTATTTCCATCACGGCAGGAAATAGAGGACTTCGCAATCACTTGTTCCATTCCAAACTAAGGGATGTTCTTAAGGGGCAGGCAGATATTGCAAATCTCAAGCGTCAAAAGCGCTCTCCACTGCGGACAAAAATTACTGATTACATTTATTTCCTTCACAGCAGCAAATAGAGGTCTTCGCGATCGCTTGTTCCTTTCCAAACTAAGGGATGTTCTAACGGGGCAGGCAGACATTGCAAATCTCAAGCGTCAAAAGCGCTCTCCACAGCTGACGAAAACTACTGATTTCATTTATTTCCTTCACGGCAGCAAATAGAGGACTTCGCAATCACTTGTTCCATTCTAAACTAAGGGATGTTCTAACGGGGCAGGCAGATATTGCAAATCTCAAGCGTCAAAAGCGCTCTCCACTGCTGACAAAAATTACTGATTACATTTATTTCCTTAACGGCAGGAAATAGAGGACTTCGAAATCACTTGTTCCATTCCAATCTAAGGGATGTCCTAACGGGGCAGGCAGATATTGCAAATCTCAAGCGTCAAAAGCGCTCTCCACTGCTGACAAAAATTACTGATTACATTTATTTCCTTCACGGCAGGAAATAGAAGACTTCGCAATCACTTGTTCCATTCCAAACTAAGGAATGTTCTAACGGGGCAGGCAGATATTGCAAATCTCAAGCGTCAAAAGCGCTCTCCACTGCTGACAAAAATTACTGATTACATTTATTTCCTTCACGGCAGCAAATATAGGACTTCGCAATCACTTGTTCCATTCCAAACTAAGGGATGTTCTAACGGGGCAGGCAGATATTGCAAATCACAAGCGTCAAAAGCGCTCTCCACTGCTGACAAAAATTACTGATTACATTTATTTCCTTCACGGCAGGAAATAGAGGACTTCGCAATCACTTGTTCCATTCCAAACTAAGGGGTGTTCTAACGGGGCAGGCAGATATTGCAAATCTCAAGCGTCAAAAGCGCTCTCCACTGCTGACAAAAATTACTGATTACATTTATTTCCTTCACGGCAGGAAATACAGGACTTCGCAATCACTTGTTCCATTCCAAACTAAGGGATGTTCTAACGGGGCAGGCAGATATTGCAAATCTCAAGCGTCAAAAGCGCTCTCCACTGCTGACAAAAATTACTGATTACTTTTATTTCCATCACGGCAGGAAATAGAGGACTTCGCAATCACTTGTTCCATTCCAAACTAAGGGATGTTCTTAAGGGGCAGGCAGATATTGCAAATCTCAAGCGTCAAAAGCGCTCTCCACTGCGGACAAAAATTACTGATTACATTTATTTCCTTCACAGCAGCAAATAGAGGTCTTCGCGATCGCTTGTTCCTTTCCAAACTAAGGGATGTTCTAACGGGGCAGGCAGACATTGCAAATCTCAAGCGTCAAAAGCGCTCTCCACAGCTGACGAAAACTACTGATTTCATTTATTTCCTTCACGGCAGCAAATAGAGGACTTCGCAATCACTTGTTCCATTCTAAACTAAGGGATGTTCTAACGGGGCAGGCAGATATTGCAAATCTCAAGCGTCAAAAGCGCTCTCCACTGCTGACAAAAATTACTGATTACATTTATTTCCTTAACGGCAGGAAATAGAGGACTTCGAAATCACTTGTTCCATTCCAATCTAAGGGATGTCCTAACGGGGCAGGCAGATATTGCAAATCTCAAGCGTCAAAAGCGCTCTCCACTGCTGACAAAAATTACTGATTACATTTATTTCCTTCACGGCAGGAAATAGAGGACTTTGCAATCACTTGTTCCATTCCAAACTAAGGGATGTTCTAACGGGGCAGGCAGATATTGCAAATCTCAAGCGTCAAAAGCGCTCTCCACTGCTGACAAAAATTACTGATTACATTTATTTCCATCACGGCAGGAAATAGAGGACTTCGCGATCACTTGTTCCATTCCAAACTAAGGGATGTTCTAACGTGGCAGGCAGATATTGCAAATCTCAAGCGTCAAAAGCGCTCTCCACTGCTGACAAAAATTACTGATTACATTTATTTCCTTCACGGCAGCAAATATAGGACTTCGCAATCACTTGTTCCATTCCAAACTAAGGAATGTTCTAACGGGGCAGGCAGATATTGCAAATCTCAAGCGTCAAAAGCGCTCTCCACTGCTGACAAAAATTACTGATTACATTTATTTCCTTCACGGCAGGAAATAGAGGACTTCGCAATCAATTGTTCCATTCCTAACTAAGGGGTGTTCTAACGGGGCAGGCAGATATTGCAAATCTCAAGCGTCAAAAGCGCTCTCCACTGCTGACAAAAATTACTGATTACATTTATTTCCTTCACGGCAGGAAATAGAAGACTTCGCAATCACTTGTTCCATTCCAAACTAAGGAATGTTCTAACGGGGCAGGCAGATATTGCAAATCTCAAGCGTCAAAAGCGCTCTCCATTGCTGACAAAAATTACTGATTACATTTATTTCCTTCACGGCAGGAAATAGAGGACTTCGCAATCACTTGTTCCATTCCAAACTAAGGGGTGTTCTAACGGGGCAGGCAGATATTGCAAATCTCAAGCGTCAAAAGCGCTCTCCACTGCTGACAAAAATTACTGATTACATTTATTTCCTTCACGGCAGGAAATAGAAGACTTCGCAATCACTTGTTCCGTTCCAAACTAAGGAATGTTCTAACGGGGCAGGCAGATATTGCAAATCTCAAGCGTCAAAAGCGCTCTCCACTGCTGACAAAAATTACTGATTACATTTATTTCCTTCACGGCATGGAAATAGAAGACTTCGCAATCACTTGTTCCATTCCAAACTAAGGAATGTTCTAACGGGGCAGGCAGATATTGCAAATCTCAATCGTCAAAAGCGCTCTCCACTGCTGACAAAAATTACTGATTACATTTATTTCCTTCACGGCAGGAAATAGAAGACTTCGCAATCACTTGTTCCATTCCAAACTAAGGAATGTTCTAACGGGGCAGGCAGATATTGCAAATCTCAAGCGTCAAAAGCGCTCTCCACTGCTGACAAAAATTACTGATTACATTTATTTCCTTCACGGCAGGAAATAGAGGACTTCGCAATCACTTGTTCCATTCCTAACTAAGGGGTATTCTAACGGGGCAGGCAGATATTGCAAATCTCAAGCGTCAAAAGCGCTCTCCACTGCTGACGAAAATTACTGATTACATTTATTTCCTTCACGGCAGGAAATAGAAGACTTCGCAATCACTTGTTCCATTCCAAGCTAAGGAATGTTCTAACGGGGCAGGCAGATATTGCAAATCTCAATCGTCAAAAGCGCTCTCCACTGCTGACAAAAATTACTGATTACATTTATTTCCTTCACGGCAGGAAATAGAAGACTTCGCAATCACTTGTTCCATTCCAAACTAAGGAATGTTCTAACGGGGCAGGCAGATATTGCAAATCTCAAGCGTCAAAAGCGCTCTCCACTGCTGACAAAAATTACTGATTACATTTATTTCCTTCACGGCAGGAAATAGAGGACTTCGCGATCACTTGTTCCATTCCAAACTAAGGGATGTTCTAACGTGGCAGGCAGATATTGCAAATCTCAAGCGTCAAAAGCGCTCTCTACTGCTGACAAAAATTACTGATTACATTTATTTCCTTCACGGCAGCAAATATAGGACTTCGCAATCACTTGTTCCATTCCAAACTAAGGGGTGTTCTAACGGGGCAGGCAGATATTGCAAATCTCAAGCGTCAAAAGCGCTCTCCACTGCTGACAAAAATTACTGATTACATTTATTTCCTTCACGGCAGGAAATACAGGACTTCGCAATCACTTGTTCCATTCCAAACTAAGGGATGTTCTAACGGGGCAGGCAGATATTGCAAATCTCAAGCGTCAAAAGCGCTCTCCACTGCTGACAAAAATTACTGATTACTTTTATTTCCATCACGGCAGGAAATAGAGGACTTCGCAATCACTTGTTCCATTCCAAACTAAGGGATGTTCTTAAGGGGCAGGCAGATATTGCAAATCTCAAGCGTCAAAAGCGCTCTCCACTGCGGACAAAAATTACTGATTACATTTATTTCCTTCACAGCAGCAAATAGAGGTCTTCGCGATCGCTTGTTCCTTTCCAAACTAAGGGATGTTCTAACGGGGCAGGCAGACATTGCAAATCTCAAGCGTCAAAAGCGCTCTCCACAGCTGACGAAAACTACTGATTTCATTTATTTCCTTCACGGCAGCAAATAGAGGACTTCGCAATCACTTGTTCCATTCTAAACTAAGGGATGTTCTAACGGGGCAGGCAGATATTGCAAATCTCAAGCGTCAAAAGCGCTCTCCACTGCTGACAAAAATTACTGATTACATTTATTTCCTTAACGGCAGGAAATAGAGGACTTCGAAATCACTTGTTCCATTCCAATCTAAGGGATGTCCTAACGGGGCAGGCAGATATTGCAAATCTCAAGCGTCAAAAGCGCTCTCCACTGCTGACAAAAATTACTGATTACATTTATTTCCTTCACGGCAGGAAATAGAGGACTTTGCAATCACTTGTTCCATTCCAAACTAAGGGATGTTCTAACGGGGCAGGCAGATATTGCAAATCTCAAGCGTCAAAAGCGCTCTCCACTGCTGACAAAAATTACTGATTACATTTATTTCCATCACGGCAGGAAATAGAGGACTTCGCGATCACTTGTTCCATTCCAAACTAAGGGATGTTCTAACGTGGCAGGCAGATATTGCAAATCTCAAGCGTCAAAAGCGCTCTCCACTGCTGACAAAAATTACTGATTACATTTATTTCCTTCACGGCAGCAAATATAGGACTTCGCAATCACTTGTTCCATTCCAAACTAAGGAATGTTCTAACGGGGCAGGCAGATATTGCAAATCTCAAGCGTCAAAAGCGCTCTCCACTGCTGACAAAAATTACTGATTACATTTATTTCCTTCACGGCAGGAAATAGAGGACTTCGCAATCAATTGTTCCATTCCTAACTAAGGGGTGTTCTAACGGGGCAGGCAGATATTGCAAATCTCAAGCGTCAAAAGCGCTCTCCACTGCTGACAAAAATTACTGATTACATTTATTTCCTTCACGGCAGGAAATAGAAGACTTCGCAATCACTTGTTCCATTCCAAACTAAGGAATGTTCTAACGGGGCAGGCAGATATTGCAAATCTCAAGCGTCAAAAGCGCTCTCCATTGCTGACAAAAATTACTGATTACATTTATTTCCTTCACGGCAGGAAATAGAGGACTTCGCAATCACTTGTTCCATTCCAAACTAAGGGGTGTTCTAACGGGGCAGGCAGATATTGCAAATCTCAAGCGTCAAAAGCGCTCTCCACTGCTGACAAAAATTACTGATTACATTTATTTCCTTCACGGCAGGAAATAGAAGACTTCGCAATCACTTGTTCCGTTCCAAACTAAGGAATGTTCTAACGGGGCAGGCAGATATTGCAAATCTCAAGCGTCAAAAGCGCTCTCCACTGCTGACAAAAATTACTGATTACATTTATTTCCTTCACGGCATGGAAATAGAAGACTTCGCAATCACTTGTTCCATTCCAAACTAAGGAATGTTCTAACGGGGCAGGCAGATATTGCAAATCTCAATCGTCAAAAGCGCTCTCCACTGCTGACAAAAATTACTGATTACATTTATTTCCTTCACGGCAGGAAATAGAAGACTTCGCAATCACTTGTTCCATTCCAAACTAAGGAATGTTCTAACGGGGCAGGCAGATATTGCAAATCTCAAGCGTCAAAAGCGCTCTCCACTGCTGACAAAAATTACTGATTACATTTATTTCCTTCACGGCAGGAAATAGAGGACTTCGCAATCACTTGTTCCATTCCTAACTAAGGGGTATTCTAACGGGGCAGGCAGATATTGCAAATCTCAAGCGTCAAAAGCGCTCTCCACTGCTGACGAAAATTACTGATTACATTTATTTCCTTCACGGCAGGAAATAGAAGACTTCGCAATCACTTGTTCCATTCCAAGCTAAGGAATGTTCTAACGGGGCAGGCAGATATTGCAAATCTCAATCGTCAAAAGCGCTCTCCACTGCTGACAAAAATTACTGATTACATTTATTTCCTTCACGGCAGGAAATAGAAGACTTCGCAATCACTTGTTCCATTCCAAACTAAGGAATGTTCTAACGGGGCAGGCAGATAATGCAAATCTCAAGCGTCAAAAGCGCTCTCCACTGCTGACAAAAATTACTGATTACATTTATTTCCTTCACGGCAGGAAATAGAGGACTTCGCGATCACTTGTTCCATTCCAAACTAAGGGATGTTCTAACGTGGCAGGCAGATATTGCAAATCTCAAGCGTCAAAAGCGCTCTCTACTGCTGACAAAAATTACTGATTACATTTATTTCCTTCACGGCAGCAAATATAGGACTTCGCAATCACTTGTTCCATTCCAAACTAAGGGATGTTCTAACGGGGCAGGCAGATATTGCAAATCTCAAGCGTCAAAAGCGCTCTCCACTGCTGACAAAAATTACTGATTACATTTATTTCCTTCACGGCAGGAAATAGAGGACTTCGCAATCACTTGTTCCATTCCAAACTAAGGGGTGTTCTAACGGGGCAGGCAGATATTGCAAATCTCAAGCGTCAAAAGCGCTCTCCACTGCTGACAAAAATTACTGATTACATTTATTTCCTTCACGGCAGGAAATACAGGACTTCGCAATCACTTGTTCCATTCCAAACTAAGGGATGTTCTAACGGGGCAGGCAGATATTGCAAATCTCAAGCGTCAAAAGCGCTCTCCACTGCTGACAAAAATTACTGATTACTTTTATTTCCATCACGGCAGGAAATAGAGGACTTCGCAATCACTTGTTCCATTCCAAACTAAGGGATGTTCTTAAGGGGCAGGCAGATATTGCAAATCTCAAGCGTCAAAAGCGCTCTCCACTGCGGACAAAAATTACTGATTACATTTATTTCCTTCACAGCAGCAAATAGAGGTCTTCGCGATCGCTTGTTCCTTTCCAAACTAAGGGATGTTCTAACGGGGCAGGCAGACATTGCAAATCTCAAGCGTCAAAAGCGCTCTCCACAGCTGACGAAAACTACTGATTTCATTTATTTCCTTCACGGCAGCAAATAGAGGACTTCGCGATCACTTGTTTCATTCCAAACTAAGGGATATTCTAACAGGGCAGGCAGATATTGCAAATCTCAAGCGTCAAAAGCGCTCTCCACTGCTGACAAAAATTACTGATTACATTTATTTCCTTCCCGGCAGGAAATAGAGGACTTCGCAATCACTTGTTCCATTCTAAACTAAGGGATGTTCTAACGGGGCAGGCAGATATTGCAAATCTCAAGCGTCAAAAGCGCTCTCCACTGCTGACAAAAATTACTGATTACATTTATTTCCTTAACGGCAGGAAATAGAGGACTTCGCAATCACTTGTTCCATTCCAATCTAAGGGATGTCCTAACGGGGCAGGCAGATATTGCAAATCTCAAGCGTCAAAAGCGCTCTCCACTGCTGACAAAAATTACTGATTACATTTATTTCCTTCACGGCAGGAAATAGAGGACTTTGCAATCACTTGTTCCATTCCAAACTAAGGGATGTTCTAACGGGGCAGGCAGATATTGCAAATCTCAAGCGTCAAAAGCGCTCTCCACTGCTGACAAAAATTACTGATTACATTTATTTCCATCACGGCAAGAAATAGAGGACTTCGCGATCACTTGTTCCATTCCAAACTAAGGGATGTTCTAACGTGGCAGGCAGATATTGCAAATCTCAAGCGTCAAAAGCGCTCTCCACTGCTGACAAAAATTACTGATTACATTTATTTCCTTCACGGCAGCAAATATAGGACTTCGCAATCACTTGTTCCATTCCAAACTAAGGGATGTTCTAACGGGGCAGGCAGATATTGCAAATCTCAAGCGTCAAAAGCGCTCTCCACTGCTGACAAAAATTACTGTATACATTTATTTCCTTCACGGCAGGAAATAGAGGACTTCGCAATCACTTGTTCCATTCCAAACTAAGGGGTGTTCTAACGGGGCAGGCAGATATTGCAAATCTCAAGCGTCAAAAGCGCTCTCCACTGCTGACAAAAATTACTGATTACATTTATTTCCTTCACGGCAGGAAATAGAAGACTTCGCAATCACTTGTTCCATTCCAAACTAAGGAATGTTCTAACGGGGCAGGCAGATATTGCAAATCTCAAGCGTCAAAAGCGCTCTCCACTGCTGACAAAAATTACTGATTACATTTATTTCCTTCACGGCAGGAAATAGAAGACTTCGCAATCACTTGTTCCATTCCAAACTAAGGAATGTTCTAACGGGGCAGGCAGATATTGCAAATCTCAATCGTCAAAAGCGCTCTCCACTGCTGACAAAAATTACTGATTACATTTATTTCCTTCACGGCAGGAAATAGAAGACTTCGCAATCACTTGTTCCATTCCAAACTAAGGAATGTTCTAACGGGGCAGGCAGATATTGCAAATCTCAAGCGTCAAAAGCGCCCTCCACTGCTGACAAAAATTACTGATTACATTTATTTCCTTCACGGCAGGAAATAGAGGACTTCGCAATCGTTCCATTCCTAACTAAGGGGTGTTCTAACGTGGCAGGCAGATATTGCAAATCTCAAGCGTCAAAAGTGCTCTCCACTGCTGACAAAAATTACTGATTACATTTATTTCCTTCACGCCAGGAAATAGAAGACTTCGCAATCACTTGTTCCATTCCAAACTAAGGAATGTTCTAACGGGGCAGGCAGATATTGCAAATCTCAAGCGTCAAAAGCGCTCTCCACTGCTGACAAAAATTACTGATTACATTTATTTCCTTCACGGCAGGAAATAGAGGACTTCGCAATCACTTGTTCCATTCCAAACTAAGGGGTGTTCTAACGGGGCAGGCAGATATTGCAAATCTCAAGCGTCAAAAGCGCTCTCCACTGCTGACAAAAATTACTGATTACATTTATTTCCTTCACGGCAGGAAATAGAAGACTTCGCAATCACTTGTTCCATTCCAAACTAAGGAATGTTCTAACGGGGCAGGCAGATATTGCAAATCTCAAGCGTCAAAAGCGCTCTCCACTGCTGACAAAAATTACTGATTACATTTATTTCCTTCACGGCAGGAAATAGAAGACTTCGCAATCACTTGTTCCATTCCAAACTAAGGAACGTTCTAACGGGGCAGGCAGATATTGCAAATCTCAATCGTCAAAAGCGCTCTCCACTGCTGACAAAAATTACTGATTACATTTATTTCTTTCACGGCAGGAAATAGAAGACTTCGCAATCACTTGTTCCATTCCAAACTAAGGAATGTTCTAACGGGGCAGGCAGATATTGCAAATCTCAAGCGTCAAAAGCGCTCTCCACTGCTGACAAAAATTACTGATTACATTTATTTCCTTCACGGCAGGAAATAGAAGACTTCGCAATCACTTGTTCCATTCCAAACTAAGGAATGTTCTAACGGGGCAGGCAGATATTGCAAATCTCAAGCGTCAAAAGCGCTCTCCACTGCTGACAAAAATTACTGATTACATTTATTTCCTTCACGGCAGGAAATAGAAGACTTCGCAATCACTTGTTCCATTCCAAACTAAGGAATGTTCTAACGGGGCAGGCAGATATTGCAAATCTCAATCGTCAAAAGCGCTCTCCACTGCTGACAAAAATTACTGATTACATTTATTTCCTTCACGGCAGGAAATAGAAGACTTCGCAATCACTTGTTCCATTCCAAACTAAGGGATGTTCTAACGGGGCAGGCAGATATTGCAAATCTCAAGCTCAGAAGCGCTCTCCACTGCTGACAAAAATTACTGATTACATTTATTTCCTTCACGGCAGGAAATACAGGACTTCGCAATCACTTGTTCCATTCCAAACTAAGGGATGTTCTTAAGGGGCAGGCAGATATTGCAAATCTCAAGCGTCAAAAGCGCTCTCCACTGCGGACAAAAATTACTGATTACATTTATTTCCTTCACAGCAGCAAATAGAGGTCTTCGCGATCGCTTGTTCCTTTCCAAACTAAGGGATGTTCTAACGGGGCAGGCAGACATTGCAAATCTCAAGCGTCAAAAGCGCTCTCCACAGCTGACGAAAACTACTGATTTCATTTATTTCCTTCACGGCAGCAAATAGAGGACTTCGCGATCACTTGTTTCATTCCAAACTAAGGGATATTCTAACAGGGCAGGCAGATATTGCAAATCTCAAGCGTCAAAAGCGCTCTCCACTGCTGACAAAAATTACTGATTACATTTATTTCCTTCACGGCAGGAAATAGAGGACTTCGCAATCACTTGTTCCATTCTAAACTAAGGGATGTTCTAACGGGGCAGGCAGATATTGCAAATCTCAAGCGTCAAAAGCGCTCTCCACTGCTGACAAAAATTACTGATTACATTTATTTCCTTAACGGCAGGAAATAGAGGACTTCGCAATCACTTGTTCCATTCCAATCTAAGGGATGTCCTAACGGGGCAGGCAGATATTGCAAATCTCAAGCGTCAAAAGCGCTCTCCACTGCTGACAAAAATTACTGATTACATTTATTTCCTTCACGGCAGGAAATAGAGGACTTTGCAATCACTTGTTCCATTCCAAACTAAGGGATGTTCTAACGGGGCAGGCAGATATTGCAAATCTCAAGCGTCAAAAGCGCTCTCCACTGCTGACAAAAATTACTGATTACATTTATTTCCATCACGGCAGGAAATAGAGGACTTCGCGATCACTTGTTCCATTCCAAACTAAGGGATGTTCTAACGTGGCAGGCAGATATTGCAAATCTCAAGCGTCAAAAGCGCTCTCCACTGCTGACAAAAATTACTGATTACATTTATTTCCTTCACGGCAGCAAATATAGGACTTCGCAATCACTTGTTCCATTCCAAACTAAGGGATGTTCTAACGAGGCAGGCGGATATTGCAAATCTCAAGCGTCAAAAGCGCTCTCCACTGCTGACAAAAATTACTGATTACATTTATTTCCTTCACGGCAGGAAATAGAGGACTTCGCAATCACTTGTTCCATTCCAAACTAAGGGGTGTTCTAACGGGGCAGGCAGATATTGCAAATCTCAAGCGTCAAAAGCGCTCTCCACTGCTGACAAAAATTACTGATTACATTTATTTCCTTCACGGCAGGAAATAGAAGACTTCGCAATCACTTGTTCCATTCCAAACTAAGGAATGTTCTAACGGGGCAGGCAGATATCGCAAATCTCAAGCGTCAAAAGCGCTCTCCACTGCTGACAAAAATTACTGATTACATTTATTTCCTTCACGGCAGGAAATAGAAGACTTCGCAATCACTTGTTCCATTCCAAACTAAGGAATGTTCTAACGGGGCAGGCAGATATTGCAAATCTCAATCGTCAAAAGCGCTCTCCACTGCTGACAAAAATTACTGATTACATTTATTTCCTTCACGGCAGGAAATAGAAGACTTCGCAATCACTTGTTCCATTCCAAACTAAGGAATGTTCTAACGGCGCAGGCAGATATTGCAAATCTCAAGCGTCAAAAGCGCTCTCCACTGCTGACAAAAATTACTGATTACATTTATTTCCTTCACGGCAGGAAATAGAGGACTTCGCAATCAATTGTTCCATTCCTAACTAAGGGGTGTTCTAACGGGGCAGGCAGATATTGCAAATCTCAAGCGTCAAAAGCGCTCTCCACTGCTGACAAAAATTACTGATTACATTTATTTCCTTCACGCCAGGAAATAGAAGACTTCGCAATCACTTGTTCCATTCCAAACTAAGGAATGTTCTAACGGGGCAGGCAGATATTGCAAATCTCAAGCGTCAAAAGCGCTCTCCACTGCTGACAAAAATTACTGATTGCATTTATTTCCTTCACGGCAGGAAATAGAGGACTTCGCAATCACTTGTTCCATTCCAAACTAAGGGGTGTTCTAACGGGGCAGGCAGATATTGTAAATCTCAAGCGTCAAAAGCGCTCTCCACTGCTGACAAAAATTACTGATTACATTTATTTCCTTCACGGCAGGAAATAGAAGACTTCGCAATCACTTGTTCCATTCCAAACTAAGGAATGTTCTAACGGGGCAGGCAGATATTGCAAATCTCAAGCATCAAAAGCGCTCTCCACTGCTGACAAAAATTACTGATTACATTTATTTCCTTCACGGCAGGAAATAGAAGACTTCGCAATCACTTGTTTCATTCCAAACTAAGGAATGTTCTAACGGGGCAGGCAGATATTGCAAATCTCAATCGTCAAAAGCGCTCTCCACTGCTGACAAAAATTACTGATTAGATTTATTTCCTTCACGGCAGGAATTAGAAGACTTCGCAATCACTTGTTCCATTCCAAACTAAGGAATGTTCTAACGGGGCAGGCAGATATTGCAAATCTCAAGCGTCAAAAGCGCTCTCCACTGCTGACAAAAATTACTGATTACATTTATTTCCTTCACGGCAGGAAATAGAGGACTTCGCAATCACTTGTTCCATTCCTAACTAAGGGGTGTTCTAACGGGGCAGGCAGATATTGCAAATCTCAAGCGTCAAAAGCGCTCTCCACTGCTGACAAAAATTACTGATTACATTTATTTCCTTCACGGCAGGAAATAGAAGACTTCGCAATCACTTGACCCATTCCAAACTAAGGAATGTTCAACGGGGCAGGCAGATATTGCAAATCTCAATCGTCAAAAGCGCTCTCCACTGCTGACAAAAATTACTGATTACATTTATTTCCTTCACGGCAGGAAATAGAAGACTTCGCAATCACTTGTTCCATTCCAAACCAAGGAATGTTCTAACGGGGCAGGCAGATATTGCAAATCTCAAGCGTCAAAAGCGCTCTCCACTGCTGACAAAAATTACTGACTACATTTATTTCCTTCACGGCAGGAAATAGAGGACTTCGCGATCACTTGTTCCATCCCAAACTAAGGGATGTTCTAACGTGGCAGGCAGATATTGCAAATCTCAAGCGTCAAAAGCGCTCTCCACTGCTGACAAAAATTACTGATTACATTTATTTCCTTCACGGCAGCAAATATAGGACTTCGCAATCACTTGTTCCATTCCAAACTAAGGGATGTTCTAACGGGGCAGGCAGATATTGCAAATCTCAAGCGTCAAAAGCGCTCTCCACTGCTGACAAAAATTACTGATTACATTTATTTCCTTCACGGCAGGAAATAGAGGACTTCGCAATCACTTGTTCCATTCCAAACTAAGGGGTGTTCTAACGGGGCAGGCAGATATTGCAAATCTCAAGCGTCAAAAGTGCTCTCCACTGCTGACAAAAATTACTGATTACATTTATTTCCTTCACGGCAGGAAATAGAGTACTTCGCAATCACTTGTTCCATTCCAAACTAAGGGGTGTTCTAACGGGGCAGGCAGATATTGCAAATCTCAAGCGTCAAAAGCGCTCTCCACTGCTGACAAAAATTACTGATTACATTTATTTCCTTCACGGCAGGAAATAGAGGACTTCGCAATCACTTGTACCATTCCAAACTAAGGGATGTTCTAACGGGGCAGGCAGATATTGCAAATCTCAAGCGTCAAAAGCGCTCTCCACTGCTGACAAAAATTACTGATTACATTTATTTCCTTCACGGCAGTAAACAGAGGACTTCGCGATCACTTGTTCCATTCCAAACTAAGGGATGTTCTAACGGGGCAGGCAGATATTGCAAATCTCAAGCGTCAAAAGCGCTCTCCACTGCTGAAAAAAATTACTGATTACATTTATTTCCTTCACGGCAGGAAATAGAAGACTTCGCAATCACTTGTTCCATTCCAAACAAAGGGATGTTCTAACGGGGCAGGCAGATATTGCAAATCTCAAGCGTCAAAAGCGCTCTCCACTGCTGACAAAAAACTGATTACATTTATTTCCTTCACGGCAGGAAATAGAGGACTTCGCGATCACTTGTTCCATTCCAAACTAAGGGGTGTTCTAACGGGGCAGGCAGATATTGCAAATCTCAAGCATCGAAAGCGCTCTCCACTGCTGACAAAAACTACTGATAACATTTATTTCCTTCACGGCAGGAAATAGAGGACTTCGCAATCACTTGTTCCATTCCTAACTAAGGGATGTTCTAACGGGGCAGGCAGATGTTGCAAATCCCAAGCGTCAAAAGCGCTCTCCACTGCTGACAAAAATTACTGATTACATTTATTTCCTTCACGGCAGGAAAGAGAAGACTTCGCAATCACTTGTTCCATTCCAAACTAAGGGATGATCTAACGGGGCAGGCAGATATTGCAAATCTCAAGCGTCAAAAGCGCTCTCCACTGCTGACAAAAATTACTGATTACATTTATTTCCTTCACGGCAGGAAATAGAGTACTTCGCAATCACTTGTTCCATTCCAAACTAAGGGGTGTTCTAACGGGGCAGGCAGATATTGCAAATCTCAAGCGTCAAAAGCGCTCTCCACTGCTGACAAAAATTACTGATTACATTTATTTCCATCACGGCAGGAAATAGAGGACTTCGCAATCACTTGTTCCATTCCAAACTAAGGGATGTTCTAACGGGGCAGGCAGATATTGCAAATCTCAATCGTCAAAAGCGCTCTCCACTGCTGACAAAAATTACTGATTACATTTATTTCCTGCACGGCAGGAAATAGAGTACTTCGCAATCACTTGTTCCATTCCAAACTAAGGGGTGTTCTAACGGGGCAGGCAGATATTGCAAATCTCAAGCGTCAAAAGCGCTCTCCACTGCTGACAAAAATTACTGATTACATTTATTTCCTTCACGGCAGGAAATAGAGGACTTCGCAATCACTTGTACCATTCCAAACTAAGGGATGTTCTAACGGGGCAGGCAGATATTGCAAATCTCAAGCGTCAAAAGCGCTCTCCACTGCTGACAAAAATTACTGATTACATTTATTTCCTTCACGGCAGTAAACAGAGGACTTCGCGATCACTTGTTCCTTTCCAAACTAAGGGATGTTCTAACGGGGCAGGCAAATATTGCAAATCTCAAGAGTCAAAAGCGCTCTCCACTGCTGACAAAAATTACTGATTACATTTATTTCCTTCACGGCAGGAAATAGAAGACTTCGCAATCACTTGTTCCATTCCAAACCAAGGAATGTTCTAACGGGGCAGGCAGATATTGCAAATCTCAAGCGTCAAAAGCGCTCTCCACTGCTGACAAAAATTACTGACTACATTTATTTCCTTCACGGCAGGAAATAGAGGACTTCGCGATCACTTGTTCCATTCCAAACTAAGGGATGTTCTAACGTGGCAGGCAGATATTGCAAATCTCAAGCGTCAAAAGCGCTCTCCACTGCTGACAAAAATTACTGATTACATTTATTTCCTTCACGGCAGCAAATATAGGACTTCGCAATCACTTGTTCCATTCCAAACTAAGGGATGTTCTAACGGGGCAGGCAGATATTGCAAATCTCAAGCGTCAAAAGCGCTCTGCACTGCTGACAAAAATTACTGATTACATTTATTTCCTTCACGGCAGGAAATAGAGGACTTCGCAATCACTTGTTCCATTCCAAACTAAGGGGTGTTCTAACGGGGCAGGCAGATATTGCAAATCTCAAGCGTCAAAAGCGCTCTCCACTGCTGACAAAAATTACTGATTACATTTATTTCCTTCACGGCAGGAAATAGAGTACTTCGCAATCACTTGTTCCATTCCAAACTAAGGGGTGTTCTAACGGGGCAGGCAGATATTGCAAATCTCAAGCGTCAAAAGCGCTCTCCACTGCTGACAAAAATTACTGATTACATTTATTTCCTTCACGGCAGGAAATAGAGGACTTCGCAATCACTTGTACCATTCCAAACTAAGGGATGTTCTAACGGGGCAGGCAGATATTGCAAATCTCAAGCGTCAAAAGCGCTCTCCACTGCTGACAAAAATTACTGATTACATTTATTTCCTTCACGGCAGTAAACAGAGGACTTCGCGATCACTTGTTCCATTCCAAACTAAGGGATGTTCTAACGGGGCAGGCAGATATTGCAAATCTCAAGCGTCAAAAGCGCTCTCCACTGCTGAAAAAAATTACTGATTACATTTATTTCCTTCACGGCAGGAAATAGAAGACTTCGCAATCACTTGTTCCATTCCAAACAAAGGGATGTTCTAACGGGGCAGGCAGATATTGCAAATCTCAAGCGTCAAAAGCGCTCTCCACTGCTGACAAAAAACTGATTACATTTATTTCCTTCACGGCAGGAAATAGAGGACTTCGCGATCACTTGTTCCATTCCAAACTAAGGGGTGTTCTAACGGGGCAGGCAGATATTGCAAATCTCAAGCATCGAAAGCGCTCTCCACTGCTGACAAAAACTACTGATAACATTTATTTCCTTCACGGCAGGAAATAGAGGACTTCGCAATCACTTGTTCCATTCCTAACTAAGGGATGTTCTAACGGGGCAGGCAGATGTTGCAAATCCCAAGCGTCAAAAGCGCTCTCCACTGCTGACAAAAATTACTGATTACATTTATTTCCTTCACGGCAGGAAAGAGAAGACTTCGCAATCACTTGTTCCATTCCAAACTAAGGGATGATCTAACGGGGCAGGCAGATATTGCAAATCTCAAGCGTCAAAAGCGCTCTCCACTGCTGACAAAAATTACTGATTACATTTATTTCCTTCACGGCAGGAAATAGAGTACTTCGCAATCACTTGTTCCATTCCAAACTAAGGGGTGTTCTAACGGGGCAGGCAGATATTGCAAATCTCAAGCGTCAAAAGCGCTCTCCACTGCTGACAAAAATTACTGATTACATTTATTTCCATCACGGCAGGAAATAGAGGACTTCGCAATCACTTGTTCCATTCCAAACTAAGGGATGTTCTAACGGGGCAGGCAGATATTGCAAATCTCAATCGTCAAAAGCGCTCTCCACTGCTGACAAAAATTACTGATTACATTTATTTCCTTCACGGCAGGAAATAGAGGACTTCGCAATCACTTGTTCAATTCCAAACTAAGGGATGTTCTAACGGGGCAGGCCGATATTGCAAATCTTAAGCGTCAAAAGCGCTCTCCACCGCTGACAAAAATTGCTGATTACATTTATTTCCTTAACGGCAGGAAATAGAGGACTTCGCAATCACTTGTTCCATTCCAATCTAAAGGGATGTTCTAACGGGGCAGGCAGATATTGCAAATCTCAAGCGTCAAAAGCGCTCTCCACTGCTGACAAAAATTACTGATTAGATTTATTTCCTTCACGGCAGGAATTAGAAGACTTCGCAATCACTTGTTCCATTCCAAACTAAGGAATGTTCTAACGGGGCAGGCAGATATTGCAAATCTCAAGCGTCAAAAGCGCTCTCCACTGCTGACAAAAATTACTGATTACATTTATTTCCTTCACGGCAGGAAATAGAGGACTTCGCAATCACTTGTTCCATTCCTAACTAAGGGGTGTTCTAACGGGGCAGGCAGATATTGCAAATCTCAAGCGTCAAAAGCGCTCTCCACTGCTGACAAAAATTACTGATTACATTTATTTCCTTCACGGCAGGAAATAGAAGACTTCGCAATCACTTGACCCATTCCAAACTAAGGAATGTTCAACGGGGCAGGCAGATATTGCAAATCTCAATCGTCAAAAGCGCTCTCCACTGCTGACAAAAATTACTGATTACATTTATTTCCTTCACGGCAGGAAATAGAAGACTTCGCAATCACTTGTTCCATTCCAAACCAAGGAATGTTCTAACGGGGCAGGCAGATATTGCAAATCTCAAGCGTCAAAAGCGCTCTCCACTGCTGACAAAAATTACTGACTACATTTATTTCCTTCACGGCAGGAAATAGAGGACTTCGCGATCACTTGTTCCATCCCAAACTAAGGGATGTTCTAACGTGGCAGGCAGATATTGCAAATCTCAAGCGTCAAAAGCGCTCTCCACTGCTGACAAAAATTACTGATTACATTTATTTCCTTCACGGCAGCAAATATAGGACTTCGCAATCACTTGTTCCATTCCAAACTAAGGGATGTTCTAACGGGGCAGGCAGATATTGCAAATCTCAAGCGTCAAAAGCGCTCTCCACTGCTGACAAAAATTACTGATTACATTTATTTCCTTCACGGCAGGAAATAGAGGACTTCGCAATCACTTGTTCCATTCCAAACTAAGGGGTGTTCTAACGGGGCAGGCAGATATTGCAAATCTCAAGCGTCAAAAGTGCTCTCCACTGCTGACAAAAATTACTGATTACATTTATTTCCTTCACGGCAGGAAATAGAGTACTTCGCAATCACTTGTTCCATTCCAAACTAAGGGGTGTTCTAACGGGGCAGGCAGATATTGCAAATCTCAAGCGTCAAAAGCGCTCTCCACTGCTGACAAAAATTACTGATTACATTTATTTCCTTCACGGCAGGAAATAGAGGACTTCGCAATCACTTGTACCATTCCAAACTAAGGGATGTTCTAACGGGGCAGGCAGATATTGCAAATCTCAAGCGTCAAAAGCGCTCTCCACTGCTGACAAAAATTACTGATTACATTTATTTCCTTCACGGCAGTAAACAGAGGACTTCGCGATCACTTGTTCCATTCCAAACTAAGGGATGTTCTAACGGGGCAGGCAGATATTGCAAATCTCAAGCGTCAAAAGCGCTCTCCACTGCTGAAAAAAATTACTGATTACATTTATTTCCTTCACGGCAGGAAATAGAAGACTTCGCAATCACTTGTTCCATTCCAAACAAAGGGATGTTCTAACGGGGCAGGCAGATATTGCAAATCTCAAGCGTCAAAAGCGCTCTCCACTGCTGACAAAAAACTGATTACATTTATTTCCTTCACGGCAGGAAATAGAGGACTTCGCGATCACTTGTTCCATTCCAAACTAAGGGGTGTTCTAACGGGGCAGGCAGATATTGCAAATCTCAAGCATCGAAAGCGCTCTCCACTGCTGACAAAAACTACTGATAACATTTATTTCCTTCACGGCAGGAAATAGAGGACTTCGCAATCACTTGTTCCATTCCTAACTAAGGGATGTTCTAACGGGGCAGGCAGATGTTGCAAATCCCAAGCGTCAAAAGCGCTCTCCACTGCTGACAAAAATTACTGATTACATTTATTTCCTTCACGGCAGGAAAGAGAAGACTTCGCAATCACTTGTTCCATTCCAAACTAAGGGATGATCTAACGGGGCAGGCAGATATTGCAAATCTCAAGCGTCAAAAGCGCTCTCCACTGCTGACAAAAATTACTGATTACATTTATTTCCTTCACGGCAGGAAATAGAGTACTTCGCAATCACTTGTTCCATTCCAAACTAAGGGGTGTTCTAACGGGGCAGGCAGATATTGCAAATCTCAAGCGTCAAAAGCGCTCTCCACTGCTGACAAAAATTACTGATTACATTTATTTCCATCACGGCAGGAAATAGAGGACTTCGCAATCACTTGTTCCATTCCAAACTAAGGGATGTTCTAACGGGGCAGGCAGATATTGCAAATCTCAATCGTCAAAAGCGCTCTCCACTGCTGACAAAAATTACTGATTACATTTATTTCCTTCACGGCAGGAAATAGAGTACTTCGCAATCACTTGTTCCATTCCAAACTAAGGGGTGTTCTAACGGGGCAGGCAGATATTGCAAATCTCAAGCGTCAAAAGCGCTCTCCACTGCTGACAAAAATTACTGATTACATTTATTTCCTTCACGGCAGGAAATAGAGGACTTCGCAATCACTTGTACCATTCCAAACTAAGGGATGTTCTAACGGGGCAGGCAGATATTGCAAATCTCAAGCGTCAAAAGCGCTCTCCACTGCTGACAAAAATTACTGATTACATTTATTTCCTTCACGGCAGTAAACAGAGGACTTCGCGATCACTTGTTCCTTTCCAAACTAAGGGATGTTCTAACGGGGCAGGCAAATATTGCAAATCTCAAGAGTCAAAAGCGCTCTCCACTGCTGACAAAAATTACTGATTACATTTATTTCCTTCACGGCAGGAAATAGAAGACTTCGCAATCACTTGTTCCATTCCAAACCAAGGAATGTTCTAACGGGGCAGGCAGATATTGCAAATCTCAAGCGTCAAAAGCGCTCTCCACTGCTGACAAAAATTACTGACTACATTTATTTCCTTCACGGCAGGAAATAGAGGACTTCGCGATCACTTGTTCCATTCCAAACTAAGGGATGTTCTAACGTGGCAGGCAGATATTGCAAATCTCAAGCGTCAAAAGCGCTCTCCACTGCTGACAAAAATTACTGATTACATTTATTTCCTTCACGGCAGCAAATATAGGACTTCGCAATCACTTGTTCCATTCCAAACTAAGGGATGTTCTAACGGGGCAGGCAGATATTGCAAATCTCAAGCGTCAAAAGCGCTCTGCACTGCTGACAAAAATTACTGATTACATTTATTTCCTTCACGGCAGGAAATAGAGGACTTCGCAATCACTTGTTCCATTCCAAACTAAGGGGTGTTCTAACGGGGCAGGCAGATATTGCAAATCTCAAGCGTCAAAAGCGCTCTCCACTGCTGACAAAAATTACTGATTACATTTATTTCCTTCACGGCAGGAAATAGAGTACTTCGCAATCACTTGTTCCATTCCAAACTAAGGGGTGTTCTAACGGGGCAGGCAGATATTGCAAATCTCAAGCGTCAAAAGCGCTCTCCACTGCTGACAAAAATTACTGATTACATTTATTTCCTTCACGGCAGGAAATAGAGGACTTCGCAATCACTTGTACCATTCCAAACTAAGGGATGTTCTAACGGGGCAGGCAGATATTGCAAATCTCAAGCGTCAAAAGCGCTCTCCACTGCTGACAAAAATTACTGATTACATTTATTTCCTTCACGGCAGTAAACAGAGGACTTCGCGATCACTTGTTCCATTCCAAACTAAGGGATGTTCTAACGGGGCAGGCAGATATTGCAAATCTCAAGCGTCAAAAGCGCTCTCCACTGCTGAAAAAAATTACTGATTACATTTATTTCCTTCACGGCAGGAAATAGAAGACTTCGCAATCACTTGTTCCATTCCAAACAAAGGGATGTTCTAACGGGGCAGGCAGATATTGCAAATCTCAAGCGTCAAAAGCGCTCTCCACTGCTGACAAAAAACTGATTACATTTATTTCCTTCACGGCAGGAAATAGAGGACTTCGCGATCACTTGTTCCATTCCAAACTAAGGGGTGTTCTAACGGGGCAGGCAGATATTGCAAATCTCAAGCATCGAAAGCGCTCTCCACTGCTGACAAAAACTACTGATAACATTTATTTCCTTCACGGCAGGAAATAGAGGACTTCGCAATCACTTGTTCCATTCCTAACTAAGGGATGTTCTAACGGGGCAGGCAGATGTTGCAAATCCCAAGCGTCAAAAGCGCTCTCCACTGCTGACAAAAATTACTGATTACATTTATTTCCTTCACGGCAGGAAAGAGAAGACTTCGCAATCACTTGTTCCATTCCAAACTAAGGGATGATCTAACGGGGCAGGCAGATATTGCAAATCTCAAGCGTCAAAAGCGCTCTCCACTGCTGACAAAAATTACTGATTACATTTATTTCCTTCACGGCAGGAAATAGAGTACTTCGCAATCACTTGTTCCATTCCAAACTAAGGGGTGTTCTAACGGGGCAGGCAGATATTGCAAATCTCAAGCGTCAAAAGCGCTCTCCACTGCTGACAAAAATTACTGATTACATTTATTTCCATCACGGCAGGAAATAGAGGACTTCGCAATCACTTGTTCCATTCCAAACTAAGGGATGTTCTAACGGGGCAGGCAGATATTGCAAATCTCAATCGTCAAAAGCGCTCTCCACTGCTGACAAAAATTACTGATTACATTTATTTCCTTCACGGCAGGAAATAGAGGACTTCGCAATCACTTGTTCAATTCCAAACTAAGGGATGTTCTAACGGGGCAGGCCGATATTGCAAATCTTAAGCGTCAAAAGCGCTCTCCACCGCTGACAAAAATTGCTGATTACATTTATTTCCTTAACGGCAGGAAATAGAGGACTTCGCAATCACTTGTTCCATTCCAATCTAAAGGGATGTTCTAACGGGGCAGGCAGATATTGCAAATCTCAAGCGTCAAAAGCGCTCTCCACTGCTGACAAAAATTACTGATTACATTTATTTCCTTCACGGCAGGAAATAGAGGACTTCGCAATCACTTGTTCCATTCCAAACTAAGGGATGTTCTAACGGGGCAGGCAGATATTGCAAATCTCAAGCGTCAAAAGCGCTCTCCACTGCTGACAAAAATTACTGATTACATTTATTTCTATCACGGCAGGAAATAGAGGACTTCGCAATCACTTGTTCCATTCCAAACTAAGGGATGTTCTTAAGGGGCAGGCAGATATTGCAAATCTCAAGCGTCAAAAGCGCTCTCCACTGCGGACAAAAATTACTGATTACATTTATTTCCTTCACAGCAGCAAATAGACGTCTTCGCGATCGCTTGTTCCTTTCCAAACTAAGGGATGTTCTAACGGGGCAGGCAGACATTGCAAATCTCAAGCGTCAAAAGCGCTCTCCACAGCTGACGAAAACTACTGATTTCATTTATTTCCTTCACGGCAGCGAATAGAGGACTTCGCGATCACTTGTTTCATTCCAAACTAAGGGATATTCTAACAGGGCAGGCAGATATTGCAAATCTCAAGCGTCAAAAGCGCTCTCCACTGCTGACAAAAATTACTGATTACATTTATTTCCATGACGGCAGGAAATAGAGGACTTCGCAATCACTTGTTCCATTCTAAACTAAGGGATGTTCTAACGGGGCAGGCAGATATTGCAAATCTCAAGCGTCAAAAGCGCTCTCCACTGCTGACAAAAATTACTGATTACATTTATTTCCTTAACGGCAGGAAATAGAGGACTTCGCAATCACTTGTTCCATTCCAATCTAAGGGATGTTCTAACGGGGCAGGCAGATATTGCAAATCTCAAGCGTCAAAAGCGCTCTCCACTGCTGACAAAAATTACTGATTACATTTATTTCCATCACGGCAGGAAATAGAGGACTTCGCGATCACTTGTTCCATTCCAAACTAAGGGATGTTCTAACGTGGCAGGCAGATATTGCAAATCTCAAGCGTCAAAAGCGCTCTCCACTGCTGACAAAAATTACTGATTACATTTATTTCCTTCACGGCAGGAAATAGAGGACTTCGCAATCACTTGTTCCATTCCAAACTAAGGGATGTTCTAACGGGGCAGGCAGATATTGCAAATCTCAAGCGTCAAAAGCGCTCTCCACTGCTGACAAAAATTACTGATTACATTTATTTCCTTCACGGCAGGAAATAGAGGACTTCGCAATCACTTGTTCCATTCCAAACTAAGGGATGTTCTAACGGGGCAGGCAGATATTGCAAATCTCAAGCGTCAAAAGCGCTCTCCACTGCTGACAAAAATTACTGATTACATTTATTTCCATCACGGCAGGAAATAGAGGACTTCGCGATCACTTGTTCCATTCCAAACTAAGGGATGTTCTAACGTGGCAGGCAGATATTGCAAATCTCAAGCGTCAAAAGCGCTCTCCACTGCTGACAAAAATTACTGATTACATTTATTTCCTTCACGGCAGGAAATAGAGGACTTCGCAATCACTTGTTCCATTCCAAACTAAGGGATGTTCTAACGGGGCAGGCAGATATTGCAAATCTCAAGCGTCAAAAGCGCTCTCCACTGCTGACAAAAATTACTGATTACATTTATTTCCTTCACGGCAGGAAATAGAAGACTTCGCAATCACTTGTTCCATTCCAAACTAAGGAATGTTCTAACGGGGCAGGCAGATATTGCAAATCTCAATCGTCAAAAGCGCTCTCCACTGCTGACAAAAATTACTGATTAAATTTATTTCCTTCACGGCAGGAAATAGAAGACTTCGCAATCACTTGTTCCATTCCAAACTAAGGAATGTTCTAACGGGGCAGGCAGATATTGCAAATCTCAAGCGTCAAAAGCGCTCTCCACTGCTGACAAAAATTACTGATTACATTTATTTCCTTCACGGCAGGAAATAGAGGACTTCGCAATCACTTGTTCCATTCCTAACTAAGGGGTGTTCTAACGGGGCAGGCAGATATTGCAAATCTCAAGCGTCAAAAGCGCTCTCCACTGCTGACAAAAATTACTGATTACATTTATTTCCATCACGGCAGGAAATAGAGGACTTCGCGATCACTTGTTCCATTCCAAACTAAGGGATGTTCTAACGTGGCAGGCAGATATTGCAAATCTCAAGCGTCAAAAGCGCTCTCCACTGCTGACAAAAATTACTGATTACATTTATTTCCTTCACGGCAGGAAATAGAGGACTTCGCAATCACTTGTTCCATTCCAAACTAAGGGATGTTCTAACGGGGCAGGCAGATATTGCAAATCTCAAGCGTCAAAAGCGCTCTCCACTGCTGACAAAAATTACTGATTACATTTATTTCCTTCACGGCAGGAAATAGAGGACTTCGCAATCACTTGTTCCATTCCAAACTAAGGGATGTTCTAACGGGGCAGGCAGATATTGCAAATCTCAAGCGTCAAAAGCGCTCTCCACTGCTGACAAAAATTACTGATTACATTTATTTCTATCACGGCAGGAAATAGAGGACTTCGCAATCACTTGTTCCATTCCAAACTAAGGGATGTTCTTAAGGGGCAGGCAGATATTGCAAATCTCAAGCGTCAAAAGCGCTCTCCACTGCTGACAAAAATTACTGATTACATTTATTTCCTTCACGGCAGGAAATAGAGGACTTCGCAATCACTTGTTCCATTCCTAACTAAGGGGTGTTCTAACGGGGCAGGCAGATATTGCAAATCTCAAGCGTCAAAAGCGCTCTCCACTGCTGACAAAAATTACTGATTACATTTATTTCCATCACGGCAGGAAATAGAGGACTTCGCAATCACTTGTTCCATTCCAAACTAAGGGATGTTCTAACGGGGCAGGCAGATATTGCAAATCTCAATCGTCAAAAGCGCTCTCCACTGCTCACAAAAATTACTGATTACATTTATTTCTTTCACGGCAGGAAATAGAGGACTTCGCAATCACTTGTTCCATTCCAAACTAAGGGGTGTTCTAACGGGGCAGGCAGATATTGCAAATCTCAAGCGTCAAAAGCGCTCTCCACTGCTCAGAAAAATTACTGATTACATTTATTTCCTTCACGGCAGGAAATAGAGGACTTCGCAATCACTTGTTCCATTCCTAACTAAGGGATGTTCTAACGGGGCAGGCAGATCTTGCAAATCTCAAGCGTCAAAAGCGCTCTCCACTGCTGACAAAAATTACTGATTACATTTATTTCCTTCACGGCAGGAAAGAGAAGACTTCGCAATCACTTGTTCCATTCCAAACTAAGGGATGTTCTAACGGGGCAGGCAGATATTGCAAATCTCAAGCGTCAAAAGCGCTCTCCACTGCTGACAAAAATTACTGATTACATTTATTTCCTTCACGGCAGTAAACAGAGGACTTCGCGATCACTTGTTCCATTCCAAACTAAGGGATGTTCTAACGGGGCAGGCAGATATTGCAAATCTCAAGCGTCAAAAGCGCTCTCCACTGCTGACAAAAATTACTGATTACATTTATTTCCTTCACGGCAGGAAATAGAAGACTTCGCAATCACTTGTTCCATTCCAAACAAAGGGATGTTCTAACGGGGCAGGCAGATATTGCAAATCTCAAGCGTCAAAAGCGCTCTCCACTGCTGACAAAAATTACTGATTACATTTATCTCCATCACGGCAGGAAATAGAGGACTTCGCAATCACTTGTTCCATTCCAAACTAAGGGATGTTCTAACGGGGCAGGCAGATATTGCAAATCTCAATCGTCAAAAGCGCTCTCCACTGCTGAAAAAAATTACTGATTACATTTATTTCCTTCACGGCAGGAAATAGAGGACTTCGCAATCACTTGTTCAATTCCAAACTAAGGGATGTTCTAACGGGGCAGGCCGATATTGCAAATCTTAAGCGTCAAAAGCGCTCTCCACCGCTGACAAAAATTGCTGATTACATTTATTTCCTTAACGGCAGGAAATAGAGGACTTCGCAATCACTTGTTCCATTCCAATCTAAAGGGATGTTCTAACGGGGCAGGCAGATATTGCAAATCTCAAGCGTCAAAAGCGCTCTCCACTGCTGACAAAAATTACTGATTACATTTATTTCCTTCACGGCAGGAAATAGAGGACTTCGCAATCACTTGTTCCATTCCAAACTAAGGGATGTTCTAACGGGGCAGGCAGATATTGCAAATCTCAAGCGTCAAAAGCGCTCTCCACTGCTGACAAAAATTACTGATTACATTTATTTCCTTCACGGCAGGAAATAGAGGACTTCGCAATCACTTGTTCCATTCCAAACTAAGGGGTGTTCTAACGGGGCAGGCAGATATTGCAAATCTCAAGCGACAAAAGCGCTCTCCACTGCTGAGAAAAATTACTGATTACATTTATTTCCTTCACGGCAGGAAATAGAGGACTTCGCAATCACTTGTTCCATTCCTAACTAAGGGATGTTCTAACGGGGCAGGCAGATATTGCAAATCTCAAGCGTCAAAAGCGCTCTCCACTGCTGACAAAAATTACTGATTACATTTATTTCCATCACGGCAGGAAACAGAGGACTTCGCGATCACTTGTTCCATTCCAAACTAAGGGATGTTCTAACGTGGCAGGCAGATATTGCAAATCTCAAGCGTCAAAAGCGCTCTCCACTGCTGACAAAAATTACTGATTACATTTATTTCCTTCACGGCAGGAAATAGAGGACTTCGCAATCACTTGTTCCATTCCAAACTAAGGGGTGTTCTAACGGGGCAGGCAGATATTGCAAATCTCAAGCGTCAAAAGCGCTCTCCACTGCTGACAAAAATTACTGATTACATTTATTTCCTTCACGGCAGGAAATAGAAGACTTCGCAATCACTTGTTCCATTCCAAACAAAGGGATGTTCTAACGGGGCAGGCAGATATTGCAAATCTCAAGCGTCAAAAGCGCTCTCCACTGCTGACAAAAATTACTGATTACATTTATCTCCATCACGGCAGGAAATAGAGGACTTCGCAATCACTTGTTCCATTCCAAACTAAGGGATGTTCTAACGGGGCAGGCAGATATTGCAAATCTCAATCGTCAAAAGCGCTCTCCACTGCTGACAAAAATTACTGATTACATTTATTTCCTTCACGGCAGGAAATAGAGGACTTCGCAATCACTTGTTCAATTCCAAACTAAGGGATGTTCTAACGGGGCAGGCCGATATTGCAAATCTTAAGCGTCAAAAGCGCTCTCCACCGCTGACAAAAATTGCTGATTACATTTATTTCCTTAACGGCAGGAAATAGAGGACTTCGCAATCACTTGTTCCATTCCAAACTAAGGGATGTTCTAACGGGGCAGGCAGATATTGCAAATCTCAAGCGTCAAAAGCGCTCTCCACTGCTGACAAAAATTACTGATTACATTTATTTCCATCACGGCAGGAAATAGAGGACTTCGCAATCACTTGTTCCATTCCAAACTAAGGGATGTTCTTAAGGGGCAGGCAGATATTGCAAATCTCAAGCGTCAAAAGCGCTCTCCACTGCGGACAAAAATTACTGATTACATTTATTTCCTTCACAGCAGCAAATAGAGGTCTTCGCGATCGCTTGTTCCTTTCCAAACTAAGGGATGTTCTAACGGGGCAGGCAGACATTGCAAATCTCAAGCGTCAAAAGCGCTCTCCACAGCTGACGAAAACTACTGATTTCATTTATTTCCTTCACGGCAGCAAATAGAGGACTTCGCGATCACTTGTTTCATTCCAAACTAAGGGATATTCTAACAGGGCAGGCAGATATTGCAAATCTCAAGCGTCAAAAGCGCTCTCCACTGCTGACAAAAATTACTGATTACATTTATTTCCTTCACGGCAGGAAATAGAGGACTTCGCAATCACTTGTTCCATTCCAATCTAAGGGATGTTCTAACGGGGCAGGCAGATATTGCAAATCTCAAGCGTCAAAAGCGCTCTCCACTGCTGACAAAAATTACTGATTACATTTATTTCCATCACGGCAGGAAATAGAGGACTTCGCGATCACTTGTTCCATTCCAAACTAAGGGATGTTCTAACGTGGCAGGCAGATATTGCAAATCTCAAGCGTCAAAAGCGCTCTCCACTGCTGACAAAAATTACTGATTACATTTATTTCCTTCACGGCAGCAAATATAGGACTTCGCAATCACTTGTTCCATTCCAAACTAAGGGATGTTCTAACGGGGCAGGCAGATATTGCAAATCTCAAGCGTCAAAAGCGCTCTCCACTGCTGACAAAAATTACTGATTACATTTATTTCCTTCACGGCAGGAAATAGAGGACTTCGCAATCACTTGTTCCATTCCAAACTAAGGGGTGTTCTAACGGGGCAGGCAGATATTGCAAATCTCAAGCGTCAAAAGCGCTCTCCACTGCTGACAAAAATTACTGATTACATTTATTTCCTTAACGGCAGGAAATAGAGGACTTCGCAATCACTTGTTCCATTCCAATCTAAGGGATGTTCTAACGGGGCAGGCAGATATTGCAAATCTCAAGCGTCAAAAGCGCTCTCCACTGCTGACAAAAATTACTGATTACATTTATTTCCATCACGGCAGGAAATAGAGGACTTCGCGATCACTTGTTCCATTCCAAACTAAGGGATGTTCTAACGTGGCAGGCAGATATTGCAAATCTCAAGCGTCAAAAGCGCTCTCCACTGCTGACAAAAATTACTGATTACATTTATTTCCTTCACGGCAGCAAATATAGGACTTCGCAATCACTTGTTCCATTCCAAACTAAGGGATGTTCTAACGGGGCAGGCAGATATTGCAAATCTCAAGCGTCAAAAGCGCTCTCCACTGCTGACAAAAATTACTGATTACATTTATTTCCTTCACGGCAGGAAATAGAGGACTTCGCAATCACTTGTTCCATTCCAAACTAAGGGGTGTTCTAACGGGGCAGGCAGATATTGCAAATCTCAAGCGTCAAAAGCGCTCTCCACTGCTGACAAAAATTACTGATTACATTTATTTCCTTAACGGCAGGAAATAGAGGACTTCGCAATCACTTGTTCCATTCCAATCTAAGGGATGTTCTAACGGGGCAGGCAGATATTGCAAATCTCAAGCGTCAAAAGCGCTCTCCACTGCTGACAAAAATTACTGATTACATTTATTTCCATCACGGCAGGAAATAGAGGACTTCGCGATCACTTGTTCCATTCCAAACTAAGGGATGTTCTAACGTGGCAGGCAGATATTGCAAATCTCAAGCGTCAAAAGCGCTCTCCACTGCTGACAAAAATTACTGATTACATTTATTTCCTTCACGGCAGCAAATATAGGACTTCGCAATCACTTGTTCCATTCCAAACTAAGGGATGTTCTAACGGGGCAGGCAGATATTGCAAATCTCAAGCGTCAAAAGCGCTCTCCACTGCTGACAAAAATTACTGATTACATTTATTTCCTTCACGGCAGGAAATAGAGGACTTCGCAATCACTTGTTCCATTCCAAACTAAGGGGTGTTCTAACGGGGCAGGCAGATATTGCAAATCTCAAGCGTCAAAAGCGCTCTCCACTGCTGACAAAAATTACTGATTACATTTATTTCCTTCACGGCAGGAAATAGAAGACTTCGCAATCACTTGTTCCATTCCAAACTAAGGGATGTTCTAACGGGGCAGGCAGATATTGCAAATCTCAAGCGTCAAAAGCGCTCTCCACTGCTGACAAAAATTACTGATTACATTTATTTCCTTCACGGCAGGAAATAGAGGACTTCGCAATCACTTGTTCCATTCCAAACTAAGGGATGTTCTAACGGGGCAGGCAGATATTGCAAATCTCAAGCGTCAAAAGCGCTCTCCACTGCTGACAAAAATTACTGATTACATTTATTTCCTTCACGGCAGGAAATAGAGGACTTCGCAATCACTTGTTCCATTCCAAACTAAGGGATGTTCTAACGGGGCAGGCAGATATTGCAAATCTCAAGCGTCAAAAGCGCTCTCCACTGCTGACAAAAATTACTGATTACATTTATTTCCTTCACGGCAGGAAATAGAGGACTTCGCAATCACTTGTTCCATTCCAAACTAAGGGGTGTTCTAACGGGGCAGGCAGATATTGCAAATCTCAAGCGTCAAAAGCGCTCTCCACTGCTGACAAAAATTACTGATTACATTTATTTCCTTCACGGCAGGAAATAGAAGACTTCGCAATCACTTGTTCCATTCCAAACTAAGGAATGTTCTAACGGGGCAGGCAGATATTGCAAATCTCAAGCGTCAAAAGCGCTCTCCACTGCTGGCAAAAATTACTGATTACATTTATTTCCTTCACGGCAGGAAATAGAAGACTTCGCAATCACTTGTTCCATTCCAAACTAAGGAATGTTCTAACGGGGCAGGCAGATATTGCAAATCTCAATCGTCAAAAGCGCTCTCCACTGCTGACAAAAATTACTGATTACATTTATTTCCTTCACGGCAGGAAATAGAAGACTTCGCAATCACTTGTTCCATTCCAAACTAAGGAATGTTCTAACGGGGCAGGCAGATATTGCAAATCTCAAGCGTCAAAAGCGCTTTCCACTGCTGACAAAAATTACTGATTACATTTATTTCCTTCACGGCAGGAAATAGAGGACTTCGCAATCACTTGTTCCATTCCTAACTAAGGGGTGTTCTAACGGGGCAGGCAGATATTGCAAATCTCAAGCGTCAAAAGCGCTCTCCACTGCTGACAAAAATTACTGATTACATTTATTTCCATCACGGCAGGAAATAGAGGACTTCGCAATCACTTGTTCCATTCCAAACTAAGGGATGTTCTAACGGGGCAGGCAGATATTGCAAATCTCAATCGTCAAAAGCGCTCTCCACTGCTCACAAAAATTACTGATTACATTTATTTCCTTCACGGCAGGAAATAGAGGACTTCGCAATCACTTGTTCCATTCCAAATTAAGGGGTGTTCTAACGGGGCAGGCAGATATTGCAAATCTCAAGCGTCAAAAGCGCTCTCCACTGCTGAGAAAAATTACTGATTACATTTATTTCCTTCACGGCAGGAAATAGAGGACTTCGCAATCACTTGTTCCATTCCTAACTAAGGGATGTTCTAACGGGGCAGGCAGATATTGCAAATCTCAAGCGTCAAAAGCGCTCTCCACTGCTGACAAAAATTACTGATTACATTTATTTCCTTCACGGCAGGAAAGAGAAGACTTCGCAATCACTTGTTCCATTCCAAACTAAGGGATGTTCTAACGGGGCAGGCAGATATTGCAAATCTCAAGCGTCAAAAGCGCTCTCCACTGCTGACAAAAATTACTGATTACATTTATTTCCTTCACGGCAGTAAACAGAGGACTTCGCGATCACTTGTTCCATTCCAAACTAAGGGATGTTCTAACGGGGCAGGCAGATATTGCAAATCTCAAGCGTCAAAAGCGCTCTCCACTGCTGACAAAAATTACTGATTACATTTATTTCCTTCACGGCAGGAAATAGAAGACTTCGCAATCACTTGTTCCATTCCAAACAAAGGGATGTTCTAACGGGGCAGGCAGATATTGCAAATCTCAAGCGTCAAAAGCGCTCTCCACTGCTGACAAAAATTACTGATTACATTTATCTCCATCACGGCAGGAAATAGAGGACTTCGCAATCACTTGTTCCATTCCAAACTAAGGGATGTTCTAACGGGGCAGGCAGATATTGCAAATCTCAATCGTCAAAAGCGCTCTCCACTGCTGAAAAAAATTACTGATTACATTTATTTCCTTCACGGCAGGAAATAGAGGACTTCGCAATCACTTGTTCAATTCCAAACTAAGGGATGTTCTAACGGGGCAGGCCGATATTGCAAATCTTAAGCGTCAAAAGCGCTCTCCACCGCTGACAAAAATTGCTGATTACATTTATTTCCTTAACGGCAGGAAATAGAGGACTTCGCAATCACTTGTTCCATTCCAATCTAAAAGGATGTTCTAACGGGGCAGGCAGATATTGCAAATCTCAAGCGTCAAAAGCGCTCTCCACTGCTGACAAAAATTACTGATTACATTTATTTCCTTCACGGCAGGAAATAGAGGACTTCGCAATCACTTGTTCCATTCCAAACTAAGGGATGTTCTAACGGGGCAGGCAGATATTGCAAATCTCAAGCGTCAAAAGCGCTCTCCACTGCTGACAAAAATTACTGATTACATTTATTTCCTTCACGGCAGGAAATAGAGGACTTCGCAATCACTTGTTCCATTCCAAACTAAGGGGTGTTCTAACGGGGCAGGCAGATATTGCAAATCTCAAGCGTCAAAAGCGCTCTCCACTGCTGAGAAAAATTACTGATTACATTTATTTCCTTCACGGCAGGAAATAGAGGACTTCGCAATCACTTGTTCCATTCCTAACTAAGGGATGTTCTAACGGGGCAGGCAGATATTGCAAATCTCAAGCGTCAAAAGCGCTCTCCACTGCTGACAAAAATTACTGATTACATTTATTTCCTTCACGGCAGGAAAGAGAAGACTTCGCAATCACTTGTTCCATTCCAAACTAAGGGATGTTCTAACGGGGCAGGCAGATATTGCAAATCTCAAGCGTCAAAAGCGCTCTCCACTGCTGACAAAAATTACTGATTACATTTATTTCCTTCACGGCAGTAAACAGAGGACTTCGCGATCACTTGTTCCATTCCAAACTAAGGGATGTTCTAACGGGGCAGGCAGATATTGCAAATCTCAAGCGTCAAAAGCGCTCTCCACTGCTGACAAAAATTACTGATTACATTTATTTCCTTCACGGCAGGAAATAGAAGACTTCGCAATCACTTGTTCCATTCCAAACAAAGGGATGTTCTAACGGGGCAGGCAGATATTGCAAATCTCAAGCGTCAAAAGCGCTCTCCACTGCTGACAAAAATTACTGATTACATTTATCTCCATCACGGCAGGAAATAGAGGACTTCGCAATCACTTGTTCCATTCCAAACTAAGGGATGTTCTAACGGGGCAGGCAGATATTGCAAATCTCAATCGTCAAAAGCGCTCTCCACTGCTGACAAAAATTACTGATTACATTTATTTCCTTCACGGCAGTAAATAGAGGACTTCGCAATCACTTGTTCAATTCCAAACTAAGGGATGTTCTAACGGGGCAGGCCGATATTGCAAATCTTAAGCGTCAAAAGCGCTCTCCACCGCTGACAAAAATTGCTGATTACATTTATTTCCTTAACGGCAGGAAATAGAGGACTTCGCAATCACTTGTTCCATTCCAAACTAAGGGATGTTCTTAAGGGGCAGGCAGATATTGCAAATCTCAAGCGTCAAAAGCGCTCTCCACTGCGGACAAAAATTACTGATTACATTTATTTCCTTCACAGCAGCAAATAGAGGTCTTCGCGATCGCTTGTTCCTTTCCAAACTAAGGGATGTTCTAACGGGGCAGGCAGTCATTGCAAATCTCAAGCGTCAAAAGCGCTCTCCACAGCTGACGAAAACTACTGATTTCATTTATTTCCTTCACGGCAGCAAATAGAGGACTTCGCGATCACTTGTTTCATTCCAAACTAAGGGATATTCTAACAGGGCAGGCAGATATTGCAAATCTCAAGCGTCAAAAGCGCTCTCCACTGCTGACAAAAATTACTGATTACATTTATTTCCTTCACGGCAGGAAATAGAGGACTTCGCAATCACTTGTTCCATTCTAAACTAAGGGATGTTCTAACGGGGCAGGCAGATATTGCAAATCTCAAGCGTCAAAAGCGCTCTCCACTGCTGACAAAAATTACTGATTACATTTATTTCCTTAACGGCAGGAAATAGAGGACTTCGCAATCACTTGTTCCATTCCAATCTAAGGGATGTTCTAACGGGGCAGGCAGATATTGCAAATCTCAAGCGTCAAAAGCGCTCTCCACTGCTGACAAAAATTACTGATTACATTTATTTCCATCACGGCAGGAAATAGAGGACTTCGCGATCACTTGTTCCATTCCAAACTAAGGGATGTTCTAACGTGGCAGGCAGATATTGCAAATCTCAAGCGTCAAAAGCGCTCTCCACTGCTGACAAAAATTACTGATTACATTTATTTCCTTCACGGCAGCAAATATAGGACTTCGCAATCACTTGTTCCATTCCAAACTAAGGGATGTTCTAACGGGGCAGGCAGATATTGCAAATCTCAAGCGTCAAAAGCGCTCTCCACTGCTGACAAAAATTACTGATTACATTTATTTCCTTCACGGCAGGAAATAGAGGACTTCGCAATCACTTGTTCCATTCCAAACTAAGGGGTGTTCTAACGGGGCAGGCAGATATTGCAAATCTCAAGCGTCAAAAGCGCTCTCCACTGCTGACAAAAATTACTGATTACATTTATTTCCTTCACGGCAGGAAATAGAAGACTTCGCAATCACTTGTTCCATTCCAAACTAAGGAATGTTCTAACGGGGCAGGCAGATATTGCAAATCTCAAGAGTCAAAAGCGCTCTCCACTGCTGACAAAAATTACTGATTACATTTATTTCCTTCACGGCAGGAAATAGAAGACTTCGCAATCACTTGTTCCATTCCAAACTAAGGAATGTTCTAACGGGGCAGGCAGATATTGCAAATCTCAATCGTCAAAAGCGCTCTCCACTGCTGACAAAAATTACTGATTACATTTATTTCCTTCACGGCAGGAAATAGAAGACTTCGCAATCACTTGTTCCATTCCAAACTAAGGAATGTTCTAACGGGGCAGGCAGATATTGCAAATCTCAAGCGTCAAAAGCGCTCTCCACTGCTGACAAAAATTACTGATTACATTTATTTCCTTCACGGCAGGAAATAGAGGACTTCGCAATCACTTGTTCCATTCCTAACTAAGGGGTGTTCTAACGGGGCAGGCAGATATTGCAAATCTCAAGCGTCAAAAGCGCTCTCCACTGCTGACAAAAATTACTGATTACATTTATTTCCATCACGGCAGGAAATAGAGGACTTCGCAATCACTTGTTCCATTCCAAACTAAGGGATGTTCTAACGGGGCAGGCAGATATTGCAAATCTCAATCGTCAAAAGCGCTCTCCACTGCTGACAAAAATTACTGATTACATTTATTTCCTTCACGGCAGGAAATAGAGGACTTCGCAATCACTTGTTCCATTCTGAACTAAGGGGTGTTCTAACGGGGCAGGCAGATATTGCAAATCTCAAGCGTCAAAAGCGCTCTCCACTGCTGAGAAAAATTACTGATTACATTTATTTCCTTCACGGCAGGAAATAGAGGACTTCGCAATCACTTGTTCCATTCCTAACTAAGGGATGTTCTAACGGGGCAGGCAGATATTGCAAATCTCAAGCGTCAAAAGCGCTCTCCACTGCTGACAAAAATTACTGATTACATTTATTTCCTTCACGGCAGGAAAGAGAAGACTTCGCAATCACTTGTTCCATTCCAAACTAAGGGATGTTCTAACGGGGCAGGCAGATATTGCAAATCTCAAGCGTCAAAAGCGCTCTCCACTGCTGACAAAAATTACTGATTACATTTATTTCCTTCACGGCAGTAAACAGAGGACTTCGCGATCACTTGTTCCATTCCAAACTAAGGGATGTTCTAACGGGGCAGGCAGATATTGCAAATCTCAAGCGTCAAAAGCGCTCTCCACTGCTGACAAAAATTACTGATTACATTTATTTCCTTCACGGCAGGAAATAGAAGACTTCGCAATCACTTGTTCCATTCCAAACAAAGGGATGTTCTAACGGGGCAGGCAGATATTGCAAATCTCAAGCGTCAAAAGCGCTCTCCACTGCTGACAAAAATTACTGATTACATTTATTTCCTTCACGGCAGGAAATAGAAGACTTCGCAATCACTTGTTCCATTCCAAACTAAGGGATGTTCTAACGGGGCAGGCAGATATTGCAAATCTCAAGCGTCAAAAGCGCTCTCCACTGCTGACAAAAATTACTGATTACATTTATTTCCTTCACGGCAGGAAATAGAAGACTTCGCAATCACTTGTTCCATTCCAAACAAAGGGATGTTCTAACGGGGCAGGCAGATATTGCAAATCTCAAGCGTCAAAAGCGCTCTCCACTGCTGACAAAAATTACTGATTACATTTATTTCCTTCACGGCAGGAAATAGAAGACTTCGCAATCACTTGTTCCATTCCAAACAAAGGGATGTTCTAACGGGGCAGGCAGATATTGCAAATCTCAAGCGTCAAAAGCGCTCTCCACTGCTGACAAAAATTACTGATTACATTTATTTCCTTCACGGCAGGAAATAGAAGACTTCGCAATCACTTGTTCCATTCCAAACTAAGGGATGTTCTAACGGGGCAGGCAGATATTGCAAATCTCAAGCGTCAAAAGCGCTCTCCACTGCTGACAAAAATTACTGATTACATTTATTTCCTTCACGGCAGTAAACAGAGGACTTCGCGATCACTTGTTCCATTCCAAACTAAGGGATGTTCTAACGGGGCAGGCAGATATTGCAAATCTCAAGCGTCAAAAGCGCTCTCCACTGCTGACAAAAATTACTGATTACATTTATTTCCTTCACGGCAGTAAACAGAGGACTTCGCGATCACTTGTTCCATTCCAAACTAAGGGATGTTCTAACGGGGCAGGCAGATATTGCAAATCTCAAGCGTCAAAAGCGCTCTCCACTGCTGACAAAAATTACTGATTACATTTATTTCCTTCACGGCAGTAAACAGAGGACTTCGCGATCACTTGTTCCATTCCAAACTAAGGGATGTTCTAACGGGGCAGGCAGATATTGCAAATCTCAAGCGTCAAAAGCGCTCTCCACTGCTGACAAAAATTACTGATTACATTTATTTCCTTCACGGCAGGAAAGAGAAGACTTCGCAATCACTTGTTCCATTCCAAACTAAGGGATGTTCTAACGGGGCAGGCAGATATTGCAAATCTCAAGCGTCAAAAGCGCTCTCCACTGCTGACAAAAATTACTGATTACATTTATTTCCTTCACGGCAGTAAACAGAGGACTTCGCGATCACTTGTTCCATTCCAAACTAAGGGATGTTCTAACGGGGCAGGCAGATATTGCAAATCTCAAGCGTCAAAAGCGCTCTCCACTGCTGACAAAAATTACTGATTACATTTATTTCCTTCACGGCAGGAAATAGAAGACTTCGCAATCACTTGTTCCATTCCAAACAAAGGGATGTTCTAACGGGGCAGGCAGATATTGCAAATCTCAAGCGTCAAAAGCGCTCTCCACTGCTGACAAAAATTACTGATTACATTTATCTCCATCACGGCAGGAAATAGAGGACTTCGCGATCACTTGTTCCATTCCAAACTAAGGGATGTTCTAACGGGGCAGGCAGATATTGCAAATCTCAATCGTCAAAAGCGCTCTCCACTGCTGACAAAAATTACTGATTACATTTATTTCCTTCACGGCAGGAAATAGAGGACTTCGCAATCACTTGTTCAATTCCAAACTAAGGGATGTTCTAACGGGGCAGGCCGATATTGCAAATCTTAAGCGTCAAAAGCGCTCTCCACCGCTGACAAAAATTGCTGATTACATTTATTTCCTTAACGGCAGGAAATAGAGGACTTCGCAATCACTTGTTCCATTCCAATCTAAAGGGATGTTCTAACGGGGCAGGCAGATATTGCAAATCTCAAGCGTCAAAAGCGCTCTCCACTGCAGACAAAAATTACTGATTACATTTATTTCCTTCACGGCAGGAAATAGAGGACTTCGCAATCACTTGTTCCATTCCAAACTAAGGGACGTTCTAACGGGGCAGGCAGATATTGCAAATCTCAAGCGTCAAAAGCGCTCTCCACTGCTGACAAAAATTACTGATTACTTTTATTTCCATCACGGCAGGAAATAGAGGACTTCGCAATCACTTGTTCCATTCCAAACTAAGGGATGTTCTTAAGGGGCAGGCAGATATTGCAAATCTCAAGCGTCAAAAGCGCTCTCCACTGCGGACAAAAATTACTGATTACATTTATTTCCTTCACGGCAGCAAATAGAGGTCTTCGCGATCGCTTGTTCCTTTCCAAACTAAGGGATGTTCTAACGGGGCAGGCAGACATTGCAAATCTCAAGCGTCAAAAGCGCTCTCCACAGCTGACGAAAACTACTGATTTCATTGGTTTCCTTCACGGCAGCAAACAGAGGACTTCGCGATCACTTGTTCCATTCCAAACTAAGGGATGTTATAACGGGGCAGGCAGATATTGCAAATCTCAAGCGTCAAAAGCGCTCTCCACTGCTGACAAAAATTACTGATTACATTTATTTCCTTCACGGCAGGAAATAGAGGACTTCGCAATCACTTGTTCCATTCTAAACTAAGGGATGTTCTAACGGGGCAGGCAGATATTGCAAATCTCAAGCGTCAAAAGCGCTCTCCACTGCTCACAAAAATTACTGATTACATTTATTTCCTTAACGGCAGGAAATAGAGGACTTCGCAATCACTTGTTCCATTCCAATCTAAGGGATGTCCTAACGGGGCAGGCAGATATTGCAAATCTCAAGCGTCAAAAGCGCTCTCCACTGCTGACAAAAATTACTGATTACATTTATTTCCTTCACGGCAGGAAATAGAGGACTTTGCAATCACTTGTTCCATTCCAAACTAAGGGATGTTCTAACGGGGCAGGCAGATATTGCAAATCTCAAGCGTCAAAAGCGCTCTCCACTGCTGACAAAAATTACTGATTACATTTATTTCCATCACGGCAGGAAATAGAGGACTTCGCAATCACTTGTTCCATTCCAAACTAAGGGATGTTCTAACGGGGCAGGCAGATATTGAAAATCTCAAGCGTCAAAAGCGCTCTCCACTGCTGACAAAAATTACTGATTACATTTATTTCCATCACGGCAGGAAATAGAGGACTTCGCGATCACTTGTTCCATTCCAAACTAAGGGATGTTCTAACGGGGCAGGCAGACATTGCAAATCTCAAGCGTCAAAAGCGCTCTCCACTGCTGACAATTATTTCTGATTACATTTATTTCCTTCACGGCAGCAAATAGAGGACTTGGCGATCACTTGTTCCATTCCAAACTAAGGGATGTTATAACGGGGCAGGCAGATATTGCAAATCTCAAGCGTCAAAAACGCTCTCCACTGCTGACAAAAATTACTGATTACATTTATTTCCTTCACGGCAGCAAATAGAGGACGTCGCGATCAATTGTTCCATTCCAAACTAAGGATGTTCTTACGGGGCAGGCAGATATTGCAAATCACAAGCGTCAAAAGCGCTCTCCACAGCTGATAAATATTACTGATTACATTAATTTCCTTCACGGCACCAAATAGAGGACTTCGCAATCACTTGTTCCATTCCAAACTAAGGGATGTTCTAACGGGGCAGGCAGATATTGCAAATCTCAAGCGTCAAAAGCGCTCTCCACTGCAGACAGAAATTACTGATTACATTTATTTCCATCACGGCAGGAAATAGAGGACTTCGCAATCACTTGTTTCATTCCAAACTAAGGGATGTTCTTAAGGGGCAGGCAGATATTGCAAATCTCAAGCGTCAAAAGCGCTCTCCACTGCTGTCAAAAATTACTGATTACATTTATTTCCTTCACGGCAGGAAATAGAGGACTTCGCAATCACTTGTTCCATTCCAAACTAAGGGATGTTCTAACGGGGCAGGCAGATATTGCAAATCTCAAGCGTCAAAAGCGCTCTCCGCTGCTGACAAATATTACTGATTACATTTATTTCCTTCACGGCAGCAAATAGAGGTCTTCGCGATCGCTTGTTCCTTTCCAAACTAAGGGATGTTCTAACGGGGCAGGCAGATATTGCAAATCTCAAGCGTCAAAAGCGCTCTCCGCTGCTGACAAATATTACTGATTACATTTATTTCCTTCACGGCAGCAAATAGAGAACTTGGCGATCACTTGTTCCATTCCAAACTAAGGGATGTTCTAACGGGGCAGGCAGATATTGCAAATCTCAAGCGTCAAAAGCGCTCTCCACTGCTGACAAAAATTACTGATTACATTTATTTCCTTCACGGCAGGAAATAGAAGACTTCGCAATCACTTGTTCCATTCCAAACTAAGGAATGTTCTAACGGGGCAGGCAGATATTGCAAATCTCAATCGTCAAAAGCGCTCTCCACTGCTGACAAAAATTACTGATTACATTTATTTCCTTCACGGCAGGAAATAGAGGACTTCGCAATCACTTGTTCCATTCCAAACTAAGGGGTGTTCTAACGGGGCAGGCAGATATTGCAAATCTCAAGCGTCAAAAGCGCTCTCCACTGCTGACAAAAATTACTGATTACATTTATTTCCTTCACGGCAGGAAATAGAAGACTTCGCAATCACTTGTTCTATTCCAAACTAAGGAATGTTCTAACGGGGCAGGCAGATATTGCAAATCTCAAGCGTCAAAAGCGCTCTCCACTGCTGACAAAAATTACTGATTACATTTATTTCCTTCACGGCAGGAAATAGAAGACTTCGCAATCACTTGTTCCATTCCAAACTAAGGAATGTTCTAACGGGGCAGGCAGATATTGCAAATCTCAATCGTCAAAAGCGCTCTCCACTGCTGACAAAAATTACTGATTACATTTATTTCCTTCACGGCAGGAAATAGAAGACTTCGCAATCACTTGTTCCATTCCAAACTAAGGAATGTTCTAACGGGGCAGGCAGATATTGCAAATCTCAAGCGTCAAAAGCGCTCTCCACTGCTGACAAAAATTACTGATTACATTTATTTCCTTCACGGCAGGAAATAGAGGACTTCGCAATCACTTGTTCCATTCCTAACTAAGGGGTGTTCTAACGGGGCAGGCAGATATTGCAAATCTCAACCGTCAAAAGCGCTCTCCACTGCTGACAAAAATTACTGATTACATTTATTTCCTTCACGGCAGGAAATAGAAGACTTCGCAATCACTTGCTCCATTCCAAACTAAGGAATGTTCTAACGGGGCAGGCAGATATTGCAAATCTCAAGCGTCAAAAGCGCTCTCCACTGCTGACAAAAATTACTGATTACATTTATTTCCTTCACGGCAGGAAATAGAAGACTTCGCAATCACTTGTTCCATTCCAAACTAAGGAATGTTCTAACGGGGCAGGCAGATATTGCAAATCTCAATCGTCAAAAGCGCTCTCCGCTGCTGACAAAAATTACTGATTACATTTATTTCCTTCACGGCAGGAAATAGAAGACTTCGCAATCACTTGTTCCATTCCAAACTAAGGAATGTTCTAACGGGGCAGGCAGATATTGCAAATCTCAAGCGTCAAAAGCGCTCTCCACTGCTGACAAAAATTACTGATTACATTTATTTCCTTCACGGCAGGAAATAGAGGACTTCGCGATCACTTGTTCCATTCCAAACTAAGGGGTGTTCTAACGGGGCAGGTAGATATTGCAAATCTCAAGCATCGAAAGCGCTCTCCGCTGCTGACAAAAACTACTGATTACATTTATGTCCTTCACGGCAGGAAATAGAGGACTTCGCAATCACTTGTTCCATTCCTAACTAAGGGATGTTCTAACGGGGCAGGCAGATATTGCAAATCTCAAGCGTAAAAAGCGCTCTCCACTGCTGACAAAAATTACTGATTAAATTTATTTCCTTCACGGCAGGAAAGAGAAGACTTCGCAATCACTTGTTCCATTCCAAACTGACGGATGTTCTAACGGGGCAGGCAGATATTGCAAATCTCAAGCGTCAAAGGCGCTCTCCACTGCTGACAAAAATAACTGATTACATTTATTTCCATCACGGCAGGAAATACAGGACTTCGCAATCACTTGTTCCATTCCAAACTAAGGGATGTTCTTAAGGGGCAGGCAGATATTGCAAATCTCAAGCGTCAAAAGCGCTCTCCACTGCTGACAAAAATTACTGATTACATTTATTTCCATCACGGCAGCAAATAGAGGACTTCGCGATCACTTGTTTCATTCCAAACTAAGGGATGCTCAAACGGGGCAGGCAGATATTGCAAACCTCAAGCGTCAAAAGCGCTCTCCACTGCTGACAAAAATAACTGATTACATTTATTTCCATCACAGCAGGAAATACAGGACTTCGCAATCACTTGTTCCATTCCAAACTAAGGGATGTTCTTAAGGGGAAGGCAGATATTGCAAATCACAAGCGTCAAAAGCGCTCTCCACAGCTGAAAAAATTACTGATTACATTTATTTCCTTCACGGCAGGAAATAGAAGACTTCGCAATCACTTGTTCCATTCCAAACTAAGGAATGTTCTAACGGGGCAGGCAGATATTGCAAATCTCAAGCGTCAAAAGCGCTCTCCACTGCTGACAAAAATTACTGATTACATTTATTTCCTTCACGGCAGGAAATAGAGGACTTCGCAATCACTTGTTCCATTCCTAACTAAGGGGTGTTCTAACGGGGCAGGCAGATATTGCAAATCTCAAGCGTCAAAAGCGCTCTCCACTGCTGACAAAAATTACTGATTACATTTATTTCCTTCACGGCAGGAAATAGAAGACTTCGCAATCACTTGCTCCATTCCAAACTAAGGAATGTTCTAACGGGGCAGGCAGATATTGCAAATCTCAAGCGTCAAAAGCGCTCTCCACTGCTGACAAAAATTACTGATTACATTTATTTCCTTCACGGCAGGAAATAGAAGACTTCGCAATCACTTGTTCCATTCCAAACTAAGGAATGTTCTAACGGGGCAGGCAGATATTGCAAATCTCAATCGTCAAAAGCGCTCTCCACTGCTGACAAAAATTACTGATTACATTTATTTCCTTCACGGCAGGAAATAGAAGACTTCGCAATCACTTGTTCCATTCCAAACTAAGGAATGTTCTAACGGGGCAGGCAGATATTGCAAATCTCAAGCGTCAAAAGCGCTCTCCACTGCTGACAAAAATTACTGATTACATTTATTTCCTTCACGGCAGGAAATAGAGGACTTCGCGATCACTTGTTCCATTCCAAACTAAGGGGTGTTCTAACGGGGCAGGTAGATATTGAAAATCTCAAGCATCGAAAGCGCTCTCCGCTGCTGACAAAAACTACTGATTACATTTATGTCCTTCACGGCAGGAAATAGAGGACTTCGCAATCACTTGTTCCATTCCTAACTAAGGGATGTTCTAACGGGGCAGGCAGATATTGCAAATCTCAAGCGTAAAAAGCGCTCTCCACTGCTGACAAAAATTACTGATTAAATTTATTTCCTTCACGGCAGGAAAGAGAAGACTTCGCAATCACTTGTTCCATTCCAAACTGACGGATGTTCTAACGGGGCAGGCAGATATTGCAAATCTCAAGCGTCAAAAGCGCTCTCCACTGCTGACAAAAATTACTGATTAAATTTATTTCCTTCACGGCAGGAAATAGAGGACTTCGCAATCACTTGTTCCATTCCAAACTAAGGGGTGTTCTAACGAGGCAGGCAGATATTGCAAATCTCAAGCGTCAAAAGCGCTCTCCACTGCTGACAAAAATTACTGATTACATTTATTTCCATCACGGCAGGAAATAGAGGACTTCGCAATCACTTGTTCCATTCCAATCTAAGGGATGTTCTAACGGGGCAGGCAGATATTGCAAATCTCAAGCGTCAAAAGCGCTCTCCACTGCTGACAAAAATTACTGATTACATTTATTTCCATCACGGCAGCAAATAGAGGACTTCGCGATCGCTTGTTTCATTCCAAACTAAGGGATGCTCAAACGGGGCAGGCAGATATTGCAAACCTCAAGCGTCAAAAGCGCTCTCCACTGCTGACAAAAATAACTGATTACATTTATTTCCATCACGGCAGGAAATACAGGACTTCGCAATCACTTGTTCCATTCCAAACTAAGGGATGTTCTTAAGGGGAAGGCAGATATTGCAAATCACAAGCGTCAAAAGCGCTCTCCACAGCTGAAAAAATTACTGATTACATTTATTTCCTTCACGGCAGGAAATAGAAGACTTCGCAATCACTTGTTCCATTCCAAACTAAGGAATGTTCTAACGGGGCAGGCAGATATTGCAAATCTCAAGCGTCAAAAGCGCTCTCCACTGCTGACAAAAATTACTGATTACATTTATTTCCTTCACGGCAGGAAATAGAGGACTTCGCAATCACTTGTTCCATTCCTAACTAAGGGGTGTTCTAACGGGGCAGGCAGATATTGCAAATCTCAAGCGTCAAAAGCGCTCTCCACTGCTGACAAAAATTACTGATTACATTTATTTCCTTCACGGCAGGAAATAGAAGACTTCGCAATCACTTGCTCCATTCCAAACTAAGGAATGTTCTAACGGGGCAGGCAGATATTGCAAATCTCAAGCGTCAAAAGCGCTCTCCACTGCTGACAAAAATTACTGATTACATTTATTTCCTTCACGGCAGGAAATAGAAGACTTCGCAATCACTTGTTCCATTCCAAACTAAGGAATGTTCTAACGGGGCAGGCAGATATTGCAAATCTCAATCGTCAAAAGCGCTCTCCACTGCTGACAAAAATTACTGATTACATTTATTTCCTTCACGGCAGGAAATAGAAGACTTCGCAATCACTTGTTCCATTCCAAACTAAGGAATGTTCTAACGGGGCAGGCAGATATTGCAAATCTCAAGCGTCAAAAGCGCTCTCCACTGCTGACAAAAATTACTGATTACATTTATTTCCTTCACGGCAGGAAATAGAGGACTTCGCGATCACTTGTTCCATTCCAAACTAAGGGGTGTTCTAACGGGGCAGGTAGATATTGCAAATCTCAAGCATCGAAAGCGCTCTCCGCTGCTGACAAAAACTACTGATTACATTTATGTCCTTCACGGCAGGAAATAGAGGACTTCGCAATCACTTGTTCCATTCCTAACTAAGGGATGTTCTAACGGGGCAGGCAGATATTGCAAATCTCAAGCGTAAAAAGCGCTCTCCACTGCTGACAAAAATTACTGATTAAATTTATTTCCTTCACGGCAGGAAAGAGAAGACTTCGCAATCACTTGTTCCATTCCAAACTGACGGATGTTCTAACGGGGCAGGCAGATATTGCAAATCTCAAGCGTCAAAAGCGCTCTCCACTGCTGACAAAAATTACTGATTAAATTTATTTCCTTCACGGCAGGAAATAGAGGACTTCGCAATCACTTGTTCCATTCCAAACTAAGGGGTGTTCTAACGAGGCAGGCAGATATTGCAAATCTCAAGCGTCAAAAGCGCTCTCCACTGCTGACAAAAATTACTGATTACATTTATTTCCATCACGGCAGGAAATAGAGGACTTCGCAATCACTTGTTCCATTCCAATCTAAGGGATGTTCTAACGGGGCAGGCAGATATTGCAAATCTCAAGCGTCAAAAGCGCTCTCCACTGCTGACAAAAATTACTGATTACATTTATTTCCTTCACGGCTGGAAATAGAGGACTTCGCAATCACTTGTTCCATTCCAAACTAAGGGATGTTCTAACGGGGCAGGCAGATATTGCAAATCTCAAGCGTCAAAGGCGCTCTCCACTGCTGACAAAAATAACTGATTACATTTATTTCCATCACGGCAGGAAATACAGGACTTCGCCATCACTTGTTCCATTCCAAACTAAGGGATGTTCTTAAGGGGCAGGCAGATATTGCAAATCTCAAGCGTCAAAAGCGCTCTCCACTGCTGACAAAAATTACTGATTACATTTATTTCCATCACGGCAGCAAATAGAGGACTTCGCGATCACTTGTTTCATTCCAAACTAAGGGATGTTCTAACGGGGCAGGCAGACATTGCAAATCTCAAGCGTCAAAAGCGCTCTCCACTGCTGACGAAAACTACTGATTTCATTTATTTCCTTCACGGCAGCAAATAGAGGACTTGACGATCACTTGTTTCATTCCAAACTAAGGGATATTCTAACGGGGCAGGCAGATATTGCAAATCTCAAGCGTCAAAAGCGCTCTCCACTGCTGACAAAAATTACTGATTACATTTATTTCCTTCACGGCAGGAAATAGAGGACTTCGCAATCACTTGTTCCATTCTAAACTAAGGGATGTTCTAACTGGGCAGGCAGATATTGCAAATCTCAAGCGTCAAAAGCGCTCTCCACTGCTGACAAAAATTACTGATTACATTTATTTCCTTCACGGCAGGAAATAGAGGACTTCGCGATAACTTGTTCCATTCCAAACTAAGGGGTGTTCTAACGGGGCAGGCAGATATTGCAAATCTCAAGCGTCAAAAGCGCTCTCCACTGCTGACAAAAATTACTGATTACATTTATTTCCTTAACGGCAGGAAATAGAGGACTTCGCAATCACTTGTTCCATTCCAATCTAAGGGATGTCCTAACGGGGCAGGCAGATATTGCAAATCTCAAGCGTCAAAAGCGCTCTCCACTGCTGCCAAAAAACTGATTACATTTATTTCCTTCACGGCAGGAAATAGAGGACTTCGCAATCACTTGTTCCATTCCAAACTAAGGGATGTTCTAACGGGGCAGGCAGATATTGAAAATCTCAAGCGTCAAAAGCGCTCTCCACTGCTGACAAAAATTACTGATTACATTTATTTCCGTCACGGCAGGAAATAGAGGACTTCGCGATCACTTGTTTCATTCCAAACTAAGGGATGTTCTAACGGGGCAGGCAGACATTGCAAATCTCAAGCGTCAAAAGCGCTCTCCACTGCTGACAAAAATTACTGATTACATTTATTTCCTTCACGGCAGCAAATAGAGGACGTCGCGATCAATTGTTCCATTCCAAACTAAGGATGTTCTTACGGGGCAGGCAGATATTGCAAATCACAAGCGTCAAAAGCGCTCTCCACAGCTGACAAATATTACTGATTACATTAATTTCCTTCACGGCAGCAAATAGAGGACTTCGCAATCACTTGTTCCATTCCAAACTAAGGCATGTTCTAACGGGGCAGGCAGATATTGCAAATCTCAAGCGTCAAAAGCGCTCTCCACTGCAGACAGAAATTACTGATTACATTTATTTCCATCACGGCAGGAAATAGAGGACTTCGCAATCACTTGTTTCATTCCAAACTAAGGGATGTTCTTAAGGGGCAGGCAGATATTGCAAATCTCAAGCGTCAAAAGCGCTCTCCACTGCTGTCAAAAATTACTGATTACATTTATTTCCTTCACGGCAGGAAATAGAGGACTTCGCAATCACTTGTTCCATTCCAAACTAAGGGATGTTCTAACGGGGCAGGCAGATATTGCAAATCTCAAGCGTCAAAAGCGCTCTCCGCTGCTGACAAATATTACTGATTACATTTATTTCCTTCACGGCAGCAAATAGAGGTCTTCGCGATCGCTTGTTCCTTTCCAAACTAAGGGATGTTCTAACGGGGCAGGCAGATATTGCAAATCTCAAGCGTCAAAAGCGCTCTCCGCTGCTGACAAATATTACTGATTACATTTATTTCCTTCACGGCAGCAAATAGAGAACTTGGCGATCACTTGTTCCATTCCAAACTAAGGGATGTTCTAACGGGGCAGGCAGATATTGCAAATCTCAAGCGTAAAAAGCGCTCTCCACTGCTGACAAAAATTACTGATTACATTTAGTTCCTTCACGGCAGCAAATAGAGGTCTTCGCGATCGCTTGTTCCTTTCCAAACTAAGGGATGTTCTAACGGGGCAGGCAGATATTGCAAATCTCAAGCGTCAAAAGCGCTCTCCGCTGCTGACAAATATTACTGATTACATTTATTTAATTCACGGCAGCAAATAGAGGACTTGGCGATCATTTGTTCCATTCCAAACTAAGGGATGTTCTAACGGGGCAGGCAGATATTGCAAATCTCAAGCGTCAAAAGCGCTCTCCACTGCTGACAAAAATTACTGATTACATTTATTTCCTTCACGGCAGCAAATAGAGGACATCGCGATCAATTGTTCCATTCCAAACTAAGGATGTTCTTACGGGGCAGGCAGATATTGCAAATCACAAGCGTCAAAAGCGCTCTCCACAGCTGACAAATAATACTGATTACATTTATTTTCTTCACGGCAGCAAATAGAGGACTTCGCAATCACTTGTTCCATTCCAAACTAAGGGATGTTCTAACGGGGCAGGCAGATATTGCAAATCTCAAGCGTCAAAAGCGCTCTCCACTGCTGACAAAAATAACTGATTACATTTATTTCCATCACGGCAGGAAATACAGGACTTCGCAATCACTTGTTCCATTCCAAACTAAGGGATGTTCTTAAGGGGCAGGCAGATATTGCAAATCTCAAGCGTCAAAAGCGCTCTCCACTGCTGACAAAAATTACTGATTACATTTATTTCCATCACGGCAGCAAATAGAGGACTTCGCGATCACTTGTTTCATTCCAAACTAAGGGATGCTCAAACGGGGCAGGCAGATATTGCAAACCTCAAGCGTCAAAAGCGCTCTCCACTGCTGACAAAAATTACTGATTACATTTATTTCCTTCACGGCAGCAAATAGAGGCCATCGCGATCAATTGTTCCATTCCAAAATAAGGATGTTCTTACAGGGCAGGCAGATATTGCAAATCACAAGCGTCAAAAGCGCTCTCCACAGCTGAAAAAATTACTGATTACATTTATTTCCTTCACGGCAGCAAATAGAGGACTTCGCGATCGCTTGTTCCATTCCAAACTAAGGGATGTTCTAACGGGGCAGGCAGATATTGCAAATCTCAAGCGTCAAAAGCGCTCTCCACTGCTGACAAAAATTACTGATTACATTTATTTCCCTCACGGCATGAAATAGAAGACTTCGCAATCACTTGTTTCATTCCAAACTAAGGGATGTTCTAACGGGGCAGGCAGATATTGCAAATCTCAATCGTGAAAAGCGCTCTCCACTGCTGACAAAAATTACTGATTACATTTATTTCCTTCACGGCAGGAAATAGAGGACTTCGCAATCACTTGTTCAATTCCAAACTAAGGGGTGTTCTAACGGGGCAGGCAGATATTGCAAATCTCAAGCGTCAAAAGCGCTCTCCTCTGCTGACAAAAATTACTGATTACATTTATTTCCTTAACGGCAGGAAATAGAGGACTTCGCAATCACTTGTTCCATTCCAATCTAAGGGATGTTCTAACGGGGCAGGCAGATATTGCAAATCTCAAGCGTCAAAAGCGCTCTCCACTGCTGACAAAAATTACTGATTACATTTATTTCCTTCACGGCTGGAAATAGAGGACTTCGCAATCACTTGTTCCATTCCAAACTAAGGGATGTTCTAACGGGGCAGGCAGATATTGAAAATCTCAAGCGTCAAAGGCGCTCTCCACTGCTGACAAAAATAACTGATTACATTTATTTCCATCACGGCAGGAAATACAGGACTTCGCAATCACTAGTTCCATTCCAAACTAAGGGATGTTCTTAAGGGGCAGGCAGATATTGCAAATCTCAAGCGTCAAAAGCGCTCTCCACTGCTGACAAAAATTACTGATTACATTTATTTCCTTCACGGCAGCAAATAGAGGCCATCGCGATCAATTGTTCCATTCCAAACTAAGGATGTTCTTACGGGGCAGGCAGATATTGCAAATCACAAGCGTCAAAAGCGCTCTCCACAGCTGAAAAAATTACTGATTACATTTATTTCCTTCACGGCAGCAAATAGAGGACTTCGCGATCGCTTGTTCCATTCCAAACTAAGGGGTGTTCTAACGGGGCAGGCAGACATTGCAAATCTCAAGCGTCAAAAGCGCTCTCCACTGCTGACGAAAACTACTGATTTCATTTATTTCCTTCGCGGCAGCAAATAGAGGACTTGACGATCACTTGTTTCATTCCAAACTAAGGGATATTCTAACGGGGCAGGCAGATATTGCAAATCTCAAGCGTCAAAAGCGCTCTCCACTGCTGACAAAAATTACTGATTACATTTATTTCCTTCACGGCAGGAAATAGAGGACTTCGCAATCACTTGTTCCATTCTAAACTAAGGGATGTTCTAACGGGGCAGGCAGATATTGCAAATCTCAAGCGTCAAAAGCGCTCTCCACTGCTGACAAAAATTACTGATTACATTTATTTCCTTCACGGCAGGAAATAGAGGACTTCGCGATAACTTGTTCCATTCCAAACTAAGGGGTGTTCTAACGGGGCAGGCAGATATTGAAAATCTCAAGCGTCAAAAGCGCTCTCCACTGCTGACAAAAATTACTGATTGCATTTATTTCCTTAACGGCAGGAAATAGAGGACTTCGCAATCACTTGTTCCATTCCAATCTAAGGGATGTCCTGACGGGGCAGGCAGATATTGCAAATCTCAAGCGTCAAAAGCGCTCTCCACTGCTGACAAAAATTACTGATTACATTTATTTCCTTCACGGCAGGAAATAGAGGACTTCGCAATCACTTGTTCCATTCCAAACTAAGGGATGTTCTAACGGGGCAGGCAGATATTGAAAATCTCAAGCGTCAAAAGCGCTCTCCACTGCTGACAAAAATTACTGATTACATTTATTTCCATCACGGCAGGAAATAGAGGACTTCGCGATCACTTGTTCCATTCCAAACTAAGGGATGTTCTAACGGGGCAGGCAGACATTGCAAATCTCAAGCGTCAAAAGCGCTCTCCACTGCTGACAAATATTACTGATTACATTTAGTTCCTTCACGGCAGCAAATAGAGGACTTGGCGATCACTTGTTCCATTCCAAACTAAGGGATGTTATAACGGGGCAGGCAGATATTGCAAATCTCAAGCGTCAAAAACGCTCTCCACTGCTGACAAAAATTACTGATTACATTTATTTCCTTCACGGCAGCAAATAGAGGACGTCGCGATCAATTGTTCCATTCCAAACTAAGGATATTCTTACGGGGCAGGCAGATATTGCAAATCACAAGCGTCAAAAGCGCTCTCCACAGCTGACAAATATTACTGATTACATTTATTTCCTTCACGGCAGCAAATAGAGGACTTCGCAATCACTTGTTCCATTCCAAACTAAGGGATGTTCTAACGGGGCAGGCAGACATTGCAAATCTCAAGCGTCAAAAGCGCTCTCCACTGCTGACGAAAACTACTGATTTCATTTATTTCCTTCACGGCAGCAAATAGAGGACTTGACGATCACTTGTTTCATTCCAAACTAAGGGATATTCTAACGGGGCAGGCAGATATTGCAAATCTCAAGCGTCAAAAGCGCTCTCCACTGCTGACAAAAATTACTGATTACATTTATTTCCTTCACGGCAGGAAATAGAGGACTTCGCAATCACTTGTTCCATTCTAAACTAAGGGATGTTCTAACGGGGCAGGCAGATATTGCAAATCTCAAGCGTCAAAAGCGCTCTCCACTGCTGACAAAAATTACTGATTACATTTATTTCCTTCACGGCAGGAAATAGAGGACTTCGCGATAACTTGTTCCATTCCAAACTAAGGGGTGTTCTAACGGGGCAGGCAGATATTGCGAATCTCAAGCGTCAAAAGCGCTCTCCACTGCTGACAAAAATTACTGATTACATTTATTTCCTTAACGGCAGGAAATAGAGGACTTCGCAATCACTTGTTCCATTCCAATCTAAGGGATGTCCTAACGGGGCAGGCAGATATTGCAAATCTCAAGCGTCAAAAGCGCTCTCCACTGCTGACAAAAATTACTGATTACATTTATTTCCTTCACGGCAGGAAATAGAGGAATTCGCAATCACTTGTTCCATTCCAAACTAAGGGATGTTCTAACGGGGCAGGCAGATATTGAAAATCTCAAGCGTCAAAAGCGCTCTCCACTGCTGACAAAAATTACTGATTACATTTATTTCCATCACGGCAGGAAATAGAGGACTTCGCGATCACTTGTTCCATTCCAAACTAAGGGATGTTCTAACGGGGCAGGCAGACATTGCAAATCTCAAGCGTCAAAAGCGCTCTCCACTGCTGACAAATATTACTGATTACATTTATTTCCTTCACGGCAGCAAATAGAGGACTTGGCGATCACTTGTTCCATTCCAAACTAAGGGATGTTATAACGGGGCAGGCAGATATTGCAAATCTCAAGCGTCAAAAACACTCTCCACTGCTGACAAAAATTACTGATTACATTTATTTCCTTCACGGCAGCAAATAGAGGACGTCGCGATCAATTGTTCCATTCCAAACTAAGGATGTTCTTACGGGGCAGGCAGATATTGCAAATCACAAGCGTCAAAAGCGCTCTCCACAGCTGACAAATATTACTGATTACATTTATTTCCTTCACGGCAGCAAATAGAGGACTTCGCAATCACTTGTTCCATTCCAAACTAAGGGATGTTCTAACGGGGCAGGCAGATATTGCAAATCTCAAGCGTCAAAAGCGCTCTCCACTGCTGTCAAAAATTACTGATTACATTTATTTCCTTCACGGCAGGAAATAGAGGACTTCGCAATCACTTGTTCCATTCCAAACTAAGGGATGTTCTAACGGGGCAGGCAGATATTGCAAATCACAAGCGTCAAAAGCGCTCTCCACAGCTCAAAAAATTACTGATTACATTTATTTCCTTCACGGCAGGAAATAGAGGACTTCGCGATAACTTGTTCCATTCCAAACTAAGGGGTGTTCTAACGGGGCAGGCAGATATTGCAAATCTCAAGCGTCAAAAGCGCTCTCCACTGCTGACAAAAATTACTGATTACATTTATTTCCTTAACGGCAGGAAATAGAGGACTTCGCAATCACTTGTTCCATTCCAATCTAAGGGATGTCCTAACGAGGCAGGCAGATATTGCAAATCTCAAGCGTCAAAAGCGCTCTCCACTGCTGAAAAAATTACTGATTACATTTATTTCCTTCACGGCAGGAAATAGAGGACTTCGCAATCACTTGTTCCATTCCAAACTAAGTGATGTTCTAACGGGGCAGGCAGATATTGCAAATCTCAAGCGTCAAAAGCGCTCTCCACTGCTGACAAAAATTACTGATTACATTTATTTCCATCACGGCAGGAAATAGAGGACTTCGCGATCACTTGTTTCATTCCAAACTAAGGGATGTTCTAACGGGGCAGGCAGACATTGCAAATCTCAAGCGTCAAAAGCGGTCTCCACTGCTGACAAATATTACTGATTACATTTATTTCCTTCACGGCAGCAAATAGAGGACTTGGCGATCACTTGTTCCATTCCAAACTAAGGGATGTTATAACGGGGCAGGCAGATATTGCAAATCTCAAGCGTCAAAAACGCTCTCCACTGCTGACAAAAATTACTGATTACATTTATTTCCTTCACGGCAGCAAATAGAGGACATCGCGATCAATTGTTCCATTCCAAACTAAGGGATGTTCTACAGGCAGGCAGATATTGCAAATCACAAGCGTCAAAAGCGCTCTCCACTGCTGTCAAAAATTACTGATTACATTTATTTCCTTCACGGCAGGAAATAGAGGACTTCGCAATCACTTGTTCCATTCCAAACTAAGGGATGTTCTAACGGGGCAGGCAGATATTGCAAATCTCAAGCGTCAAAAGCGCTCTCTACTGCTGACAAAAATTACTGATTACATTTATTTCCTTCACGGCAGGAAATAGAGGACATCGCAATCACTTGTTCCATTCTAAACTAAGGGATGTTCTTAAGGGGCAGGCAGATATTGCAAATCTCAAGCGTCAAAAGCGCCCTCCACTGCTGACAAAAATTACTGATTACATTTATTTCCATCACGGCAGGAAATAGAGGACTTCGCAATCACTTGTTCCATTCCAAACTAAGGAATGTTCTTAAGGGGCAGGCAGATATTGCAAATCTCAAGCGTCAAAAGCGCTCTCCACTGCTGACAAAAATTACTGATTACATTTATTTCCATCACGGCAGCAAATAGAGGACTTCGCGATCACTTGTTCCATTTCAAACTAAGGGATGTTCTAACGGGGCAGGCAGATATTGCAAATCTCAAGCGTCAAAAGCGCTCTCCACTGCTGACAAAAATTACTGATTACATTTATTTCCATCACGGCAGAAAATATTGGACTTCGCAATCACTTGTTCCATTCCAAACTAAGCGATGTTCTAACGGGGCAGGCAGATATTGCAAATCTCAATCGTCAAAAGCGCTCTCCACTGCTGACAAAAATTACTGATTACATTTATTTCCTTCACGGCAGAAAATAGAAGACTTCGCAATCACTTGTTCCATTCCAAACTAAGGGATGTTCTAACGGGGCAGGCAGATATTGCAAATCTCAAGCGTCAAAAGCGCTCTCCACTGCTGACAAAAATTACTGATTACATTTATTTCCTTCACGGCAGGAAATAGAAGACTTCGCGATCACTTGTTCCATTCCAAACTAAGGGATGTTCTAACGGGGCAGGCAGATATTGCAAATCTCAAGCATCGAAAGCGCTCTCCACTGCTGACAAAAACTACTGATTACATTTATTTCCTTCACGGCAGGAAATAGAGGACTTCGCGATCACTTGTTCCATTCCAAACTAAGGGATGTTCTAACGGGGCAGGCAGATATTGCAAATCTCAAGCATCGAAAGCGCTCTCCACTGCTGACAAAAACTACTGATTACAATTATTTCCATCACGGCAGGAAATAGAGGACTTCGCAATCACTTGTTCCATTCCAAACTAAGGGATGTTCTTAAGGGGCAGGCAGATATTGCAAATCTCAAGCGTCAAAAGCGCTCTCCACTGCTGAAAAAATTACTGATTACATTTATTTCCTTCACGGCAGGAAAGAGAAGATTTCGCAATCACTTTTCCATTCCAAACTAAGGGGTGTTCTAACGGGGCAGGCAGATATTGCAAATCTCAAGCGTCAGAAGCGCTCTCCACTGCTGACAAAAATTACTGATTACATTTATTTCCATCACGGCAGGAAATAGAGGACTTCGCAATCACTTGTTCCATTCCAAACTAAGGGATGTTCTTAAGGGGCAGGCAGATATTGCAAATCTCAAGCGTCAAAAGCGCTCTCCACTGCTGACAAAAATTACTGATTACATTTATTTCCTCACGGCAGGAAAGAGAAGAATTCGCAATCACTTGTTCCATTCCAAACTAAGGGGTGTTCTAACGGGGCAGGCAGATATTGCAAATCTCAAGCGTCAGAAGCGCTCTCCACTGCTGACAAAAATTACTGATTACATTTATTTCCATCACGGCAGCAAATAGAGGACTTCGCGATCACTTGTTCCATTTCAAACTAAGGGATGTTCTAACGGGGCAGGCAGATATTGCAAATCTCAAGCGTCAAAAGCGCTCTCCACTGCTGACAAAAATTACTGATTACATTTATTTCCATCACGGCAGAAAATAGAGGACTTCGCAATCACTTGTTCCATTCCAAACTAAGGATGTTCTTACGGGGCAGGCAGATATTGCAAATCTCAAGCGTCAAAAGCGCTCTCCACTGCTGACAAAAATTACTGATTACATTTATTTCCTTCACGGCAGGAAAGAGAAGACTTCGCAATCACTTGTTCCATTCCAAACTAAGGGTTGTTCTAACGGGGCAGGATGATATTGCAAATCTCAAGCGTCAAAAGCGCTCTCCACTGCTGACAAAAATTACTGATTACATTTATTTCCATCACGGCAGCAAATAGAGGACTTCGCGATCACTTGTTCCATTTCAAACTAAGGGATGTTCTAACGGGGCAGGCAGATATTTCAAATCTCAAGCGTCAAAAGCGCTCTCCACTGCTGACAAAAATTACTGATTACATTTATTTCCATCACGGCAGGAAATAGAGGACTTCGCAATCACTTGTTACATTCCTAACTAAGGGATGTTCTAACGGGGCAGGCAGATATTGCAAATCTCAAGCGTCAAAAGCGCTCTCCACTGCTGAAAAAATTACTGATTACATTTATTTCCTTCACGGCAGGAAAGAGAAGATTTCGCAATCACTTTTCCATTCCAAACTAAGGGGTGTTCTAACGGGGAAGGCAGATATTGCAAATCTCAAGCGTCAAAAGCGCTCTCCACTGCTGACAAAAATTACTGATTACATTTATTTCCATCACGGCAGGAAATAGAGGACTTCGCAATCACTTGTTCCATTCCAAACTAAGGGATGTTCTTAAGGGGCAGGCAGATATTGCAAATCTCAAGCGTCAAAAGCGCTCTCCACTGCTGACAAAAATTACTGATTACATTTATTTCCATCACGGCAACAAATAGAGGACTTCGCGATCACTTGTTCCATTTCAAACTAAGGGATATTCTAACGGGGCAGGCAGATATTGCAAATCTCAAGCGTCAAAAGCGCTCTCCACTGCTGACAAATATAACTGATTACATTTATTTCCATCACGGCAGCAAATAGAGGTCTTCGCGATCACTTGTTTCATTCCAAACTAAGGGATGTTCTAACGGGGCAGGAAGATATTGCAAATCTCAAGCGTCAAAAGCGCTCTCCACTGCTGACAAAAATTACTGATTACGTTTATTTCCATCACGACAGCAAATTGAGGACTTCCCGATCACTTGTTCCATTTCAAAATAAGGGGTGTTCTAACGGGGCAGGCAGATATTGCAAATCTCAAGCGTCAAAAGCGCTCTCCACTGCTGACAAAAATTACTGATTACATTTATTTCCATCACGGCAGGAAATAGAGGACTTCGCAATCACTTGTTCCATTCCAAACTAAAGGATGTTCTTAAGGGGCAGGCAGATATTGCAAATCTCAAGCGTCAAAAGCGCTCTCCACTGCTGACAAAAATTACTGATTACATTTATTTCCATCACGGCAGCAAATAGAGGACTTCGCGATCACTTGTTCCATTTCAAACTAAGGGATATTCTAACGGGGCAGGCAGATATTGCAAATCTCAAGCGTCAAAAGCGCTCTCCACTGCTGACAAATATAACTGATTACATTTATTTCCATCACGGCAGCAAATAGAGGTCTTCGCGATCACTTGTTTCATTCCAAACTAAGGGATGTTCTAACGGGGCAGGAAGATATTGCAAATCTCAAGCGTCAAAAGCGCTCTCCACTGCTGACAAAAATTACTGATTACGTTTATTTCCATCACGACAGCAAATTGAGGACTTCCCGATCACTTGTTCCATTTCAAAATAAGGGATGTTCTAACGGGGCAGGCAGATATTGCAAATCTCAAGCGTCAAAAGCGCTCTCCACTGCTGACAAAAATAACTGATTACATTTATTTCCTTCACGGCAGCAAATAGAGGACTTCGCGATCACTTGTTCCATTTCAAACTAAGGGATGTTCTAACGGGGCAGGCAGATATTGCAAATCTCAAGCGTTAAAAGCGCTCTCCACTGCTGACAGAAATTACTGATTACATTTATTTCCATCACGGCAGCAAATAGAGGACTTCGCGATCACTTGTTCCATTTCAAACTAAGGGATGTTCTAACGGGGCAGGACGATATTGCAAATCTCAAGCTCGAAAGCGCTCTCCACTGCTGACAAAAATTACTGATTACATTTATTTCCATCACGACAGCAAATTGAGGACTTCCCGATCACTTGTTCCATTTCAAAATAAGGGATGTTCTAACGGGGCAGGCAGATATTGCAAATCTCAAGCGTCAAAAGCGCTCTCCACTGCTGACAAAAATAACTGATTACATTTACTTAGTTCACGGCAGCAAATAGAGGACTTCGCGATCGCTTGTTTCATTCCAAATTAAGGGATTTTCTAACGAGGCAGGAAGATATTGCGAATCTCAAGCTCAAAAGCGCTCTCCACTGCTGACAAAAATAACTGATTACATTTATTTCCTTCACGGCAGCAAATAGAGGACTTCGCGATCGCTTGTTTCATTCCAAATTAAGGGATTTTCTAACGAGGCAGGAAGATATTGCGAATCTCAATCGTCAAAAGCGCTCTCCACTGCTGACAAAAATTACTGATTACATTTATTTCCTTCACGGCAGAAAATAGAAGACTTCGCAATCACTTGTTCCATTCCAAACTAAGGGATGTTCTAACGGGGCAGGCAGATATTGCAAATCTCAAGCGTCAAAAGCGCTCTCCACTGCTGACAAAAATTACTGATTACATTTATTTCCTTCACGGCAGGAAATAGAAGACTTCGCGATCACTTGTTCCATTCCAAACTAAGGGATGTTCTAACGGGGCAGGCAGATATTGCAAATCTCAAGCATCGAAAGCGCTCTCCACTGCTGACAAAAACTACTGATTACATTTATTTCCTTCACGGCAGGAAATAGAGGACTTCGCGATCACTTGTTCCATTCCAAACTAAGGGATGTTCTAACGGGGCAGGCAGATATTGCAAATCTCAAGCATCGAAAGCGCTCTCCACTGCTGACAAAAACTACTGATTACAATTATTTCCATCACGGCAGGAAATAGAGGACTTCGCAATCACTTGTTCCATTCCAAACTAAGGGATGTTCTTAAGGGGCAGGCAGATATTGCAAATCTCAAGCGTCAAAAGCGCTCTCCACTGCTGAAAAAATTACTGATTACATTTATTTCCTTCACGGCAGGAAAGAGAAGATTTCGCAATCACTTTTCCATTCCAAACTAAGGGGTGTTCTAACGGGGCAGGCAGATATTGCAAATCTCAAGCGTCAGAAGCGCTCTCCACTGCTGACAAAAATTACTGATTACATTTATTTCCATCACGGCAGGAAATAGAGGACTTCGCAATCACTTGTTCCATTCCAAACTAAGGGATGTTCTTAAGGGGCAGGCAGATATTGCAAATCTCAAGCGTCAAAAGCGCTCTCCACTGCTGACAAAAATTACTGATTACATTTATTTCCTCACGGCAGGAAAGAGAAGAATTCGCAATCACTTGTTCCATTCCAAACTAAGGGGTGTTCTAACGGGGCAGGCAGATATTGCAAATCTCAAGCGTCAGAAGCGCTCTCCACTGCTGACAAAAATTACTGATTACATTTATTTCCATCACGGCAGCAAATAGAGGACTTCGCGATCACTTGTTCCATTTCAAACTAAGGGATGTTCTAACGGGGCAGGCAGATATTGCAAATCTCAAGCGTCAAAAGCGCTCTCCACTGCTGACAAAAATTACTGATTACATTTATTTCCATCACGGCAGAAAATAGAGGACTTCGCAATCACTTGTTCCATTCCAAACTAAGGATGTTCTTACGGGGCAGGCAGATATTGCAAATCTCAAGCGTCAAAAGCGCTCTCCACTGCTGACAAAAATTACTGATTACATTTATTTCCTTCACGGCAGGAAAGAGAAGACTTCGCAATCACTTGTTCCATTCCAAACTAAGGGTTGTTCTAACGGGGCAGGATGATATTGCAAATCTCAAGCGTCAAAAGCGCTCTCCACTGCTGACAAAAATTACTGATTACATTTATTTCCATCACGGCAGCAAATAGAGGACTTCGCGATCACTTGTTCCATTTCAAACTAAGGGATGTTCTAACGGGGCAGGCAGATATTTCAAATCTCAAGCGTCAAAAGCGCTCTCCACTGCTGACAAAAATTACTGATTACATTTATTTCCATCACGGCAGGAAATAGAGGACTTCGCAATCACTTGTTACATTCCTAACTAAGGGATGTTCTAACGGGGCAGGCAGATATTGCAAATCTCAAGCGTCAAAAGCGCTCTCCACTGCTGAAAAAATTACTGATTACATTTATTTCCTTCACGGCAGGAAAGAGAAGATTTCGCAATCACTTTTCCATTCCAAACTAAGGGGTGTTCTAACGGGGAAGGCAGATATTGCAAATCTCAAGCGTCAAAAGCGCTCTCCACTGCTGACAAAAATTACTGATTACATTTATTTCCATCACGGCAGGAAATAGAGGACTTCGCAATCACTTGTTCCATTCCAAACTAAGGGATGTTCTTAAGGGGCAGGCAGATATTGCAAATCTCAAGCGTCAAAAGCGCTCTCCACTGCTGACAAAAATTACTGATTACATTTATTTCCATCACGGCAACAAATAGAGGACTTCGCGATCACTTGTTCCATTTCAAACTAAGGGATATTCTAACGGGGCAGGCAGATATTGCAAATCTCAAGCGTCAAAAGCGCTCTCCACTGCTGACAAATATAACTGATTACATTTATTTCCATCACGGCAGCAAATAGAGGTCTTCGCGATCACTTGTTTCATTCCAAACTAAGGGATGTTCTAACGGGGCAGGAAGATATTGCAAATCTCAAGCGTCAAAAGCGCTCTCCACTGCTGACAAAAATTACTGATTACGTTTATTTCCATCACGACAGCAAATTGAGGACTTCCCGATCACTTGTTCCATTTCAAAATAAGGGGTGTTCTAACGGGGCAGGCAGATATTGCAAATCTCAAGCGTCAAAAGCGCTCTCCACTGCTGACAAAAATTACTGATTACATTTATTTCCATCACGGCAGGAAATAGAGGACTTCGCAATCACTTGTTCCATTCCAAACTAAAGGATGTTCTTAAGGGGCAGGCAGATATTGCAAATCTCAAGCGTCAAAAGCGCTCTCCACTGCTGACAAAAATTACTGATTACATTTATTTCCATCACGGCAGCAAATAGAGGACTTCGCGATCACTTGTTCCATTTCAAACTAAGGGATATTCTAACGGGGCAGGCAGATATTGCAAATCTCAAGCGTCAAAAGCGCTCTCCACTGCTGACAAATATAACTGATTACATTTATTTCCATCACGGCAGCAAATAGAGGTCTTCGCGATCACTTGTTTCATTCCAAACTAAGGGATGTTCTAACGGGGCAGGAAGATATTGCAAATCTCAAGCGTCAAAAGCGCTCTCCACTGCTGACAAAAATTACTGATTACGTTTATTTCCATCACGACAGCAAATTGAGGACTTCCCGATCACTTGTTCCATTTCAAAATAAGGGATGTTCTAACGGGGCAGGCAGATATTGCAAATCTCAAGCGTCAAAAGCGCTCTCCACTGCTGACAAAAATAACTGATTACATTTATTTCCTTCACGGCAGCAAATAGAGGACTTCGCGATCACTTGTTCCATTTCAAACTAAGGGATGTTCTAACGGGGCAGGCAGATATTGCAAATCTCAAGCGTTAAAAGCGCTCTCCACTGCTGACAGAAATTACTGATTACATTTATTTCCATCACGGCAGCAAATAGAGGACTTCGCGATCACTTGTTCCATTTCAAACTAAGGGATGTTCTAACGGGGCAGGACGATATTGCAAATCTCAAGCTCGAAAGCGCTCTCCACTGCTGACAAAAATTACTGATTACATTTATTTCCATCACGACAGCAAATTGAGGACTTCCCGATCACTTGTTCCATTTCAAAATAAGGGATGTTCTAACGGGGCAGGCAGATATTGCAAATCTCAAGCGTCAAAAGCGCTCTCCACTGCTGACAAAAATAACTGATTACATTTACTTAGTTCACGGCAGCAAATAGAGGACTTCGCGATCGCTTGTTTCATTCCAAATTAAGGGATTTTCTAACGAGGCAGGAAGATATTGCGAATCTCAAGCTCAAAAGCGCTCTCCACTGCTGACAAAAATAACTGATTACATTTATTTCCTTCACGGCAGCAAATAGAGGACTTCGCGATCGCTTGTTTCATTCCAAATTAAGGGATTTTCTAACGAGGCAGGAAGATATTGCGAATCTCAAGCTCAAAAGCGCTCTCCACTGCTGACAAAAATAACTGATTACATTTACTTCCTTCACGGCAGCAAATAGAGGACTTCGCGATCGCTTGTTTCATTCCAATCTAAGGGATGTTCTAACAGGGCAGGCGGATATTGCAAATCTCTAACGTCAAAAGCGCTCTCCACTGCTGACAAAAATTACTCATTACATTTATTTCCTTCACGGCAGCAAATAGAGGACTTCGCGATCACTTGTTCCATTCTAAACTAAGGGATGTTCTAACGGGGCAGGCAGATATTGCAAATCTCAAGCGTCAAAAGTGCTCTCCACTGCTGACAAAAATTACTGATTACATTTATTTCCTTCACGGCAGCAAATAGAGGACTTCGCGATCACTTGTTCCACTCCAAACTAAGGGATGTTCTAACGCGGCAGGCAGATATTGCAAATCTCAAGCGTCAAAAGCGCTCTCCACTGCTGACAAAAATTACTGATTACATTTATTTCCTTCACGGCAGCACATAGAGGACTTCGCGATCACTTGTTCCATTCCAAACTAAGGGATGCTCAAACGGGGCAGGCAGATATTGCAAATCTCAAGCGTCAAAAGCGCTCTCCACTGCTGACAGATATAACTGATTACATTTATTTTCTTCACAGCAGCAAATAGAGGACTTCGCGATCACTTGTTCCATTCTAAACTAAGGGATGCTCTAACGGGGCACGCAGACGTTGCAAATCTCAAGCGTCAAAAGCGCTCTCCACTGCTGACAAAAATTACTGATTACATTTATTTCCTTCACGGCAGCAAAAAGAGGATTTCGCGATCACTTGTTCCATTCCAAACAAAGGGATGTTCTAGCGGGGCAGGCAGACGTTGCAAATCTCAAGCGTCAAAAGCGTTCTCCACTGCTGAAAAAAATTACTGATTACATTTATTTCCTTCACGATAGCAAATAGAGGACTTCGCGATCACTTGTTCTATTCCAAACTAAGGGATGCTAAAACGGGCCAGGCACATATTGCAAATCTCAAGCGTCAACAGCGCTCTCCACTGCTGACAAAAATTACTGATTACATTTATTTCCTTCACGGCAGCAAATAGAGGACTTCGCGATCACTTGTTCCTTTCCAAACTAAGGGATGTTCTAACGGGGCAGGCAAATATTGCAAATCTCAAGAGTCAAAAGCGCTCTCCACTGCTGACAAAAATTACTGATTACATTTATTTCCTTCACGGCAGCAAATAGAGGACTTCGCGATCACATGTTCCATTCCAAACTAAGGAATTCTCAAACGGGGCAGGCAGATATTGCAAATCTCAAGCGTCAAAAGCGCTCTCCACTGCTGACAAAAATTACTGATTGCATTTATTTCCTTAACGACAGCAAATAGAGGACTTCGCGATCACTTGTTCCATTGCAAACTAAGGGGTGTTCTAACGGGGCAGGTAGATATTGCAAATCTCAAGCATCGAAAGCGCTCTCCACTGCTGACAAAAACTACTGATTACATTTATGTCCTTCACGGCAGGAAATAGAGGACTTCGCAATCACTTGTTCCATTCCAAACTAAGGGATGTTCTAACGGGGCAGGCAGATATTGCAAATCTCAAGCGTAAAAAGCGCTCTCCACTGCTGACAAAAATTACTGATTACATTTATTTCCTTCGCGGCAGGAAATAGAAGACTTCGCAATCACTTGTTCCATTCCAAACTAAGGAATGTTCTAACGGGGCAGGCAGATATTGCAAACCTCAAGCGTAAAAAGCGCTCTCCACTGCTGACAAAAATTACTGATTACATTTATTTCCTTCACGGCAGGAAAGAGAAGACTTCGCAATCACTTGTTCCATTCCAAACTGAGGGATGTTCTAACGGGGCAGGCAGATATTGCAAATCTCAAGCGTCAAAAGCGCTCTCCACTGCTGTCAAAAATTACTGATTACATTTATTTCCTTCACGGCAGGAAATAGAGGTCTTCGCAATCACTTGTTCCATTCCAAACTAAGGGGTGTTCTAACGGGGCAGGCAGATATTGCAAATCTCAAGCGTCAAAAGCGCTCTCCACTGCTGACAAAAATTACTGATTACATTTATTTCCTTCACGGCAGGAAATAGAAGACTTCGCAATCACTTGTTCCATTCCAAACTAAGGAATGTTCTAACGGGGCAGGCAGATATTGCAAATCTCAAGCGTCAAAAGCGCTCTCCACTGCTGACAAAAATTACTGATTACATTTATTTCCTTCACGGCAGGAAATAGAAGACTTCGCAATCACTTGTTCCATTCCAAACTAAGGAATGTTCTAACGGGGCAGGCAGATATTGCAAATCTCAATCGTCAAAAGCGCTCTCCACTGCTGACAAAAATTACTGATTACATTTATTTCCTTCACGGCAGGAAATAGAAGACTTCGCAATCACTTGTTCCATTCCAAACTAAGGAATGTTCTAACGGGGCAGGCAGATATTGCAAATCTCAAGCGTCAAAAGCGCTCTCCACTGCTGACAAAAATTACTGATTACATTCATTTCCTTCACGGCAGGAAAGAGAAGACTTCGCAATCACTTGTTCCATTCCAAACTGACGGATGTTCTAACGGGGCAGGCAGATATTGCAAATCTCAAGCGTCAAAAGCGCTCTCCACTGCTGACAAAAATTACTGATTAAATTTATTTCCTTCACGGCAGGAAATAGAGGACTTCGCAATCACCTGTTCCATTCCAAACTAAGGGGTGTTCTAACGGGGCAGGCAGATATTGCAAATCTCAAGCGTCAAAAGCGCTCTCCACTGCTGACAAAAATTACTGATTACATTTATTTCCATCACGGCAGGAAATAGAGGACTTCGCAATCACTTGTTTCATTCCAAACTAAGTGATGTTCTAACGGGGCAGGCAGATATTGCAAATCTCAATCGTGAAAAGCGCTCTCCACTGCTGACAAAAATTACTGATTACATTTATTTCCTTCACGGCAGGAAATAGAGGACTTCGCAATCACTTGTTCAATTCCAAACTAAGGGATGTTCTAACGGGGCAGGCAGATATTGCAAATCTCAAGCGTCAAAAGCGCTCTCCTCTGCTGACAAAAATTACTGATTACATTTATTTCCTTAACGGCAGGAAATAGAGGACTTCGCAATCACTTGTTCCATTCCAATCTAAGGGATGTTCTAACGGGGCAGGCAGATATTGCAAATCTCAAGCGTCAAAAGCGCTCTCCACTGCTGACAAAAATTACTGATTACATTTATTTCCTTCACGGCTGGAAATAGAGGACTTCGCAATCACTTGTTCCATTACAAACTAAGGGATGTTCTAACGGGGCAGGCATATATTGCAAATCTCAAGCGTCAAAGGCGCTCTCCACTGCTGACAAAAATAACTGATTACATTTATTTCCATCACGGCAGGAAATACAGGACTTCGCAATCACTTGTTCCATTCCAAACTAAGGGATGTTCTTAAGGGGCAGGCAGATATTGCAAATCTCAAGCGTCAAAAGCGCTCTCCACTGCTGACAAAAATTACTGATTACATTTATTTCCTTCACGGCAGGAAATAGAGGACTTCGCGATCACTTGTTCCATTCCAAACTAAGGGGTGTTCTAACGGGGCAGGTAGATATTGCAAATCTCAAGCATCGAAAGCGCTCTCCACTGCTGACAAAAACTACTGATTACATTTATGTCCTTCACGGCAGGAAATAGAGGACTTCGCAATCACTTGTTTCATTCCAAACTAAGGGATGTTCTAACGGGGCAGGCAGATATTGCAAATCTCAATCGTGAAAAGCGCTCTCCACTGCTGACAAAAATTACTGATTACATTTATTTCCTTCACGGCAGGAAATAGAGGACTTCGCAATCACTTGTTCAATTCCAAACTAAGGGATGTTCTATCGGGGCAGGCAGATATTGCAAATCTCAAGCGTCAAAAGCGCTCTCCTCTCCTGACAAAAATTACTGATTACATTTATTTCCTTAACGGCAGGAAATAGAGGACTTCGCAATCACTTGTTCCATTCCAATCTAAGGGATGTTCTAACGGGGCAGGCAGATATTGCAAATCTCAAGCGTCAAAAGCGCTCTCCACTGCTGACAAAAATTACTGATTACATTTATTTCCTTCACGGCTGGAAATAGAGGACTTCGCAATCACTTGTTCCATTCCAAACTAAGGGATGTTCTAACGGGGCAGGCAGATATTGAAAATCTCAAGCGTCAAAGGCGCTCTCCACTGCTGACAAAAATAACTGATTACATTTATTTCCATCACGGCAGGAAATACAGGACTTCGCAATCACTAGTTCCATTCCAAACTAAGGGATGTTCTTAAGGGGCAGGCAGATATTGCAAATCTCAAGCGTCAAAAGCGCTCTCCACTGCTGACAAAAATTACTGATTACATTTATTTCCATCACGGCAGCAAATAGAGGACTTCGCGATCACTTGTTTCATTCCAAACTAAGGGATGCTCAAACGGGGCAGGCAGATATTGCAAACCTCAAGCGTCAAAAGCGCTCTCCACTGCTGACAAAAATTACTGATTACATTTATTTCCTTCACGGCAGCAAATAGAGGCCATCGCGATCAATTGTTCCATTCCAAACTAAGGATGTTCTTACGGGGCAGGCAGATATTGCAAATCACAAGCGTCAAAAGCGCTCTCCACAGCTGAAAAAATTACTGATTACATTTATTTCCTTCACGGCAGCAAATAGAGGACTTCGCGATCGCTTGTTCCATTCCAAACTAAGGGATGTTCTAACGGGGCAGGCAGACTTTGCAAATCTCAAGCGTCAAAAGCGCTCTCCACTGCTGACGAAAACTACTGATTTCATTTATTTCCTTCACGGCAGCAAATAGAGGACTTGACGATCACTTGTTTCATTCCAAACTACGGGATATTCTAACGGGGCAGGCAGATATTGCAAATCTCAAGCGTCAAAAGCGCTCTCCACTGCTGACAAAAATTACTGATTACATTTATTTCCTTCACGGCAGGAAATAGAGGACTTCGCAATCACTTGTTCCATTCTAAACTAAGGGATGTTCTAACGGGGCAGGCAGATATTGCAAATCTCAAGCGTCAAAAGCGCTCTCCACTGCTGACAAAAATTACTGATTACATTTATTTCCTTCACGGCAGGAAATAGAGGACTTCGCGATAAATTGTTCCATTCCAAACTAAGGGGTGTTCTAACGGGGCAGGCAGATATTGCAAATCTCAAGCGTCAAAAGCGCTCTCCACTGCTGACAAAAATTACTGATTACATTTATTTCCTTAACGGCAGGAAATAGAGGACTTCGCAATCACTTGTTCCATTCCAATCTAAGGGATGTCCTAACGGGGCAGGCAGATATTGCAAATCTCAAGCGTCAAAAGCGCTCTCCACTGCTGACAAAAATTACTGATTACATTTATTTCCTTCACGGCAGGAAATAGAGGACTTCGCAATCACTTGTTCTATTCCAAACTAAGGGATGTTCTAACGGGGCAGGCAGATATTGAAAATCTCAAGCGTCAAAAGCGCTCTCCACTGCTGACAAAAATTACTGATTACATTTATTTCCTTCACGGCAGCAAATAGAGGACGTCGCGATCAATTGTTCCATTCCAAACTAAGGATGTTCTTACGGGGCAGGCAGATATTGCAAATCACAAGCGTCAAACGCGCTCTCCACAGCTGACAAATATTACTGATTACATTTATTTCCTTCACGGCAGCAAATAGAGGACTTCGCAATCACTTGTTCCATTCCAAACTAAGGGATGTTCTAACGGGGCAGGCAGATATTGCAAATCTCAAGCGTCAAAAGCGCTCTCCACTGCAGACAGAAATTACTGATTACATTTATTTCCATCACGGCAGGAAATAGAGGACTTCGCAATCACTTGTTTCATTCCAAACTAAGGGATGTTCTTAAGGGGCAGGCAGATATTGCAAATCTCAAGCGTCAAAAGCGCTCTCCACTGCTGTCAAAAATTACTGATTACATTTATTTCCTTCACGGCAGGAAATAGAGGACTTCGCAATCACTTGTTCCATTCCAAACTAAGGGATGTTCTAACGGGGCAGGCAGATATTGCAAATCTCAAGCGTCAAAAGCGCTCTCCACTGCTGACAAAAATTACTGATTACATTTATTTCCTTCACGGCAGCAAATATAGGACCTCGCAATCACTTGTTCCATTCCAAACTAAGGGATGTTCTAACGGGGCAGGCAGATATTGCAAATCTCAATCGTCAAAAGCGCTCTCCACTGCTGACAAAAATTACTGATTACATTTATTTCCTTCACGGCAGGAAATAGAAGACTTCGCAACCACTTGTTCCATTCCAAACTAAGGAATGTTCTAACGGGGCAGGCGGATATTGCAAATCTCTAACGTCAAAAGCGCTCTCCACTGCTGACAAAAATTACTGATTACATTTATTTCCTTCACGGCAGCAAATAGAGGACTTCGCGATCACTTGTTCCATTCTAAACTAAGGGATGTTCTAACGGGGCAGGCAGATATTGCAAATCTCAAGCGTCAAAAGCGCTCTCCACTGCTGACAAAAATTACTGATTACATTTATTTCCATCACGGCAGGAAATAGAGGACTTCGCAATCACTTGTTTCATTCCAAACTAAGTGATGTTCTAACGGGGCAGGCAGATATTGCAAATCTCAATCGTGAAAAGCGCTCTCCACTGCTGACAAAAATTACTGATTACATTTATTTCCTTCACGGCAGGAAATAGAGGACTTCGCAATCACTTGTTCAATTCCAAACTAAGGGATGTTCTAACGGGGCAGGCAGATATTGCAAATCTCAAGCGTAAAAAGCGCTCTCTACTGCTGACAAAAATTACTGATTACATTTATTTCCTTCACGGCAGGAAAGAGAAGACTTCGCAATCACTTGTTCCATTCCAAAATGACGGATGTTCTAACGGGGCAGGCAGATATTGCAAATCTCAAGCGTCAAAAGCGCTCTCCACTGCTGACAAAAATTACTGATTAAATTTATTTCCTTCACGGCAGGAAATAGAGGACTTCGCAATCACCTGTTCCATTCCAAACTAAGGGGTGTTCTAACGGGGCAGGCAGATATTGCAAATCTCAAGCGTCAAAAGCGCTCTCCACTGCTGACAAAAATTACTGATTACATTTATTTCCATCACGGCAGGAAATAGAGGACTTCGCAATCACTTGTTTAATTCCAAACTAAGGGATGTTCTAACGGGGCAGGCAGATATTGCAAATCTCAATCGTGAAAAGCGCTCTCCACTGCTGACAAAAATTACTGATTACATTTATTTCCTTCACGGCAGGAAATAGAGGACTTCGCAATCACTTGTTCAATTCCAAACTAAGGGATGTTCTAACGGGGCAGGCAGATATTGCAAATCTCAAGCGTCAAAAGCGCTCTCCTCTGCTGACAAAAATTACTGATTACATTTATTTCCTTAACGGCAGGAAATAGAGGACTTCGCAATCACTTGTTCCATTCCAATCTAAGGGATGTTCTAACGGGGCAGGCAGATATTGCAAATCTCAAGCGTCAAAAGCGCTCTCCACTGCTGACAAAAATTACTGATTACATTTATTTCCTTCACGGCTGGAAATAGAGGACTTCGCAATCACTTGTTCCATTCCAAACTAAGGGATGTTCTAACGGGGCAGGCATATATTGCAAATCTCAAGCGTCAAAGGCGCTCTCCACTGCTGACAAAAATAACTGATTACATTTATTTCCATCACGGCAGGAAATACAGGACTTCGCAATCACTTGTTCCATTCCGAACTAAGGGATGTTCTTAAGGGGCAGGCAGATATTGCAAATCTCAAGCGTCAAAAGCGCTCTCCACTGCTGACAAAAATTACTGATTACATTTATTTCCATCACGGCAGCAAATAGAGGACTTCGCGATCACTTGTTTCATTCCAAACTAAGGGATGCTCAAACGGGGCAGGCAGATATTGCAAACCTCAAGCGTCAAAAGCGCTCTCCACTGCTGACAAAAATTACTGATTACATTTATTTCCTTCACGGCAGCAAATAGAGGCCATCGCGATCAATTGTTCCATTCCAAACTAAGGATGTTCTTACGGGGCAGGCAGATATTGCAAATCACAAGCGTCAAAAGCGCTCTCCACAGCTGAAAAAATTACTGATTACATTTATTTCCTTCACGGCAGCAAATAGAGGACTTCGCGATCGCTTGTTCCATTCCAAACTAAGGGATGTTCTAACGGGGCAGGCAGATATTGCAAATCTCAAGCGTCAAAAGCGCTCTCCACTGCTGACAAAAATTACTGATTACATTTATTTCCTTCACGGCAGGAAATAGAAGACTTCGCAATCACTTGTTCCATTCCAAACTAAGGAATGTTCTAACGGGGCAGGCAGATATTGCAAATCTCAATCGTCAAAAGCGCTCTCCACTGCTGACAAAAATTACTGATTACATTTATTTCCTTCACGGCAGGAAATAGAAGACTTCGCAATCACTTGTTCCATTCCAAACTAAGGAATGTTCTAACGGGGCAGGCAGATATTGCAAATCTCAAGCGTCAAAAGCGCTCTCCACTGCTGACAAAAATTACTGATTACATTTATTTCCTTCACGGCAGGAAATAGAGGACTTCGCGATCACTTGTTCCATTCCAAACTAAGGGGTGTTCTAACGGGGCAGGTAGATATTGCAAATCTCAAGCATCGAAAGCGCTCTCCACTGCTGACAAAAACTACTGATTACATTTATGTCCTTCACGGCAGGAAATAGAGGACTTAGCAATCACTTGTTTCATTCCAAACTAAGGGATGTTCTAACGGGGCAGGCAGATATTGCAAATCTCAATCGTGAAAAGCGCTCTCCACTGCTGACAAAAATTACTGATTACATTTATTTCCTTCACGGCAGGAAATAGAGGACTTCGCAATCACTTGTTCAATTCCAAACTAAGGGATGTTCTAACGGGGCAGGCAGATATTGCAAATCTCAAGCGTCAAAAGCGCTCTCCTCTGCTGACAAAAATTACTGATTACATTTATTTCCTTAACGGCAGGAAATAGAGGACTTCGCAATCACTTGTTCCATTCCAATCTAAGGGATGTTCTAACGGGGCAGGCAGATATTGCAAATCTCAAGCGTCAAAAGCGCTCTCCACTGCTGACAAAAATTACTGATTACATTTATTTCCTTCACGGCTGGAAATAGAGGACTTCGCAATCACTTGTTCCATTCCAAACTAAGGGATGTTCTAACGGGGCAGGCATATATTGCAAATCTCAAGCGTCAAAGGCGCTCTCCACTGCTGACAAAAATAACTGATTAGATTTATTTCCATCACGGCAGGAAATACAGGACTTCGCAATCACTTGTTCCATTCCAAACTAAGGGATGTTCTTAAGGGGCAGGCAGATATTGCAAATCTCAAGCGTCAAAAGCGCTCTCCACTGCTGACAAAAATTACTGATTACATTTATTTCCATCACGGCAGCAAATAGAGGACTTCGCGATCACTTGTTTCATTCCAAACTAAGGGATGCTCAAACGGGGCAGGCAGATATTGCAAACCTCAAGCGTCAAAAGCGCTCTCCACTGCTGACAAAAATTACTGATTACATTTATTTCCTTCACGGCAGCAAATAGAGGCCATCGCGATCAATTGTTCCATTCCAAACTAAGGATGTTCTTACGGGGCAGGCAGATATTGCAAATCACAAGCGTCAAAAGCGCTCTCCACAGCTGAAAAAATTACTGATTACATTTATTTCCATCACGGCAGCAAATAGAGGACTTCGCGATCGCTTGTTCCATTCCAAACTAAGGGATGTTCTAACGGGGCAGGCAGATATTGCAAATCTCAAGCGTCAAAAGCGCTCTCCACTCCTGACAGAAATTACTGATTACATTTATTTCCATCACGGCAGCAAATAGAGGACTTCGCGATCACTTGTTCCATTTCAAACTAAGAGATGTTCTAACGGGGCAGGACGATATTGCAAATCTCAAGCTCGAAAGCGCTCTCCACTGCTGACAAAAATTACTGATTACATTTATTTCCATCACGACAGCAAATTGAGGACTTCTCGATCACTTGTTCCATTTCAAAATAAGGGATGTTCTAACGGGGCAGGCAGATATTGCAAATCTCAAGCGTCAAAAGCGCTCTCCACTGCTGACAAAAATAACTGATTACATTTACTTAGTTCACGGCAGCAAATAGAGGACTTCGCGATCGCTTGTTTCATTCCAAATTAAGGGATTTTCTAACGAGGCAGGAAGATATTGCGAATCTCAAGCTCAAAAGCGCTCTCCACTGCTGACAAAAATAACTGATTACATTTATTTCCTTCACGGCAGCAAATAGAGGACTTCGCGATCGCTTGTTTCATTCCAAATTAAGGGATTTTCTAACGAGGCAGGAAGATATTCCGAATCTCAAGCTCAAAAGCGCTCACCACTGCTGACAAAAATAACTGATTACATTTACTTCCTTCACGGCAGCAAATAGAGGACTTCGCGATCGCTTGTTTCATTCAAAACTAAGGGATGTTCTAACGGGGCAGGCGGATATTGCAAATCTCTAACGTCAAAAGCGCTCTCCACTGCTGACAAAAATTACTGATTACATTTATTTCCTTCACGGCAGCAAATAGAGGACTTCGCGATCACTTGTTCCATTCTAAACTAAGGGATGTTCTAACGGGGCAGGCAGATATTGCAAATCTCAAGCGTCAAAAGTGCTCTCCACTGCTGACAAAAATTACTGATTACATTTATTTCCTTCACGGCAGCAAATAGAGGACTTCGCGATCACTTGTTCCATTCCAAACTAAGGGATGTTCTAACGGGGCAGGCAGATATTGCAAATCTCAAGCGTCAAAAGCGCTCTCCACTGCTGACAAAAATTACTGATTACATTTATTTCCATCACGGCAGGAAATAGAGGACTTCGCAATCACTTGTTCCATTCCAAACTAAGGGATGTTCTTAAGGGGCAGGCAGATATTGCAAATCTCAAGCGTCAAAAGCGCTCTCCACTGCTGACAAAAATTACTGATTACATTTATTTCCATCACGGCAGCAAATAGAGGACTTCGCGATCACTTGTTCCATTTCAAACTAAGGGATATTCTAACGGGGCAGGCAGATATTGCAAATCTCAAGCGTCAAAAGCGCTTTCCACTGCTGACAAATATAACTGATTACATTTATTTCCATCACGGCAGCAAATAGAGGTCTTCGCGATCACTTGTTTCATTCCAAACTAAGGGATGTTCTAACGGGGCAGGAAGATATTGCAAATCTCAAGCGTCAAAAGCGCTCTCCACTGCTGACAAAAATTACTGATTACGTTTATTTCCATCACGACAGCAAATTGAGGACTTCCCGATCACTTGTTCCATTTCAAAATAAGGGGTGTTCTAACGGGGCAGGCAGATATTGCAAATCTCAAGCGTCAAAAGCGCTCTCCACTGCTGACAAAAATTACTGATTACATTTATTTCCATCACGGCAGGAAATAGAGGACTTCGCAATCACTTGTTCCATTCCAAACTAAAGGATGTTCTTAAGGGGCAGGCAGATATTGCAAATCTCAAGCGTCAAAAGCGCTCTCCACTGCTGACAAATATAACTGATTACATTTATTTCCATCACGGCAGCAAATAGAGGTCTTCGCGATCACTTGTTTCATTCCAAACTAAGGGATGTTCTAACGGGGCAGGAAGATATTGCAAATCTCAAGCGTCAAAAGCGCTCTCCACTGCTGACAAAAATTACTGATTACGTTTATTTCCATCACGAAAGCAAATTGAGGACTTCCCGATCACTTGATCCATTTCAAAATAAGGGATGTTCTAACGGGGCCGGCAGATATTGCAAATCTCAAGCGTCAAAAGCGCTCTCCACTGCTGACAAAAATAACTGATTACATTTATTTTCTTCACGGCAGCAAATAGAGGACTTCGCGATCACTTGTTCCATTTCAAACTAAGGGATGTTCTAACGGGGCAGGCAGATATTGCAAATCTCAAGCGTTAAAAGCGCTCTCCACTGCTGACAAATATTACTGATTACATTTATTTCCATCACGGCAGCAAATAGAGGACTTCGCGATCACTTGTTCCATTTCAAACTAAGGGATGTTCTAACGGGGCAGGACGATATTGCAAATCTCAAGCTCGAAAGCGCTCTCCACTGCTGACAAAAATTACTGATTACATTTATTTCCATCACGACAGCAAATTGAGGACTTCCCGATCACTTGTTCCATTTCAAAATAAGGGATGTTCTAACGGGGCAGGCAGATATTGCAAATCTCAAGCGTCAAAAGCGCTCTCCACTGCTGACAAAAATAACTGATTACATTTACTTAGTTCACGGCAGCAAATAGAGGACTTCGCGATCGCTTGTTTCATTCCAAATTAAGGGATTTTCTAACGAGGCAGGAAGATATTGCGAATCTCAAGCTCAAAAGCGCTCTCCACTGCTGACAAAAATAACTGATTACATTTATTTCCTTCACGGCAGCAAATAGAGGACTTCCCGATCGCTTGTTTCATTCCAAATTAAGGGATTTTCTAACGAGGCAGGAAGATATTCCGAATCTCAAGCTCAAAAGCGCTCACCACTGCTGACAAAAATAACTGATTACATTTACTTCCTTCACGGCAGCAAATAGAGGACTTCGCGATCGCTTGTTTCATTCCAAACTAAGGGATGTTCTAACGGGGCAGGCGGATATTGCAAATCTCTAACGTCAAAAGCGCTCTCCACTGCTGACAAAAATTACTGATTACATTTATTTCCTTCACGGCAGCAAATAGAGGACTTCGCGATCACTTGTTCCATTCTAAACTAAGGGATGTTCTAACGGGGCAGGCAGATATTGCAAATCTCAAGCGTCAAAAGTGCTCTCCACTGCTGACAAAAATTACTGATTACGTTTATTTCCTTCACGGCAGCAAATAGAGGACTTCGCGATCACTTGTTCCATTCCAAACTAAGGGATGTTCTAACGGGGCAGGCAGATATTGCAAATCTCAAGCGTCAAAAGCGCTCTCCACTGCTGACAAAAATAACTGATTACATTTACTTAGTTCACGGCAGCAAATAGAGGACTTCGTGATCACTTGTTCCTTTCCAAACTAAGGGATTCTCAAACGGGGCAGGCAGATATTGCAAATCTCAAGCGTCAAAAGCGCTTTCTACTGCTGACAGAAATTACTGATTACATTTATTTCCTTAACGGCAGCAAATAGAGGACTTCGCGTTCACTTGTTCCATTCCAAACTAAGGAATGCTCAAACGGGGCAGGCAGATATTGCAAATCTCAAGCGTCAAAAGCGCTCTCCACTGCTGAGAAAAATTACTGATTACATTTATTTCCTTCACGGCAGCAAATAGAGGACTTCGCGATCACTTGTTCCATTCCAAACTAAGGAATTCTCAAACGGGGCAGGCAGATATTGCAAATCTCAAGCGTCAAAAGCGCTCTCCACTGCTGACAAAAATTACTGATTGCATTTATTTCCTTAACGACAGCAAATAGAGGACTTCGCGATCACTTGTTCCATTCCAAACTAAGGAATGCTCAAACGGGGCAGGCATATATTTCAAATCTCAAGCTCGAAAGAGCTCTCCACTGCTGACAAAAATAACTAATTACATTTATTTCCTTCACGGCAGCAAATAGAGGACTTCGCGATCACTTGTTCCATTTCAAACTAAGGGATGTTCTAACGGGGCAGGCAGATATTGCAAATCTCAAGCTCGAAATCGCTCTCCACTGATGACAAAAATAACCGATTACATTTATTTCCTTCACGGCAGCAAATAGAGGACTTCGCGATCGCTTGTTCCATTTCAAACTAAGGGATATTCTAACGGGGCAGGCAGATATTGCAAATCTCAAGCGTCAAAAGCGCTCTCCACTGCTGACAAATATAACTGATTACATTTATTTCCATCACGGCAGCAAATAGAGGTCTTCGCGATCACTTGTTTCATTCCAAACTAAGGGATGTTCTAACGGGGCAGGAAGATATTGCAAATCTCAAGCGTCAAAAGCGCTCTCCACTGCTGACAAAAATTACTGATTACGTTTATTTCCATCACGACAGCAAATTGAGGACTTCCCGATCACTTGATCCATTTCAAAATAAGGGATGTTCTAACGGGGCAGGCAGATATTGCAAATCTCAAGCGTCAAAAGCGCTCTCCACTGCTGACAAAAATAACTGATTACATTTATTTCCTTCACGGCAGCAAATAGAGGACTTCGCGATCACTTGTTCCATTTCAAACTAAGGGATGTTCTAACGGGGCAGGCAGATATTGCAAATCTCAAGCGTTAAAAGCGCTCTCCACTGCTGACAAATATTACTGATTATATTTATTTCCATCACGGCAGCAAATAGAGGTCTTCGCGATCACTTGTTCCATTTCAAACTAAGGGATGTTCTAAGGGGGCAGGCAGATATTGCAAATCTCAAGCTCAAAAGCGCTCTCCACTGCTGACAAAAATTTCTGATTACATTTATTTCCATCACGGCAGCAAATAGAGGACTTCGCGATCACTTGTTCCATTTCAAACTCAGGGATGTTCTAACGGGGCAGGCAGATATTGCAAATCTCAAGCGTGAAAAGCACTCTCCACTGCTGACAGAAATTACTGATTACATTTATTTCCATCACGGCAGCAAATAGAGGACTTCGCGATCACTTGTTCCATTTCAAACTAAGGGATGTTCTAACGGGGCAGGACGATATTGCAAATCTCAAGCTCGAAAGCGCTCTCCACTGCTGACAAAAATTACTGATTACATTTATTTCCATCACGACAGCAAATTGAGGACTTCCCGATCACTTGTTCCATTTCAAAATAAGGGATGTTCTAACGGGGCAGGCAGATATTGCAAATCTCAAGCGTCAAAAGCGCTCTCCACTGCTGACAAAAATAACTGATTACATTTACTTAGTTCACGGCAGCAAATAGAGGACTTCGCGATCGCTTGTTTCATTCCAAATTAAGGGATGTTCTAACGGGGCAGGCAGATATTGCAAATCTCAAGCTCAAAAGCGCTCTCCACTGCTGACAAAAATTACTGATTACATTTATTTCCATCACGGCAGGAAATAGAGGACTTCGCAATCACTTGTTCCATTCCAAACTAAGGAATGTTCTTAAGGGGCAGGCAGATATTGCAAATCTCAAGCGTCAAAAGCGCTCTCCACTGCTGACAAAAATTACTGATTACATTTATTTCCATCACGGCAGCAAATAGAGGACTTCGCGATCACTTGTTCCATTTCAAACTAAGGGATGTTCTAACGGGGCAGGCAGATATTGCAAATCTCAAGCGTCAAAAGCGCTCTCCACTGCTGACAAAAATTACTGATTACATTTATTTCCATCACGGCAGAAAATAGAGGACTTCGCAATCACTTGTTCCATTCCAAACTAAGGATGTTCTTACGGGGCAGGCAGATATTGCAAATCTCAAGCGTCAAAAGCGCTCTCCACTGCTAACAAAAATTACTGATTACATTTATTTCCTTCACGGCAGGAAAGAGAAGACTTCGCAATCACTTGTTCCATTCCAAACTAAGGGGTGTTCTAACGGGGCAGGCAGATATTGCAAATCTCAAGCGTCAAAAGCGCTCTCCACTGCTGACAAAAATTACTGATTACATTTATTTCCATCACGGCAGCAAATAGAGGACTTCGCGATCACTTGTTCCATTTCAAACTAAGGGATGTTCTAACGGGGCAGGCAGATATTTCAAATCTCAAGCGTCAAAAGCGCTCTCCACTGCTGACAAAAATTACTGATTACATTTATTTCCATCACGGCAGGAAATAGAGGACTTCGCAATCACTTGTTCCATTCCTAACTAAGGGATGTTCTAACGGGGCAGGCAGATATTGCAAATCTCAAGCGTCAAAAGCGCTCTCCACTGCTGAAAAAATTACTGATTACATTTATTTCCTTCCCGGCAGGAAAGAAAAGACTTCGCAATCACTTTTCCATTCCAAACTAAGGGGTGTTCTAACGGGGAAGGCAGATATTGCAAATCTCAAGCGTCAAAAGCGCTCTCCACTGCTGACAAAAATTACTGATTACATTTATTTCCATCACGGCAGGAAATAGAGGACTTCGCAATCACTTGTTCCATTCCAAACTAAGGGATGTTCTTAAGGGGCAGGCAGATATTGCAAATCTCAAGCGTCAAAAGCGCTCTCCACTGCTGACAAAAATTACTGATTACATTTATTTCCATCACGGCAGCAAATAGAGGACTTCGCGATCACTTGTTCCATTTCAAACTAAGGGATATTCTAACGGGGCAGGCAGATATTGCAAATCTCAAGCGTCAAAAGCGCTCTCCACTGCTGACAAATATAACTGATTACATTTATTTCCATCACGGCAGCAAATAGAGGTCTTCGCGATCACTTGTTTCATTCCAAACTAAGGGATGTTCTAACGGGGCAGGAAGATATTGCAAATCTCAAGCGTCAAAAGCGCTCTCCACTGCTGACAAAAATTACTGATTACGTTTATTTCCATCACGACAGCAAATTGAGGACTTCCCGATCACTTGTTCCATTTCAAAATAAGGGGTGTTCTAACGGGGCAGGCAGATATTGCAAATCTCAAGCGTCAAAAGCGCTCTCCACTGCTGACAAAAATTACTGATTACATTTATTTCCATCACGGCAGGAAATAGAGGACTTCGCAATCACTTGTTCCATTCCAAACTAAAGGATGTTCTTAAGGGGCAGGCAGATATTGCAAATCTCAAGCGTCAAAAGCGCTCTCCACTGCTGACAAAAATTACTGATTACATTTATTTCCATCACGGCAGCAAATAGAGGACTTCGCGATCACTTGTTCCATTTCAAACTAAGGGATATTCTAACGGGGCAGGCAGATATTGCAAATCTCAAGCGTCAAAAGCGCTCTCCACTGCTGACAAATATAACTGATTACATTTATTTCCATCACGGCAGCAAATAGAGGTCTTCGCGATCACTTGTTTCATTCCAAACTAAGGGATGTTCTAACGGGGCAGGAAGATATTGCAAATCTCAAGCGTCAAAAGCGCTCTCCACTGCTGACAAAAATTACTGATTACGTTTATTTCCATCACGACAGCAAATTGAGGACTTCCCGATCACTTGATCCATTTCAAAATAAGGGATGTTCTAACGGGGCAGGCAGATATTGCAAATCTCAAGCGTCAAAAGCGCTCTCCACTGCTGACAAAAATAACTGATTACATTTATTTCCTTCACGGCAGCAAATAGAGGACTTCGCGATCACTTGTTCCATTTCAAACTAAGGGATGTTCTAACGGGGCAGGCAGATATTGCAAATCTCAAGCGTTAAAAGCGCTCTCCACTGCTGACAAATATTACTGATTACATTTATTTCCATCACGGCAGCAAATAGAGGACTTCGCGATCACTTGTTCCATTTCAAACTAAGGGATGTTCTAACGGGGCAGGACGATATTGCAAATCTCAAGCTCGAAAGCGCTCTCCACTGCTGACAAAAATTACTGATTACATTTATTTCCATCACGACAGCAAATTGAGGACTTCCCGATCACTTGTTCCATTTCAAAATAAGGGATGTTCTAACGGGGCAGGCAGATATTGCAAATCTCAAGCGTCAAAAGCGCTCTCCACTGCTGACAAAAATAACTGATTACATTTACTTAGTTCACGGCAGCAAATAGAGGACTTCGCGATCGCTTGTTTCATTCCAAATTAACGGATTTTCTAACGAGGCAGGAAGATATTGCGAATCTCAAGCTCAAAAGCGCTCTCCACTGCTGACAAAAATAACTGATTACATTTATTTCCTTCACGGCAGCAAATAGAGGACTTCGCGATCGCTTGTTTCATTCCAAATTAAGGGATTTTCTAACGAGGCAGGAAGATATTCCGAATCTCAAGCTCAAAAGCGCTCACCACTGCTGACAAAAATAACTGATTACATTTACTTCCTTCACGGCAGCAAATAGAGGACTTCGCGATCGCTTGTTTCATTCCAAACTAAGGGATGTTCTAACGGGGCAGGCGGATATTGCAAATCTCTAACGTCAAAAGCGCTCTCCACTGCTGACAAAAATTACTGATTACATTTATTTCCTTCACGGCAGAAAATAGAGGACTTCGCGATCACTTGTTCCATTCTAAACTAAGGGATGTTCTAACGGGGCAGGCAGATATTGCAAATCTCAAGCGTCAAAAGTGCTCTCCACTGCTGACAAAAATTACTGATTACATTTATTTCCTTCACGGCAGCAAATAGAGGACTTCGCGATCACTTGTTCCATTCCAAACTAAGGGATGTTATAACGGGGCAGGCAGATATTGCAAATCTCAAGCGTCAAAAGCGCTCTCCACTGCTGACAAAAATTACTGATTACATTTATTTCCTTCACGGCAGCCCATAGAGGACTTCGCGATCACTTGTTCCATTCCAAACTAAGGGATGCTCAAACGGGGCAGGCAGATATTGCAAATCTCAAGCGTCAAAAGCGCTTTCTACTGCTGACAGAAATTACTGATTACATTTATTTCCTTAACGGCAGCAAATAGAGGACTTCGCGTTCACTTGTTCCATTCCAAACTAAGGAATGCTCAAACGGGGCAGGCAGATATTGCAAATCTCAAGCGTCAAAAGCGCTCTCCACTGCTGAGAAATATTACTGATTACATTTATTTTCTTCACAGCAGCAAATAGAGGACTTCGCGATCACTTGTTCCATTCTAAACTAAGGGATGCTCTAACGGGGCACGCAGACGTTGCAAATCTCAAGCGTCAAAAGCGCTCTCCACTGCTGACAAAAATTACTGATTACATTTATTTCCTTCACGGCAGCAAAAAGCGGATTTCGCGATCACTTGTTCCATTCCAAACAAAGGGATGTTCTAGCGGGGCAGGCAGACGTTGCAAATCTCAAGCGTCAAAAGCGTTCTCCACTGCTGAAAAAAATTACTGATTACATTTATTTCCTTCACGATAGCAAATAGAGGACTTCGCGATCACTTGTTCCATTCCAAACTAAGGGATGCTCAAACGGGGCAGGCACATATTGCAAATCTCAAGCGTCAACAGCGCTCTCCACTGCTGACAAAAATTACTGATTACATTTATTTCCTTCACGGCAGCAAATAGAGGACTTCGCGATCACTTGTTCCTTTCCAAACTAAGGGATGTTCTAACGGGGCAGGCAAATATTGCAAATCTCAAGAGTCAAAAGCGCTCTCCACTGCTGACAAAAATTACTGATTACATTTATTTCCTTCACGGCAGCAAATAGAGGACTTCGCGATCACTTGTTCCTTTCCAAACTAAGGGATTCTCAAACGGGGCAGGCAGATATTGCAAACCTCAAGCGTCAAAAGCGCTTTCTACTGCTGACAGAAATTACTGATTACATTTATTTCCTTAACGGCAGCAAATAGAGGACTTCGCGTTCACTTGTTCCATTCCAAACTAAGGAATGCTCAAACGGGGCAGGCAGATATTGCAAATCTCAAGCGTCAAAAGCGCTCTCCACTGCTGAGAAAAATTACTGATTACATTTATTTCCTCCACGGCAGCAAATAGAGGACTTCGCGATCACTTGTTCCATTCCAAACTAAGGAATTCTCAAACGGGGCAGGCAGATATTGCACATCTCAAGCGTCAAAAGCGCTCTCCACTGCTGACAAAAATTACTGATTGCATTTATTTCCTTAACGACAGCAAATAGAGGACTTCGCGATCACTTGTTCCATTCCAAACTAAGGAATGCTCAAACGGGGCAGGCATATATTTCAAATCTCAAGCTCGAAAGCGCTCTCCGCTGCTGACAAAAATAACTAATTACATTTATTTCCTTCACGGCAGCAAATAGAGGACTTCGCGATCACTTGTTCCATTTCAAACTAAGGGATGTTCTAACGGGGCAGGCAGATATTGCAAATCTCAAGCTCGAAATCGCTCTCCACTGATGACAAAAATAACCGATTACATTTATTTCCTTCACGGCAGCAAATAGAGGACTTCGCGATCGCTTGTTCCATTTCAAACTAAGGGATATTCTAACGGGGCAGGCAGATATTGCAAATCTCAAGCGTCAAAAGCGCTCTCCACTGCTGACAAATATAACTGATTACATTTATTTCCATCACGGCAGCAAATAGAGGTCTTCGCGATCACTTGTTTCATTCCAAACTAAGGGATGTTCTAACGGGGCAGGAAGATATTGCAAATCTCAAGCGTCAAAAGCGCTCTCCACTGCTGACAAAAATTACTGATTACGTTTATTTCCATCACGACAGCAAATTGAGGACTTCCCGATCACTTGATCCATTTCAAAATAAGGGATGTTCTAACGGGGCAGGCAGATATTGCAAAACTCAAGCGTGAAAAGCACTCTCCACTGCTGACAGAAATTACTGATTACATTTATTTCCATCACGGCAGCAAATAGAGGACTTCGCGATCACTTGTTCCATTTCAAATTAAGGGATGTCCTAACGGGGCAGGCAGATATTGCAAATCTCAAGCGTTAAAAGCGCTCTCCACTGCTGACAAATATTACTGATTACATTTACTTCCATCACGGCAGCAAATAGAGGTCTTCGCGATCACTTGTTCCATTTCAAACTAAGGGATGTTCTAAGGGGGCAGGCAGATATTGCAAATCTCAAGCTCAAGAGCGCTCTCCACTGCTGACAAAAATTTCTGATTACATTTATTTCCATCACGGCAGCAAATAGAGGACTTCGCGATCACTTGTTCCATTTCAAACTCAGGGATGTTCTAACGGGGCAGGCAGATATTGCAAATCTCAAGCGTGAAAAGCACTCTCCACTGCTGACAGAAATTACTGATTACATTTATTTCCATCACGGCAGCAAATAGAGGACTTCGCGATCACTTGTTCCATTTCAAACTAAGGGATGTTCTAACGGGGCAGGACGATATTGCAAATCTCAAGCTCGAAAGCGCTCTCCACTGCTGACAAAAATTACTGATTACATTTATTTCCATCACGACAGCAAATTGAGGACTTCCCGATCACTTGTTCCATTTCAAAATAAGGGATGTTCTAACGGGGCAGGCAGATATTGCAAATCTCAAGCGTCAAAAGCGCTCTCCACTGCTGACAAAAATAACTGATTACATTTACTTAGTTCACGGCAGCAAATAGAGGACTTCGCGATCGCTTGTTTCATTCCAAATTAAGGGATTTTCTAACGAGGCAGGAAGATATTGCGAATCTCAAGCTCAAAAGCGCTCTCCACTGCTGACAAAAATAACTGATTACATTTATTTCCTTCACGGCAGCAAATAGAGGACTTCGCGATCGCTTGTTTCATTCCAAATTAAGGGATTTTCTAACGAGGCAGGAAGATATTCCGAATCTCAAGCTCAAAAGCGCTCACCACTGCTGACAAAAATAACTGATTACATTTACTTCCTTCACGGCAGCAAATAGAGGACTTCGCGATCGCTTGTTTCATTCCAAACTAAGGGATGTTCTAACGGGGCAGGCGGATATTGCAAATCTCTAACGTCAAAAGCGCTCTCCACTGCTGACAAAAATTACTGATTACATTTATTTCCTTCACGGCAGCAAATAGAGGACTTCGCGATCACTTGTTCCATTCTAAACTAAGGGATGTTCTAACGGGGCAGGCAGATATTGCAAATCTCAAGCGTCAAAAGTGCTCTCCACTGCTGACAAAAATTACTGATTACATTTATTTCCTTCACGGCAGCAAATAGAGGACTTCGCGATCACTTGTTCCATTCCAAACTAAGGGATGTTCTAACGGGGCAGGCAGATATTGCAAATCTCAAGCGTCAAAAGCGCTCTCCACTGCTGACAAAAATTACTGATTACATTTATTTCCATCACGGCAGGAAATAGAGGACTTCGCAATCACTTGTTCCATTCCAAACTAAGGGATGTTCTTAAGGGGCAGGCAGATATTGCAAATCTCAAGCGTAAAAAGCGCTCTCCACTGCTGACAAAAATTACTGATTACATTTATTTCCATCACGGCAGCAAATAGAGGACTTCGCGATCACTTGTTCCATTTCAAACTAAGGGATATTCTAACGGGGCAGGCAGATATTGCAAATCTCAAGCGTCAAAAGCGCTCTCCACTGCTGACAAATATAACTGATTACATTTATTTCCATCACGGCAGCAAATAGAGGTCTTCGCGATCACTTGTTTCATTCCAAACTAAGGGATGTTCTAACGGGGCAGGAAGATATTGCAAATCTCAAGCGTCAAAAGCGCTCTCCACTGCTGACAAAAATTACTGATTACGTTTATTTCCATCACGACAGCAAATTGAGGACTTCCCGATCACTTGTTCCATTTCAAAATAAGGGGTGTTCTAACGGGGCAGGCAGATATTGCAAATCTCAAGCGTCAAAAGCGCTCTCCACTGCTGACAAAAATTACTGATTACATTTATTTCCATCACGGCAGGAAATAGAGGACTTCGCAATCACTTGTTCCATTCCAAACTAAAGGATGTTCTTAAGGGGCAGGCAGATATTGCAAATCTCAAGCGTCAAAAGCGCTCTCCACTGCTGAAAAAAATAACTGATTACATTTATTTCCTTCACGGCAGCAAATAGAGGACTTCGCGATCACTTGTTCCATTTCAAACTAAGGGATGTTCTAACGGGGCAGGCAGATATTGCAAATCTCAAGCGTTAAAAGCGCTCTCCACTGCTGACAAATATTACTGATTACATTTATTTCCATCACGGCAGCAAATAGAGGTCTTCGCGATCACTTGTTTCATTCCAAACTAAGGGATGTTCTAACGGGGCAGGAAGATATTGCAAATCTCAAGCGTCAAAAGCGCTCTCCACTGCTGACAAAAATTACTGATTACGTTTATTTCCATCACGACAGCAAATTGAGGACTTCCCGATCACTTGTTCCATTTCAAAATAAGGGATGTTCTAACGGGGCAGGCAGATATTGCAAATCTCAAGCGTCAAAAGCGCTCTCCACTGCTGAAAAAAATAACTGATTACATTTATTTCCTTCACGGCAGCAAATAGAGGACTTCGCGATCACTTGTTCCATTTCAAACTAAGGGATGTTCTAACGGGGCAGGCAGATATTGCAAATCTCAAGCGTTAAAAGCGCTCTCCACTGCTGACAAATATTACTGATTACATTTATTTCCTTCACGGCAGCAAATAGAGGACTTCGCGATCGCTTGTTTCATTCCAAATTAAGGGATTTTCTAACGAGGCAGGAAGATATTCCGAATCTCAAGCTCAAAAGCGCTCACCACTGCTGACAAAAATAACTGATTACATTTACTTCCTTCACGGCAGCAAATAGAGGACTTCGCGATCGCTTGTTTCATTCCAAACTAAGGGATGTTCTAACGGGGCAGGCGGATATTGCAAATCTCTAACGTCAAAAGCGCTCTCCACTGCTGACAAAAATTACTGATTACATTTATTTCCTTCACGGCAGCAAATAGAGGACTTCGCGATCACTTGTTCCATTCTAAACTAAGGGATGTTCTAACGGGGCAGGCAGATATTGCAAATCTCAAGCGTCAAAAGTGCTCTCCACTGCTGACAAAAATTACTGATTACATTTATTTCCTTCACGGCAGCAAATAGAGGACTTCGCGATCACTTGTTCCATTCCAAACTAAGGGATGTTATAACGGGGCAGGCAGATATTGCAAATCTCAAGCGTCAAAAGCGCTCTCCACTGCTGACAAAAATTACTGATTACATTTATTTCCTTCACGGCAGCACATAGAGGACTTCGCGATCACTTGTTCCATTCCAAACTAAGGGATGCTCAAACGGGGCAGGCAGATATTGCAAATCTCAAGCGTCAAAAGCGCTCTCCACTGCTGACAAATATTACTGATTACATTTATTTTCTTCACAGCAGCAAATAGAGGACTTCGCGATCACTTGTTCCATTCTAAACTAAGGGATGCTCTAACGGGGCACGCAGACGTTGCAAATCTCAAGCGTCAAAAGCGCTCTCCACTGCTGACAAAAATTACTGATTACATTTATTTCCTTCACGGCAGCAAAAAGAGGATTTCGCGATCACTTGTTCCATTCCAAACAAAGGGATGTTCTAGCGGGGCAGGCAGACGTTGCAAATCTCAAGCGTCAAAAGCGTTCTCCACTGCTGAAAAAAATTACTGATTACATTTATTTCCTTCACGATAGCAAATAGAGGACTTCGCGATCACTTGTTCCATTCCAAACTAAGGGATGCTCAAACGGGGCAGGCACATATTGCAAATCTCAAGCGTCAACAGCGCTCTCCACTGCTGACAAAAATTACTGATTACATTTATTTCCTTCACGGCAGCAAATAGAGGACTTCGCGATCACTTGTTCCTTTCCAAACTAAGGGATGTTCTAACGGGGCAGGCAAATATTGCAAATCTCAAGAGTCAAAAGCGCTCTCCACTGCTGACAAAAATTACTGATTACATTTATTTCCTTCACGGCAGCAAATAGAGGACTTCGCGATCACTTGTTCCATTCCAAACTAAGGAATTCTCAAACGGGGCAGGCAGATATTGCACATCTCAAGCGTCAAAAGCGCTCTCCACTGCTGACAAAAATTACTGATTGCATTTATTTCCTTAACGACAGCAAATAGAGGACTTCGCGATCACTTGTTCCATTCCAAACTAAGGAATGCTCAAACGAGGCAGGCATATATTTCAAATCTCAAGCTCGAAAGCGCTCTCCACTGCTGACAAAAATAACTAATTACATTTATTTCCTTCACGGCAGCAAATAGAGGACTTCGCGATCACTTGTTCCATTTCAAACTAAGGGATGTTCTAACGGGGCAGGCAGATATTGCAAATCTCAAGCTCGAAATCGCTCTCCACTGATGACAAAAATAACCGATTACATTTATTTCCTTCACGGCAGCAAATAGAGGACTTCGCGATCGCTTGTTCCATTTCAAACTAAGGGATATTCTAACGGGGCAGGCAGATATTGCAAATCTCAAGCGTCAAAAGCGCTCTCCACTGCTGACAAATATAACTGATTACATTTATTTCCATCACGGCAGCAAATAGAGGTCTTCGCGATCACTTGTTTCATTCCAAACTAAGGGATGTTCTAACGGGGCAGGAAGATATTGCAAATCTCAAGCGTCAAAAGCGCTCTCCACTGCTGACAAAAATTACTGATTACGTTTATTTCCATCACGACAGCAAATTGAGGACTTCCCGATCACTTGATCCATTTCAAAATAAGGGATGTTCTAACGGGGCAGGCAGATATTGCAAAACTCAAGCGTCAAAAGCGCTCTCCACTGCTGACAAAAATAACTGATTACATTTATTTCCTTCACGGCAGCAAATAGAGGACTTCGCGATCACTTGTTCCATTTCAAATTAAGGGATGTCCTAACGGGGCAGGCAGATATTGCAAATCTCAAGCGTTAAAAGCGCTCTCCACTGCTGACAAATATTACTGATTACATTTATTTCCATCACGGCAGCAAATAGAGGTCTTCGCGATCACTTGTTCCATTTCAAACTAAGGGATGTTCTAAGGGGGCAGGCAGATATTGCAAATCTCAAGCTCAAAAGCGCTCTCCACTGCTGACAAAAATTTCTGATTACATTTATTTCCATCACGGCAGCAAATAGAGGACTTCGCGATCACTTGTTCCATTTCAAACTCAGGGATGTTCTAACGGGGCAGGCAGATATTGCAAATCTCAAGCGTGAAAAGCACTCTCCACTGCTGACAGAAATTACTGATTACATTTATTTCCATCACGGCAGCAAATAGAGGACTTCGCGATCACTTGTTCCATTTCAAACTAAGGGATGTTCTAACGGGGCCGGACGATATTGCAAATCTCAAGCTCGAAAGCGCTCTCCACTGCTGACAAAAATTACTGATTACATTTATTTCCATCACGACAGCAAATTGAGGACTTCCCGATCACTTGTTCCATTTCAAAATAAGGGATGTTCTAACGGGGCAGGCAGATATTGCAAATCTCAAGCGTCAAAAGCGCTCTCCACTGCTGACAAAAATAACTGATTACATTTACTTAGTTCACGGCAGCAAATAGAGGACTTCGCGATCGCTTGTTTCATTCCAAATTAAGGGATTTTCTAACGAGGCAGGAAGATATTGCGAATCTCAAGCTCAAAAGCGCTCTCCACTGCTGACAAAAATAACTGATTACATTTATTTCCTTCACGGCAGCAAATAGAGGACTTCGCGATCGCTTGTTTCATTCCAAATTAAGGGATTTTCTAACGAGGCAGGAAGATATTCCGAATCTCAAGCTCAAAAGCGCTCACCACTGCTGACAAAAATAACTGATTACATTTACTTCCTTCACGGCAGCAAATAGAGGACTTCGCGATCGCTTGTTTCATTCCAAACTAAGGGATGTTCTAACGGGGCAGGCGGATATTGCAAATCTCTAACGTCAAAAGCGCTCTCCACTGCTGACAAAAATTACTGATTACATTTATTTCCTTCACGGCAGCAAATAGAGGACTTCGCGATCACTTGTTCCATTCTAAACTAAGGGATGTTCTAACGGGGCAGGCAGATATTGCAAATCTCAAGCGTCAAAAGTGCTCTCCACTGCTGACAAAAATTACTGATTACATTTATTTCCTTCACGGCAGCAAATAGAGGACTTCGCGATCACTTGTTCCATTCCAAACTAAGGGATGTTCTAACGGGGCAGGCAGATATTGCAAATCTCAAGCGTCAAAAGCGCTCTCCACTGCTGACAAAAATTACTGATTACATTTATTTCCATCACGGCAGGAAATAGAGGACTTCGCAATCACTTGTTCCATTCCAAACTAAGGGATGTTCTTAAGGGGCAGGCAGATATTGCAAATCTCAAGCGTCAAAAGCGCTCTCCACTGCTGACAAAAATTACTGATTACATTTATTTCCATCACGGCAGCAAATAGAGGACTTCGCGATCACTTCTTCCATTTCAAACTAAGGGATATTCTAACGGGGCAGGCAGATATTGCAAATCTCAAGCGTCAAAAGCGCTCTCCACTGCTGACAAATATAACTGATTACATTTATTTCCATCACGGCAGCAAATAGAGGTCTTCGCGATCACTTGTTTCATTCCAAACTAAGGGATGTTCTAACGGGGCAGGAAGATATTGCAAATCTCAAGCGTCAAAAGCGCTCTCCACTGCTGACAAAAATTACTGATTACGTTTATTTCCATCACGACAGCAAATTGAGGACTTCCCGATCACTTGTTCCATTTCAAAATAAGGGGTGTTCTAACGGGGCAGGCAGATATTGCAAATCTCAAGCGTCAAAAGCGCTCTCCACTGCCGACAAAAATTACTGATTACATTTATTTCCATCACGGCAGGAAATAGAGGACTTCGCAATCACTTGTTCCATTCCAAACTAAAGGATGTTCTTAAGGGGCAGGCAGATATTGCAAATCTCAAGCGTCAAAAGCGCTCTCCACTGCTGACAAAAATTACTGATTACATTTATTTCCATCACGGCAGCAAATAGAGGACTTCGCGATCACTTGTTCCATTTCAAACTAAGGAATATTCTAACGGGGCAGGCAGATATTGCAAATCTCAAGCGTCAAAAGCACTCTCCACTGCTGACAAATATAACTGATTACATTTATTTCCATCACGGCAGCAAATAGAGGTCTTCGCGATCACTTGTTTCATTCCAAACTAAGGGATGTTCTAACGGGGCAGGAAGATATTGCAAATCTCAAGCGTCAAAAGCGCTCTCCACTGCTGACAAAAATTACTGATTACGTTTATTTCCATCACGACAGCAAATTGAGGACTTCCCGATCACTTGATCCATTTCAAAATAAGGGATGTTCTAACGGGGCAGGCAGATATTGCAAATCTCAAGCGTCAAAAGCGCTCTCCACTGCTGACAAAAATAACTGATTACATTTATTTCCTTCACGGCAGCAAATAGAGGACTTCGCGATCACTTGTTCCATTTCAAATTAAGGGATGTTCTAACGGGGCAGGCAGATATTGCAAATCTCAAGCGTTAAAAGCGCTCTCCACTGCTGACAAATATTACTGATTACATTTATTTCCATCACGGCAGCAAATAGAGGACTTCGCGATCACTTGTTCCATTTCAAACTAAGGGATGTTCTAACGGGGCAGGACGATATTGCAAATCTCAAGCTCGAAAGCGCTCTCCACTGCTGACAAAAATTACTGATTACATTTATTTCCATCACGACAGCAAATTGAGGACTTCCCGATCACTTGTTCCATTTCAAAATAAGGGATGTTCTAACGGGGCAGGCAGATATTGCAAATCTCAAGCGTCAAAAGCGCTCTCCACTGCTGACAAAAATAACTGAATACATTTACTTAGTTCACGGCAGCAAATAGAGGACTTCGCGATCGCTTGTTTCATTCCAAATTAAGGGATTTTCTAACGAGGCAGGAAGATATTGCGAATCTCAAGCTCAAAAGCGCTCTCCACTGCTGACAAAAATAACTGATTACATTTATTTCCTTCACGGCAGCAAATAGAGGACTTCGCGATCGCTTGTTTCATTCCAAATTAAGGGATTTTCTAACGAGGCAGGAAGATATTCCGAATCTCAAGCTCAAAAGCGCTCACCACTGCTGACAAAAATAACTGATTACATTTACTTCCTTCACGGCAGCAAATAGAGGACTTCGCGATCGCTTGTTTCATTCCAAACTAAGGGATGTTCTAACGGGGCAGGCGGATATTGCAAATCTCTAACGTCAAAAGCGCTCTCCACTGCTGACAAAAATTACTGATTACATTTATTTCCTTCACGGCAGCAAATAGAGGACTTCGCGATCACTTGTTCCATTCTAAACTAAGGGATGTTCTAACGGGGCAGGCAGATATTGCAAATCTCAAGCGTCAAAAGTGCTCTCCACTGCTGACAAAAATTACTGATTACATTTATTTCCTTCACGGCAGCAAATAGAGGACTTCGCGATCACTTGTTCCATTCCAAACTAAGGGATGTTATAACGGGGCAGGCAGATATTGCAAATCTCAAGCGTCAAAAGCGCTCTCCACTGCTGACAAAAATTACTGATTACATTTATTTCCTTCACGGCAGCACATAGAGGACTTCGCGATCACTTGTTCCATTCCAAACTAAGGGATGCTCAAACGGGGCAGGCAGATATTGCAAATCTCAAGCGTCAAAAGCGCTCTCCACTGCTGACAAATATTACTGATTACATTTATTTTCTTCACAGCAGCAAATAGAGGACTTCGCGATCACTTGTTCCATTCTAAACTAAGGGATGCTCTAACGGGGCACGCAGACGTTGCAAATCTCAAGCGTCAAAAGCGCTCTCCACTGCTGACAAAAATTACTGATTACATTTATTTCCTTCACGGCAGCAAAAAGAGGATTTCGCGATCACTTGTTCCATTCCAAACAAAGGGATGTTCTAGCGGGGCAGGCAGACGTTGCAAATCTCAAGCGTCAAAAGCGTTCTCCACTGCTGAAAAAAATTACTGATTACATTTATTTCCTTCACGATAGCAAATAGAGGACTTCGCGATCACTTGTTCCATTCCAAACTAAGGGACGCTCAAACGGGGCAGGCACATATTGCAAATCTCAAGCGTCAACAGCGCTCTCCACTGCTGACAAAAATTACTGATTACATTTATTTCCTTCACGGCAGCAAATAGAGGACTTCGCGATCACTTGTTCCTTTCCAAACTAAGGGATGTTCTAACGGGGCAGGCAAATATTGCAAATCTCAAGAGTCAAAAGCGCTCTCCACTGCTGACAAAAATTACTGATTACATTTATTTCCTTCACGGCAGCAAATAGAGGACTTCGCGATCACTTGTTCCTTTCCAAACTAAGGGATTCTCAAACGGGGCAGGCAGATATTGCAAATCTCAAGCGTCAAAAGCGCTTTCTACTGCTGACAGAAATTACTGATTACATTTATTTCCTTAACGGCAGCAAATAGAGGACTTCGCGTTCACTTGTTCCATTCCAAACTAAGGAATGCTCAAACGGGGCAGGCAGATATTGCAAATCTCAAGCGTCAAAAGCGCTCTCCACTGCTGAGAAAAATTACTGATTACATTTATTTCCTTCACGGCAGCAAATAGAGGACTTCGCGATCACTTGTTCCATTCCAAACTAAGGAATTCTCAAACGGGGCAGGCAGATATTGCACATCTCAAGCGTCAAAAGCGCTCTCCACTGCTGACAAAAATTACTGATTGCATTTATTTCCTTAACGACAGCAAATAGAGGACTTCGCGATCACTTGTTCCATTCCAAACTAAGGAATGCTCAAACGGGGCAGGCATATATTTCAAATCTCAAGCTCGAAAGCGCTCTCCACTGCTGACAAAAATAACTAATTACATTTATTTCCTTCACGGCAGCAAATAGAGGACTTCGCGATCACTTGTTCCATTTCAAACTAAGGGATGTTCTAACGGGGCAGGCAGATATTGCAAGTCTCAAGCTCGAAATCGCTCTCCACTGATGACAAAAATAACCGATTACATTTATTTCCTTCACGGCAGCAAATAGAGGACTTCGCGATCGCTTGTTCCATTTCAAACTAAGGGATATTCTAACGGGGCAGGCAGATATTGCAAATCTCAAGCGTCAAAAGCGCTCTCCACTGCTGACAAATATAACTGATTACATTTATTTCCATCACGGCAGCAAATAGAGGTCTTCGCGATCACTTGTTTCATTCCAAACTAAGGGATGTTCTAACGGGGCAGGAAGATATTGCAAATCTCAAGCGTCAAAAGCGCTCTCCACTGCTGACAAAAATTACTGATTACGTTTATTTCCATCACGACAGCAAATTGAGGACTTCCCGATCACTTGATCCATTTCAAAATAAGGGATGTTCTAACGGGGCAGGCAGATATTGCAAAACTCAAGCGTCAAAAGCGCTCTCCACTGCTGACAAAAATAACTGATTACATTTATTTCCTTCACGGCAGCAAATAGAGGACTTCGCGATCACTTGTTCCATTTCAAATAAGGGATGTCCTAACGGGGCAGGCAGATATTGCAAATCTCAAGCGTTAAAAGCGCTCTCCACTGCTGACAAATATTACTGATTACATTTATTTCCATCACGGCAGCAAATAGAGGTCTTCGCGATCACTTGTTCCATTTCAAACTAAGGGATGTTCTAAGGGGGCAGGCAGATATTGCAAATCTCAAGCTCAAAAGCGCTCTCCACTGCTGACAAAAATTTCTGATTACATTTATTTCCATCACGGCAGCAAATAGAGGACTTCGCGATCACTTGTTCCATTTCAAACTCAGGGATGTTCTAACGGGGCAGGCAGATATTGCAAATCTCAAGCGTGAAAAGCACTCTCCACTGCTGACAGAAATTACTGATTACATTTATTTCCATCACGGCAGCAAATAGAGGACTTCGCGATCACTTGTTCCATTTCAAACTAAGGGATGTTCTAACGGGGCAGGACGATATTGCAAATCTCAAGCTCGAAAGCGCTCTCCACTGCTGACAAAAATTACTGATTACATTTATTTCCATCACGACAGCAAATTGAGGACTTCCCGATCACTTGTTCCATTTCAAAATAAGGGATGTTCTAACGGGGCAGGCAGATATTGCAAATCTCAAGCGTCAAAAGCGCTCTCCACTGCTGACAAAAATAACTGATTACATTTACTTAGTTCACGGCAGCAAATAGAGGACTTCGCGATCGCTTGTTTCATTCCAAATTAAGGGATTTTCTAACGAGGCAGGAAGATATTGCGAATCTCAAGCTCAAAAGCGCTCTCCACTGCTGACAAAAATAACTGATTACATTTATTTCCTTCACGGCAGCAAATAGAGGACTTCGCGATCGCTTGTTTCATTCCAAATTAAGGGATTTTCTAACGAGGCAGGAAGATATTCCGAATCTCAAGCTCAAAAGCGCTCACCACTGCTGACAAAAATAACTGATTACATTTACTTCCTTCACGGCAGCAAATAGAGGACTTCGCGATCGCTTGTTTCATTCCAAACTAAGGGATGTTCTAACGGGGCAGGCGGATATTGCAAATCTCTAACGTCAAAAGCGCTCTCCACTGCTGACAAAAATTACTGATTACATTTATTTCCTTCACGGCAGCAAATAGAGGACTTCGCGATCACTTGTTCCATTCTAAACTAAGGGATGTTCTAACGGGGCAGGCAGATATTGCAAATCTCAAGCGTCAAAAGTGCTCTCCACTGCTGACAAAAATTACTGATTACATTTATTTCCGTCACGGCAGCAAATAGAGGACTTCGCGATCACTTGTTCCATTCCAAACTAAGGGATGTTCTAACGGGGCAGGCAGATATTGCAAATCTCAAGCGTCAAAAGCGCTCTCCACTGCTGACAAAAATTACTGATTACATTTATTTCCTTCACGGCAGCACATAGAGGACTTCGCGATCACTTGTTCCATTCCAAACTAAGGGATGCTCAAACGGGGCAGGCAGATATTGCAAATCTCAAGCGTCAAAAGCGCTCTCCACTGCTGACAAATATTACTGATTACATTTATTTTCTTCACAGCAGCAAATAGAGGACTTCGCGATCACTTGTTCCATTCTAAACTAAGGGATGCTCTAACGGGGCACGCAGACGTTGCAAATCTCAAGCGTCAAAAGCGCTCTCCACTGCTGACAAAAATTACTGATTACATTTATTTCCTTCACGGCAGCAAAAAGAGGATTTCGCGATCACTTGTTCCATTCCAAACAAAGGGATGTTCTAGCGGGGCAGGCAGACGTTGCAAATCTCAAGCGTCAAAAGCGTTCTCCACTGCTGAAAAAAATTACTGATTACATTTATTTCCTTCACGATAGCAAATAGAGGACTTCGCGATCACTTGTTCCATTCCAAACTAAGGGATGCTCAAACGGGGCAGGCACATATTGCAAATCTCAAGCGTCAACAGCGCTCTCCACTGCTGACAAAAATTACTGATTACATTTATTTCCTTCAGGGCAGCAAATAGAAGACTTCGCGATCACTTGTTCCTTTCCAAACTAAGGGATGTTCTAACGGGGCAGGCAAATATTGCAAATCTCAAGAGTCAAAAGCGCTCTCCACTGCTGACAAAAATTACTGATTACATTTATTTCCTTCACGGCAGCAAATAGAGGACTTCGCGATCACTTGTTCCTTTCCAAACTAAGGTATTCTCAAACGGGTCAGGCAGATATTGCAAATCTCAAGCGTCAAAAGCGCTCTCCACTGCTGAGAAAAATTACTGATTGCATTTATTTCCTTCACGGCAGCAAATAGAGGACTTCGCGATCACTTGTTCCATTCCAAACTAAGGAATTCTCAAACGGGGCAGGCAGATATTGCAAATCTCAAGCGTCAAAAGCGCTCTCCACTGCTGACAAAAATTACTGATTGCATTTATTTCCTTAACGACAGCAAATAGAGGACTTCGCGATCACTTGTTCCATTCCAAACTAAGGAATGCTCAAACGGGGCAGGCAGATATTTCAAATCTCAAGCTCGAAAGCGCTCTCCACTGCTGACAAAAATAACTAATTACATTTATTTCCTTCACGGCAGCAAATAGAGGACTTCGCGATCACTTGTTCCATTTCAAACTAAGGGATGTTCTAACGGGGCAGGCAGATATTGCAAATCTCAAGCTCGAAAGCGCTCTCCACTGATGACAAAAATAACCGATTACATTTATTTCCTTCACGGCAGCAAATAGAGGACTTCGCGATCGCTTGTTCCATTTCAAACTAAGTTTCCTTCACGGCAGCAAATAGAGGACTTCGCGATCGCTTGTTCCATTTCAAACTAAGGGATGTTCTAACGGGGCAGGCAGATATTGCAAATCTCAAGCTCGAAAGCGCTCTCCACTGCTGACAAAAAAAAACTGATTACATTTATTTCCTTCACGGCAGCAAATAGAGGACTTCGCGATCGCTTGTTTCATTCCAAACTAAGGGATGTTCTAACGGGGCAGGCAGATATTGCAAATCTCAAGCTCGAAAGCGCTCTCCACTGCTGACCAAAATAACTGATTACATTTATTTCCTTCACGGCAGCAAATAGAGGACTTCGCGATCACTTGTTCCATTTCAAACTAAGGGATGCTCTAACGGGGCAGGCAGATATTGCAAATCTCAAGCTCGAAAGCGCTCTCCACTGCTGACAAAAATTACTGATTACATTTATTTCCATCACGGCAGCAAATAGAGGACTTCGCGATCACTTGTTCAATTTCAAACTAAGGGATGTTCTAACGGGGCAGGCACATATTGCAAATCTCAAGCGTCAACAGCGCTCTCCACTGCTGACAAAAATTACTGATTACATTTATTTCCTTCACGGCAGCAAATATAGGACTTCGCGATCAGTTGTTCCTTTCCAAACTAAGGGATGTTCTAACGGGGCAGGCAAATATTGCAAATCTCAAGAGTCAAAAGCGCTCTCCACTGCTGAGAAAAATTACTGATTACATTTATTTCCTTCACGGCAGCAAATAGAGGACTTCGCGATCACTTGTTCCATTCCAAACTAAGGAATTCTCAAACGGGGCAGGCAGATATTGCAAATCTCAAGCGTTAAAAGCGCTCTCCACTGCTGACAAATATTACTGATTACATTTATTTCCACCACGGCAGCAAATAGAGGTCTTCGCGATCACTTGTTCCATTTCAAACTAAGGGATGTTCTAAGGGGGTAGGCAGATATTGCAAATCTCAAGCTCAAAAGCGCTCTCCACTGCTGACAAAAATTTCTGATTACATTTATTTCCATCACGGCAGCAAATAGAGGACTTCGCGATCACTTGTTCCATTTCAAACTAAGGGATGTTCTAACGGGGCAGGCAGATATTGCAAATCTCAAGCGTGAAAAGCACTCTCCACTGCTGACAGAAATTACTGATTACATTTATTTCCATCACGGCAGCAAATAGAGGACTTCGCGATCACTTGTTCCATTTCAAACTAAGGGATGTTCTAACGGGGCAGGACGATATTGCAAATCTCAAGCTCAAAAGCGCTCTCTACTGCTGACAAAAATTACTGATTACATTTATTTCCATCACGACAGCAAATTGAGGACTTCCCGATCACTTGTTCTATTTCAAAATAAGGGATGTTCTAACGGGGCAGGCAGATATTGCAAATCTCAAGCGTCAAAAGCGCTCTCCACTGCTGACAAAAATAACTGATTACATTTACTTAGTTCACGGCAGCAAATAGAGGACTTCGCGATCGCTTGTTTCATTCCAAATTAAGAGATTTTCTAACGAGGCAGGAAGATATTGCGAATCTCAAGCTCAAAAGCGCTCTCCACTGCTGACAAAAATAACTGATTACATTTATTTCCTTCACGGCAGCAAATAGAGGACTTCGCGATCGCTTGTTTCATTCCAAATTAAGGGATTTTCTAACGAGGCAGGAACATATTGCGAATCTCAAGCTCAAAAGCGCTCTCCACTGCTGACAAAAATAACTGATTACATTTACTTCCTTCACGGCAGCGAATAGAGGACTTCGCGATCGCTTGTTTCATTCCAAACTAAGGGATGTTCTAACGGGGCAGGCGGATATTGCAAATCTCAAGCTTCAAAAGCCCTCTCCACTGCTGACAAAAATTACTGATTACATTTATTTCCTTCACGGCAGCAAATAGAGGACTTCGCAATCATTTGTTCCATTCCAAACTAAGGGATGCTCTAACGGGGCAAGCAGATATTGCAAATCTCTAACGTCAAAAGCGCTCTCCACTGCTGACAAAAATTACTGATTACATTTATTTCCTTCACGGCAGCAAATAGAGGACTTCGCGATCACTTGTTCCATTCTAAACTAAGGGATGTTCTAACGGGGCAGGCAGATATTGCAAATCTCAAGCGTCAAAAGTGCTCTCCACTGCTGACAAAAATTACTGATTACATTTATTTCCTTCACGGCAGCACATAGAGGACTTCGCGATCACTTGTTCCATTCCAAACTAAGGGATGCTCAAACGGGGCAGGCAGATATTGCAAATCTCAAGCGTCAAAAGCGCTCTCCACTGCTGACAAATATTACTGATTACATTTATTTTCTTCACAGCAGCAAATAGAGGACTTCGCGATCACTTGTTCCATTCTAAACTAAGGGATGCTCTAACGGGGCACGCAGACGTTGCAAATCTCAAGCGTCAAAAGCGCTCTCCACTGCTGACAAAAATTACTGATTACATTTATTTCCTTCACGGCAGCAAAAAGAGGATTTCGCGATCACTTGTTCCATTCCAAACAAAGGGATGTTCTAGCGGGGCAGGCAGACGTTGCAAATCTCAAGCGTCAAAAGCGTTCTCCACTGCTGAAAAAAATTACTGATTACATTTATTTCCTTCACGATAGCAAATAGAGGACTTCGCGATCACTTGTTCCATTCCAAACTAAGGGATGCTCAAACGGGGCAGGCACATATTGCAAATCTCAAGCGTCAACAGCGCTCTCCACTGCTGACAAAAATTACTGATTACATTTATTTCCTTCAGGGCAGCAAATAGAAGACTTCGCGATCACTTGTTCCTTTCCAAACTAAGGGATGTTCTAACGGGGCAGGCAAATATTGCAAATCTCAAGAGTCAAAAGCGCTCTCCACTGCTGACAAAAATTACTGATTACATTTATTTCCTTCACGGCAGCAAATAGAGGACTTCGCGATCACTTGTTCCTTTCCAAACTAAGGTATTCTCAAACGGGTCAGGCAGATATTGCAAATCTCAAGCGTCAAAAGCGCTCTCCACTGCTGAGAAAAATTACTGATTGCATTTATTTCCTTCACGGCAGCAAATAGAGGACTTCGCGATCACTTGTTCCATTCCAAACTAAGGAATTCTCAAACGGGGCAGGCAGATATTGCAAATCTCAAGCGTCAAAAGCGCTCTCCACTGCTGACAAAAATTACTGATTGCATTTATTTCCTTAACGACAGCAAATAGAGGACTTCGCGATCACTTGTTCCATTCCAAACTAAGGAATGCTCAAACGGGGCAGGCAGATATTTCAAATCTCAAGCTCGAAAGCGCTCTCCACTGCTGACAAAAATAACTAATTACATTTATTTCCTTCACGGCAGCAAATAGAGGACTTCGCGATCACTTGTTCCATTTCAAACTAAGGGATGTTCTAACGGGGCAGGCAGATATTGCAAATCTCAAGCTCGAAAGCGCTCTCCACTGATGACAAAAATAACCGATTACATTTATTTCCTTCACGGCAGCAAATAGAGGACTTCGCGATCGCTTGTTCCATTTCAAACTAAGTTTCCTTCACGGCAGCAAATAGAGGACTTCGCGATCGCTTGTTCCATTTCAAACTAAGGGATGTTCTAACGGGGCAGGCAGATATTGCAAATCTCAAGCTCGAAAGCGCTCTCCACTGCTGACAAAAAAAAACTGATTACATTTATTTCCTTCACGGCAGCAAATAGAGGACTTCGCGATCGCTTGTTTCATTCCAAACTAAGGGATGTTCTAACGGGGCAGGCAGATATTGCAAATCTCAAGCTCGAAAGCGCTCTCCACTGCTGACCAAAATAACTGATTACATTTATTTCCTTCACGGCAGCAAATAGAGGACTTCGCGATCACTTGTTCAATTTCAAACTAAGGGATGCTCTAACGGGGCAGGCAGATATTGCAAATCTCAAGCTCGAAAGCGCTCTCCACTGCTGACAAAAATTACTGATTACATTTATTTCCATCACGGCAGCAAATAGAGGACTTCGCGATCACTTGTTCAATTTCAAACTAAGGGATGTTCTAACGGGGCAGGCACATATTGCAAATCTCAAGCGTCAACAGCGCTCTCCACTGCTGACAAAAATTACTGATTACATTTATTTCCTTCACGGCAGCAAATATAGGACTTCGCGATCAGTTGTTCCTTTCCAAACTAAGGGATGTTCTAACGGGGCAGGCAAATATTGCAAATCTCAAGAGTCAAAAGCGCTCTCCACTGCTGAGAAAAATTACTGATTACATTTATTTCCTTCACGGCAGCAAATAGAGGACTTCGCGATCACTTGTTCCATTCCAAACTAAGGAATTCTCAAACGGGGCAGGCAGATATTGCAAATCTCAAGCGTTAAAAGCGCTCTCCACTGCTGACAAATATTACTGATTACATTTATTTCCACCACGGCAGCAAATAGAGGTCTTCGCGATCACTTGTTCCATTTCAAACTAAGGGATGTTCTAAGGGGGTAGGCAGATATTGCAAATCTCAAGCTCAAAAGCGCTCTCCACTGCTGACAAAAATTTCTGATTACATTTATTTCCATCACGGCAGCAAATAGAGGACTTCGCGATCACTTGTTCCATTTCAAACTAAGGGATGTTCTAACGGGGCAGGCAGATATTGCAAATCTCAAGCGTGAAAAGCACTCTCCACTGCTGACAGAAATTACTGATTACATTTATTTCCATCACGGCAGCAAATAGAGGACTTCGCGATCACTTGTTCCATTTCAAACTAAGGGATGTTCTAACGGGGCAGGACGATATTGCAAATCTCAAGCTCAAAAGCGCTCTCTACTGCTGACAAAAATTACTGATTACATTTATTTCCATCACGACAGCAAATTGAGGACTTCCCGATCACTTGTTCTATTTCAAAATAAGGGATGTTCTAACGGGGCAGGCAGATATTGCAAATCTCAAGCGTCAAAAGCGCTCTCCACTGCTGACAAAAATAACTGATTACATTTACTTAGTTCACGGCAGCAAATAGAGGACTTCGCGATCGCTTGTTTCATTCCAAATTAAGAGATTTTCTAACGAGGCAGGAAGATATTGCGAATCTCAAGCTCAAAAGCGCTCTCCACTGCTGACAAAAATAACTGATTACATTTATTTCCTTCACGGCAGCAAATAGAGGACTTCGCGATCGCTTGTTTCATTCCAAATTAAGGGATTTTCTAACGAGGCAGGAACATATTGCGAATCTCAAGCTCAAAAGCGCTCTCCACTGCTGACAAAAATAACTGATTACATTTACTTCCTTCACGGCAGCGAATAGAGGACTTCGCGATCGCTTGTTTCATTCCAAACTAAGGGATGTTCTAACGGGGCAGGCGGATATTGCAAATCTCAAGCTTCAAAAGCCCTCTCCACTGCTGACAAAAATTACTGATTACATTTATTTCCTTCACGGCAGCAAATAGAGGACTTCGCAATCATTTGTTCCATTCCAAACTAAGGGATGCTCTAACGGGGCAAGCAGATATTGCAAATCTCTAACGTCAAAAGCGCTCTCCACTGCTGACAAAAATTACTGATTACATTTATTTCCTTCACGGCAGCAAATAGAGGACTTCGCGATCACTTGTTCCATTCTAAACTAAGGGATGTTCTAACGGGGCAGGCAGATATTGCAAATCTCAAGCGTCAAAAGTGCTCTCCACTGCTGACAAAAATTACTGATTACATTTATTTCCTTCACGGCAGCACATAGAGGACTTCGCGATCACTTGTTCCATTCCAAACTAAGGGATGCTCAAACGGGGCAGGCAGATATTGCAAATCTCAAGCGTCAAAAGCGCTCTCCACTGCTGACAAATATTACTGATTACATTTATTTCCTTCACGGCAGCAAAAAGAGGATTTCGCGATCACTTGTTCCATTCCAAACTAAGGGATGTTCTAACGGGGCAGGCAGATATTGCAAATCTCAAGCTCGAAAGCGCTCTCCACTGATGACAAAAATAACCGATTACATTTATTTCCTTCACGGCAGCAAATAGAGGACTTCGCGATCGCTTGTTCCATTTCAAACTAAGGGATGTTCTAACGGGGCAGGCAGTTATTGCAAATCTCAAGCTCGAAAGCGCTCTCCACTGCTGACAAAAAAAAACTGATTACATTTATTTCCTTCACGGCAGCAAATAGAGGACTTCGCGATCGCTTGTTTCATTCCAAACTAAGGGATGTTCTAACGGGGCAGGCAGATATTGCAAATCTCAAGCTCGAAAGCGCTCTCCACTGCTGACCAAAATAACTGATTACATTTATTTCCTTCACGGCAGCAAATAGAGGACTTCGCGATCACTTGTTCCATTTCAAACTAAGGGATGCTCTAACGGGGCAGGCAGATATTGCAAATCTCAAGCTCGAAAGCGCTCTCCACTGCTGACAAAAATTACTGATTACATTTATTTCCATCACGGCAGCAAATAGAGGACTTCGCGATCACTTGTTCAATTTCAAACTAAGGGATGTTCTAACGGGGCAGGCACATATTGCAAATCTCAAGCGTCAACAGCGCTCTCCACTGCTGACAAAAATTACTGATTACATTTATTTCCTTCACGGCAGCAAATATAGGACTTCGCGATCACTTGTTCCTTTCCAAACTAAGGGATGTTCTAACGGGGCAGGCAAATATTGCAAATCTCAAGAGTCAAAAGCGCTCTCCACTGCTGACAAAAATTACTGATTACATTTATTTCCTTCACGGCAGCAAATAGAGGACTTCGCGATCACTTGTTCCTTTCCAAACTAAGGGATTATCAAACGGGGCAGGCAGATATTGCAAATCTCAAGCGTCAAAAGCGCTTTCTACTGCTGACAAAAATTACTGATTACATTTATATCCTTAACGGCAGCAAATAGAGGACTTCGCGATCACTTGTTCCATTCCAAACTAAGGAATGCTCAAACGGGGCAGGCAGATATTGCAAATCTCAAGCGTCAAAAGCGCTCTCCACTGCTGAGAAAAATTACTGATTACATTTATTTCCTTCACGGCAGCAAATAGAGGACTTCGCGATCAATTGTTCCATTCCAAACTAAGGAATTCTCAAACGGGGCAGGCAGATATTGCAAATCTCAAGCGTTAAAAGCGCTCTCCACTGCTGACAAATATTACTGATTACATTTATTTCCATCACGGCAGCAAATAGAGGTCTTCGCGATCACTTGTTCCATTTCAAACTAAGGGATGTTCTAAGGGGGCAGGCAGATATTGCAAATCTCAAGCTCAAAAGCGCTCTCCACTGCTGACAAAAATTTCTGATTACATTTATTTCCATCACGGCAGCAAATAGAGGACTTCGCGATCACTTGTTCCATTTCAAACTAAGGGATGTTCTAACGGGGCAGGCAGATATTGCAAATCTCAAGCGTGAAAAGCACTCTCCACTGCTGACAGAAATTACTGATTACATTTATTTCCATCACGGCAGCAAATAGAGGACTTCGCGATCACTTGTTCCATTTCAAACTAAGGGATGTTCTAACGGGGCAGGACGATATTGCAAATCTCAAGCTCAAAAGCGCTCTCTACTGCTGACAAAAATTACTGATTACATTTATTTCCATCACGACAGCAAATTGAGGACTTCCCGATCACTTGTTCTATTTCAAAATAAGGGATGTTCTAACGGGGCAGGCAGATATTGCAAATCTCAAGCGTCAAAAGCGCTCTCCACTGCTGACAAAAATAACTGATTACATTTACTTAGTTCACGGCAGCAAATAGAGGACTTCGCGATCGCTTGTTTCATTCCAAATTAAGGGATTTTCTAACGAGGCAGGAAGATATTGCGAATCTCAAGCTCAAAAGCGCTCTCCACTGCTGACAAAAATAACTGATTACATTTATTTCCTTCACGGCAGCAAATAGAGGACTTCGCGATCGCTTGTTTCATTCCAAATTAAGGGATTTTCTAACGAGGCAGGAACATATTGCGAATCTCAAGCTCAAAAGCGCTCTCCACTGCTGACAAAAATAACTGATTACATTTACTTCCTTCACGGCAGCAAATAGAGGACTTCGCGATCGCTTGTTTCATTCCAAACTAAGGGATGTTCTAACGGGGCAGGCGGATATTGCAAATCTCAAGCTTCAAAAGCCCTCTCCACTGCTGACAAAAATTACTGATTACATTTATTTCCTTCACGGCAGCAAATAGAGGACTTCGCAATCATTTGTTCCATTCCAAACTAAGGGATGCTCTAACGGGGCAAGCAGATATTGCAAATCTCTAACGTCAAAAGCGCTCTCCACTGCTGACAAAAATTACTGATTACATTTATTTCCTTCACGGCAGCAAATAGAGGACTTCGCGATCACTTGTTCCATTCTAAACTAAAGGATGTTCTAACGGGGCAGGCAGATATTGCAAATCTCAAGCGTCAAAAGTGCTCTCCACTGCTGACAAAAATTACTGATTACATTTATTTCCTTCACGGCAGCACATAGAGGACTTCGCGATCACTTGTTCCATTCCAAACTAAGGGATGCTCAAACGGGGCAGGCAGATATTGCAAATCTCAAGCGTCAAAAGCGCTCTCCACTGCTGACAAATATTACTGATTACATTTATTTTCTTCACAGCAGCAAATAGAGGACTTCGCGATCACTTGTTCCATTCTAAACTAAGGGATGCTCTAACGGGGCACGCAGACGTTGCAAATCTCAAGCGTCAAAAGCGCTCTCCACTGCTGACAAAAATTACTGATTACATTTATTTCCTTCACGGCAGCAAAAAGAGGATTTCGCGATCACTTGTTCCATTCCAAACAAAGGGATGTTGTAGCGGGGCAGGCAGACGTTGCAAATCTCAAGCGTCAAAAGCGTTCTCCACTGCTGAAAAAAATTACTGATTACATTTATTTCCTTCACGATAGCAAATAGAGGACTTCGCGATCACTTGTTCCATTCCAAACTAAGGGATGCTCAAACGGGGCAGGCACATATTGCAAATCTCAAGCGTCAACAGCGCTCTCCACTGCTGACAAAAATTACTGATTACATTTATTTCCTTCACGGCAGCAAATAGAGGACTTCGCGATCACTTGTTCCTTTCCAAACTAAGGGATGTTCTAACGGGGCAGGCAAATATTGCAAATCTCAAGAGTCAAAAGCGCTCTCCACTGCTGACAAAAATTACTGATTACATTTATTTCCTTCACGGCAGCAAATAGAGGACTTCGCGATCACTTGTTCCTTTCCAAACTAAGGGATTCTCAAACGGGGCAGGCAGATATTGCAAATCTCAAGCGTCAAAAGCGCTTTCTACTGCTGACAAAAATTACTGATTACATTTATTTCCTTAACGGCAGCAAATAGAGGACTTCGCGATCACTTGTTCTATTCCAAACTAAGGAATGCTCAAACGGGGCAGGCAGATATTGCAAATCTCAAGCGTCAAAAGCGCTCGCCACTGCTGAGAAAAATTACTGATTACATTTATTTCCTTAACGACAGCAAATAGAGGACTTCGCGATCACTTGTTCCATTCCAAACTAAGGAATGCTCAAACGGGGCAGGCAGATATTTCAAATCTCAAGCTCGAAAGCGCTCTCCACTGCTGACAAAAATAACTAATTACATTTATTTCCTTCCCGGCAGCAAATAGAGGACTTCGCGATCACTTGTTCCATTTCAAACTAAGGGATGTTCTAACGGGCCAGGCAGATATTGCAAATCTCAAGCTCGAAAGCGCTCTCCACTGATGACAAAAATTACTGATTACATTTATTTCCATCACGGCAGCAAATAGAGGACTTCGCGATCACTTGTTCCATTTCAAACTAAGGGATGTTTTTACGGGGCAGGCAGATATTGCAAATCTCAAGCTCGAAAGCGCTCTCCACTGCTGACAAAAATAACTGATTACATTTATTTCCTTCACGGCAGCAAATAGAGGACTTCGCGATCGCTTGTTCCATTTCAAACTAAGGGATGTTCTAACGGGGCAGGCAGATACTGCAAATCTCAAGCTCAAAAGCGCACTCCACTGCTGACAAAAATAACTGATTACATTTATTGCCTTCACGGCAGCAAATAGAGGACTTCGCGATCGCTTGTTTCATTCCAAACTAAGGGATGTTCTAACGGGGCAGGCAGATATTGCAAATCTCAAGCTCAAAAGCGCTCTCCACTGCTGACAAAAATTACTGACTACATTTATTTCCATCACGGCAGCAAATAGGGACTTCGCGATCACTTGTTCCATTTCAAACTAAGGGATGTTCTAACGGGGCAGGCAGATATTGCAAATCTCAAGCTCAAAAGCGCACTCCACTGCTGACAAAAATAACTGATTACATTTATTCCCATCACGGCAGCAAATAGAGGACTTCGCGATCACTTGTTCCATTTCAAACTAAGGGATGTTCTAACGGTGCAGGCAGATATTGCAAATCTCAAGCTCAAAAGCGCTCTCCACTGCTGACAAAAATTACTGATTACATTTATTTCCATCACGGCAGCAAATAGGGACTTCGCGATCGCTTGTTTCATTCCAAACTAAGGGATGTTCTAACGGGGCAGGCAGATACTGCAAATCTCAAGCTCAAAAGCGCTCTCCACTGCTGACAAAAATAACTGATTACATTTATTCCCATCACGGCAGCAAATAGAGGACTTCGCGATCACTTGTTCCATTTCAAACTAAGGGATGTTCTAACGGGGCAGGCAGATATTGCAAATCTCAAGCGTCAAAAGCGCTCTCCACTGCTGACAAAAATAACTGATTACATTTATTCCCATCACGGCAGCAAATAGGGACTTCGCGATCACTTGTTCCATTTCAAACTAAGGGATGTTCTAACGGGGCAGGCAGATATTGCAAATCTCAAGCTCAAAAGCGCTCTCCACTGCTGACAAAAATTACTGACTACATTTATTTCCATCACGGCAGCAAATAGGGACTTCGCGATCGCTTGTTTCACTCCAAACTAAGGGATGTTCTAACGGGGCAGGCAGATATTGCAAATCTCAAGCTCAAAAGCGCTCTCCACTGCTGACAAAAATTACTGACTACATTTATTTCCATCACGGCAGCAAATAGGGACTTCGCGATCACTTGTTCCATTTCAAACTAAGGGATGTTCTAACGGGGCAGGCAGATACTGCAAATCTCAAGCTCAAAAGCGCTCTCCACTGCTGACAAAAATTACTGACTACATTTATTTCCATCACGGCAGCAAATAGAGGACTTCGCGATCACTTGTTCCATTTCAAACTAAGGGATGTTCTAACGGGGCAGGCAGATATTGCAAATCTCAAGCGTCAAAAGCGCTCTCCACTGCTGACAAAAATTACTGACTACATTTATTCCCATCACGGCAGCAAATAGAGGACTTCGCGATCACTTGTTCCATTTCAAACTAAGGGATGTTCTAACGGGGCAGGCAGATACTGCAAATCTCAAGCTCAAAAGCGCTCTCCACTGCTGACAAAAATAACTGATTACATTTATTCCCATCACGGCAGCAAATAGAGGACTTCACGATCACTTGTTCCATTTCAAACTAAGGGATGTTCTAACGGGGCAGGCAGATATTGCAAATCTCAAGCGTCAAAAGCGCTCTCCACTGCTGACAAAAATTACTGACTACATTTATTCCCATCACGGCAGCAAATAGAGGACTTCGCGATCACTTGTTCCATTTCAAACTAAGGGATGTTCTAACGGGGCAGGCAGATACTGCAAATCTCAAGCTCAAAAGCGCTCTCCACTGCTGACAAAAATTACTGACTACATTTATTCCCATCACGGCAGCAAATAGAGGACTTCGCGATCACTTGTTCCATTTCAAACTAAGGGATGTTCTAACGGGGCAGGCAGATACTGCAAATCTCAAGCTCAAAAGCGCTCTCCACTGCTGACAAAAATAACTGATTACATTTATTCCCATCACGGCAGCAAATAGAGGACTTCGCGATCACTTGTTCCATTTCAAACTAAGGGATGTTCTAACGGGGCAGGCAGATATTGCAAATCTCAAGCTCAAAAGCGCACTCCACTGCTGACAAAAATAACTGATTACATTTATTCCCATCACGGCAGCAAATAGAGGACTTCGCGATCACTTGTTCCATTTCAAACTAAGGGATGTTCTAACGGGGCAGGCAGATATTGCAAATCTCAAGCGTCAAAAGCGCTCTCCACTGCTGACAAAAATAACTGATTACATTTATTCCCATCACGGCAGCAAATAGAGGACTTCGCGATCACTTGTTCCATTTCAAACTAAGGGATGTTCTAACGGGGCAGGCAGATATTGCAAATCTCAAGCTCAAAAGCGCTCTCCACTGCTGACAAAAATAACTGATTACATTTATTCCCATCACGGCAGCAAATAGGGGACTTCGCGGTCACTTGTTCCATTTCAAACTAAGGGATGTTCTAACGGGGCAGGCAGATATTGCAAATCTCAAGCTCAAAAGCGCTCTCCACTGCTGACAAAAATTACTGACTACATTTATTTCCATCACGGCAGCAAATAGGGACTTCGCGATCACTTGTTCCATTTCAAACTAAGGGATGTTCTAACGGTGCAGGCAGATACTGCAAATCTCAAGCTCAAAAGCGCTCTCCACTGCTGACAAAAATTACTGACTACATTTATTTCCATCACGGCAGCAAATAGAGGACTTCGCGATCACTTGTTCCATTTCAAACTAAGGGATGTTCTAACGGGGCAGGCAGATATTGCAAATCTCAAGCGTCAAAAGCGCTCTCCACTGCTGACAAAAATAACTGATTACATTTATTCCCATCACGGCAGCAAATAGGGACTTCGCGATCACTTGTTCCATTTCAAACTAAGGGATGTTCTAACGGGGCAGGCAGATACTGCAAATCTCAAGCTCAAAAGCGCTCTCCACTGCTGACAAAAATTACTGACTACATTTATTTCCATCACGGCAGCAAATAGAGGACTTCGCGATCACTTGTTCCATTTCAAACTAAGGGATGTTCTAACGGGGCAGGCAGATATTGCAAATCTCAAGCTCAAAAGCGCACTCCACTGCTGACAAAAATAACTGATTACATTTATTCCCATCACGGCAGCAAATAGGGACTTCGCGATCACTTGTTCCATTTCAAACTAAGGGATGTTCTAACGGGGCAGGCAGATATTGCAAATCTCAAGCTCAAAAGCGCTCTCCACTGCTGACAAAAATTACTGACTACATTTATTTCCATCACGGCAGCAAATAGGGACTTCGCGATCGCTTGTTTCATTCCAAACTAAGGGATGTTCTAACGGGGCAGGCAGATATTGCAAATCTCAAGCTCAAAAGCGCTCTCCACTGCTGACAAAAATTACTGACTACATTTATTTCCATCACGGCAGCAAATAGGGACTTCGCGATCGCTTGTTTCATTCCAAACTAAGGGATGTTCTAACGGGGCAGGCAGATATTGCAAATCTCAAGCTCAAAAGCGCTCTCCACTGCTGACAAAAATAACTGATTACATTTATTCCCATCACGGCAGCAAATAGGGACTTCGCGATCACTTGTTCCATTTCAAACTAAGGGATGTTCTAACGGGGCAGGCAGATATTGCAAATCTCAAGCTCAAAAGCGCTCTCCACTGCTGACAAAAATTACTGACTACATTTATTTCCATCACGGCAGCAAATAGGGACTTTGCGATCACTTGTTCCATTTCAAACTAAGGGATGTTCTAACGGGGCAGGCAGATACTGCAAATCTCAAGCTCAAAAGCGCACTCCACTGCTGACAAAAATAACTGATTACATTTATTCCCATCACGGCAGCAAATAGGGACTTCGCGATCACTTGTTCCATTTCAAACTAAGGGATGTTCTAACGGGGCAGGCAGATATTGCAAATCTCAAGCTCAAAAGCGCTCTCCACTGCTGACAAAAATAACTGATTACATTTATTCCCATCACGGCAGCAAATAGGGACTTCGCGATCACTTGTTCCATTTCAAACTAAGGGATGTTCTAACGGGGCAGGCAGATATTGCAAATCTGAAGCTCAAAAGCGCTCTCCACTGCTGACAAAAATTACTGACTACATTTATTTCCATCACGGCAGCAAATAGGGACTTCGCGATCGCTTGTTTCATTCCAAACTAAGGGATGTTCTAACGGGGCAGGCAGATATTGCAAATCTCAAGCTCAAAAGCGCACTCCACTGCTGACAAAAATAACTGATTACATTTATTCCCATCACGGCAGCAAATAGAGGACTTCGCGATCACTTGTTCCATTTCAAACTAAGGGATGTTCTAACGGGGCAGGCAGATATTGCAAATCTCAAGCTCAAAAGCGCTCTCCACTGCTGACAAAAATTACTGACTACATTTATTTCCATCACGGCAGCAAATAGGGACTTCGCGATCGCTTGTTTCATTCCAAACTAAGGGATGTTCTAACGGGGCAGGCAGATATTGCAAATCTCAAGCTCAAAAGCGCACTCCACTGCTGACAAAAATAACTGATTACATTTATTCCCATCACGGCAGCAAATAGAGGACTTCGCGATCACTTGTTCCATTTCAAACTAAGGGATGTTCTAACGGGGCAGGCAGATATTGCAAATCTCAAGCTCAAAAGCGCTCTCCACTGCTGACAAAAATTACTGACTACATTTATTTCCATCACGGCAGCAAATAGGGACTTCGCGATCGCTTGTTTCATTCCAAACTAAGGGATGTTCTAACGGGGCAGGCAGATATTGCAAATCTCAAGCTCAAAAGCGCACTCCACTGCTGACAAAAATAACTGACTACATTTATTCCCATCACGGCAGCAAATAGAGGACTTCGCGATCACTTGTTCCATTTCAAACTAAGGGATGTTCTAACGGGGCAGGCAGATATTGCAAATCTCAAGCTCAAAAGCGCTCTCCACTGCTGACAAAAATTACTGACTACATTTATTTCCATCACGGCAGCAAATAGGGACTTCGCGATCGCTTGTTTCATTCCAAACTAAGGGATGTTCTAACGGGGCAGGCAGATATTGCAAATCTCAAGCTCAAAAGCGCTCTCCACTGCTGACAAAAATTACTGACTACATTTATTTCCATCACGGCAGCAAATAGGGACTTCGCGATCACTTGTTCCATTTCAAACTAAGGGATGTTCTAACGGGGCAGGCAGATATTGCAAATCTCAAGCTCAAAAGCGCACTCCACTGCTGACAAAAATAACTGATTACATTTATTCCCATCACGGCAGCAAATAGAGGACTTCGCGATCACTTGTTCCATTTCAAACTAAGGGATGTTCTAACGGGGCAGGACGATATTGCAAATCTCAAGCTCAAAAGCGCTCTCTACTGCTGACAAAAATTACTGATTACATTTATTTCCATCACGACAGCAAATTGAGGACTTCCCGATCACTTGTTCTATTTCAAAATAAGGGATGTTCTAACGGGGCAGGCAGATATTGCAAATCTCAAGCGTCAAAAGCGCTCTCCACTGCTGACAAAAATAACTGATTACATTTACTTAGTTCACGGCAGCAAATAGAGGACTTCGCGATCGCTTGTTTCATTCCAAATTAAGGGATTTTCTAACGAGGCAGGAAGATATTGCGAATCTCAAGCTCAAAAGCGCTCTCCACTGCTGACAAAAATAACTGATTACATTTATTTCCTTCACGGCAGCAAATAGAGGACTTCGCGATCGCTTGTTTCATTCCAAATTAAGGGATTTTCTAACGAGGCAGGAACATATTGCGAATCTCAAGCTCAAAAGCGCTCTCCACTGCTGACAAAAATAACTGATTACATTTACTTCCTTCACGGCAGCAAATAGAGGACTTCGCGATCGCTTGTTTCATTCCAAACTAAGGGATGTTCTAACGGGGCAGGCGGATATTGCAAATCTCAAGCTTCAAAAGCCCTCTCCACTGCTGACAAAAATTACTGATTACATTTATTTCCTTCACGGCAGCAAATAGAGGACTTCGCAATCATTTGTTCCATTCCAAACTAAGGGATGCTCTAACGGGGCAAGCAGATATTGCAAATCTCTAACGTCAAAAGCGCTCTCCACTGCTGACAAAAATTACTGATTACATTTATTTCCTTCACGGCAGCAAATAGAGGACTTCGCGATCACTTGTTCCATTCTAAACTAAAGGATGTTCTAACGGGGCAGGCAGATATTGCAAATCTCAAGCGTCAAAAGTGCTCTCCACTGCTGACAAAAATTACTGATTACATTTATTTCCTTCACGGCAGCACATAGAGGACTTCGCGATCACTTGTTCCATTCCAAACTAAGGGATGCTCAAACGGGGCAGGCAGATATTGCAAATCTCAAGCGTCAAAAGCGCTCTCCACTGCTGACAAATATTACTGATTACATTTATTTTCTTCACAGCAGCAAATAGAGGACTTCGCGATCACTTGTTCCATTCTAAACTTTGGGATGCTCTAACGGGGCACGCAGACGTTGCAAATCTCAAGCGTCAAAAGCGCTCTCCACTGCTGACAAAAATTACTGATTACATTTATTTCCTTCACGGCAGCAAAAAGAGGATTTCGCGATCACTTGTTCCATTCCAAACAAAGGGATGTTGTAGCGGGGCAGGCAGACGTTGCAAATCTCAAGCGTCAAAAGCGTTCTCCACTGCTGAAAAAAATTACTGATTACATTTATTTCCTTCACGATAGCAAATAGAGGACTTCGCGATCACTTGTTCCATTCCAAACTAAGGGATGCTCAAACGGGGCAGGCACATATTGCAAATCTCAAGCGTCAACAGCGCTCTCCACTGCTGACAAAAATTACTGATTACATTTATTTCCTTCACGGCAGCAAATAGAGGACTTCGCGATCACTTGTTCCTTTCCAAACTAAGGGATGTTCTAACGGGGCAGGCAAATATTGCAAATCTCAAGAGTCAAAAGCGCTCTCCACTGCTGACAAAAATTACTGATTACATTTATTTCCTTCACGGCAGCAAATAGAGGACTTCGCGATCACTTGTTCCTTTCCAAACTAAGGGATTCTCAAACGGGGCAGGCAGATATTGCAAATCTCAAGCGTCAAAAGCGCTTTCTACTGCTGACAAAAATTACTGATTACATTTATTTCCTTAACGGCAGCAAATAGAGGACTTCGCGATCACTTGTTCTATTCCAAACTAAGGAATGCTCAAACGGGGCAGGCAGATATTGCAAATCTCAAGCGTCAAAAGCGCTCGCCACTGCTGAGAAAAATTACTGATTACATTTATTTCCTTAACGACAGCAAATAGAGGACTTCGCGATCACTTGTTCCATTCCAAACTAAGGAATGCTCAAACGGGGCAGGCAGATATTTCAAATCTCAAGCTCGAAAGCGCTCTCCACTGCTGACAAAAATAACTAATTACATTTATTTCCTTCCCGGCAGCAAATAGAGGACTTCGCGATCACTTGTTCCATTTCAAACTAAGGGATGTTCTAACGGGCCAGGCAGATATTGCAAATCTCAAGCTCGAAAGCGCTCTCCACTGATGACAAAAATTACTGATTACATTTATTTCCATCACGGCAGCAAATAGAGGACTTCGCGATCACTTGTTCCATTTCAAACTAAGGGATGTTCTTACGGGGCAGGCAGATATTGCAAATCTCAAGCTCGAAAGCGCTCTCCACTGCTGACAAAAATAACTGATTACATTTATTTCCTTCACGGCAGCAAATAGAGGACTTCGCGATCGCTTGTTCCATTTCAAACTAAGGGATGTTCTAACGGGGCAGGCAGATACTGCAAATCTCAAGCTCAAAAGCGCACTCCACTGCTGACAAAAATAACTGATTACATTTATTGCCTTCACGGCAGCAAATAGAGGACTTCGCGATCGCTTGTTTCATTCCAAACTAAGGGATGTTCTAACGGGGCAGGCAGATATTGCAAATCTCAAGCTCAAAAGCGCTCTCCACTGCTGACAAAAATTACTGACTACATTTATTTCCATCACGGCAGCAAATAGGGACTTCGCGATCACTTGTTCCATTTCAAACTAAGGGATGTTCTAACGGGGCAGGCAGATATTGCAAATCTCAAGCTCAAAAGCGCACTCCACTGCTGACAAAAATAACTGATTACATTTATTCCCATCACGGCAGCAAATAGAGGACTTCGCGATCAATTGTTCCATTTCAAACTAAGGGATGTTCTAACGGGGCAGGCAGATATTGCAAATCTCAAGCTCAAAAGCGCTCTCCACTGCTGACAAAAATTACTGATTACATTTATTTCCATCACGGCAGCAAATAGGGACTTCGCGATCGCTTGTTTCATTCCAAACTAAGGGATGTTCTAACGGGGCAGGCAGATATTGCAAATCTCAAGCTCAAAAGCGCACTCCACTGCTGACAAAAATAACTGATTACATTTATTCCCATCACGGCAGCAAATAGAGGACTTCGCGATCACTTGTTCCATTTCAAACTAAGGGATGTTCTAACGGGGCAGGCAGATATTGCAAATCTCAAGCGTCAAAAGCGCTCTCCACTGCTGACAAAAATAACTGATTACATTTATTCCCATCACGGCAGCAAATAGAGGACTTCGCGATCACTTGTTCCATTTCAAACTAAGGGATGTTCTAACGGGGCAGGCAGATATTGCAAATCTCAAGCTCAAAAGCGCTCTCCACTGCTGACAAAAATAACTGATTACATTTATTCCCATCACGGCAGCAAATAGGGGACTTCGCGATCACTTGTTCCATTTCAAACTAAGGGATGTTCTAACGGGGCAGGCAGATATTGCAAATCTCAAGCTCAAAAGCGCTCTCCACTGCTGACAAAAATTACTGACTACATTTATTTCCATCACGGCAGCAAATAGGGACTTCGCGATCACTTGTTCCATTTCAAACTAAGGGATGTTCTAACGGGGCAGGCAGATATTGCAAATCTCAAGCTCAAAAGCGCTCTCCACTGCTGACAAAAATTACTGACTACATTTATTTCCATCACGGCAGCAAATAGGGACTTCGCGATCACTTGTTCCATTTCAAACTAAGGGATGTTCTAACGGGGCAGGCAGATATTGCAAATCTCAAGCTCAAAAGCGCTCTCCACTGCTGACAAAAATTACTGACTACATTTATTTCCATCACGGCAGCAAATAGGGACTTCGCGATCACTTGTTCCATTTCAAACTAAGGGATGTTCTAACGGGGCAGGCAGATACTGCAAATCTCAAGCTCAAAAGCGCTCTCCACTGCTGACAAAAATTACTGACTACATTTATTTCCATCACGGCAGCAAATAGAGGACTTCGCGATCACTTGTTCCATTTCAAACTAAGGGATGTTCTAACGGGGCAGGCAGATATTGCAAATCTCAAGCGTCAAAAGCGCTCTCCACTGCTGACAAAAATAACTGATTACATTTATTCCCATCACGGCAGCAAATAGGGACTTCGCGATCACTTGTTCCATTTCAAACTAAGGGATGTTCTAACGGGGCAGGCAGATATTGCAAATCTCAAGCTCAAAAGCGCACTCCACTGCTGACAAAAATAACTGATTACATTTATTCCCATCACGGCAGCAAATAGGGACTTCGCGATCACTTGTTCCATTTCAAACTAAGGGATGTTCTAACGGGGCAGGCAGATATTGCAAATCTCAAGCTCAAAAGCGCTCTCCACTGCTGACAAAAATTACTGACTACATTTATTTCCATCACGGCAGCAAATAGGGACTTCGCGATCGCTTGTTTCATTCCAAACTAAGGGATGTTCTAACGGGGCAGGCAGATATTGCAAATCTCAAGCTCAAAAGCGCTCTCCACTGCTGACAAAAATTACTGACTACATTTATTTCCATCACGGCAGCAAATAGGGACTTCGCGATCGCTTGTTTCATTCCAAACTAAGGGATGTTCTAACGGGGCAGGCAGATATTGCAAATCTCAAGCTCAAAAGCGCACTCCACTGCTGACAAAAATAACTGATTACATTTATTCCCATCACGGCAGCAAATAGAGGACTTCGCGATCACTTGTTCCATTTCAAACTAAGGGATGTTCTAACGGGGCAGGCAGATACTGCAAATCTCAAGCTCAAAAGCGCTCTCCACTGCTGACAAAAATTACTGACTACATTTATTTCCATCACGGCAGCAAATAGGGACTTCGCGATCACTTGTTCCATTTCAAACTAAGGGATGTTCTAACGGGGCAGGCAGATATTGCAAATCTCAAGCTCAAAAGCGCTCTCCACTGCTGACAAAAATTACTGACTACATTTATTTCCATCACGGCAGCAAATAGGGACTTCGCGATCACTTGTTCCATTTCAAACTAAGGGATGTTCTAACGGGGCAGGCAGATACTGCAAATCTCAAGCTCAAAAGCGCACTCCACTGCTGACAAAAATAACTGATTACATTTATTCCCATCACGGCAGCAAATAGAGGACTTCGCGATCACTTGTTCCATTTCAAACTAAGGGATGTTCTAACGGGGCAGGCAGATATTGCAAATCTCAAGCTCAAAAGCGCACTCCACTGCTGACAAAAATAACTGATTACATTTATTCCCATCACGGCAGCAAATAGAGGACTTCGCGATCACTTGTTCCATTTCAAACTAAGGGATGTTCTAACGGGGCAGGCAGATACTGCAAATCTCAAGCTCAAAAGCGCTCTCCACTGCTGACAAAAATTACTGACTACATTTATTTCCATCACGGCAGCAAATAGGGACTTCGCGATCACTTGTTCCATTTCAAACTAAGGGATGTTCTAACGGGGCAGGCAGATATTGCAAATCTCAAGCTCAAAAGCGCTCTCCACTGCTGACAAAAATTACTGACTACATTTATTTCCATCACGGCAGCAAATAGGGACTTCGCGATCACTTGTTCCATTTCAAACTAAGGGATGTTCTAACGGGGCAGGCAGATACTGCAAATCTCAAGCTCAAAAGCGCACTCCACTGCTGACAAAAATAACTGATTACATTTATTCCCATCACGGCAGCAAATAGAGGACTTCGCGATCACTTGTTCCATTTCAAACTAAGGGATGTTCTAACGGGGCAGGCAGATATTGCAAATCTCAAGCTCAAAAGCGCACTCCACTGCTGACAAAAATAACTGATTACATTTATTCCCATCACGGCAGCAAATAGAGGACTTCGCGATCACTTGTTCCATTTCAAACTAAGGGATGTTCTAACGGGGCAGGCAGATACTGCAAATCTCAAGCTCAAAAGCGCTCTCCACTGCTGACAAAAATTACTGACTACATTTATTTCCATCACGGCAGCAAATAGGGACTTCGCGATCACTTGTTCCATTTCAAACTAAGGGATGTTCTAACGGGGCAGGCAGATATTGCAAATCTCAAGCTCAAAAGCGCACTCCACTGCTGACAAAAATAACTGATTACATTTATTCCCATCACGGCAGCAAATAGAGGACTTCGCGATCACTTGTTCCATTTCAAACTAAGGGATGTTCTAACGGGGCAGGCAGATATTGCAAATCTCAAGCTCAAAAGCGCACTCCACTGCTGACAAAAATAACTGATTACATTTATTCCCATCACGGCAGCAAATAGGGACTTCGCGATCACTTGTTCCATTTCAAACTAAGGGATGTTCTAACGGGGCAGGCAGATATTGCAAATCTCAAGCTCAAAAGCGCTCTCCACTGCTGACAAAAATTACTGACTACATTTATTCCCATCACGGCAGCAAATAGGGACTTCGCGATCACTTGTTCCATTTCAAACTAAGGGATGTTCTAACGGGGCAGGCAGACATTGCAAATCTCAAGCTCAAAAGCGCACTCCACTGCTGACAAAAATAACTGATTACATTTATTCCCATCACGGCAGCAAATAGGGACTTCGCGATCACTTGTTCCATTTCAAACTAAGGGATGTTCTAACGGGGCAGGCAGATATTGCAAATCTCAAGCTCAAAAGCGCTCTCCACTGCTGACAAAAATTACTGACTACATTTATTTCCATCACGGCAGCAAATAGGGACTTCGCGATCGCTTGTTTCATTCCAAACTAAGGGATGTTCTAACGGGGCAGGCAGATATTGCAAATCTCAAGCTCAAAAGCGCACTCCACTGCTGACAAAAATAACTGATTACATTTATTCCCATCACGGCAGCAAATAGAGGACTTCGCGATCACTTGTTCCATTTCAAACTAAGGGATGTTCTAACGGGGCAGGCAGATATTGCAAATCTCAAGCTCAAAAGCGCTCTCCACTGCTGACAAAAATTACTGACTACATTTATTTCCATCACGGCAGCAAATAGGGACTTCGCGATCACTTGTTCCATTTCAAACTAAGGGATGTTCTAACGGGGCAGGCAGATATTGCAAATCTCAAGCTCAAAAGCGCACTCCACTGCTGACAAAAATAACTGATTACATTTATTCCCATCACGGCAGCAAATAGGGACTTCGCGATCACTTGTTCCATTTCAAACTAAGGGATGTTCTAACGGGGCAGGCAGATATTGCAAATCTCAAGCTCAAAAGCGCACTCCACTGCTGACAAAAATAACTGATTACATTTATTCCCATCACGGCAGCAAATAGGGACTTCGCGATCACTTGTTCCATTTCAAACTAAGGGATGTTCTAACGGGGCAGGCAGATATTGCAAATCTCAAGCTCAAAAGCGCTCTCCACTGCTGACAAAAATTACTGACTACATTTATTCCCATCACGGCAGCAAATAGGGACTTCGCGATCACTTGTTCCATTTCAAACTAAGGGATGTTCTAACGGGGCAGGCAGACATTGCAAATCTCAAGCTCAAAAGCGCACTCCACTGCTGACAAAAATAACTGATTACATTTATTCCCATCACGGCAGCAAATAGGGACTTCGCGATCACTTGTTCCATTTCAAACTAAGGGATGTTCTAACGGGGCAGGCAGATATTGCAAATCTCAAGCTCAAAAGCGCTCTCCACTGCTGACAAAAATTACTGACTACATTTATTTCCATCACGGCAGCAAATAGGGACTTCGCGATCGCTTGTTTCATTCCAAACTAAGGGATGTTCTAACGGGGCAGGCAGATATTGCAAATCTCAAGCTCAAAAGCGCACTCCACTGCTGACAAAAATAACTGATTACATTTATTCCCATCACGGCAGCAAATAGAGGACTTCGCGATCACTTGTTCCATTTCAAACTAAGGGATGTTCTAACGGGGCAGGCAGATATTGCAAATCTCAAGCTCAAAAGCGCTCTCCACTGCTGACAAAAATTACTGACTACATTTATTTCCATCACGGCAGCAAATAGGGACTTCGCGATCACTTGTTCCATTTCAAACTAAGGGATGTTCTAACGGGGCAGGCAGATATTGCAAATCTCAAGCTCAAAAGCGCTCTCCACTGCTGACAAAAATAACTGATTACATTTATTCCCATCACGGCAGCAAATAGGGACTTCGCGATCACTTGTTCCATTTCAAACTAAGGGATGTTCTAACGGGGCAGGCAGATATTGCAAATCTCAAGCTCAAAAGCGCTCTCCACTGCTGACAAAAATTACTGACTACATTTATTTCCATCACGGCAGCAAATAGGGACTTCGCGATCGCTTGTTTCATTCCAAACTAAGGGATGTTCTAACGGGGCAGGCAGATATTGCAAATCTCAAGCTCAAAAGCGCACTCCACTGCTGACAAAAATAACTGATTACATTTATTCCCATCACGGCAGCAAATAGAGGACTTCGCGATCACTTGTTCCATTCCAAACTAAGGGATGTTCTAACGGGGCAGGCAGATATTGCAAATCTCAAGCTCAAAAGCGCTCTCCACTGCTGACAAAAATAACTGATTACATTTATTCCCATCACGGCAGCAAATAGGGACTTCGCGATCACTTGTTCCATTTCAAACTAAGGGATGTTCTAACGGGGCAGGCAGATACTGCAAATCTCAAGCTCAAAAGCGCACTCCACTGCTGACAAAAATAACTGATTACATTTATTCCCATCACGGCAGCAAATAGAGGACTTCGCGATCACTTGTTCCATTTCAAACTAAGGGATGTTCTAACGGGGCAGGCAGATATTGCAAATCTCAAGCTCAAAAGCGCACTCCACTGCTGACAAAAATAACTGATTACATTTATTCCCATCACGGCAGCAAATAGAGGACTTCGCGATCACTTGTTCCATTTCAAACTAAGGGATGTTCTAACGGGGCAGGCAGATATTGCAAATCTCAAGCTCAAAAGCGCTCTCCACTGCTGACAAAAATTACTGACTACATTTATTTCCATCACGGCAGCAAATAGGGACTTCGCGATCACTTGTTCCATTTCAAACTAAGGGATGTTCTAACGGGGCAGGCAGACATTGCAAATCTCAAGCTCAAAAGCGCACTCCACTGCTGACAAAAATTACTGACTACATTTATTTCCATCACGGCAGCAAATAGAGGACTTCGCGATCACTTGTTCCATTTCAAACTAAGGGATGTTCTAACGGGGCAGGCAGATATTGCAAATCTCAAGCTCAAAAGCGCACTCCACTGCTGACAAAAATAACTGATTACATTTATTCCCATCACGGCAGCAAATAGGGACTTCGCGATCACTTGTTCCATTTCAAACTAAGGGATGTTCTAACGGGGCAGGCAGATATTGCAAATCTCAAGCTCAAAAGCGCTCTCCACTGCTGACAAAAATAACTGATTACATTTATTCCCATCACGGCAGCAAATAGAGGACTTCGCGATCACTTGTTCCATTTCAAACTAAGGGATGTTCTAACGGGGCAGGCAGATATTGCAAATCTCAAGCTCAAAAGCGCTCTCCACTGCTGACAAAAATTACTGACTACATTTATTTCCATCACGGCAGCAAATAGGGACTTCGCGATCACTTGTTCCATTTCAAACTAAGGGATGTTCTAACGGGGCAGGCAGATACTGCAAATCTCAAGCTCAAAAGCGCACTCCACTGCTGACAAAAATAACTGATTACATTTATTCCCATCACGGCAGCAAATAGAGGACTTCGCGATCACTTGTTCCATTTCAAACTAAGGGATGTTCTAACGGGGCAGGCAGATATTGCAAATCTCAAGCTCAAAAGCGCACTCCACTGCTGACAAAAATTACTGACTACATTTATTTCCATCACGGCAGCAAATAGGGACTTCGCGATCACTTGTTCCATTTCAAACTAAGGGATGTTCTAACGGGGCAGGCAGATACTGCAAATCTCAAGCTCAAAAGCGCACTCCACTGCTGACAAAAATAACTGATTACATTTATTCCCATCACGGCAGCAAATAGAGGACTTCGCGATCACTTGTTCCATTTCAAACTAAGGGATGTTCTAACGGGGCAGGCAGATATTGCAAATCTCAAGCTCAAAAGCGCACTCCACTGCTGACAAAAATAACTGATTACATTTATTCCCATCACGGCAGCAAATAGAGGACTTCGCGATCACTTGTTCCATTTCAAACTAAGGGATGTTCTAACGGGGCAGGCAGATATTGCAAATCTCAAGCTCAAAAGCGCTCTCCACTGCTGACAAAAATTACTGACTACATTTATTTCCATCACGGCAGCAAATAGGGACTTCGCGATCACTTGTTCCATTTCAAACTAAGGGATGTTCTAACGGGGCAGGCAGACATTGCAAATCTCAAGCTCAAAAGCGCACTCCACTGCTGACAAAAATAACTGATTACATTTATTCCCATCACGGCAGCAAATAGGGACTTCGCGATCACTTGTTCCATTTCAAACTAAGGGATGTTCTAACGGGGCAGGCAGATATTGCAAATCTCAAGCTCAAAAGCGCACTCCACTGCTGACAAAAATAACTGACTACATTTATTTCCATCACGGCAGCAAATAGGGACTTCGCGATCACTTGTTCCATTTCAAACTAAGGGATGTTCTAACGGGGCAGGCAGATACTGCAAATCTCAAGCTCAAAAGCGCTCTCCACTGCTGACAAAAATTACTGACTACATTTATTTCCATCACGGCAGCAAATAGGGACTTCGCGATCACTTGTTCAATTTCAAACTAAGGGATGTTCTAACGGGGCAGGCAGATACTGCAAATCTCAAGCTCAAAAGCGCACTCCACTGCTGACAAAAATAACTGATTACATTTATTCCCATCACGGCAGCAAATAGAGGACTTCGCGATCACTTGTTCCATTTCAAACTAAGGGATGTTCTAACGGGGCAGGCAGATATTGCAAATCTCAAGCTCAAAAGCGCACTCCACTGCTGACAAAAATAACTGATTACATTTATTCCCATCACGGCAGCAAATAGAGGACTTCGCGATCACTTGTTCCATTTCAAACTAAGGGATGTTCTAACGGGGCAGGCAGATATTGCAAATCTCAAGCTCAAAAGCGCTCTCCACTGCTGACAAAAATTACTGACTACATTTATTTCCATCACGGCAGCAAATAGGGACTTCGCGATCACTTGTTCCATTTCAAACTAAGGGATGTTCTAACGGGGCAGGCAGATATTGCAAATCTCAAGCTCAAAAGCGCACTCCACTGCTGACAAAAATAACTGATTACATTTATTCCCATCACGGCAGCAAATAGGGACTTCGCGATCACTTGTTCCATTTCAAACTAAGGGATGTTCTAACGGGGCAGGCAGATATTGCAAATCTCAAGCTCAAAAGCGCTCTCCACTGCTGACAAAAATTACTGACTACATTTATTTCCATCACGGCAGCAAATAGGGACTTCGCGATCACTTGTTCCATTTCAAACTAAGGGATGTTCTAACGGGGCAGGCAGATACTGCAAATCTCAAGCTCAAAAGCGCACTCCACTGCTGACAAAAATAACTGATTACATTTATTCCCATCACGGCAGCAAATAGAGGACTTCGCGATCACTTGTTCCATTTCAAACTAAGGGATGTTCTAACGGGGCAGGCAGATATTGCAAATCTCAAGCTCAAAAGCGCACTCCACTGCTGACAAAAATAACTGATTACATTTATTCCCATCACGGCAGCAAATAGAGGACTTCGCGATCACTTGTTCCATTTCAAACTAAGGGATGTTCTAACGGGGCAGGCAGATATTGCAAATCTCAAGCTCAAAAGCGCTCTCCACTGCTGACAAAAATTACTGACTACATTTATTTCCATCACGGCAGCAAATAGGGACTTCGCGATCACTTGTTCCATTTCAAACTAAGGGATGATCTAACGGGGCAGGCAGATACTGCAAATCTCAAGCTCAAAAGCGCACTCCACTGCTGACAAAAATAACTGATTACATTTATTCCCATCACGGCAGCAAATAGAGGACTTCGCGATCACTTGTTCCATTTCAAACTAAGGGATGTTCTAACGGGGCAGGCAGATATTGCAAATCTCAAGCTCAAAAGCGCACTCCACTGCTGACAAAAATAACTGATTACATTTATTCCCATCACGGCAGCAAATAGAGGACTTCGCGATCACTTGTTCCATTTCAAACTAAGGGATGTTCTAACGGGGCAGGCAGATATTGCAAATCTCAAGCTCAAAAGCGCTCTCCACTGCTGACAAAAATTACTGACTACATTTATTTCCATCACGGCAGCAAATAGGGACTTCGCGATCACTTGTTCCATTTCAAACTAAGGGATGTTCTAACGGGGCAGGCAGATACTGCAAATCTCAAGCTCAAAAGCGCACTCCACTGCTGACAAAAATAACTGATTACATTTATTCCCATCACGGCAGCAAATAGGGACTTCGCGATCACTTGTTCCATTTCAAACTAAGGGATGTTCTAACGGGGCAGGCAGATATTGCAAATCTCAAGCTCAAAAGCGCTCTCCACTGCTGACAAAAATTACTGACTACATTTATTTCCATCACGGCAGCAAATAGGGACTTCGCGATCACTTGTTCCATTTCAAACTAAGGGATGTTCTAACGGGGCAGGCAGATACTGCAAATCTCAAGCTCAAAAGCGCACTCCACTGCTGACAAAAATAACTGATTACATTTATTCCCATCACGGCAGCAAATAGAGGACTTCGCGATCACTTGTTCCATTTCAAACTAAGGGATGTTCTAACGGGGCAGGCAGATATTGCAAATCTCAAGCTCAAAAGCGCACTCCACTGCTGACAAAAATAACTGATTACATTTATTCCCATCACGGCAGCAAATAGAGGACTTCGCGATCACTTGTTCCATTTCAAACTAAGGGATGTTCTAACGGGGCAGGCAGATATTGCAAATCTCAAGCTCAAAAGCGCTCTCCACTGCTGACAAAAATTACTGACTACATTTATTTCCATCACGGCAGCAAATAGGGACTTCGCGATCACTTGTTCCATTTCAAACTAAGGGATGTTCTAACGGGGCAGGCAGATACTGCAAATCTCAAGCTCAAAAGCGCACTCCACTGCTGACAAAAATAACTGATTACATTTATTCCCATCACGGCAGCAAATAGAGGACTTCGCGATCACTTGTTCCATTTCAAACTAAGGGATGTTCTAACGGGGCAGGCAGATATTGCAAATCTCAAGCTCAAAAGCGCACTCCACTGCTGACAAAAATAACTGATTACATTTATTCCCATCACGGCAGCAAATAGAGGACTTCGCGATCACTTGTTCCATTTCAAACTAAGGGATGTTCTAACGGGGCAGGCAGATACTGCAAATCTCAAGCTCAAAAGCGCTCTCCACTGCTGACAAAAATTACTGACTACATTTATTTCCATCACGGCAGCAAATAGGGACTTCGCGATCACTTGTTCCATTTCAAACTAAGGGATGTTCTAACGGGGCAGGCAGATACTGCAAATCTCAAGCTCAAAAGCGCTCTCCACTGCTGACAAAAATTACTGACTACATTTATTTCCATCACGGCAGCAAATAGGGACTTCGCGATCACTTGTTCCATTTCAAACTAAGGGATGTTCTAACGGGGCAGGCAGATATTGCAAATCTCAAGCTCAAAAGCGCTCTCCACTGCTGACAAAAATTACTGACTACATTTATTTCCATCACGGCAGCAAATAGGGACTTCGCGATCACTTGTTCCATTTCAAACTAAGGGATGTTCTAACGGGGCAGGCAGATACTGCAAATCTCAAGCTCAAAAGCGCACTCCACTGCTGACAAAAATAACTGATTACATTTATTCCCATCACGGCAGCAAATAGAGGACTTCGCGATCACTTGTTCCATTTCAAACTAAGGGATGTTCTAACGGGGCAGGCAGATATTGCAAATCTCAAGCTCAAAAGCGCACTCCACTGCTGACAAAAATAACTGATTACATTTATTCCCATCACGGCAGCAAATAGAGGACTTCGCGATCACTTGTTCCATTTCAAACTAAGGGATGTTCTAACGGGGCAGGCAGATATTGCAAATCTCAAGCTCAAAAGCGCTCTCCACTGCTGACAAAAATTACTGACTACATTTATTTCCATCACGGCAGCAAATAGGGACTTCGCGATCACTTGTTCCATTTCAAACTAAGGGATGTTCTAACGGGGCAGGCAGACATTGCAAATCTCAAGCTCAAAAGCGCTCTCCACTGCTGACAAAAATTACTGACTACATTTATTTCCATCACGGCAGCAAATAGGGACTTCGCGATCACTTGTTCCATTTCAAACTAAGGGATGTTCTAACGGGGCAGGCAGATATTGCAAATCTCAAGCTCAAAAGCGCTCTCCACTGCTGACAAAAATTACTGACTACATTTATTTCCATCACGGCAGCAAATAGGGACTTCGCGATCGCTTGTTTCATTCCAAACTAAGGGATGTTCTAACGGGGCAGGCAGATATTGCAAATCTCAAGCTCAAAAGCGCACTCCACTGCTGACAAAAATAACTGATTACATTTATTCCCATCACGGCAGCAAATAGAGGACTTCGCGATCACTTGTTCCATTTCAAACTAAGGGATGTTCTAACGGGGCAGGCAGATATTGCAAATCTCAAGCTCAAAAGCGCTCTCCACTGCTGACAAAAATTACTGACTACATTTATTTCCATCACGGCAGCAAATAGGGACTTCGCGATCACTTGTTCCATTTCAAACTAAGGGATGTTCTAACGGGGCAGGCAGACATTGCAAATCTCAAGCTCAAAAGCGCACTCCACTGCTGACAAAAATAACTGATTACATTTATTCCCATCACGGCAGCAAATAGAGGACTTCGCGATCACTTGTTCCATTTCAAACTAAGGGATGTTCTAACGGGGCAGGCAGATATTGCAATTCTCAAGCTCAAAAGCGCTCTCCACTGCTGACAAAAATTACTGACTACATTTATTTCCATCACGGCAGCAAATAGGGACTTCGCGATCGCTTGTTTCATTCCAAACTAAGGGATGTTCTAACGGGGCAGGCAGATATTGCAAATCTCAAGCTCAAAAGCGCACTCCACTGCTGACAAAAATAACTGATTACATTTATTCCCATCACGGCAGCAAATAGAGGACTTCGCGATCACTTGTTCCATTTCAAACTAAGGGATGTTCTAACGGGGCAGGCAGATATTGCAAATCTCAAGCTCAAAAGCGCTCTCCACTGCTGACAAAAATTACTGACTACATTTATTTCCATCACGGCAGCAAATAGGGACTTCGCGATCACTTGTTCCATTTCAAACTAAGGGATGTTCTAACGGGGCAGGCAGACATTGCAAATCTCAAGCTCAAAAGCGCACTCCACTGCTGACAAAAATAACTGATTACATTTATTCCCATCACGGCAGCAAATAGAGGACTTCGCGATCACTTGTTCCATTTCAAACTAAGGGATGTTCTAACGGGGCAGGCAGATATTGCAAATCTCAAGCTCAAAAGCGCTCTCCACTGCTGACAAAAATTACTGACTACATTTATTTCCATCACGGCAGCAAATAGGGACTTCGCGATCACTTGTTCCATTTCAAACTAAGGGATGTTCTAACGGGGCAGGCAGATATTGCAAATCTCAAGCTCAAAAGCGCACTCCACTGCTGACAAAAATAACTGATTACATTTATTCCCATCACGGCAGCAAATAGAGGACTTCGCGATCACTTGTTCCATTTCAAACTAAGGGATGTTCTAACGGGGCAGGCAGATATTGCAAATCTCAAGCTCAAAAGCGCACTCCACTGCTGACAAAAATAACTGATTACATTTATTCCCATCACGGCAGCAAATAGAGGACTTCGCGATCACTTGTTCCATTTCAAACTAAGGGATGTTCTAACGGGGCAGGCAGATATTGCAAATCTCAAGCTCAAAAGCGCTCTCCACTGCTGACAAAAATTACTGACTACATTTATTTCCATCACGGCAGCAAATAGGGACTTCGCGATCGCTTGTTTCATTCCAAACTAAGGGATGTTCTAACGGGGCAGGCAGATATTGCAAATCTCAAGCTCAAAAGCGCACTCCACTGCTGACAAAAATTACTGACTACATTTATTTCCATCACGGCAGCAAATAGGGACTTCGCGATCACTTGTTCCATTTCAAACTAAGGGATGTTCTAACGGGGCAGGCAGATATTGCAAATCTCAAGCTCAAAAGCGCTCTCCACTGCTGACAAAAATTACTGACTACATTTATTTCCATCACGGCAGCAAATAGGGACTTCGCGATCACTTGTTCCATTTCAAACTAAGGGATGTTCTAACGGGGCAGGCAGATACTGCAAATCTCAAGCTCAAAAGCGCACTCCACTGCTGACAAAAATAACTGATTACATTTATTCCCATCACGGCAGCAAATAGAGGACTTCGCGATCACTTGTTCCATTTCAAACTAAGGGATGTTCTAACGGGGCAGGCAGATATTGCAAATCTCAAGCTCAAAAGCGCACTCCACTGCTGACAAAAATAACTGATTACATTTATTCCCATCACGGCAGCAAATAGAGGACTTCGCGATCACTTGTTCCATTTCAAACTAAGGGATGTTCTAACGGGGCAGGCAGATATTGCAAATCTCAAGCTCAAAAGCGCTCTCCACTGCTGACAAAAATAACTGATTACATTTATTCCCATCACGGCAGCAAATAGGGACTTCGCGATCACTTGTTCCATTTCAAACTAAGGGATGTTCTAACGGGGCAGGCAGATATTGCAAATCTCAAGCTCAAAAGCGCTCTCCACTGCTGACAAAAATTACTGACTACATTTATTTCCATCACGGCAGCAAATAGGGACTTCGCGATCACTTGTTCCATTTCAAACTAAGGGATGTTCTAACGGGGCAGGCAGATATTGGAAATCTCAAGCTCAAAAGCGCACTCCACTGCTGACAAAAATAACTGATTACATTTATTCCCATCACGGCAGCAAATAGAGGACTTCGCGATCACTTGTTCCATTTCAAACTAAGGGATGTTCTAACGGGGCAGGCAGATATTGCAAATCTCAAGCTCAAAAGCGCTCTCCACTGCTGACAAAAATAACTGATTACATTTATTCCCATCACGGCAGCAAATAGGGACTTCGCGATCACTTGTTCCATTTCAAACTAAGGGATGTTCTAACGGGGCAGGCAGATATTGCAAATCTCAAGCTCAAAAGCGCTCTCCACTGCTGACAAAAATAACTGATTACATTTATTCCCATCACGGCAGCAAATAGGGACTTCGCGATCACTTGTTCCATTTCAAACTAAGGGATGTTCTAACGGGGCAGGCAGATATTGCAAATCTCAAGCTCAAAAGCGCACTCCACTGCTGACAAAAATAACTGATTACATTTATTCCCATCACGGCAGCAAATAGAGGACTTCGCGATCACTTGTTCCATTTCAAACTAAGGGATGTTCTAACGGGGCAGGCAGATATTGCAAATCTCAAGCTCAAAAGCGCACTCCACTGCTGACAAAAATAACTGATTACATTTATTCCCATCACGGCAGCAAATAGGGACTTCGCGATCACTTGTTCCATTTCAAACTAAGGGATGTTCTAACGGGGCAGGCAGATATTGCAAATCTCAAGCTCAAAAGCGCTCTCCACTGCTGACAAAAATAACTGATTACATTTATTCCCATCACGGCAGCAAATAGGGACTTCGCGATCACTTGTTCCATTTCAAACTAAGGGATGTTCTAACGGGGCAGGCAGATATTGCAAATCTCAAGCTCAAAAGCGCACTCCACTGCTGACAAAAATAACTGATTACATTTATTCCCATCACGGCAGCAAATAGAGGACTTCGCGATCACTTGTTCCATTTCAAACTAAGGGATGTTCTAACGGGGCAGGCAGATATTGCAAATCTCAAGCTCAAAAGCGCACTCCACTGCTGACAAAAATAACTGATTACATTTATTCCCATCACGGCAGCAAATAGGGACTTCGCGATCACTTGTTCCATTTCAAACTAAGGGATGTTCTAACGGGGCAGGCAGATATTGCAAATCTCAAGCTCAAAAGCGCACTCCACTGCTGACAAAAATAACTGATTACATTTATTCCCATCACGGCAGCAAATAGAGGACTTCGCGATCACTTGTTCCATTTCAAACTAAGGGATGTTCTAACGGGGCAGGCAGATATTGCAAATCTCAAGCTCAAAAGCGCACTCCACTGCTGACAAAAATAACTGATTACATTTATTCCCATCACGGCAGCAAATAGGGACTTCGCGATCACTTGTTCCATTTCAAACTAAGGGATGTTCTAACGGGGCAGGCAGATATTGCAAATCTCAAGCTCAAAAGCGCTCTCCACTGCTGACAAAAATTACTGACTACATTTATTTCCATCACGGCAGCAAATAGGGACTTCGCGATCGCTTGTTTCATTCCAAACTAAGGGATGTTCTAACGGGGCAGGCAGATATTGCAAATCTCAAGCTCAAAAGCGCTCTCCACTGCTGACAAAAATAACTGATTACATTTATTCCCATCACGGCAGCAAATAGGGACTTCGCGATCACTTGTTCCATTTCAAACTAAGGGATGTTCTAACGGGGCAGGCAGATATTGCAAATCTCAAGCTCAAAAGCGCACTCCACTGCTGACAAAAATAACTGATTACATTTATTCCCATCACGGCAGCAAATAGGGACTTCGCGATCACTTGTTCCATTTCAAACTAAGGGATGTTCTAACGGGGCAGGCAGATATTGCAAATCTCAAGCTCAAAAGCGCTCTCCACTGCTGACAAAAATAACTGATTACATTTATTCCCATCACGGCAGCAAATAGGGACTTCGCGATCACTTGTTCCATTTCAAACTAAGGGATGTTCTAACGGGGCAGGCAGATATTGCAAATCTCAAGCTCAAAAGCGCTCTCCACTGCTGACAAAAATAACTGATTACATTTATTCCCATCACGGCAGCAAATAGGGACTTCGCGATCACTTGTTCCATTTCAAACTAAGGGATGTTCTAACGGGGCAGGCAGATATTGCAAATCTCAAGCTCAAAAGCGCACTCCACTGCTGACAAAAATAACTGATTACATTTATTCCCATCACGGCAGCAAATAGAGGACTTCGCGATCACTTGTTCCATTTCAAACTAAGGGATGTTCTAACGGGGCAGGCAGATATTGCAAATCTCAAGCTCAAAAGCGCACTCCACTGCTGACAAAAATAACTGATTACATTTATTCCCATCACGGCAGCAAATAGGGACTTCGCGATCACTTGTTCCATTTCAAACTAAGGGATGTTCTAACGGGGCAGGCAGATATTGCAAATCTCAAGCTCAAAAGCGCACTCCACTGCTGACAAAAATAACTGATTACATTTATTCCCATCACGGCAGCAAATAGAGGACTTCGCGATCACTTGTTCCATTTCAAACTAAGGGATGTTCTAACGGGGCAGGCAGATATTGCAAATCTCAAGCTCAAAAGCGCACTCCACTGCTGACAAAAATAACTGATTACATTTATTCCCATCACGGCAGCAAATAGGGACTTCGCGATCACTTGTTCCATTTCAAACTAAGGGATGTTCTAACGGGGCAGGCAGATATTGCAAATCTCAAGCTCAAAAGCGCTCTCCACTGCTGACAAAAATTACTGACTACATTTATTTCCATCACGGCAGCAAATAGGGACTTCGCGATCGCTTGTTTCATTCCAAACTAAGGGATGTTCTAACGGGGCAGGCAGATATTGCAAATCTCAAGCTCAAAAGCGCACTCCACTGCTGACAAAAATAACTGATTACATTTATTCCCATCACGGCAGCAAATAGAGGACTTCGCGATCACTTGTTCCATTTCAAACTAAGGGATGTTCTAACGGGGCAGGCAGATATTGCAAATCTCAAGCTCAAAAGCGCTCTCCACTGCTGACAAAAATTACTGACTACATTTATTTCCATCACGGCAGCAAATAGGGACTTCGCGATCACTTGTTCCATTTCAAACTAAGGGATGTTCTAACGGGGCAGGCAGATATTGCAAATCTCAAGCTCAAAAGCGCACTCCACTGCTGACAAAAATAACTGATTACATTTATTCCCATCACGGCAGCAAATAGGGACTTCGCGATCACTTGTTCCATTTCAAACTAAGGGATGTTCTAACGGGGCAGGCAGATATTGCAAATCTCAAGCTCAAAAGCGCTCTCCACTGCTGACAAAAATTACTGACTACATTTATTTCCATCACGGCAGCAAATAGGGACTTCGCGATCGCTTGTTTCATTCCAAACTAAGGGATGTTCTAACGGGGCAGGCAGATATTGCAAATCTCAAGCTCAAAAGCCCACTCCACTGCTGACAAAAATAACTGATTACATTTATTCCCATCACGGCAGCAAATAGAGGACTTCGCGATCACTTGTTCCATTCCAAACTAAGGGATGTTCTAACGGGGCAGGCAGATATTGCAAATCTCAAGCTCAAAAGCGCTCTCCACTGCTGACAAAAATTACTGACTACATTTATTTCCATCACGGCAGCAAATAGGGACTTCGCGATCACTTGTTCCATTTCAAACTAAGGGATGTTCTAACGGGGCAGGCAGATACTGCAAATCTCAAGCTCAAAAGCGCACTCCACTGCTGACAAAAATAACTGATTACATTTATTCCCATCACGGCAGCAAATAGAGGACTTCGCGATCACTTGTTCCATTCCAAACTAAGGGATGTTCTAACGGGGCAGGCAGATATTGCAAATCTCAAGCTCAAAAGCGCTCTCCACTGCTGACAAAAATTACTGACTACATTTATTTCCATCACGGCAGCAAATAGGGACTTCGCGATCACTTGTTCCATTTCAAACTAAGGGATGTTCTAACGGGGCAGGCAGATATTGCAAATCTCAAGCTCAAAAGCGCTCTGCACTGCTGACAAAAATAACTGATTACATTTATTTCCTTCACGGCAGCAAATTGAGGACTTCGCGATCACTTGTTCCATTCCAAACTAAGGGATGTTCTAACGGGGCAGGCAGATATTGCAAATCTCAAGCTCAAAAGCACTCTCCACTGCTGACAAAAATTACTGATTACATTTATTTCCTTCACGGCAGCAAATAGAGGACTTCGCGATCACTTGTTCCATTTCAAACTAAGGGATGTTCTAACGGGGCAGGCAGATATTGCAAATCTCAAGAACAAAAGCGCTCTGCACTGCTGACAAAAATAACTGATTACATTTATTTCCTTCACGGCAGCAAATAGAGGACTTCGCGATCACTTGTTCCATTTCAAACTAAGGGATGTTCTAACGGGGCAGGCAGATATTGCAAATCTCAAGCTCAAAAGCGCTCTGCACTGCTGACAAAAATAACTCATTACATTTATTTCCTTCACGGCAGCAAATTGAGGACTTCGCGATCACTTGTTCCATTCCAAACTAAGGGATGTTCTAACGGGGCAGGCAGATATTGCAAATCTCAAGCTCAAAAGCGCTCTCCACTGCTGACAAAAATTACTGACTACATTTATTTCCATCACGGCAGCAAATAGGGACTTCGCGATCGCTTGTTTCATTCCAAACTAAGGGATGTTCTAACGGGGCAGGCAGATATTGCAAATCTCAAGCTCAAAAGCGCACTCCACTGCTGACAAAAATAACTGATTACATTTATTCCCATCACGGCAGCAAATAGAGGACTTCGCGATCACTTGTTCCATTTCAAACTAAGGGATGTTCTAACGGGGCAGGCAGATATTGCAAATCTCAAGCTCAAAAGCGCTCTCCACTGCTGACAAAAATTACTGACTACATTTATTTCCATCACGGCAGCAAATAGGGACTTCGCGATCACTTGTTCCATTTCAAACTAAGGGATGTTCTAACGGGGCAGGCAGATATTGCAAATCTCAAGCTCAAAAGCGCTCTCCACTGCTGACAAAAATTACTGACTACATTTATTTCCATCACGGCAGCAAATAGGGACTTCGCGATCGCTTGTTTCATTCCAAACTAAGGGATGTTCTAACGGGGCAGGCAGATATTGCAAATCTCAAGCTCAAAAGCGCACTCCACTGCTGACAAAAATAACTGATTACATTTATTCCCATCACGGCAGCAAATAGAGGACTTCGCGATCACTTGTTCCATTCCAAACTAAGGGATGTTCTAACGGGGCAGGCAGATATTGCAAATCTCAAGCTCAAAAGCGCTCTCCACTGCTGACAAAAATTACTGACTACATTTATTTCCATCACGGCAGCAAATAGGGACTTCGCGATCACTTGTTCCATTTCAAACTAAGGGATGTTCTAACGGGGCAGGCAGATACTGCAAATCTCAAGCTCAAAAGCGCTCTCCACTGCTGACAAAAATTACTGACTACATTTATTTCCATCACGGCAGCAAATAGGGACTTCGCGATCGCTTGTTTCATTCCAAACTAAGGGATGTTCTAACGGGGCAGGCAGATATTGCAAATCTCAAGCTCAAAAGCGCACTCCACTGCTGACAAAAATAACTGATTACATTTATTCCCATCACGGCAGCAAATAGAGGACTTCGCGATCACTTGTTCCATTTCAAACTAAGGGATGTTCTAACGGGGCAGGCAGATATTGCAAATCTCAAGCTCAAAAGCGCTCTCCACTGCTGACAAAAATTACTGACTACATTTATTTCCATCACGGCAGCAAATAGGGACTTCGCGATCACTTGTTCCATTTCAAACTAAGGGATGTTCTAACGGGGCAGGCAGATATTGCAAATCTCAAGCTCAAAAGCGCTCTCCACTGCTGACAAAAATTACTGACTACATTTATTTCCATCACGGCAGCAAATAGGGACTTCGCGATCGCTTGTTTCATTCCAAACTAAGGGATGTTCTAACGGGGCAGGCAGATATTGCAAATCTCAAGCTCAAAAGCGCACTCCACTGCTGACAAAAATAACTGATTACATTTATTCCCATCACGGCAGCAAATAGAGGACTTCGCGATCACTTGTTCCATTCCAAACTAAGGGATGTTCTAACGGGGCAGGCAGATATTGCAAATCTCAAGCTCAAAAGCGCTCTCCACTGCTGACAAAAATTACTGACTACATTTATTTCCATCACGGCAGCAAATAGGGACTTCGCGATCACTTGTTCCATTTCAAACTAAGGGATGTTCTAACGGGGCAGGCAGATACTGCAAATCTCAAGCACAAAAGCGCACTCCACTGCTGACAAAAATAACTGATTACATTTATTCCCATCACGGCAGCAAATAGAGGACTTCGCGATCACTTGTTCCATTTCAAACTAAGGGATGTTCTAACGGGGCAGGCAGATATTGCAAATCTCAAGCTCAAAAGCGCTCTGCACTGCTGACAAAAATAACTGATTACATTTATTTCCTTCACGGCAGCAAATTGAGGACTTCGCGATCACTTGTTCCATTCCAAACTAAGGGATGTTCTAACGGGGCAGGCAGATATTGCAAATCTCAAGCTCAAAAGCACTCTCCACTGCTGACAAAAATTACTGATTACATTTATTTCCTTCACGGCAGCAAATAGAGGACTTCGCGATCACTTGTTCCATTTCAAACTAAGGGATGTTCTAACGGGGCAGGCAGATATTGCAAATCTCAAGAACAAAAGCGCTCTGCACTGCTGACAAAAATAACTGATTACATTTATTTCCTTCACGGCAGCAAATAGAGGACTTCGCGATCACTTGTTCCATTTCAAACTAAGGGATGTTCTAACGGGGCAGGCAGATATTGCAAATCTCAAGCTCAAAAGCGCTCTGCACTGCTGACAAAAATAACTGATTACATTTATTTCCTTCACGGCAGCAAATTGAGGACTTCGCGATCACTTGTTCCATTCCAAACTAAGGGATGTTCTAACGGGGCAGGCAGATATTGCAAATCTCAAGAACAAAAGCGCTCTGCACTGCTGACAAAAATTACTGATTACATTTATTTCCTTCACGGCAGCAAATAGAGGACTTCGCGATCACTTGTTCCATTTCAAACTAAGGGATGTTCTAACGGGGCAGGCAGATATTGCAAATCTCAAGCTCAAAAGCGCTCTGCACTGCTGACAAAAATAACTGATTACATTTATTTCCTTCACGGCAGCAAATTGAGGACTTCGCGATCACTTGTTCCATTCCAAACTAAGGGATGTTCTAACGGGGCAGGCAGATATTGCAAATCTCAAGAACAAAAGCGCTCTGCACTGCTGACAAAAATTACTGATTACATTTATTTCCTTCACGGCAGCAAATAGAGGACTTCGCGATCACTTGTTCCATTTCAAACTAAGGGATGTTCTAACGGGGCAGGCAGATATTGCAAATCTCAAGCTCAAAAGCGCTCTGCACTGCTGACAAAAATAACTGATTACATTTATTTCCTTCACGGCAGCAAATTGAGGACTTCGCGATCACTTGTTCCATTCCAAACTAAGGGATGTTCTAACGGGGCAGGCAGATATTGCAAATCTCAAGCTCAAAAGCACTCTCCACTGCTGACAAAAATTACTGATTACATTTATTTCCTTCACGGCAGCAAATAGAGGACTTCGCGATCACTTGTTCCATTTCAAACTAAGGGATGTTCTAACGGGGCAGGCAGATATTGCAAATCTCAAGCTCAAAAGCGCTCTGCACTGCTGACAAAAATAACTGATTACATTTATTTCCTTCACGGCAGCAAATTGAGGACTTCGCGATCACTTGTTCCATTTCAAACTAAGGGATGTTCTAACGGGGCAGGCAGATATTGCAAATCTCAAGCTCAAAAGCGCTCTGCACTGCTGACAAAAATAACTGATTACATTTATTTCCTTCACGGCAGCAAATTGAGGACTTCGCGATCACTTGTTCCATTCCAAACTAAGGGATGTTCTAACGGGGCAGGCAGATATTGCAAATCTCAAGAACAAAAGCGCTCTGCACTGCTGACAAAAATTACTGATTACATTTATTTCCTTCACGGCAGCAAATAGAGGACTTCGCGATCACTTCTTCCATTTCAAACTAAGGGATGTTCTAACGGGGCAGGCAGATATTGCAAATCTCAAGCTCAAAAGCGCTCTGCACTGCTGACAAAAATAACTGATTACATTTATTTCCTTCACGGCAGCAAATTGAGGACTTCGCGATCACTTGTTCCATTCCAAACTAAGGGATGTTCTAACGGGGCAGGCAGATATTGCAAATCTCAAGAACAAAAGCGCTCTGCACTGCTGACAAAAATTACTGATTACATTTATTTCCTTCACGGCAGCAAATAGAGGACTTCGCGATCACTTGTTCCATTTCAAACTAAGGGATGTTCTAACGGGGCAGGCAGATATTGCAAATCTCAAGCTCAAAAGCGCTCTGCACTGCTGACAAAAATAACTGATTACATTTATTTCCTTCACGGCAGCAAATTGAGGACTTCGCGATCACTTGTTCCATTTCAAACTAAGGGATGTTCTAACGGGGCAGGCAGATATTGCAAATCTCAAGCTCAAAAGCGCACTCCACTGCTGACAAAAATAACTGATTACATTTATTCCCATCACGGCAGCAAATAGAGGACTTCGCGATCACTTGTTCCATTTCAAACTAAGGGATGTTCTAACGGGGCAGGCAGATATTGCAAATCTCAAGCTCAAAAGCGCTCTGCACTGCTGACAAAAATAACTGATTACATTTATTTCCTTCACGGCAGCAAATTGAGGACTTCGCGATCACTTGTTCCATTCCAAACTAAGGGATGTTCTAACGGGGCAGGCAGATATTGCAAATCTCAAGCTCAAAAGCACTCTCCACTGCTGACAAAAATTACTGATTACATTTATTTCCTTCACGGCAGCAAATAGAGGACTTCGCGATCACTTGTTCCATTTCAAACTTAGGGATGTTCTAACGGGGCAGGCAGATATTGCAAATCTCAAGAACAAAAGCGCTCTGCACTGCTGACAAAAATAACTGATTACATTTATTTCCTTCACGGCAGCAAATAGAGGACTTCGCGATCACTTGTTCCATTTCAAACTAAGGGATGTTCTAACGGGGCAGGCAGATATTGCAAATCTCAAGCTCAAAAGCGCTCTGCACTGCTGACAAAAATAACTGATTACATTTATTTCCTTCACGGCAGCAAATTGAGGACTTCGCGATCACTTGTTCCATTCCAAACTAAGGGATGTTCTAACGGGGCAGGCAGATATTGCAAATCTCAAGAACAAAAGCGCTCTGCACTGCTGACAAAAATTACTGATTACATTTATTTCCTTCACGGCAGCAAATAGAGGACTTCGCGATCACTTGTTCCATTTCAAACTAAGGGATGTTCTAACGGGGCAGGCAGATATTGCAAATCTCAAGCTCAAAAGCGCTCTGCACTGCTGACAAAAATAACTGATTACATTTATTTCCTTCACGGCAGCAAATTGAGGACTTCGCGATCACTTGTTCCATTCCAAACTAAGGGATGTTCTAACGGGGCAGGCAGATATTGCAAATCTCAAGAACAAAAGCGCTCTGCACTGCTGACAAAAATTACTGATTACATTTATTTCCTTCACGGCAGCAAATAGAGGACTTCGCGATCACTTGTTCCATTTCAAACTAAGGGATGTTCTAACGGGGCAGGCAGATATTGCAAATCTCAAGCTCAAAAGCGCTCTGCACTGCTGACAAAAATAACTGATTACATTTATTTCCTTCACGGCAGCAAATTGAGGACTTCGCGATCACTTGTTCCATTCCAAACTAAGGGATGTTCTAACGGGGCAGGCAGATATTGCAAATCTCAAGCTCAAAAGCACTCTCCACTGCTGACAAAAATTACTGATTACATTTATTTCCTTCACGGCAGCAAATAGAGGACTTCGCGATCACTTGTTCCATTTCAAACTAAGGGATGTTCTAACGGGGCAGGCAGATATTGCAAATCTCAAGCTCAAAAGCGCTCTGCACTGCTGACAAAAATAACTGATTACATTTATTTCCTTCACGGCAGCAAATGGAGGACTTCGCGATCACTTGTTCCATTTCAAACTAAGGGATGTTCTAACGGGGCAGGCAGATATTGCAAATCTCAAGCTCAAAAGCGCTCTGCACTGCTGACAAAAATAACTGATTACATTTATTTCCTTCACGGCAGCAAATTGAGGACTTCGCGATCACTTGTTCCATTCCAAACTAAGGGATATTCTAACGGGGCAGGCAGATATTGCAAATCTCAAGAACAAAAGCGCTCTGCACTGCTGACAAAAATTACTGATTACATTTATTTCCTTCACGGCAGCAAATAGAGGACTTCGCGATCACTTGTTCCATTTCAAACTAAGAGATGTTCTAACGGGGCAGGCAGATATTGCAAATCTCAAGCTCAAAAGCGCTCTGCACTGCTGACAAAAATAACTGATTACATTTATTTCCTTCACGGCAGCAAATAGAGGACTTCGCGATCACTTGTTCCATTTCAAACTAAGGGATGTTCTAACGGGGCAGGCAGATATTGCAAATCTCAAGAACAAAAGCGCTCTGCACTGCTGACAAAAATAACTGATTACATTTATTTCCTTCACGGCAGCAAATAGAGGACTTCGCGATCACTTGTTCCATTTCAAACTAAGGGATGTTCTAACGGGGCAGGCAGATATTGCAAATCTCAAGCTCAAAAGCGCTCTGCACTGCTGACAAAAATAACTGATTACATTTATTTCCTTCACGGCAGCAAATTGAGGACTTCGCGATCACTTGTTCCATTCCAAACTAAGGGATGTTCTAACGGGGCAGGCAGATATTGCAAATCTCAAGAACAAAAGCGCTCTGCACTGCTGACAAAAATTACTGATTACATTTATTTCCTTCACGGCAGCAAATAGAGGACTTCGCGATCACTTGTTCCATTTCAAACTAAGGGATGTTCTAACGGGGCAGGCAGATATTGCAAATCTCAAGCTCAAAAGCGCTCTGCACTGCTGACAAAAATAACTGATTACATTTATTTCCTTCACGGCAGCAAATTGAGGACTTCGCGATCACTTGTTCCATTCCAAACTAAGGGATGTTCTAACGGGGCAGGCAGATATTGCAAATCTCAAGAACAAAAGCGCTCTGCACTGCTGACAAAAATTACTGATTACATTTATTTCCTTCACGGCAGCAAATAGAGGACTTCGCGATCACTTGTTCCATTTCAAACTAAGGGATGTTCTAACGGGGCAGGCAGATATTGCAAATCTCAAGCTCAAAAGCGCTCTGCACTGCTGACAAAAATAACTGATTACATTTATTTCCTTCACGGCAGCAAATTGAGGACTTCGCGATCACTTGTTCCATTTCAAACTAAGGGATGTTCTAACGGGGCAGGCAGATATTGCAAATCTCAAGAACAAAAGCGCTCTGCACTGCTGACAAAAATTACTGATTACATTTATTTCCTTCACGGCAGCAAATAGAGGACTTCGCGATCACTTGTTCCATTTCAAACTAAGGGATGTTCTAACGGGGCAGGCAGATATTGCAAATCTCAAGCTCAAAAGCGCTCTGCACTGCTGACAAAAATAACTGATTACATTTATTTCCTTCACGGCAGCAAATTGAGGACTTCGCGATCACTTGTTCCATTCCAAACTAAGGGATGTTCTAACGGGGCAGGCAGATATTGCAAATCTCAAGCTCAAAAGCACTCTCCACTGCTGACAAAAATTACTGATTACATTTATTTCCTTCACGGCAGCAAATAGAGGACTTCGCGATCACTTGTTCCATTTCAAACTAAGGGATGTTCTAACGGGGCAGGCAGATATTGCAAATCTCAAGCTCAAAAGCACTCTCCACTGCTGACAAAAATTACTGATTACATTTCTTTCCTTCACGGCAGCAAATAGAGGACTTCGCGATCACTTCTTCCATTTCAAACTTAGGGATGTTCTAACCGGGCAGGCAGATATTGCAAATCTCAAGCGTCAAAAGCGCTCTCCACTGCTGACAAAAATTACTGATTACATTTATTTTCTTCACAGCAGCAAATAGAGGACTTCGCGATCACTTGTTTCATTCCAAACTAAGGCATGTTCTAACGGGGCAGGAAGATATTGCAAATCTCAAGCGTCAAAAGCGCTCTCCACTGCTGAAAAAATTACTGATTACATTTATTTCCTTCACGGCAGCAAATAGAGGACTTCGCGATCACTTGTTCCATTTCAAACTAAGGGATGTTCTAACAGGGCAGGCAGATATTGCAAACCTCAAGCGTCAAAAGCGCTCTCCACTGCTGACAAATATTACTGATTACATTTATTTCCATCACGGCAGCAAATAGAGGCCTTCGCGATCACTTGTTCCATTTCAAACTAAGGGATGTTCTAAGGGAGCAGGCAGATATTGCAAATCTCAAGCGTCAAAAGCGCTCTCCACTGCTGACAAAAATAACTGATTACATTTACTTTCTTCACGGCAGCAAATAGAGGACTTCGCGATCGCTTGTTTCATTCCAAATTAAGGGATTTTCTAACGAGGCAGGAAGATATTGCGAATCTCAAGCTCAAAAGCGCTCTCCACTGCTGACAAAAATAACTGATTACATTTATTTCCTTCACGGCAGCAAATAGAGGACTTCGCGATCGCTTGTTTCATTCCAAATTAAGGGATTTTCTAACGAGGCAGGAAGATATTGCGAATCTCAAGCTCAAAAGCGCTCTCCACTGCTGACAAGAATAACTGATTACATTTACTTCCTTCACGGCAGCAAATAGAGGACTTCGCGATCGCTTGTTTCATTCCAAACTAAGGGATGTTCTAACGGGGCAGGCCGATATTGCAAATCTCAAGCTTCAAAAGCGCTCTCCACTGCTGACAAAAATTACTGATTACATTTATTTTCTTCACGGCAGCAAAAAGAGGACTTCGAGATCACTTGTTCCATTCCAAACTAAGAGATGTTCTAACGGGGCAGGCAGATATTGCAAATCTCAAGCGTCAAAAGCGCTCTCCACTGCTGACAAAAATTACTGATTACATTTATTTCCTTCACGGCAGCAAATACAGGACTTCGCGATCACTTGTTCCATGCTAAACTAAGGGATGTTCTAACAGGGCAGGCAGATATTGCAAATCTCAAGCGTCAAAAGTGCTCTACACTGCTGACAAAAATTACTGATTACATTTATTTCCTTCACGGCAGCAAATAGAGGACTTCGCGATCACTTGTTCCATTCCAAACTAAGGGATGTTCTAACGGGGCAGGCAGATATTGCAAATCTCAAGCGTCAAACGCGCTCTCCACTGCTGACAAAAATTACTGATTACATTTATTTCCTTCACGGCAGCACATAGAGGACTTCGCGATCACTTGTTCCATTCCAAACTAAGGGATGCTCAAACGGGGCAGGCAGATATTGCAAATCTCAAGCGTCAAAAGCGCTCTCCACTGCTGACAAAAATTACTGATTACATTTATTTTCTTCACGGCAGCAAATAGAGGACTTCGCGATCACTTGTTCCATTCTAAACTAAGGGATGCTCTAACGGGGCAGGCAGACGTTGCAAATCTCAAGCGTCAAAAGCGCTCTCCACTGCTGACAAAAATTACTGATTACATTTATTTTCTTCACGGCAGCAAATATAGGATTTCGCGATCACTTGTTCCATTCCAAACAAAGGGATGTTCTAGCGGGGCAGGCAGACGTTGCAAATCTCAAGCGTCAAAAGCGTTCTCCACTGCTGAAAAAAATTACTGATTACATTTATTTCCTTCACGACACCAAATAGAGGACTTCGCGATCACTTGTTCCATTCCAAACAAGAAGATGCTCAAACGGGGCAGGCAGATATTGCAAATCTCAAGCGTCAAAAGCGCTCTCCACTGCTGACAAAAATTACTGATTACATTTATTTCCTTCACGGCAGCAAATAGAGGACTTCGCGATCACTTGTTCCTTTCCAAACTAAAGGATTCTCAAACGGGGCAGGCAGATCTTGCAAATCTCAAGCGTCAAAAGCGCTCTCCACTGCTGAGAAAAATTACTGAATACATTTATTCTCTTCACGGCAGCAAATAGAGGACTTCGCGATGACTTGTTTCATTCCAAACTAAGGAATGCTCAAACGGGGCAGGCAGATATTGCAAATCTCAAGCGTCAAAAGCGCTCTCCACTGCTGACAAAAATTACTGATTGCATTTATTTCCTTAACGACAGCAAATAGAGGACTTCGCGATCACTTGTTCCATTCCAAACTAAGAGATGTTCTAACGGGGCAGGCAGATATTGCAAATCTCAAGCTCGAAAGCGCTCTCCACTGCTGACAAAAATAACTGATTACATTTATTTCCTTCACGGCAGCAAATAGAGGACTTCACGATCGCTTGTTCCATTTCAAACTAAGGGATGTTCTAACGGGGCAGGCAGATATTGCAAATCTCAAGCGTCAAAAGCGCTCTCCACTGCTGACAAAAATAACTGATTACATTTATTTCCATCACGGCAGCAAATAGAGGACTTCGCGATCACTTGTTCCATTTCAAACTAAGGGATGTTCTAACGGGGCAGGACGATATTGCAAATCTCAAGCTCGAAAGCGCTCTCCACTGCTGACAAAAATAACTGATTACATTTATTTCCTTCACGGCAGCAAATAGAGGACTTCACGATCGCTTGTTCCATTTCAAACTAAGGGATGTTCTAACGGGGCAGGCAGATACTGCAAATCTCAAGCTCGAAAGCGCTCTCCACTGCTGACAAAAATAACTGATTACATTTATTTCCATCACGGCAGCAAATAGAGGACTTCGCGATCACTTGTTCCATTTCAAACTAAGGGATGTTCTAACGGGGCAGGACGATATTGCAAATCTCAAGCTCGAAAGCGCTCTCCACTGCTGACAAAAATAACTGATTACATTTATTTCCTTCACGGCAGCAAATAGAGGACTTCACGATCGCTTGTTCCATTTCAAACTAAGGGATGTTCTAACGGGGCAGGCAGATATTGCAAATCTCAAGCGTCAAAAGCGCTCTCCACTGCTGACAAAAATAACTGATTACATTTATTTCCATCACGGCAGCAAATAGAGGACTTCGCGATCACTTGTTCCATTCCAAACTAAGAGATGTTCTAACGGGGCAGGCAGATATTGCAAATCTCAAGCTCGAAAGCGCTCTCCACTGCTGACAAAAATAACTGATTACATTTATTTCCTTCACGGCAGCAAATAGAGGACTTCACGATCGCTTGTTCCATTTCAAACTAAGGGATGTTCTAACGGGGCAGGCAGATACTGCAAATCTCAAGCTCAAAAGCGCACTCCACTGCTGACAAAAATAACTGATTACATTTATTTCCATCACGGCAGCAAATAGAGGACTTCGCGATCACTTGTTCCATTTCAAACTAAGGGATGTTCTAACGGGGCAGGCAGATATTGCAAATCTCAAGCGTCAAAAGCGCTCTCCACTGCTGACAAAAATAACTGATTACATTTATTTCCATCACGGCAGCAAATAGAGGACTTCGCGATCACTTGTTCCATTTCAAACTAAGGGATGTTCTAACGGGGCAGGACGATATTGCAAATCTCAAGCTCGAAAGCGCTCTCCACTGCTGACAAAAATTACTGATTACATTTATTTCCATCACGACAGCAAATTGAGGACTTCGCGCTCGCTTGTTTCATTCCAAACTAAGGGATGTTCTAACGGGGCAGGCAGATATTGCAAATCTCAAGCTCGAAAGCGCTCTCCACTGCTGACAAAAATAACTGATTACATTTATTTCCTTCACGGCAGCAAATAGAGGACTTCGCGATCGCTTGTTCCATTTCAAACTAAGGGATGTTCTAACGGGGCAGGCAGATATTGCAAATCTCAAGAGTCAAAAGCGCTCTCCACTGCTGAAAAAAATTACTGATTACATTTATTTCCATCACGGCAGCAAATAGAGGACTTCGCGATCACTTGTTCCATTTCAAACTAAGGGATGTTCTAACGGGGCAGGCAGATACTGCAAATCTCAAGCTCAAAAGCGCACTCCACTGCTGACAAAAATAACTGATTACATTTATTTCCATCACGGCAGCAAATAGAGGACTTCGCGATCACTTGTTCCATTTCAAACTAAGGGATGTTCTAACGGGGCAGGCAGATATTGCAAATCTCAGGTGTCAAAAGCGCTCTCCACTGCTGACAAAAATAACTGATTACATTTATTTCCATCACGGCAGCAAATAGAGGACTTCGCGATCACTTGTTCCATTTCAAACTAAGGGATGTTCTAACGGGGCAGGCAGATATTGCAAATCTCAAGCGTCAAAAGCGCTCTCCACTGCTGACAAAAATTACTGATTACATTTATTTCCATCACGGCAGCAAATAGAGGACTTCGCGATCACTTGTTCCATTTCAAACTAAGGGATGTTCTAACGGGGCAGGCAGATATTGCAAATCTCAAGCGTCAAAAGCGCTCTCCACTGCTGAGAAAAATTACTGATTACATTTATTTCCTTCACGGTAGCAAATAGAGGACATCGCGATCACTTGTTCCATTTCAAACTAAGGGATGTTCTAACGGGGCAGGCAGATATTGCAAATCTCAAGCGTCAAGAGCGCTCTCCACTGCTGCCAAAAATTACTGATTACATTTATTTCCATCACGGCAGCAAATAGAGGACTTCGCGATCACTTGTTTCATTTCAAACTAAGGGATGTTCTAACGGGGCAGGCAGATATTGCAAATCTCAAGCGTCAAAAGCGCTCTCCACTGCTGCCAAAAATTACTGATTACATTTATTTCCATCACGGCAGCAAATAGAGGACTTCGCGATCACTTGTTCCATTTCAAACTAAGGGATGTTCTAACGGGGCAGGCAGATATTGCAAATCTCAAGCGTCAAAAGCGCTCTCCACTGCTGATAAAAATTACTGATTACATTTATTTCCTTCACGGCCGCAAATAGAGGACTTCGCGATCACTTGTTCCATTTCAAACTAAGGGATGTTCTAACGGGGCAGGCAGATATTGCAAATCTCAAGCGTCAAAAGCGCTCTCCACTGCTGACAAAAATTACTGATTACATTTATTTCCATCACGGCAGCAAATAGAGGACTTCGCGATCACTTGTTCCATTCCAAACTAAGGAATGCTCAAACGGGGCAGGCAGATATTGCCAATCTCAAGCGTCAAAAGCGCTCTCCACTGCTGACAAAAATTACTGATTACATTTATTTCCATCACGGCAGCAAATAGAGGACTTCGCGATCACTTGTTCCATTCCAAACTAAGGAATGCTCAAACGGGGCAGGCAGATATTGCCAATCTCAAGCGTCAAAAGCGCTCTCCACTGCTGACAAAAATTACTGATTACATTTATTTCCATCACGGCAGCAAATAGAGGACTTCGCGATCACTTGTTCCATTTCAAACTAAGGGATGTTCTAACGGGGCAGGCAGATATTGCAAATCTCAAGCGTCAAAAGCGCTCTCCACTGCTGAGAAAAATTACTGATTACATTTATTTCCTTCACGGTAGCAAATAGAGGACATCGCGATCACTTGTTCCATTTCAAACTAAGGGATGTTCTAACGGGGCAGGCAGATATTGCAAATCTCAAGCGTCAAGAGCGCTCTCCACTGCTGCCAAAAATTACTGATTACATTTATTTCCATCACGGTAGCAAATAGAGGACATCGCGATCACTTGTTCCATTTCAAACTAAGGGATGTTCTAACGGGGCAGGCAGATATTGCAAATCTCAAGCGTCAAAAGCGCTCTCCACTGCTGACAAAAATTACTGATTACATTTATTTCCTTAACGACAGCAAATAGAGGACTTCGCGATCACTTGTTCCATTCCAAACTAAAAGATGCTCAAACGGGGCAGGCAGATATTGCAAATCTCAAGCGTCAAAAGCGCTCTCCACTGCTGACAAAAATTACTGATTACATTTATTTCCATCACGGCAGCAAATAGAGGACTTCGCGATCACTTGTTCCATTTCAAACTAAGGGATGTTCTAACGGGGCAGGCAGATATTGCAAATCTCAAGCGTCAAAAGCGCTCTCCACTGCTGAGAAAAATTACTGATTACATTTATTTCCTTCACGGTAGCAAATAGAGGACATCGCGATCACTTGTTCCATTTCAAACTAAGGGATGTTCTAACGGGGCAGGCAGATATTGCAAATCTCAAGCGTCAAGAGCGCTCTCCACTGCTGCCAAAAATTACTGATTACATTTATTTCCATCACGGTAGCAAATAGAGGACATCGCGATCACTTGTTCCATTTCAAACTAAGGGATGTTCTAACGGGGCAGGCAGATATTGCAAATCTCAAGCGTCAAGAGCGCTCTCCACTGCTGCCAAAAATTACTGATTACATTTATTTCCATCACGGTAGCAAATAGAGGACATCGCGATCACTTGTTCCATTTCAAACTAAGGGATGTTCTAACGGGGCAGGCAGATATTGCAAATCTCAAGCGTCAAGAGCGCTCTCCACTGCTGCCAAAAATTACTGATTACATTTATTTCCATCACGGCAGCAAATAGAGGACTTCGCGATCACTTGTTTCATTTCAAACTAAGGGATGTTCTAACGGGGCAGGCAGATATTGCAAATCTCAAGCGTCAAGAGCGCTCTCCACTGCTGCCAAAAATTACTGATTACATTTATTTCCTTCACGGTAGCAAATAGAGGACATCGCGATCACTTGTTCCATTTCAAACTAAGGGATGTTCTAACGGGGCAGGCAGATATTGCAAATCTCAAGCGTCAAGAGCGCTCTCCACTGCTGCCAAAAATTACTGATTACATTTATTTCCTTCACGGTAGCAAATAGAGGACATCGCGATCACTTGTTCCATTTCAAACTAAGGGATGTTCTAACGGGGCAGGCAGATATTGCAAATCTCAAGCGTCAAAAGCGCTCTCCACTGCTGACAAAAATTACTGATTACATTTATTTCCATCACGGCAGCAAATAGAGGACTTCGCGATCACTTGTTTCATTTCAAACTAAGGGATGTTCTAACGGGGCAGGCAGATATTGCAAATCTCAAGCTCGAAAGCGCTCTCCACTGCTGACAAAAATTACTGATTGCATTTATTTCCTTAACGACAGCAAATAGAGGACTTCGCGATCACTTGTTCCATTCCAAACTAAGGGATGTTCTAACGGGGCAGGCAGATATTGCAAATCTCAAGCGTCAAAAGCGCTCTCCACTGCTGCCAAAAATTACTGATTACATTTATTTCCATCACGGCAGCAAATAGAGGACTTCGCGATCACTTGTTTCATTTCAAACTAAGGGATGTTCTAACGGGGCAGGCAGATATTGCCAATCTCAAGCGTCAAAAGCGCTCTCCACTGCTGACAAAAATTACTGATTGCATTTATTTCCTTAACGACAGCAAATAGAGGACTTCGCGATCACTTGTTCCATTTCAAACTAAGGGATGTTCTAACGGGGCAGGCAGATATTGCAAATCTCAAGCGTCAAGAGCGCTCTCCACTGCTGCCAAAAATTACTGATTACATTTATTTCCATCACGGCAGCAAATAGAGGACTTCGCGATCACTTGTTTCATTTCAAACTAAGGGATGTTCTAACGGGGCAGGCAGATATTGCCAATCTCAAGCGTCAAAAGCGCTCTCCACTGCTGACAAAAATTACTGATTACATTTATTTCCATCACGGCAGCAAATAGAGGACTTCGCGATCACTTGTTCCATTTCAAACTAAGGGATGTTCTAACGGGGCAGGCAGATATTGCAAATCTCAAGCGTCAAAAGCGCTCTCCACTGCTGAGAAAAATTACTGATTACATTTATTTCCTTCACGGTAGCAAATAGAGGACATCGCGATCACTTGTTCCATTTCAAACTAAGGGATGTTCTAACGGGGCAGGCAGATATTGCAAATCTCAAGCGTCAAGAGCGCTCTCCACTGCTGCCAAAAATTACTGATTACATTTATTTCCATCACGGCAGCAAATAGAGGACTTCGCGATCACTTGTTTCATTTCAAACTAAGGGATGTTCTAACGGGGCAGGCAGATATTGCAAATCTCAAGCGTCAAAAGCGCTCTCCACTGCTGCCAAAAATTACTGATTACATTTATTTCCATCACGGCAGCAAATAGAGGACTTCGCGATCACTTGTTCCATTTCAAACTAAGGGATGTTCTAACGGGGCAGGCAGATATTGCAAATCTCAAGCGTCAAAAGCGCTCTCCACTGCTGATAAAAATTACTGATTACATTTATTTCCTTCACGGCCGCAAATAGAGGACTTCGCGATCACTTGTTCCATTCCAAACTAAGGAATGCTCAAACGGGGCAGGCAGATATTGCCAATCTCAAGCGTCAAAAGCGCTCTCCACTGCTGAGAAAAATTACTGATTACATTTATTTCCTTAACGACAGCAAATAGAGGACTTCGCGATCACTTGTTCCATTCCAAACTAAAAGATGCTCAAACGGGGCAGGCAGATATTGCAAATCTCAAGCGTCAAAAGCGCTCTCCACTGCTGACAAAAATTACTGATTACATTTATTTCCATCACGGCAGCAAATAGAGGACTTCGCGATCACTTGTTCCATTTCAAACTAAGGGATGTTCTAACGGGGCAGGCAGATATTGCAAATCTCAAGCGTCAAAAGCGCTCTCCACTGCTGAGAAAAATTACTGATTACATTTATTTCCTTCACGGTAGCAAATAGAGGACATCGCGATCACTTGTTCCATTTCAAACTAAGGGATGTTCTAACGGGGCAGGCAGATATTGCAAATCTCAAGCGTCAAGAGCGCTCTCCACTGCTGCCAAAAATTACTGATTACATTTATTTCCATCACGGTAGCAAATAGAGGACATCGCGATCACTTGTTCCATTTCAAACTAAGGGATGTTCTAACGGGGCAGGCAGATATTGCAAATCTCAAGCGTCAAGAGCGCTCTCCACTGCTGCCAAAAATTACTGATTACATTTATTTCCTTCACGGTAGCAAATAGAGGACATCGCGATCACTTGTTCCATTTCAAACTAAGGGATGTTCTAACGGGGCAGGCAGATATTGCAAATCTCAAGCGTCAAGAGCGCTCTCCACTGCTGCCAAAAATTACTGATTACATTTATTTCCATCACGGCAGCAAATAGAGGACTTCGCGATCACTTGTTTCATTTCAAACTAAGGGATGTTCTAACGGGGCAGGCAGATATTGCAAATCTCAAGCGTCAAGAGCGCTCTCCACTGCTGCCAAAAATTACTGATTACATTTATTTCCTTCACGGCCGCAAATAGAGGACTTCGCGATCACTTGTTCCATTCCAAACTAAGGAATGTTCTAACGGGGCAGGCAGATATTGCAAATCTCAAGCGTCAAAAGCGCTCTCCACTGCTGACAAAAATTACTGATTACATTTATTTCCTTCACGGCAGCAAAAACAGGACTTCGCGATCACTTGTTCCATTCCAAACTAAGGGATGTTCTAACGGGGCAGGCAGATATTGCAAATCTCAAGCGTCAAAAGCGCTCTCCACTGCTGCCAAAAATTACTGATTACATTTATTTCCATCACGGCAGCAAATAGAGGACTTCGCGATCACTTGTTCCATTTCAAACTAAGGGATGTTCTAACGGGGCAGGCAGATATTGCAAATCTCAAGCGTCAAAAGCGCTCTCCACTGCTGAGAAAAATTACTGATTACATTTATTTCCTTCACGGTAGCAAATAGAGGACATCGCGATCACTTGTTCCATTTCAAACTAAGGGATGTTCTAACGGGGCAGGCAGATATTGCAAATCTCAAGCGTCAAGAGCGCTCTCCACTGCTGCCAAAAATTACTGATTACATTTATTTCCATCACGGTAGCAAATAGAGGACATCGCGATCACTTGTTCCATTTCAAACTAAGGGATGTTCTAACGGGGCAGGCAGATATTGCAAATCTCAAGCGTCAAGAGCGCTCTCCACTGCTGCCAAAAATTACTGATTACATTTATTTCCATCACGGCAGCAAATAGAGGACTTCGCGATCACTTGTTTCATTTCAAACTAAGGGATGTTCTAACGGGGCAGGCAGATATTGCAAATCTCAAGCGTCAAGAGCGCTCTCCACTGCTGCCAAAAATTACTGATTACATTTATTTCCATCACGGCAGCAAATAGAGGACTTCGCGATCACTTGTTTCATTTCAAACTAAGGGATGTTCTAACGGGGCAGGCAGATATTGCAAATCTCAAGCGTCAAAAGCGCTCTCCACTGCTGCCAAAAATTACTGATTACATTTATTTCCATCACGGTAGCAAATAGAGGACATCGCGATCACTTGTTCCATTTCAAACTAAGGGATGTTCTAACGGGGCAGGCAGATATTGCAAATCTCAAGCGTCAAGAGCGCTCTCCACTGCTGCCAAAAATTACTGATTACATTTATTTCCTTCACGGTAGCAAATAGAGGACATCGCGATCACTTGTTCCATTTCAAACTAAGGGATGTTCTAACGGGGCAGGCAGATATTGCAAATCTCAAGCGTCAAGAGCGCTCTCCACTGCTGCCAAAAATTACTGATTACATTTATTTCCATCACGGCAGCAAATAGAGGACTTCGCGATCACTTGTTTCATTTCAAACTAAGGGATGTTCTAACGGGGCAGGCAGATATTGCAAATCTCAAGCGTCAAAAGCGCTCTCCACTGCTGACAAAAATTACTGATTACATTTATTTCCTTCACGGCAGCAAAAACAGGACTTCGCGATCACTTGTTCCATTCCAAACTAAGGAATGCTCAAACGGGACAGGCAGATATTGCAAATCTCAAGCATCAAAAGCGCTCTCCACTGCTGACAAAAATTACTGATTACATTTATTTCCTTCACGGTAGCAAATAGAGGACATCGCGATCACTTGTTCCATTTCAAACTAAGGGATGTTCTAACGGGGCAGGCAGATATTGCAAATCTCAAGCGTCAAGAGCGCTCTCCACTGCTGCCAAAAATTACTGATTACATTTATTTCCTTCACGGTAGCAAATAGAGGACATCGCGATCACTTGTTCCATTTCAAACTAAGGGATGTTCTAACGGGGCAGGCAGATATTGCAAATCTCAAGCGTCAAGAGCGCTCTCCACTGCTGCCAAAAATTACTGATTACATTTATTTCCTTCACGGTAGCAAATAGAGGACATCGCGATCACTTGTTCCATTTCAAACTAAGGGATGTTCTAACGGGGCAGGCAGATATTGCAAATCTCAAGCGTCAAAAGCGCTCTCCACTGCTGACAAAAATTACTGATTACATTTATTTCCATCACGGCAGCAAATAGAGGACTTCGCGATCACTTGTTTCATTTCAAACTAAGGGATGTTCTAACGGGGCAGGCAGATATTGCAAATCTCAAGCTCGAAAGCGCTCTCCACTGCTGACAAAAATTACTGATTGCATTTATTTCCTTAACGACAGCAAATAGAGGACTTCGCGATCACTTGTTCCATTCCAAACTAAGGGATGTTCTAACGGGGCAGGCAGATATTGCAAATCTCAAGCGTCAAAAGCGCTCTCCACTGCTGCCAAAAATTACTGATTACATTTATTTCCATCACGGCAGCAAATAGAGGACTTCGCGATCACTTGTTTCATTTCAAACTAAGGGATGTTCTAACGGGGCAGGCAGATATTGCCAATCTCAAGCGTCAAAAGCGCTCTCCACTGCTGACAAAAATTACTGATTGCATTTATTTCCTTAACGACAGCAAATAGAGGACTTCGCGATCACTTGTTCCATTTCAAACTAAGGGATGTTCTAACGGGGCAGGCAGATATTGCAAATCTCAAGCGTCAAGAGCGCTCTCCACTGCTGCCAAAAATTACTGATTACATTTATTTCCATCACGGCAGCAAATAGAGGACTTCGCGATCACTTGTTTCATTTCAAACTAAGGGATGTTCTAACGGGGCAGGCAGATATTGCCAATCTCAAGCGTCAAAAGCGCTCTCCACTGCTGACAAAAATTACTGATTGCATTTATTTCCTTAACGACAGCAAATAGAGGACATCGCGATCACTTGTTCCATTTCAAACTAAGGGATGTTCTAACGGGGCAGGCAGATATTGCAAATCTCAAGCGTCAAGAGCGCTCTCCACTGCTGCCAAAAATTACTGATTACATTTATTTCCATCACGGCAGCAAATAGAGGACTTCGCGATCACTTGTTTCATTTCAAACTAAGGGATGTTCTAACGGGGCAGGCAGATATTGCCAATCTCAAGCGTCAAAAGCGCTCTCCACTGCTGACAAAAATTACTGATTGCATTTATTTCCTTAACGACAGCAAATAGAGGACTTCGCGATCACTTGTTCCATTCCAAACTAAAAGATGCTCAAACGGGGCAGGCAGATATTGCAAATCTCAAGCGTCAAAAGCGCTCTCCACTGCTGACAAAAATTACTGATTACATTTATTTCCTTCACGGCAGCAAAAACAGGACTTCGCGATCACTTGTTCCATTCCAAACTAAGGAATGCTCAAACGGGACAGGCAGATATTGCAAATCTCAAGCATCAAAAGCGCTCTCCACTGCTGACAAAAATTACTGATTACATTTTTTTCCATCACGGCAGCAAATAGAGGACTTCGCGATCACTTGTTCCATTTCAAACTAAGGGATGTTCTAACGAGGCTGGCAGATATTGCAAATCTCAAGCTCGAAAGCGCTCTCCACTGCTGACAAAAATTACTGATTGCATTTATTTCCTTAACGACAGCAAATAGAGGACTTCGCGATCACTTGTTCCATTCCAAACTAAGGGATGTTCTAACGGGGCAGGCAGATATTGCAAATCTCAAGCGTCAAAAGCGCTCTCCACTGCTGACAAAATTTACTGCTTACATTTATTTCCATCACGGCAGAAAATAGAGAACTTCGCGATCACTTGTTCCATTTCAAACTAAGGGATGTTCTAACGGGGCAGGCAGATACTGCAAATCTCAAGCTCAAAAGCGCACTCCACTGCTGACAAAAATAACTGATTACATTTATTTCCTTCACGGCAGCAAATAGAGGACTTCGCGATCGCTTGTTTCATTCCAAACTAAGGGATGTTCTAACGGGGCAGGCAGATATTGCAAATCTCAAGCTCAAAAGCGCTCTCCACTGCTGACAAAAATTACTGATTACATTTATTTCCATCACGGCAGCAAATAGAGGACTTCGCGATCACTTGTTCCATTTCAAACTAAGGGATGTTCTAACGGGGCAGGCAGATACTGCAAATCTCAAGCTCAAAAGCGCACTCCACTGCTGACAAAAATAACTGATTACATTTATTTCCATCACGGCAGCAAATAGAGGACTTCGCGATCACTTGTTCCATTTCAAACTAAGGGATGTTCTAACGGGGCAGGCAGATATTGCAAATCTCAAGCGTCAAGAGCGCTCTCCACTGCTGCCAAAAATTACTGATTACATTTATTTCCTTCACGGCAGCAAATAGAGGACTTCGCGATCACTTGTTCCATTTCAAACTAAGGGATGTTCTAACGGGGCAGGCAGATATTGCAAATCTCAAGCGTCAAAAGCGCTCTCCACTGCTGCCAAAAATTACTGATTGCATTTATTTCCATCACGGCAGCAAATAGAGGACTTCGCGATCACTTGTTCCATTTCAAACTAAGGGATGTTCTAACGGGGCAGGCAGATATTGCAAATCTCAAGCGTCAAGAGCGCTCTCCACTGCTGCCAAAAATTACTGATTACATTTATTTCCATCACGGCAGCAAATAGAGGACTTCGCGATCACTTGTTCCATTTCAAACTAAGGGATGTTCTAACGGGGCAGGCAGATATTGCAAATCTCAAGCGTCAAAAGCGCTCTCCACTGCTGCCAAAAATTACTGATTGCATTTATTTCCATCACGGCAGCAAATAGAGGACTTCGCGATCACTTGTTCCATTTCAAACTAAGGGATGTTCTAACGGGGCAGGCAGATATTGCAAATCTCAAGCGTCAAGAGCGCTCTCCACTGCTGCCAAAAATTACTGATTACATTTATTTCCATCACGGCAGCAAATAGAGGACTTCGCGATCACTTGTTTCATTTCAAACTAAGGGATGTTCTAACGGGGCAGGCAGATATTGCAAATCTCAAGCGTCAAGAGCGCTCTCCACTGCTGCCAAAAATTACTGATTACATTTATTTCCATCACGGCAGCAAATAGAGGACTTCGCGATCACTTGTTCCATTTCAAACTAAGGGATGTTCTAACGGGGCAGGCAGATATTGCAAATCTCAAGCGTCAAAAGCGCTCTCCACTGCTGCCAAAAATTACTGATTACATTTATTTCCATCACGGCAGCAAATAGAGGACTTCGCGATCACTTGTTCCATTTCAAACTAAGGGATGTTCTAACGGGGCAGGCAGATATTGCAAATCTCAAGCGTCAAGAGCGCTCTCCACTGCTGCCAAAAATTACTGATTACATTTATTTCCATCACGGCAGCAAATAGAGGACTTCGCGATCACTTGTTCCATTTCAAACTAAGGGATGTTCTAACGGGGCAGGCAGATATTGCAAATCTCAAGCGTCAAGAGCGCTCTCCACTGCTGCCAAAAATTACTGATTACATTTATTTCCATCACGGCAGCAAATAGAGGACTTCGCGATCACTTGTTCCATTTCAAACTAAGGGATGTTCTAACGGGGCAGGCAGATATTGCAAATCTCAAGCGTCAAAAGCGCTCTCCACTGCTGCCAAAAATTACTGATTACATTTATTTCCATCACGGCAGCAAATAGAGGACTTCGCGATCACTTGTTCCATTTCAAACTAAGGGATGTTCTAACGGGGCAGGCAGATATTGCAAATCTCAAGCGTCAAGAGCGCTCTCCACTGCTGCCAAAAATTACTGATTACATTTATTTCCATCACGGCAGCAAATAGAGGACTTCGCGATCACTTGTTTCATTTCAAACTAAGGGATGTTCTAACGGGGCAGGCAGATATTGCAAATCTCAAGCGTCAAGAGCGCTCTCCACTGCTGCCAAAAATTACTGATTACATTTATTTCCATCACGGCAGCAAATAGAGGACTTCGCGATCACTTGTTCCATTTCAAACTAAGGGATGTTCTAACGGGGCAGGCAGATATTGCAAATCTCAAGCGTCAAAAGCGCTCTCCACTGCTGCCAAAAATTACTGATTGCATTTATTTCCATCACGGCAGCAAATAGAGGACTTCGCGATCACTTGTTCCATTTCAAACTAAGGGATGTTCTAACGGGGCAGGCAGATATTGCAAATCTCAAGCGTCAAGAGCGCTCTCCACTGCTGCCAAAAATTACTGATTACATTTATTTCCATCACGGCAGCAAATAGAGGACTTCGCGATCACTTGTTTCATTTCAAACTAAGGGATGTTCTAACGGGGCAGGCAGATATTGCAAATCTCAAGCGTCAAAAGCGCTCTCCACTGCTGCCAAAAATTACTGATTGCATTTATTTCCATCACGGCAGCAAATAGAGGACTTCGCGATCACTTGTTCCATTTCAAACTAAGGGATGTTCTAACGGGGCAGGCAGATATTGCAAATCTCAAGCGTCAAGAGCGCTCTCCACTGCTGCCAAAAATTACTGATTACATTTATTTCCATCACGGCAGCAAATAGAGGACTTCGCGATCACTTGTTTCATTTCAAACTAAGGGATGTTCTAACGGGGCAGGCAGATATTGCAAATCTCAAGCGTCAAAAGCGCTCTCCACTGCTGCCAAAAATTACTGATTGCATTTATTTCCTTAACGACAGCAAATAGAGGACTTCGCGATCACTTGTTCCATTCCAAACTAAAAGATGCTCAAACGGGGCAGGCAGATATTGCAAATCTCAAGCGTCAAAAGCGCTCTCCACTGCTGCCAAAAATTACTGATTACATTTATTTCCATCACGGCAGCAAATAGAGGACTTCGCGATCACTTGTTCCATTTCAAACTAAGGGATGTTCTAACGGGGCAGGCAGATATTGCAAATCTCAAGCGTCAAGAGCGCTCTCCACTGCTGCCAAAAATTACTGATTACATTTATTTCCTTAACGACAGCAAATAGAGGACTTCGCGATCACTTGTTTCATTTCAAACTAAGGAATGCTCAAACGGGGCAGGCAGATATTGCCAATCTCAAGCGTCAAAAGCGCTCTCCACTGCTGACAAAAATTACTGATTGCATTTATTTCCTTAACGACAGCAAATAGAGGACTTCGCGATCACTTGTTCCATTCCAAACTAAAAGATGCTCAAACGGGGCAGGCAGATATTGCAAATCTCAAGCGTCAAAAGCGCTCTCCACTGCTGACAAAAATTACTGATTACATTTATTTCCTTCACGGCAGCAAAAACAGGACTTCGCGATCACTTGTTCCATTCCAAACTAAGGAATGCTCAAACGGGACAGGCAGATATTGCAAATCTCAAGCATCAAAAGCGCTCTCCACTGCTGACAAAAATTACTGATTACATTTTTTTCCATCACGGCAGCAAATAGAGGACTTCGCGATCACTTGTTCCATTTCAAACTAAGGGATGTTCTAACGAGGCTGGCAGATATTGCAAATCTCAAGCTCGAAAGCGCTCTCCACTGCTGACAAAAATTACTGATTGCATTTATTTCCTTAACGACAGCAAATAGAGGACTTCGCGATCACTTGTTCCATTCCAAACTAAGGGATGTTCTAACGGGGCAGGCAGATATTGCAAATCTCAAGCGTCAAAAGCGCTCTCCACTGCTGACAAAAATTACTGCTTACATTTATTTCCATCACGGCAGAAAATAGAGAACTTCGCGATCACTTGTTCCATTTCAAACTAAGGGATGTTCTAACGGGGCAGGCAGATACTGCAAATCTCAAGCTCAAAAGCGCACTCCACTGCTGACAAAAATAACTGATTACATTTATTTCCTTCACGGCAGCAAATAGAGGACTTCGCGATCGCTTGTTTCATTCCAAACTAAGGGATGTTCTAACGGGGCAGGCAGATATTGCAAATCTCAAGCTCAAAAGCGCTCTCCACTGCTGACAAAAATTACTGATTACATTTATTTCCATCACGGCAGCAAATAGAGGACTTCGCGATCACTTGTTCCATTTCAAACTAAGGGATGTTCTAACGGGGCAGGCAAATACTGCAAATCTCAAGCTCAAAAGCGCACTCCACTGCTTGCAAAAATAACTGATTACATTTATTTCCATCACGGCAGCAAATAGAGGACTTCGCGATCACTTGTTCCATTTCAAACTAAGGGATGTTCTAACGGGGCAGGCAGATATTGCAAATCTCAAGCGTCAAAAGCGCTCTCCACTGCTGACAAAAATTACTGATTACATTTATTTCCATCACGACAGCAAATTGAGGACTTCGCGATCGCTTGTTTCATTCCAAACTAAGGGATGTTCTAACGGGGCAGGCAGATATTGCAAATCTCAAGCTCGAAAGCGCTCTCCACTGCTGACAAAAATAACTGATTACATTTATTTCCATCACGGCAGCAAATAGAGGACTTCGCGATCGCTTGTTCCATTTCAAACTAAGGGATGTTCTAACGGGGCAGGCAGATATTGCAAATCTCAAGCGTCAAAAGCGCTCTCCACTGCTGACAAAAATTACTGATTACATTTATTTCCATCACGGCAGCAAATAGAGGACTTCGCGATCACTTGTTCCATTTCAAACTAAGGGATGTTCTAACGGGGCAGGCAGATATTGCAAATCTCAAGCGTCAAAAGCGCTCTCCACTGCTGACAAAAATTACTGATTACATTTATTTCCATCACGGCAGCAAATAGAGGACTTCGCGATCACTTGTTCCATTTCAAACTAAGGGATGTTCTAACGGGGCAGGCAGATATTGCAAATCTCAAGCGTCAAAAGCGCTCTCCACTGCTGAGAAAAATTACTGATTACATTTATTTCCTTCACGGTAGCAAATAGAGGACTTCGCGATCACTTGTTCCATTTCAAACTAAGGGATGTTCTAACGGGGCAGGCAGATATTGCAAATCTCAAGCGTCAAGAGCGCTCTCCACTGCTGCCAAAAATTACTGATTACATTTATTTCCATCACGGCAGCAAATAGAGGACTTCGCGATCACTTGTTTCATTTCAAACTAAGGGATGTTCTAACGGGGCAGGCAGATATTGCAAATCTCAAGCGTCAAAAGCGCTCTCCACTGCTGACAAAAATTACTGATTACATTTATTTCCCTAACGACAGCAAATAGAGGACTTCGCGATCACTTGTTCCATTCCAAACTAAGGAATGCTCAAACGGGGCAGGCAGATATTGCCAATCTCAAGCGTCAAAAGCGCTCTCCACTGCTGACAAAAATTACTGATTGCATTTATTTCCCTAACGACAGCAAATAGAGGACTTCGCGATCACTTGTTCCATTCCAAACTAAAAGATGCTCAAACGGGGCAGGCAGATATTGCAAATCTCAAGCGTCAAAAGCGCTCTCCACTGCTGACAAAAATTACTGATTACATTTATTTCCTTCACGGCAGCAAAAACAGGACTTCGCGATCACTTGTTCCATTCCAAACTAAGGAATGCTCAAACGGGACAGGCAGATATTGCAAATCTCAAGCATCAAAAGCGCTCTCCACTGCTGACAAAAATTACTGATTACATTTTTTTCCATCACGGCAGCAAATAGAGGACTTCGCGATCACTTGTTCCATTTCAAACTAAGGGATGTTCTAACGAGGCTGGCAGATATTGCAAATCTCAAGCTCGAAAGCGCTCTCCACTGCTGACAAAAATTACTGATTGCATTTATTTCCTTAACGACAGCAAATAGAGGACTTCGCGATCACTTGTTCCATTCCAAACTAAGGGATGTTCTAACGGGGCAGGCAGATATTGCAAATCTCAAGCGTCAAAAGCGCTCTCCACTGCTGACAAAAATTACTGCTTACATTTATTTCCATCACGGCAGAAAATAGAGAACTTCGCGATCACTTGTTCCATTTCAAACTAAGGGATGTTCTAACGGGGCAGGCAGATACTGCAAATCTCAAGCTCAAAAGCGCACTCCACTGCTGACAAAAATAACTGATTACATTTATTTCCTTCACGGCAGCAAATAGAGGACTTCGCGATCGCTTGTTTCATTCCAAACTAAGGGATGTTCTAACGGGGCAGGCAGATATTGCAAATCTCAAGCTCAAAAGCGCTCTCCACTGCTGACAAAAATTACTGATTACATTTATTTCCATCACGGCAGCAAATAGAGGACTTCGCGATCACTTGTTCCATTTCAAACTAAGGGATGTTCTAACGGGGCAGGCAAATACTGCAAATCTCAAGCTCAAAAGCGCACTCCACTGCTTGCAAAAATAACTGATTACATTTATTTCCATCACGGCAGCAAATAGAGGACTTCGCGATCACTTGTTCCATTTCAAACTAAGGGATGTTCTAACGGGGCAGGCAGATATTGCAAATCTCAAGCGTCAAAAGCGCTCTCCACTGCTGACAAAAATTACTGATTACATTTATTTCCATCACGACAGCAAATTGAGGACTTCGCGATCGCTTGTTTCATTCCAAACTATGGGATGTTCTAACGGGGCAGGCAGATATTGCAAATCTCAAGCTCGAAAGCGCTCTCCACTGCTGACAAAAATAACTGATTACATTTATTTCCATCACGGCAGCAAATAGAGGACTTCGCGATCGCTTGTTCCATTTCAAACTAAGGGATGTTCTAACGGGGCAGGCAGATATTGCAAATCTCAAGCGTCAAAAGCGCTCTCCACTGCTGACAAAAATTACTGATTACATTTATTTCCATCACGGCAGCAAATAGAGGACTTCGCGATCACTTGTTCCATTTCAAACTAAGGGATGTTCTAACGGGGCAGGCAGATACTGCAAATCTCAAGCTCAAAAGCGCACTCCACTGCTGACAAAAATAACTGATTACATTTATTTCCTTCACGTCAGCAAATAGAGGACTTCGCGATCGCTTGTTTCATTCCAAACTAAGGGATGTTCTAACGGGGCAGGCAGATATTGCAAATCTTAAGCTCAAAAGCGCTCTCCACTGCTGACAAAAATTACTGATTACATTTATTTCCATCACGGCAGCAAATAGAGGGCTTCGCGATCACTTGTTCCATTTCAAACTAAGGGATGTTCTAACGGGGCAGGCAGATACTGCAAATCTCAAACTCAAAAGCGCACTCCACTGCTGACAAAAATAACTGGTTACATTTATTTCCTTCACGACAGCAAATTGAGGACTTCGCGCTCGCTTGTTTCATTCCAAACTAAGGGATGTTCTAACGGGGCAGGCAGATATTGCAAATCTCAAGCTCAAAAGCGCTCTCCACTGCTGACAAGAATAACTGATTACATTTACTTCCTTCACGGCAGCAAATAGAGGACTTCGCGATCGCTTGTTTCATTCCAAACTAAGGGAAGTTCTAACGGGGCAGGCCGATATTGCAAATCTCAAGCTTCAAAAGCGCTCTCCACTGCTGACAAAAATTACTGATTACATTTATTTTCTTCACGGCAGCAAAAAGAGGACTTCGAGATCACTTGTTCCATTCCAAACTAAGAGATGTTCTAACGGGGCAGGCAGATATTGCAAATCTCAAGCGTCAAAAGCGCTCTCCACTGCTGACAAAAATTACTGATTACATTTATTTCCTTCACGGCAGCAAATACAGGACTTCGCGATCACTTGTTCCATTCTAAACTAAGGGATGTTCTAACAGGGCAGGCAGATATTGCAAATCTCAAGCGTCAAAAGTGCTCTACACTGCTGACAAAAATTACTGATTACATTTATTTCCTTCACGGCAGCAAATAGAGGACTTCGCGATCACTTGTTCCATTCCAAACTAAGGGATGTTCTAACGGGGCAGGCAGATATTGCAAATCTCAAGCGTCAAACGCGCTCTCCACTGCTGACAAAAATTACTGATTACATTTATTTCCTTCACGGCAGCACATAGAGGACATCGCGATCACTTGTTCCATTCCAAACTAAGGGATGCTCAAACGGGGCAGGCAGATATTGCAAATCTCAAGCGTCAAAAGCGCTCTCCACTGCTGACAAAAATTACTGATTACATTTATTTTCTTCACGGCAGCAAATAGAGGACTTCGCGATCACTTGTTCCATTCTAAACTAAGGGATGCTCTAACGGGGCAGGCAGACGTTGCAAATCACAAGCGTCAAAAGCGCTCTCCACTGCTGACAAAAATTACTGATTACATTTATTTTCTTCACGGCAGCAAATAGAGGATTTCGCGATCACTTGTTCCATTCCAAACAAAGGGATGTTCTAGCGGGGCAGGCAGACGTTGCAAATCTCAAGCGTCAAAAGCGTTCTCCACTGCTGAAAAAAATTACTGATTACATTTATTTCCTTCACGACAGCAAATAGAGGACTTCGCGATCACTTGTTCCATTCCAAACAAGAAGATGCTCAAACGGGGCAGGCAGATATTGCAAATCTCAAGCGTCAAAAGCGCTCTCCACTGCTGACAAAAATTACTGATTACATTTATTTCCTTCACGGCAGCAAATAGAGGACTTCGCGATCACTTGTTCCTTTCCAAACTAAGGGATTCTCAAACGGGGCAGGCAGATCTTGCAAATCTCAAGCGTCAAAAGCGCTCTCCACTGCTGAGAAAAATTACTGAATACATTTATTCCCTTCACGGCAGCAAATAGAGGACTTCGCGATCACTTGTTTCATTCCAAACTAAGGAATGCTCAAACGAGGCAGGCAGATATTGCAAATCTCAAGCGTCAAAAGCGCTCTCCACTGCTGACAAAAATTACTGATTGCATTTATTTCCTTAACGACAGCAAATAGAGGACTTCGCGATCACTTGTTCCATTCCAAACTAAGAGATGTTCTAACGGGGCAGGCAGATATTGCAAATCTCAAGCTCGAAAGCGCTCTCCACTGCTGACAAAAATAACTGATTACATTTATTTCCTTCACGGCAGCAAATAGAGGACTTCACGATCGCTTGTTCCATTTCAAACTAAGGGATGTTCTAACGGGGCAGGCAGATATTGCAAATCTCAAGCGTCAAAAGCGCTCTCCACTGCTGACAAGAATTACTGAGAACATTTATTCCCATCACGGCAGCAAATAGAGGACTTCGCGATCACTTGTTCCATTTCAAACTAAGGGATGTTCTAACGGGGCAGGAAGATACTGCAAATCTCAAGCTCAAAAGCGCACTCCACTGCTGACAAAAATAACTGATTACATTTATTTCCAATCACGGCAGCAAATAGAGGACTTCGCGATCACTTGTTCCATTTCAAACTAAGGGATGTTCTAACGGGGCAGGCAGATATTGCAAATCTCAAGCGTCAAAAGCGCTCTCCACTGCTGACAAAAATAACTGATTACATTTATTTCCATCACGGCAGCAAATAGAGGACTTCGCGATCACTTGTTCCATTTCAAACTAAGGGATGTTCTAACGGGGCAGGACGATATTGCAAATCTCAAGCTCGAAAGCGCTCTCCACTGCTGACAAAAATTACTGATTACATTTATTTCCATCACGACAGCAAATTGAGGACTTCGCGCTCGCTTGTTTCATTCCAAACTAAGGGATGTTCTAACGGGGCAGGCAGATATTGCAAATCTGAAGCTCGAAAGCGCTCTCCACTGCTGACAAAAATAACTGATTACATTTATTTCCTTCACGGCAGCAAATAGAGGACTTCGCGATCGCTTGTTCCATTTCAAACTAAGGGATGTTCTAACGGGACAGGCAGATATTGCAAATCTCAAGCATCAAAAGCGCTCTCCACTGCTGACAAAAATTACTGATTACATTTTTTTCCATCACGGCAGCAAATAGAGGACTTCGCGATCACTTGTTCCATTTCAAACTAAGGGATGTTCTAACGAGGCTGGCAGATATTGCAAATCTCAAGCTCGAAAGCGCTCTCCACTGCTGACAAAAATTACTGATTGCATTTATTTCCTTAACGACAGCAAATAGAGGACTTCGCGATCACTTGTTCCATTCCAAACTAAGGGATGTTCTAACGGGGCAGGCAGATATTGCAAATCTCAGGTGTCAAAAGCGCTCTCCACTGCTGACAAAAATTACTGATTACATTTATTTCCTTCACGGCAGCAAAAACAGGACTTCGCGATCACTTGTTCCATTCCAAACTAAGGAATGCTCAAACGGGACAGGCAGATATTGCAAATCTCAAGCATCAAAAGCGCTCTCCACTGCTGACAAAAATTACTGATTACATTTTTTTCCATCACGGCAGCAAATAGAGGACTTCGCGATCACTTGTTCCATTTCAAACTAAGGGATGTTCTAACGAGGCTGGCAGATATTGCAAATCTCAAGCTCGAAAGCGCTCTCCACTGCTGACAAAAATTACTGATTGCATTTATTTCCTTAACGACAGCAAATAGAGGACTTCGCGATCACTTGTTCCATTCCAAACTAAAAGATGCTCAAACGGGGCAGGCAGATATTGCAAATCTCAAGCGTCAAAAGCGCTCTCCACTGCTGACAAAAATTACTGATTACATTTATTTCCTTCACGGCAGCAAAAACAGGACTTCGCGATCACTTGTTCCATTCCAAACTAAGGAATGCTCAAACGGGACAGGCAGATATTGCAAATCTCAAGCATCAAAAGCGCTCTCCACTGCTGACAAAAATTACTGATTACATTTTTTTCCATCACGGCAGCAAATAGAGGACTTCGCGATCACTTGTTCCATTCCAAACTAAGGAATGCTCAAACGGGGCAGGCAGATATTGCCAATCTCAAGCGTCAAAAGCGCTCTCCACTGCTGACAAAAATTACTGATTGCATTTATTTCTTTAACGACAGCAAATAGAGGACTTCGCGATCACTTGTTCCATTCCAAACTAAAAGATGCTCAAACGGGGCAGGCAGATATTGCAAATCTCAAGCGTCAAAAGCGCTCTCCACTGCTGACAAAAATTACTGATTACATTTATTTCCTTCACGGCAGCAAAAACAGGACTTCGCGATCACTTGTTCCATTCCAAACTAAGGAATGCTCAAACGGGACAGGCAGATATTGCAAATCTCAAGCATCAAAAGCGCTCTCCACTGCTGACAAAAATTACTGATTACATTTTTTTCCATCACGGCAGCAAATAGAGGACTTCGCGATCACTTGTTCCATTTCAAACTAAGGGATGTTCTAACGAGGCTGGCAGATATTGCAAATCTCAAGCTCGAAAGCGCTCTCCACTGCTGACAAAAATTACTGATTGCATTTATTTCCTTAACGACAGCAAATAGAGGACTTCGCGATCACTTGTTCCATTCCAAACTAAGGGATGTTCTAACGGGGCAGGCAGATATTGCAAATCTCAAGCGTCAAAAGCGCTCTCCACTGCTGACAAAAATTACTGCTTACATTTATTTCCATCACGGCAGAAAATAGAGAACTTCGCGATCACTTGTTCCATTTCAAACTAAGGGATGTTCTAACGGGGCAGGCAGATACTGCAAATCTCAAGCTCAAAAGCGCACTCCACTGCTGACAAAAATAACTGATTACATTTATTTCCTTCACGGCAGCAAATAGAGGACTTCGCGATCGCTTGTTTCATTCCAAACTAAGGGATGTTCTAACGGCGCAGGCAGATATTGCAAATCTCAAGCTCAAAAGCGCTCTCCACTGCTGACAAAAATTACTGATTACATTTATTTCCATCACGGCAGCAAATAGAGGACTTCGCGATCACTTGTTCCATTTCAAACTAAGGGATGTTCTAACGGGGCAGGCAAATACTGCAAATCTCAAGCTCAAAAGCGCACTCCACTGCTTGCAAAAATAACTGATTACATTTATTTCCATCACGGCAGCAAATAGAGGACTTCGCGATCACTTGTTCCATTTCAAACTAAGGAATGTTCTAACGGGGCAGGCAGATATTGCAAATCTCAAGCGTCAAAAGCGCTCTCCACTGCTGACAAAAATTACTGATTACATTTATTTCCATCACGACAGCAAATTGAGGACTTCGCGATCACTTGTTCCATTTCAAACTAAGGGATGTTCTAACGGGGCAGGACGATATTGCAAATCTCAAGCTCGAAAGCGCTCTCCACTGCTGACAAAAATTACTGATTACATTTATTTCCATCACGACAGCAAATTGAGGACTTCGCGCTCGCTTGTTTCATTCCAAACTAAGGGATGTTCTAACGGGGCAGGCAGATATTGCAAATCTGAAGCTCGAAAGCGCTCTCCACTGCTGACAAAAATAACTGATTACATTTATTTCCTTCACGGCAGCAAATAGAGGACTTCGCGATCGCTTGTTCCATTTCAAACTAAGGGATGTTCTAACGGGGCAGGCAGATATTGCAAATCTCAAGAGTCAAAAGCGCTCTCCACTGCTGAAAAAAATTACTGATTACATTTATTTCCATCACGGCAGCAAATAGAGGACTTCGCGATCACTTGTTCCATTCCAAACTAAGGGATGTTCTAACGGGGCAGGCAGATATTGCAAATCTCAAGCTCAAAAGCGCACTCCACTGCTGACAAAAATAACTGATTACATTTATTTCCATCACGGCAGCAAATAGAGGACTTCGCGATCACTTGTTCCATTTCAAACTAAGGGATGTTCTAACGGGGCAGGCAGATATTGCAAATCTCAGGTGTCAAAAGCGCTCTCCACTGCTGACAAAAATAACTGATTACATTTATTTCCATCACGGCAGCAAATAGAGGACTTCGCGATCACTTGTTCCATTTCAAACTAAGGTATGTTCTAACGGGGCAGGCAGATATTGCAAATCTCAAGCGTCAAAAGTGCTCTCCACTGCTGAGAAAAATTACTGATTACATTTATTTCCTTCACGGTAGCAAATAGAGGACTTCGCGATCACTTGTTCCATTTCAAACTAAGGGATGTTCTAACGGGGCAGGCAGATATTGCAAATCTCAAGCGTCAAGAGCGCTCTCCACTGCTGCCAAAAATTACTGATTACATTTATTTCCATCACGGCAGCAAATAGAGGACTTCGCGATCACTTGTTTCATTTCAAACTAAGGGATGTTCTAACGGGGCAGGCAGATATTGCAAATCTCAAGCGTCAAAAGCGCTCTCCACTGCTGATAAAAATTACTGATTACATTTATTTCCTTCATGGCCGCAAATAGAGGACTTCGCGATCACTTGTTCCATTCCAAACTAAAAGATGTTCTAACGGGGCAGGCAGATATTGCAAATCTCAAGCGTCAAAAGCGCTCTCCACTGCTGATAAAAATTACTGATTACATTTATTTCCTTCACGGTAGCAAATAGAGGACTTCGCGATCACTTGTTCCATTTCAAACTAAGGTATGTTCTAACGGGGCAGGCAGATATTGCAAATCTCAAGCGTCAAAAGTGCTCTCCACTGCTGAGAAAAATTACTGATTACATTTATTTCCTTCACGGTAGCAAATAGAGGACTTCGCGATCACTTGTTTCATTTCAAACTTAGGGATGTTCTAACGGGGCAGGCAGATATTGCAAATCTCAAGCGTCAAGAGCGCTCTCCACTGCTGCCAAAAATTACTGATTACATTTATTTCCATCACGGCAGCAAATAGAGGACTTCGCGATCACTTGTTTCATTTCAAACTAAGGGATGTTCTAACGGGGCAGGCAGATATTGCAAATCTCAAGCGTCAAAAGCGCTCTCCACTGCTGACAAAAATTACTGCTTACATTTATTTCCATCACGGCAGAAAATAGAGAACTTCGCGATCACTTGTTCCATTTCAAACTAAGGGATGTTCTAACGGGGCAGGCAGATACTGCAAATCTCAAGCTCAAAAGCGCACTCCACTGCTGACAAAAATAACTGATTACATTTATTTCCTTCACGGCAGCAAATAGAGGACTTCGCGATCGCTTGTTTCATTCCAAACTAAGGGATGTTCTAACGGGGCAGGCAGATATTGCAAATCTCAAGCTCGAAAGCGCTCTCCACTGCTGACAAAAATTACTGATTGCATTTATTTCCTTAACGACAGCAAATAGAGGACTTCGCGATCACTTGTTCCATTCCAAACTAAGGGATGTTCTAACGGGGCAGGCAGATATTGCAAATCTCAAGCGTCAAAAGCGCTCTCCACTGCTGACAAAAATTACTGCTTACATTTATTTCCATCACGGCAGAAAATAGAGAACTTCGCGATCACTTGTTCCATTTCAAACTAAGGGATGTTCTAACGGGGCAGGCAGATACTGCAAATCTCAAGCTCAAAAGCGCACTCCACTGCTGACAAAAATAACTGATTACATTTATTTCCTTCACGGCAGCAAATAGAGGACTTCGCGATCGCTTGTTTCATTCCAAACTAAGGGATGTTCTAACGGGGCAGGCAGATATTGCAAATCTCAAGCTCAAAAGCGCTCTCCACTGCTGACAAAAATTACTGATTACATTTATTTCCATCACGGCAGCAAATAGAGGACTTCGCGATCACTTGTTCCATTTCAAACTAAGGGATGTTCTAACGGGGCAGGCAAATACTGCAAATCTCAAGCTCAAAAGCGCACTCCACTGCTTGCAAAAATAACTGATTACATTTATTTCCATCACGGCAGCAAATAGAGGACTTCGCGATCACTTGTTCCATTTCAAACTAAGGGATGTTCTAACGGGGCAGGCAGATATTGCAAATCTCAAGCGTCAAAAGCGCTCTCCACTGCTGACAAAAATTACTGATTACATTTATTTCCATCACGACAGCAAATTGAGGACTTCGCGATCGCTTGTTTCATTCCAAACTAAGGGATGTTCTAACGGGGCAGGCAGATATTGCAAATCTCAAGCTCGAAAGCGCTCTCCACTGCTGACAAAAATAACTGATTACATTCATTTCCTTCACGGCAGCAAATAGAGGACTTCGCGATCGCTTGTTCCATTTCAAACTAAGGGATGTTCTAACGGGGCAGGCAGATATTGCAAATCTCAAGCGTCAAAAGCGCTCTCCACTGCTGACAAAAATTACTGATTACATTTATTTCCATCACGGCAGCAAATGGAGGACTTCGCGATCACTTGTTCCATTTCAAACTAAGGGATGTTCTAACGGGGCAGGCAGATACTGCAAATCTCAAGCTCAAAAGCGCACTCCACTGCTGACAAAAATAACTGATTACATTTATTTCCATCACGGCAGCAAATAGAGGACTTTGCGATCACTTGTTCCATTCCAAACTAAGGGATGTTCTAACGGGGCAGGCAGATACTGCAAATCTCAAGCTCAAAAGCGCTCTCCAATGCTGACAAAAATAACTGATTACATTTATTTCCTTCACGTCAGCAAATAGAGGACTTCGCGATCGCTTGTTTCATTCCAAACTAAGGGATGTTCTAACGGGGCAGGCAGATATTGCAAATCTTAAGCTCAAAAGCGCTCTCCACTGCTGACAAAAATTACTGATTACATTTATTTCCATCACGGCAGCAAATAGAGGGCTTCGCGATCACTTGTTCCATTTCAAACTAAGGGATGTTCTAACGGGGCAGGCAGATACTGCAAATCTCAAACTCAAAAGCGCACTCCACTGCTGACAAAAATAACTGATTACATTTATTTCCTTCACGACAGCAAATTGAGGACTTCGCGCTCGCTTGTTTCATTCCAAACTAAGGGATGTTCTAACGGGGCAGGCAGATATTGCAAATCTCAAGCTCGAAAGCGCTCTCCACTGCTGACAAAAATAACTGATTACATTTATTTCCTTCACGGCAGCAAACAGAGGACTTCGCGATCGCTTGTTCCATTTCAAACTAAGGGATGTTCTAACGGGGCAGGCAGATATTGCAAATCTCAAGCGTCAAAAGCGCTCTCCACTGCTGAAAAAAATTACTGATTACATTTATTTCCATCACGGCAGCAAATAGAGGACTTCGCGATCACTTGTTCCATTTCAAACTAAGGGATGTTCTAACGGGGCAGGCAGATACTGCAAATCTCAAGCTCAAAAGCGCACTCCACTGCTGACAAAATTAACTGATTACATTTATTTCCATCACGGCAGCAAATAGAGGACTTCGCGATCACTTGTTCCATTTCAAACTAAGGGATGTTCTAACGGGGCAGGCAGATATTGCAAATCTCAGGTGTCAAAAGCGCTCTCCACTGCTGACAAAAATAACTGATTACATTTATTTCCATCACGGCAGCAAATAGAGGACTTCGCGATCACTTGTTCCATTTCAAACTAAGGGATGTTCTAACGGGGCAGGCAGATATTGCAAACCTCAAGCGTCAAAAGCGCTCTCCACTGCTGACAAAAATTACTGATTACATTTATTTCCATCACGGCAGCAAATAGAGGACTTCGCGATCACTTGTTCCATTTCAAACTAAGGGATGTTCTAACGGGGCAGGCAGATATTGCAAATCTCAAGCGTCAAAAGCGCTCTCCACTGCTGAGAAAAATTACTGATTACATTTATTTCCTTCACGGTAGCAAATAGAGGACTTCGCGATCACTTGTTCCATTTCAAACTAAGGGATGTTCTAACGGGGCAGGCAGATATTGCAAATCTCAAGCGTCAAGAGCGCTCTCCACTGCTGCCAAAAATTACTGATTACATTTATTTCCATCACGGCAGCAAATAGAGGACTTCGCGATCACTTGTTTCATTTCAAACTAAGGGATGTTCTAACGGGGCAGGCAGATATTGCAAATCTCAAGCGTCAAAAGCGCTCTCCACTGCTGATAAAAATTACTGATTACATTTATTTCCTTCACGGCCGCAAATAGAGGACTTCGCGATCACTTGTTCCATTCCAAACTAAGGAATGCTCAAACGGGGCAGGCAGATATTGCAAATCTCAAGCGTCAAAAGCGCTCTCCACTGCTGACAAAAATTACTGATTGCATTTATTTCCTTAACGACAGCAAATAGAGGACTTCGCGATCACTTGTTCCATTCCAAACTAAAAGATGCTCAAACGGGGCAGGCAGATATTGCAAATCTCAAGCGTCAAAAGCGCTCTCCACTGCTGACAAAAATTACTGATTACATTTATTTCCTTCACGGCAGCAAAAAGAGGACTTCGCGATCACTTGTTCCATTCCAAACTAAGGAATGCTCAAACGGGACAGGCAGATATTGCAAATCTCAAGCGTCAAAAGCACTCTCCACTGCTGACAAAAATTACTGATTACATTTTTTTCCATCACGGCAGCAAATAGAGGACTTCGCGATCACTTGTTCCATTTCAAACTAAGGGATGTTCTAACGAGGCTGGCAGATATTGCAAATCTCAAGCTCGAAAGCGCTCTCCACTGCTGACAAAAATTACTGATTGCATTTATTTCCTTAACGACAGCAAATAGAGGACTTCGCGATCACTTGTTCCATTCCAAACTAAGGGATGTTCTAACGGGGCAGGCAGATATTGCAAATCTCAAGCGTCAAAAGCGCTCTCCACTGCTGACAAAAATTACTCCTTACATTTATTTCCATCACGGCAGAAAATAGAGGACTTCGCGATCGCTTGTTTCATTCCAAACTAAGGGATGTTCTAACGGGGCAGGCAGATATTGCAAATCTCAAGCTCAAAAGCGCTCTCCACTGCTGACAAAAATTACTGATTACATTTATTTCCATCACGGCAGCAAATAGAGGACTTCGCGATCACTTGTTCCATTTCAAACTAAGGGATGTTCTAACGGGGCAGGCAAATACTGCAAATCTCAAGCTCAAAAGCGCACTCCACTGCTTGCAAAAATAACTGATTACATTTATTTCCATCACGGCAGCAAATAGAGGACTTCGCGATCACTTGTTCCATTTCAAACTAAGGGATTTTCTAACAGGGCAGGCAGATATTGCAAATCTCAAGCGTCAAAAGCGCTCTCCACTGCTGACAAAAATTACTGATTACATTTATTTCCATCACGACAGCAAATAGAGGACTTCGCGATCGCTTGTTTCATTCCAAACTAAGGGATGTTCTAAGGGGGAGGCAGATATTGCAAATCTCAAGCTCGAAAGCGCTCTCCACTGCTGACAAAAATAACTGATTACATTCATTTTCTTCACGGCAGACAATAGAGGACTTCGCGATCGCTTGTTCCATTTCAAACTAAGGGATGTTCTAACGGGGCAGGCAGATATTGCAAATCTCAAGCGTCAAAAGCGCTCTCCACTGCTGACAAAAATTACTGATTACATTTATTTCCATCACGGCAGCAAATAGAGGACTTCGCGATCACTTGTTCCATTTCAAACTAAGGGATGTTCTAACGGGGCAGGCAGATACTGCAAATCTCAAGCTCAAAAGCGCACTCCACTGCTGACAAAAATAACTGATTACATTTATTTCCATCACGGCAGCAAATAGAGGACTTTGCGATCACTTGTTCCATTCCAAACTAAGGGATGTTCTAACGGGGCAGGCAGATACTGCAAATCTCAAGCTCAAAAGCGCTCTCCAATGCTGACAAAAATAACTGATTACATTTATTTCCTTCACGTCAGCAAATAGAGGACTTCGCGATCGCTTGTTTCATTCCAAACTAAGGGATGTTCTAACGGGGCAGGCAGATATTGCAAATCTTAAGCTCAAAAGCGCTCTCCACTGCTGACAAAAATTACTGATTACATTTATTTCCATCACGGCAGCAAATAGAGGGCTTCGCGATCACTTGTTCCATTTCAAATTAAGGGATGTTCTAACGGGGCAGGCAGATACTGCAAATCTCAAGCTCAAAAGCGCACTCCACTGCTGACAAAAATAACTGATTACATTTATTTCCTTCATGGCAGCCAATAGAGGACTTCGCGATCGCTTGTTTCATTCCAAACTAAGGGATGTTCTAACGGGGCAGGCAGATATTGCAAATCTCAAGCTCAAAAGCGCTCTCCACTGCTGACAAAAATTACTGATTACATTTATTTCCTTCACGGCAACAAATAGAGGACTTCGCGATCACCTGTTCCATTTCAAACTAAGGGATGTTCTAACGGGGCAGGCAGATATTGCAAATCTCAAGCGTCAAAAGCGCTCTCCACTGCTGACAAAAATTACTGATTACATTTATTTTCTTCACGGCAGCAAATAGAGGACTTCGCGATCACTTGTTTCATTCCAAACTAAGGGATGTTCTAACGGGACAGGAAGATATTGCAAATCTCAAGCGTCAAATACGCTCTCCACTGCTGCCAAAAATTACTGATTACATTTATTTCCTTCACGGCAGCAAATAGAGGACTTCGCGATCACTTGTTCCATTTCAAACTAAGGGATGTTCTAACGGGGCAGGCAGATATTGCAAATCTCAAGCTTCAAAAGCGCTCTCCACTGCTGACAAATATTACTGATTACATTTATTTCCATCACGGCAGCAAATAGAGGACTTCGCGATCACTTGTTCCATTTCAAACTAAGGGATCTTCTAACGGGGCAGGCAGATATTGCAAATCTCAAGCGTGAAAAGCACTCTCCACTGCTGACAGAAATTACTGATTACATTTATTTCCATCACGGCAGCAAATAGAGGACTTCGCGATCACTTGTTCCATTTCAAACTAAGGGATGTTCTAACGGGGCAGGACGATATTGCAAATCTCAAGATCGAAAGCGCTCTCCACTGCTGACAAAAATTACTGATTACATTTATTTCCATCACGACAGCAAATTGAGGACTTCGCGATCGCTTGTTTCATTCCAAACTAAGGGATGTTCTAACGGGGCAAGCAGATATTGCAAATCTCAAGCGTCAAAAGCGCTCTCCACTGCTGAGAAAAATAACTGATTACATTTATTTCCTTCACGGCAGCAAATAGAGGACTTCGCGATCGCTTGTTCCATTTCAAACTAAGGGATGTTCTAACGGGGCAGGCAGATATTGCAAATCTCAAGCGTCAAAAGCGCTCTCCACTGCTGACAAAAATTACTGATTACATTTATTTCCATCACGGCAGCAAACAGAGGACTTCGCGATCACTTGTTCCATTTCAAACTAAGGGATGTTCTAACGGGACAGGAAGATATTGCAAATCTCAAGCGTCAAAAACGCTCTCCACTGCTGCCAAAAATTACTGATTACATTTATTTCCTTCACGGCAGCAAATAGAGGACTTCGCGATCACTTGTTCCATTTCAAACTAAGGGATGTTCTAACGGGGCAGGCAGATATTGCAAATCTCAAGCTTCAAAAGCGCTCTCCACTGCTGACAAATATTACTGATTACATTTATTTCCATCACGGCAGCAAATAGAGGACTTCGCGATCGCTTGTTTCATTCCAAACTAAGGGATGTTCTAACGGGGCAGGCAGATATTGCAAATCTCAAGCTTCAAAAGCGCTCTCCACTGCTGACAAATATTACTGATTACATTTATTTCCATCACGGCAGCAAATAGAGGACTTCGCGATCACTTGTTCCATTCCAAACTAAGGGATCTTCTAACGGGGCAGGCAGATATTGCAAATCTCAAGCGTGAAAAGCACTCTCCACTGCTGACAGAAATTACTGATTACATTTATTTCCATCACGGCAGCAAATAGAGGACTTCGCGATCACTTGTTCCATTTCAAACTAAGAGATGTTCTAACGGGGCAGGCAGATATTGCAAATCTCAAGCGTCAAAAGCGCTCTCCACTGCTGACAAAAATAACTGATTACATTTATTTCCATCACGACAGCAAATTGAGGACTTCGCGATCGCTTGTTTCATTCCAAACTAAGGGATGTTCTAACGGGGCAGGCAGATATTGCAAATCTCAAGCTCGAAAGCGCTCTCCACTGCTGACAAAAATAACTGATTACATTTATTTCCTTCACGGCAGCAAATAGAGGACTTCGCGATCGCTTGTTCCATTTCAAACTAAGGGATGTTCTAACGGGGCAGGCAGATATTGCAAATCTCAAGCGTCAAAAGCGCTCTCCACTGCTGACAAAAATTACTGATTACATTTATTTCCATCACGGCAGCAAACAGAGGACTTCGCGATCACTTGTTCCATTTCAAACTAAGGGATGTTCTAACGGGACAGGAAGATATTGCAAATCTCAAGCGTCAAAAACGCTCTCCACTGCTGCCAAAAATTACTGATTACATTTATTTCCTTCACGGCAGCAAATAGAGGACTTCGCGATCACTTGTTCCATTTCAAACTAAGGGATGTTCTAACGGGGCAGGCAGATATTGCAAATCTCAAGCTTCAAAAGCGCTCTCCACTGCTGACAAATATTACTGATTACATTTATTTCCATCACGGCAGCAAATAGAGGACTTCGCGATCACTTGTTCCATTTCAAACTAAGGGATCTTCTAACGGGGCAGGCAGATATTGCAAATCTCAAGCGTGAAAAGCACTCTCCACTGCTGACAGAAATTACTGATTACATTTATTTCCATCACGGCAGCAAATAGAGGACTTCGCGATCACTTGTTCCATTTCAAACTAAGGGATGTTCTAACGGGGCAGGACGATATTGCAAATCTCAAGATCGAAAGCGCTCTCCACTGCTGACAAAAATTACTGATTACATTTATTTCCATCACGACAGCAAATTGAGGACTTCGCGATCGCTTGTTTCATTCCAAACTAAGGGATGTTCTAACGGGGCAGGCAGATATTGCAAATCTCAAGCGTCAAAAGCGCTCTCCACTGCTGAGAAAAATAACTGATTACATTTATTTCCTTCACGGCAGCAAATAGAGGACTTCGCGATCGCTTGTTCCATTTCAAACTAAGGGATGTTCTAACGGGGCAGGCAGATATTGCAAATCTCAAGCGTCAAAAGCGCTCTCCACTGCTGACAAAAATTACTGATTACATTTATTTCCATCGCGGCAGCAAACAGAGGACTTCGCGATCACTTGTTCCATTTCAAACTAAGGGATGTTCTAACGGGACAGGAAGATATTGCAAATCTCAAGTGTCAAAAACGCTCTCCACTGCTGCCAAAAATTACTGATTACATTTATTTCCTTCACGGCAGCAAATAGAGGACTTCGCGATCACTTGTTCCATTTCAAACTAAGGGATGTTCTAACGGGGCAGGCAGATATTGCAAATCTCAAGCTTCAAAAGCGCTCTCCACTGCTGACAAATATTACTGATTACATTTATTTCCATCACGGCAGCAAATAGAGGACTTCGCGATCGCTTGTTTCATTCCAAACTAAGGGATGTTCTAACGGGGCAGGCAGATATTGCAAATCTCAAGCGTCAAAAGCGCTCTCCACTGCTGAGAAAAATAACTGATTACATTTATTTCCTTCACGGCAGCAAATAGAGGACTTCGCGATCGCTTGTTCCATTTCAAACTAAGGGATGTTCTAACGGGGCAGGCAGATATTGCAAATCTCAAGCGTCAAAAGCGCTCTCCACTGCTGACAAAAATAACTGATTACATTTATTTCCATCAAGGCAGCAAATAGAGGACTTCGCGATCACTTGTTTCATTCCAAACTAAGGGATGTTCTAACGGGACCGGAAGATATTGCAAATCTCAAGCGTCAAAAACGCTCTCCACTGCTGCCAAAAATTACTGATTACATTTATTTCCTTCACGGCAGCAAATAGAGGACTTCGCGATCACTTGTTCCATTTCAAACTAAGGGATGTTCTAACGGGGCAGGCAGATATTGCAAATCTCAAGCTTCAAAAGCGCTCTCCACTGCTGACAAATATTACTGATTACATTTATTTCCATCACGGCAGCAAATAGAGGACTTCGCGATCACTTGTTCCATTTCAAACTAAGGGATCTTCTAACGGGGCAGGCAGATATTGCAAATCTCAAGCGTGAAAAGCACTCTCCACTGCTGACAGAAATTACTGATTACATTTATTTCCATCACGGCAGCAAATAGAGGACTTCGCGATCACTTGTTCCATTTCAAACTAAGAGATGTTCTAACGGGGCAGGCAGATATTGCAAATCTCAAGCGTCAAAAGCGCTCTCCACTGCTGACAAAAATAACTGATTACATTTATTTCCATCACGACAGCAAATTGAGGACTTCGCGATCGCTTGTTTCATTCCAAACTAAGGGATGTTCTAACGGGGCAGGCAGATATTGCAAATCTCAAGCTCGAAAGCGCTCTCCACTGCTGACAAAAATAACTGATTACATTTATTTCCTTCACGGCAGCAAATAGAGGACTTCGCGATCGCTTGTTCCATTTCAAACTAAGGGATGTTCTAACGGGGCAGGCAGATATTGCAAATCTCAAGCGTCAAAAGCGCTCTCCACTGCTGACAAAAATTACTGATTACATTTATTTCCATCACGGCAGCAAACAGAGGACTTCGCGATCACTTGTTCCATTTCAAACTAAGGGATGTTCTAACGGGGCAGGCAGATATTGCAAATCTCAAGCGTCAAAAGCGCTCTCCACTGCTGACAAAAATAACTGATTACATTTATTTCCATCAAGGCAGCAAATAGAGGACTTCGTGATCACTTGTTCCATTTCAAACTAAGGGATGTTCTAACGGGGCAGGCAGATATTGCAAATCTCAAGCGTCAAAAGCGCTCTCCACTGCTGACAAAAATTACTGATTACATTTATTTCCATCACGGCAGCAAATAGCGGACTTCGCGATCACTTGTTCCATTTCAAACTAAGGGATGTTCTAACGGGGCAGGCAGATATTGCAAATCTCAAGCGTCAAAAGCGCTCTCCACTGCTGAGAAAAATTACTGATTACATTTATTTCCTTCACGGCAGCAAATAGAGGACTTCGCGATCACTTGTTCCATTTCAAACTAAGGGATGTTCTAACGGGGCAGGCAGATATTGCAAATCTCAAGCGTAAAAAGCGCTCTCCACTGCTGACAAAAATTACTGATTACATTTATTTCCATCACGGCAGCAAAAAGAGGACTTCGCGATCACTTGTTCCATTTCAAACTAAGGGATGTTCTAACGGGGCAGGCAGATATTGCAAATCTCAAGCGTCAAAAGCGCTCTCCACTGCTGAGAAAAATTACTGATTACATTTATTTTCTTCACGGAGGCAAATAGAGGACTTCGCGATCACTTGTTCCATTCCAAACTAAGGAATGCTCAAACGGGGCAGGCAGATATTGCAAATCTCAAGCGTCAAAAGCGCTCTCCACTGCTGACAAAAATTACTGATTGCATTTATTTCCTTAACGACAGCAAATAGAGGACTTCGCGATCACTTGTTCCATTCCAAACTAAGAGATGCTCAAACGGGGCAGGCAGATATTGCAAATCTCAAGCGTCAAAAGCGCTCTCCACTGCTGACAAAAATTACTGATTACAATTATTTCCTTCACGGCAGCAAAAAGAGGACTTCGCGATCACTTGTTTCATTCCAAACTAAGGGATGTTCTAACGAGGCTGGCAGATATTCCAAATGTCAAGCTCGAAAGCGCTCACCACTGCTGACAAAAACTACTGATTGCATTTATTTCCTTAACGACAGCAAATAGAGGACTTCGCGATCACTTGTTCCATTTCAAACTAAGGGATGTTCTAACGGGGCAGGCAGATATTGCAAATCTCAAGCGTCAAAAGCGCTCTCCACTGCTGACAAAAATTACTGATTACATTTATTTCCATCACGGCAGAAAATAGAGAACTTCGCGATCACTTGTTCCATTTCAAACTAAGGGATGTTCTAATGGGGCAGGACGATATTGCAAATCTCAAGCTCGAAAGCGCTCTCCACTGCTGACAAAAATTACTGATTACATTCATTTCCATCACGGCAGCAAATAGAGGACTTCGCGATCACTTGTTCCATTCCAAACTAAGAGCAGCTCAAACGGGGCAGGCAGATATTGCAAATCTCAAGCGTCAAAAGCGCTCTCCACTGCTGACAAAAATAACTGATTACATTTATTTCCATCACGGCAGCAAATAGAGGACTTCGCGATCACTTGTTCCATTTCAAACTAAGGGATGTTCTAACGGGGCAGGCAGATATTGCAAATGTCAAGCGTCAAAAGCGCTCTCCACTGCTGACAAAAATTACTGATTACATTTATTTCCATCACGGCAGAAAATAGAGAACTTCGCGATCACTTGTTCCATTTCAAACTAAGGGATGTTCTAATGGGGCAGGACGATATTGCAAATGTCAAGCTCGAAAGCGCTCTCCACTGCTGACAAAAATTACTGATTACATTTATTTCCATCACGACAACAAATTGAGGACTTCGCGATCGCTTGTTCCATTTCAAACTAAGGGATGTTCTAATGGGGCAGGACGATATTGCAAATCTCAAGCTCGAAAGCGCTCTCCACTGCTGACAAAAATAACTGATTACATTTATTTCCTTCACGGCAGCAAATAGAGGACTTCGCGATCGCTTGTTCCATTTCAAACTAAGGGATGTTCTAACGGGGCAGGCAGATATTGCAAATCTCAAGCGTCAAAAGCGCTCTCCACTGCTGAAAAAAATTACTGATTACATTTATTTCCATCACGGCAGCAAATAGAGGACTTCGCGATCACTTGTTCCATTTCAAACTAAGGGATGTTCTAACGGGGCAGGCAGATACTGCAAATCTCAAGCTCAAAAGCGCACTCCACTGCTGACAAAAATAACTGATTAAATTTATTTCCCTCACGGCAGCAAATAGAGGACTTCGCGATCACTTGTTCCATTTCAAACTAAGGGATGTTCTAACGGGGCAGGCAGATATTGCAAATCTCAAGCGTCAAAAGCGCTCTCCACTGCTGACAAAAATTACTGATTACATTTATTTCCATCACGGCAGCAAACAGAGGACTTCGCGATCACTTGTTCCATTTCAAACTAAGGGATGTTCTAACGGGGCAGGCAGATATTGCAAATCTCAAGCGTCAAAAGCGCTCTCCACTGCTGACAAAAATAACTGATTACATTTATTTCCATCAAGGCAGCAAATAGAGGACTTCGCGATCACTTGTTCCATTTCAAACTAAGGGATGTTCTAACGGGGCAGGCAGATATTGCAAATCTCAAGCGTCAAAAGCGCTCTCCACTGCTGACAAAAATTACTGATTACATTTATTTCCATCACGGCAGCAAATAGAGGACTTCGCGATCACTTGTTCCATTTCAAACTAAGGGATGTTCTAACGGGGCAGGCAGATATTGCAAATCTCAAGCGTCAAAAGCGCTCTCCACTGCTGAGAAAAATTACTGATTACATTTATTTCCTTCACGGCAGCAAAAAGGAGAACTTCGCGATCACTTGTTCCATTTCAAACTAAGGGATGTTCTAACGGGGCAGGCAGATATTGCAAATCTCAAGCGTAAAAAGCGCTCTCCACTGCTGACAAAAATTACTGATTACATTTATTTCCATCACGGCAGCAAAAAGAGGACTTCGCGATCACTTGTTCCATTTCAAACTAAGGGATGTTCTAACGGGGCAGGCAGATATTGCAAATCTCAAGCGTCAAAAGCGCTCTCCACTGCTGAGAAAAATTACTGATTACATTTATTTTCTTCACGGCAGCAAATAGAGGACTTCGCGATCACTTGTTCCATTCCAAACTAAGGAATGCTCAAACGGGGCAGGCAGATATTGCAAATCTCAAGCGTCAAAAGCGCTCTCCACTGCTGACAAAAATTACTGATTGCATTTATTTCCTTAACGACAGCAAATAGAGGACTTCGCGATCACTTGTTCCATTCCAAACTAAGAGATGCTCAAACAGGGCAGGCAGATATTGCAAATCTCAAGCGTCAAAAGCGCTCTCCACTGCTGACAAAAATTACTGATTACAATTATTTCCTTCACGGCAGCAAAAAGAGGACTTCGCGATCACTTGTTTCATTCCAAACTAAGGGATGTTCTAACGAGGCTGGCAGATATTCCAAATCTCAAGCTCGAAAGCGCTCACCACTGCTGACAAAAACTACTGATTGCATTTATTTCCTTAACGACAGCAAATAGAGGACTTCGCGATCACTTGTTCCATTTCAAACTAAGGGATGTTCTAACGGGGCAGGCAGATATTGCAAATCTCAAGCGTCAAAAGCGCTCTCCACTGCTGACAAAAATTACTGATTACATTTATTTCCATCACGGCAGAAAATAGAGTACTTCGCGATCACTTGTTCCATTTCAAACTAAGGGATGTTCTAATGGGGCAGGACGATATTGCAAATCTCAAGCTCGAAAGCGCTCTCCACTGCTGACAAAAATTACTGATTACATTCATTTCCATCACGGCAGCAAATAGAGGACTTCGCGATCACTTGTTCCATTCCAAACTAAGAGCAGCTCAAACGGGGCAGGCAGATATTGCAAATCTCAAGCGTCAAAAGCGCTCTCCACTGCTGACAAAAATAACTGATTACATTTATTTCCATCACGGCAGCAAATAGAGGACTTCGCGATCACTTGTTCCATTTCAAACTAAGGGATGTTCTAACGGGGCAGGCAGATATTGCAAATCTCAAGCGTCAAAAGCGCTCTCCACTGCTGACAAAAATTACTGATTACATTTATTTCCATCACGGCAGAAAATAGAGAACTTCGCGATCACTTGTTCCATTTCAAACTAAGGGATGTTCTTATGGGGCAGGACGATATTGCAAATCTCAAGCTCGAAAGCGCTCTCCACTGCTGACAAAAATTACTGATTACATTTATTTCCATCACGACAACAAATGGAGGACTTCGCGATCGCTTGTTTCATTCCAAACTAAGGGATGTTCTAACGGGGCAGGCAGATATTGCAAATCTCAAGCTCGAAAGCGCTCTCCACTGCTGACAAAAATAACTGATTACATTTATTTCCTTCACGGCAGCAAATAGAGGACTTCGCGATCGCTTGTTCCATTTCAAACTAAGGGATGTTCTAACGGGGCAGGCAGATATTGCAAATCTCAAGCGTCAAAAGCGCTCTCCACTGCCGAAAAAAATTACTGATTACATTTATTTCCATCACGGCAGCAAATAGAGGACTTCGCGATCACTTGTTCCATTTGAAACTAAGGGATGTTCTAACGGGGCAGGCAGATACTGCAAATCTCAAGCTCAAAAGCGCACTCCACTGCTGACAAAAATAACTGATTACATTTATTTCCCTCACGGCAGCAAATAGAGGACTTCGCGATCACTTGTTCCATTTCAAACTAAGGGATGTTCTAACGGGGCAGGCAGATATTGCAAATCTCAGGCGTCAAAAGCGCTCTCCACTGCTGACAAAAATAACTGATTACATTTATTTCCATCACGGCAGCAAATAGAGGACTTCGCGATCACTTGTTCCATTTCAAACTAAGGGATGTTCTAACGGGGCAGGCAGATATTGCAAATCTCAAGCGTCAAAAGCGCTCTCCACTGCTGACAAAAATTACTGATTACATTCATTTCCATCACGGCAGCAAATAGAGGACTTCGCGATCACTTGTTCCATTTCAAACTAAGGGATGTTCTAACGGGGCAGGCAGATATTGCAAATCTCAAGCGTCAAAAGCGCTCTCCACTGCTGAGAAAAATTACTGATTACATTTATTTCCTTCACGGTAGCAAATAGAGGACTTCGCGATCACTTGTTCCATTTCAAACTAAGGGATGTTCTAACGGGGCAGGCAGATATTGCAAATCTCAAGCGTCAAGAGCGCTCTCCACTGCTGACAAAATTTACTGATTACATTTATTTCCATCACGGCAGCAAATAGAGGACTTCGCGATCACTTGTTCCATTTCAAACTAAGGGATGTTCTAACGGGGCAGGCAGATATTGCAAATCTCAAGCGTCAAAAGCGCTCTCCACTGCTGATAAAAATTACTGATTACATTTATTTCCTTCACGGCAGCAAATAGAGGACTTCGCGATCACTTGTTCCATTCCAAACTAAGGAATGCTCAAACGGGGCAGGCAGATATTGCAAATCTCAAGCGTCAAAAGCGCTCTCCACTGCTGACAAAAATTACTGATTGCATTTATTTCCTTAACGACAGCAAATAGAGGACTTCGCGATCACTTGTTCCATTCCAAACTAAAAGATGCTCAAACGGGGCAGGCAGATATTGCAAATCTCAAGCGTCAAAAGCGCTCTCCACTGCTGACAAAAATTACTGATTACATTTATTTCCTTCACGGCAGAAAATAGAGAACTTCGCGATCACTTGTTCCATTTCAAACTAAGGGATGTTCTAACGGGGCAGGCAGATACTGCAAATCTCAAGCTCAAAAGCGCACTCCACTGCTGACAAAAATAACTGATTACATTTATTTCCTTCACGGCAGCAAATAGAGGACTTCGCGATCGCTTGTTTCATTCCAAACTAAGTGATGTTCTAACGGGGCAGGCAGATATTGCAAATCTCAAGCTCAAAATCGCTCTCCACTGCTGACAAAAATTACTGATTACATTTATTTCCATCACGGCAGCAAATAGAGGACTTCGCGATCACTTGTTCCATTTCAAACTAAGGGATGTTCTAACGGGGCAGGCAGATACTGCAAATCACAAGCTCAAAAGCGCACTCCACTGCTGACAAAAATAACTGATTACATTTATTTCCATCACGGCAGCAAATAGAGGACTTCGCGATCACTTGTTCCATTTCAAACTAAGGGATGTTCTAACGGGGCAGGCAGATATTGCAAATCTCAAGCGTCAAAAGCGCTCTCCACTGCTGACAAAAATTACTGATTACATTTATTTCCTTAACGACAGCAAATAGAGGACTTCGCGATCACTTGTTCCATTCCAAACTAAGAGATGCTCAAACGGGGCAGGCAGATATTGCAAATCTCAAGCGTCAAAAGCGCTCTCCACTGCTGACAAAAATTACTGATTACAATTATTTCCTTCACGGCAGCAAAAAGAGGACTTCGCGATCACTTGTTCCATTCCAAACTAAGGGATGTTCTAACGAGGCTGGCAGATATTGCAAATCTCAAGCTCGAAAGCGCTCTCCACTGCTGACAAAAACTACTGATTGCATTTATTTCCTTAACGACAGCAAATAGAGAACTTCGCGATCACTTGTTCCATTTCAAACTAAGGGATGTTCTAATGGGGCAGGACGATATTGCAAATGTCAAGCTCGAAAGCGCTCTCCACTGCTGACAAAAATTACTGATTACATTTATTTCCATCACGACAACAAATTGAGGACTTCGCGATCGCTTGTTCCATTTCAAACTAAGGGATGTTCTAATGGGGCAGGACGATATTGCAAATCTCAAGCTCGAAAGCGCTCTCCACTGCTGACAAAAATAACTGATTACATTTATTTCCTTCACGGCAGCAAATAGAGGACTTCGCGATCGCTTGTTCCATTTCAAACTAAGGGATGTTCTAACGGGGCAGGCAGATATTGCAAATCTCAAGCGTCAAAAGCGCTCTCCACTGCTGAAAAAAATTACTGATTACATTTATTTCCATCACGGCAGCAAATAGAGGACTTCGCGATCACTTGTTCCATTTCAAACTAAGGGATGTTCTAACGGGGCAGGCAGATACTGCAAATCTCAAGCTCAAAAGCGCACTCCACTGCTGACAAAAATAACTGATTAAATTTATTTCCCTCACGGCAGCAAATAGAGGACTTCGCGATCACTTGTTCCATTTCAAACTAAGGGATGTTCTAACGGGGCAGGCAGATATTGCAAATCTCAAGCGTCAAAAGCGCTCTCCACTGCTGACAAAAATTACTGATTACATTTATTTCCATCACGGCAGCAAACAGAGGACTTCGCGATCACTTGTTCCATTTCAAACTAAGGGATGTTCTAACGGGGCAGGCAGATATTGCAAATCTCAAGCGTCAAAAGCGCTCTCCACTGCTGACAAAAATAACTGATTACATTTATTTCCATCAAGGCAGCAAATAGAGGACTTCGCGATCACTTGTTCCATTTCAAACTAAGGGATGTTCTAACGGGGCAGGCAGATATTGCAAATCTCAAGCGTCAAAAGCGCTCTCCACTGCTGACAAAAATTACTGATTACATTTATTTCCATCACGGCAGCAAATAGAGGACTTCGCGATCACTTGTTCCATTTCAAACTAAGGGATGTTCTAACGGGGCAGGCAGATATTGCAAATCTCAAGCGTCAAAAGCGCTCTCCACTGCTGAGAAAAATTACTGATTACATTTATTTCCTTCACGGCAGCAAAAAGGAGAACTTCGCGATCACTTGTTCCATTTCAAACTAAGGGATGTTCTAACGGGGCAGGCAGATATTGCAAATCTCAAGCGTAAAAAGCGCTCTCCACTGCTGACAAAAATTACTGATTACATTTATTTCCATCACGGCAGCAAAAAGAGGACTTCGCGATCACTTGTTCCATTTCAAACTAAGGGATGTTCTAACGGGGCAGGCAGATATTGCAAATCTCAAGCGTCAAAAGCGCTCTCCACTGCTGAGAAAAATTACTGATTACATTTATTTTCTTCACGGCAGCAAATAGAGGACTTCGCGATCACTTGTTCCATTCCAAACTAAGGAATGCTCAAACGGGGCAGGCAGATATTGCAAATCTCAAGCGTCAAAAGCGCTCTCCACTGCTGACAAAAATTACTGATTGCATTTATTTCCTTAACGACAGCAAATAGAGGACTTCGCGATCACTTGTTCCATTCCAAACTAAGAGATGCTCAAACAGGGCAGGCAGATATTGCAAATCTCAAGCGTCAAAAGCGCTCTCCACTGCTGACAAAAATTACTGATTACAATTATTTCCTTCACGGCAGCAAAAAGAGGACTTCGCGATCACTTGTTTCATTCCAAACTAAGGGATGTTCTAACGAGGCTGGCAGATATTCCAAATCTCAAGCTCGAAAGCGCTCACCACTGCTGACAAAAACTACTGATTGCATTTATTTCCTTAACGACAGCAAATAGAGGACTTCGCGATCACTTGTTCCATTTCAAACTAAGGGATGTTCTAACGGGGCAGGCAGATATTGCAAATCTCAAGCGTCAAAAGCGCTCTCCACTGCTGACAAAAATTACTGATTACATTTATTTCCATCACGGCAGAAAATAGAGTACTTCGCGATCACTTGTTCCATTTCAAACTAAGGGATGTTCTAATGGGGCAGGACGATATTGCAAATCTCAAGCTCGAAAGCGCTCTCCACTGCTGACAAAAATTACTGATTACATTCATTTCCATCACGGCAGCAAATAGAGGACTTCGCGATCACTTGTTCCATTCCAAACTAAGAGCAGCTCAAACGGGGCAGGCAGATATTGCAAATCTCAAGCGTCAAAAGCGCTCTCCACTGCTGACAAAAATAACTGATTACATTTATTTCCATCACGGCAGCAAATAGAGGACTTCGCGATCACTTGTTCCATTTCAAACTAAGGGATGTTCTAACGGGGCAGGCAGATATTGCAAATCTCAAGCGTCAAAAGCGCTCTCCACTGCTGACAAAAATTACTGATTACATTTATTTCCATCACGGCAGAAAATAGAGAACTTCGCGATCACTTGTTCCATTTCAAACTAAGGGATGTTCTTATGGGGCAGGACGATATTGCAAATCTCAAGCTCGAAAGCGCTCTCCACTGCTGACAAAAATTACTGATTACATTTATTTCCATCACGACAACAAATTGAGGACTTCGCGATCGCTTGTTTCATTCCAAACTAAGGGATGTTCTAACGGGGCAGGCAGATATTGCAAATCTCAAGCTCGAAAGCGCTCTCCACTGCTGACAAAAATAACTGATTACATTTATTTCCTTCACGGCAGCAAATAGAGGACTTCGCGATCGCTTGTTCCATTTCAAACTAAGGGATGTTCTAACGGGGCAGGCAGATATTGCAAATCTCAAGCGTCAAAAGCGCTCTCCACTGCCGAAAAAAATTACTGATTACATTTATTTCCATCACGGCAGCAAATAGAGGACTTCGCGATCACTTGTTCCATTTGAAACTAAGGGATGTTCTAACGGGGCAGGCAGATACTGCAAATCTCAAGCTCAAAAGCGCACTCCACTGCTGACAAAAATAACTGATTACATTTATTTCCCTCACGGCAGCAAATAGAGGACTTCGCGATCACTTGTTCCATTTCAAACTAAGGGATGTTCTAACGGGGCAGGCAGATATTGCAAATCTCAGGCGTCAAAAGCGCTCTCCACTGCTGACAAAAATAACTGATTACATTTATTTCCATCACGGCAGCAAATAGAGGACTTCGCGATCACTTGTTCCATTTCAAACTAAGGGATGTTCTAACGGGGCAGGCAGATATTGCAAATCTCAAGCGTCAAAAGCGCTCTCCACTGCTGACAAAAATTACTGATTACATTCATTTCCATCACGGCAGCAAATAGAGGACTTCGCGATCACTTGTTCCATTTCAAACTAAGGGATGTTCTAACGGGGCAGGCAGATATTGCAAATCTCAAGCGTCAAAAGCGCTCTCCACTGCTGAGAAAAATTACTGATTACATTTATTTCCTTCACGGTAGCAAATAGAGGACTTCGCGATCACTTGTTCCATTTCAAACTAAGGGATGTTCTAACGGGGCAGGCAGATATTGCAAATCTCAAGCGTCAAGAGCGCTCTCCACTGCTGACAAAATTTACTGATTACATTTATTTCCATCACGGCAGCAAATAGAGGACTTCGCGATCACTTGTTCCATTTCAAACTAAGGGATGTTCTAACGGGGCAGGCAGATATTGCAAATCTCAAGCGTCAAAAGCGCTCTCCACTGCTGATAAAAATTACTGATTACATTTATTTCCTTCACGGCAGCAAATAGAGGACTTCGCGATCACTTGTTCCATTCCAAACTAAGGAATTCTCAAACGGGGCAGGCAGATATTGCAAATCTCAAGCGTCAAAAGCGCTCTCCACTGCTGACAAAAATTACTGATTGCATTTATTTCCTTAACGACAGCAAATAGAGGACTTCGCGATCACTTGTTCCATTCCAAACTAAAAGATGCTCAAACGGGGCAGGCAGATATTGCAAATCTCAAGCGTCAAAAGCGCTCTCCACTGCTGACAAAAATTACTGATTACATTTATTTCCTTCACGGCAGAAAATAGAGAACTTCGCGATCACTTGTTCCATTTCAAACTAAGGGATGTTCTAACGGGGCAGGCAGATACTGCAAATCTCAAGCTCAAAAGCGCACTCCACTGCTGACAAAAATAACTGATTACATTTATTTCCTTCACGGCAGCAAATAGAGGACTTCGCGATCGCTTGTTTCATTCCAAACTAAGTGATGTTCTAACGGGGCAGGCAGATATTGCAAATCTCAAGCTCAAAATCGCTCTCCACTGCTGACAAAAATTACTGATTACATTTATTTCCATCACGGCAGCAAATAGAGGACTTCGCGATCACTTGTTCCATTTCAAACTAAGGGATGTTCTAACGGGGCAGGCAGATACTGCAAATCACAAGCTCAAAAGCGCACTCCACTGCTGACAAAAATAACTGATTACATTTATTTCCATCACGGCAGCAAATAGAGGACTTCGCGATCACTTGTTCCATTTCAAACTAAGGGATGTTCTAACGGGGCAGGCAGATATTGCAAATCTCAAGCGTCAAAAGCGCTCTCCACTGCTGACAAAAATTACTGATTACATTTATTTCCTTAACGACAGCAAATAGAGGACTTCGCGATCACTTGTTCCATTCCAAACTAAGAGATGCTCAAACGGGGCAGGCAGATATTGCAAATCTCAAGCGTCAAAAGCGCTCTCCACTGCTGACAAAAATTACTGATTACAATTATTTCCTTCACGGCAGCAAAAAGAGGACTTCGCGATCACTTGTTCCATTCCAAACTAAGGGATGTTCTAACGAGGCTGGCAGATATTGCAAATCTCAAGCTCGAAAGCGCTCTCCACTGCTGACAAAAACTACTGATTGCATTTATTTCCTTAACGACAGCAAATAGAGGACTTCGCGATCAATTGTTCCATTTCAAACTAAGGGATGTTCTAACGGGGCAGGCAGATATTGCAAATCTCAAGCGTCAAAAGCGCTCTCCACTGCTGACAAAAATTACTGATTACATTTATTTCCATCACGGCAGAAAATAGAGAACTTCGCGATCACTTGTTCCATTTCAAACTAAGGGATGTTCTAATGGGGCAGGACGATATTGCAAATCTCAAGCTCGAAAGCGCTCTCCACTGCTGACAAAAATTACTGATTACATTCATTTCCATCACGGCAGCAAATACAGGACTTCGCGATCACTTGTTCCATTCCAAACTAAGAGCAGCTCAAACGGGGCAGGCAGATATTGCAAATCTCAAGCGTCAAAAGCGCTCTCCACTGCTGACAAAAATAACTGATTACATTTATTTCCATCACGGCAGCAAATAGAGGACTTCGCGATCACTTGTTCCATTCCAAACTAAAAGATGCTCAAACGGGGCAGGCAGATATTGCAAATCTCAAGCGTCTAAAGCGCTCTCCACTGCTGACAAAAATTACTGATTACATTTATTTCCTTCACGGCAGCAAAAAGAGGACTTCGCGATCACTTGTTCCATTCCAAACTAAGGAATGCTCAAACGGGGCAGGCAGATATTGCAAATCTCAAGCGTCAAAAGCGCTCTCCACTGCTGACAAAAATTACTGATTACATTTTTTTCCATCACGGCAGCAAATAGAGGACTTCGCGATCACTTGTTCCATTTCAAACTAAGGGATGTTCTAACGAGGCTGGCAGATATTGCAAATCTCAAGCTCGAAAGCGCTCTCCAATGCTGACAAAAATTACTGATTGCATTTATTTCCTTAACGACAGCAAATAGAGGACTTCGCGATCACTTGTTCCATTCCAAACTAAGGGATGTTCTAACGGGGCAGGCAGATATTGCAAATCTCAAGCGTCAAAAGCGCTCTCCACTGCTGACAAAAATTACTGATTACATTTATTTCCATCACGGCAGAAAATAGAGAACTTCGCGATCACTTGTTCCGTTTCAAACTAAGGGATGTTCTAACGGGGCAGGCAGATACTGCAAATCTCAAGCTCAAAAGCGCACTCCACTGCTGACAAAAATAACTGATTACATTTATTTCCATCACGGCAGCAAATAGAGGACTTCGCGATCACTTGTTCCATTTCAAACTAAGGGATGTTCTAACGGGGCAGGCAGATATTGCAAATCTCAAGCGTCAAGAGCGCTCTCCACTGCTGACAAAAATTACTGATTACATTTATTTCCATCACGGCAGCAAATAGAGGACTTCGCGATCACTTGTTCCATTTCAAACTAAGGGATGTTCTAACGGGGCAGGCAGATACTGCAAATCTCAAGCTCAAAAGCGCACTCCACTGCTGACAAAAATAACTGATTACATTTATTTCCATCACGGCAGCAAATAGAGGACTTCGCGATCACTTGTTCCATTTCAAACTAAGGGATGTTCTAACGGGGCAGGCAGATATTGCAAATCTCAAGCGTCAAAAGCGCTCTCCACTGCTGACAAAAATTACTGATTACATTTATTTCCTTAACGACAGCAAATAGAGGACTTCGCGATCACTTGTTCCATTCCAAACTAAGAGATGCTCAAACGGGGCAGGCAGATATTGCAAATCTCAAGCGTCAAAAGCGCTCTCCACTGCTGACAAAAATTACTGATTACAATTATTTCCTTCACGGCAGCAAAAAGAGGACTTCGCGATCACTTGTTCCATTCCAAACTAAGGGATGTTCTAACGAGGCTGGCAGATATTGCAAATCTCAAGCTCGAAAGCGCTCTCCACTGCTGACAAAAACTACTGATTGCATTTATTTCATTACGACAGCAAATAGAGGACTTCGCGATCACTTGTTCCATTTCAAACTAAGGGATGTTCTAACGGAGCAGGCAGATATTGCAAATCTCCAGCGTCAAAAGCGCTCTCCACTGCTGACAAAAATTACTGATTACATTTATTTCCATCACGGCAGAAAATAGAGAACTTCGCGATCACTTGTTCCATTTCAAACTAAGGGATGTTCTAATGGGGCAGGACGATATTGCAAATCTCAAGCTCGAAAGCGCTCTCCACTGCTGACAAAAATTACTGATTACATTCATTTCCATCACGGCAGCAAATAGAGGACTTCGCGATCACTTGTTCCATTCCAAACTAAGAGCAGCTCAAACGGGGCAGGCAGATATTGCAAATCTCAAGCGTCAAAAGCGCTCTCCACTGCTGACAAAAATAACTGATTACATTTATTTCCATCACGGCAGCAAATAGAGGACTTCGCGATCACTTGTTCCATTTCAAACTAAGGGATGTTCTAACGGGGCAGGCAGATATTGCAAATCTCAAGCTCAAAAGCGCTCTCCACTGCTGACAAAAATTACTGATTACATTTATTTCCTTCACGGCAGCAAATAGAGGACTTCGCGATCACTTGTTCCATTTCAAACTAAGGGATGTTCTAACGGGGCAGGCAGATACTGCAAATCTCAAGCTCAAAAGCGCACTCCACTGCTGACAAAAATAACTGATTACATTTATTTCCTTCACGGCAGCAAATAGAGGACTTCGCGATCGCTTGTTTCATTCCAAACTAAGTGATGTTCTAACGGGGCAGGCAGATATTGCAAATCTCAAGCTCAAAATCGCTCTCCACTGCTGACAAAAATTACTGATTACATTTATTTCCATCACGGCAGCAAATAGAGGACTTCGCGATCACTTGTTCCATTTCAAACTAAGGGATGTTCTAACGGGGCAGGCAGATACTGCAAATCACAAGCTCAAAAGCGCACTCCACTGCTGACAAAAATAACTGATTACATTTATTTCCATCACGGCAGCAAATAGAGGACTTCGCGATCACTTGTTCCATTTCAAACTAAGGGATGTTCTAACGGGGCAGGCAGATATTGCAAATCTCAAGCGTCAAAAGCGCTCTCCACTGCTGACAAAAATTACTGATTACATTTATTTCCTTAACGACAGCAAATAGAGGACTTCGCGATCACTTGTTCCATTCCAAACTAAGAGATGCTCAAACGGGGCAGGCAGATATTGCAAATCTCAAGCGTCAAAAGCGCTCTCCACTGCTGACAAAAATTACTGATTACAATTATTTCCTTCACGGCAGCAAAAAGAGGACTTCGCGATCACTTGTTCCATTCCAAACTAAGGGATGTTCTAACGAGGCTGGCAGATATTGCAAATCTCAAGCTCGAAAGCGCTCTCCACTGCTGACAAAAACTACTGATTGCATTTATTTCCTTAACGACAGCAAATAGAGGACTTCGCGATCAATTGTTCCATTTCAAACTAAGGGATGTTCTAACGGGGCAGGCAGATATTGCAAATCTCAAGCGTCAAAAGCGCTCTCCACTGCTGACAAAAATTACTGATTACATTTATTTCCATCACGGCAGAAAATAGAGAACTTCGCGATCACTTGTTCCATTTCAAACTAAGGGATGTTCTAATGGGGCAGGACGATATTGCAAATCTCAAGCTCGAAAGCGCTCTCCACTGCTGACAAAAATTACTGATTACATTCATTTCCATCACGGCAGCAAATACAGGACTTCGCGATCACTTGTTCCATTCCAAACTAAGAGCAGCTCAAACGGGGCAGGCAGATATTGCAAATCTCAAGCGTCAAAAGCGCTCTCCACTGCTGACAAAAATAACTGATTACATTTATTTCCATCACGGCAGCAAATAGAGGACTTCGCGATCACTTGTTCCATTCCAAACTAAAAGATGCTCAAACGGGGCAGGCAGATATTGCAAATCTCAAGCGTCTAAAGCGCTCTCCACTGCTGACAAAAATTACTGATTACATTTATTTCCTTCACGGCAGCAAAAAGAGGACTTCGCGATCACTTGTTCCATTCCAAACTAAGGAATGCTCAAACGGGGCAGGCAGATATTGCAAATCTCAAGCGTCAAAAGCGCTCTCCACTGCTGACAAAAATTACTGATTACATTTTTTTCCATCACGGCAGCAAATAGAGGACTTCGCGATCACTTGTTCCATTTCAAACTAAGGGATGTTCTAACGAGGCTGGCAGATATTGCAAATCTCAAGCTCGAAAGCGCTCTCCAATGCTGACAAAAATTACTGATTGCATTTATTTCCTTAACGACAGCAAATAGAGGACTTCGCGATCACTTGTTCCATTCCAAACTAAGGGATGTTCTAACGGGGCAGGCAGATATTGCAAATCTCAAGCGTCAAAAGCGCTCTCCACTGCTGACAAAAATTACTGATTACATTTATTTCCATCACGGCAGAAAATAGAGAACTTCGCGATCACTTGTTCCGTTTCAAACTAAGGGATGTTCTAACGGGGCAGGCAGATACTGCAAATCTCAAGCTCAAAAGCGCACTCCACTGCTGACAAAAATAACTGATTACATTTATTTCCATCACGGCAGCAAATAGAGGACTTCGCGATCACTTGTTCCATTTCAAACTAAGGGATGTTCTAACGGGGCAGGCAGATATTGCAAATCTCAAGCGTCAAGAGCGCTCTCCACTGCTGACAAAAATTACTGATTACATTTATTTCCATCACGGCAGCAAATAGAGGACTTCGCGATCACTTGTTCCATTTCAAACTAAGGGATGTTCTAACGGGGCAGGCAGATACTGCAAATCTCAAGCTCAAAAGCGCACTCCACTGCTGACAAAAATAACTGATTACATTTATTTCCATCACGGCAGCAAATAGAGGACTTCGCGATCACTTGTTCCATTTCAAACTAAGGGATGTTCTAACGGGGCAGGCAGATATTGCAAATCTCAAGCGTCAAAAGCGCTCTCCACTGCTGACAAAAATTACTGATTACATTTATTTCCTTAACGACAGCAAATAGAGGACTTCGCGATCACTTGTTCCATTCCAAACTAAGAGATGCTCAAACGGGGCAGGCAGATATTGCAAATCTCAAGCGTCAAAAGCGCTCTCCACTGCTGACAAAAATTACTGATTACAATTATTTCCTTCACGGCAGCAAATAGAGGACTTCGCGATCACTTGTTCCATTCCAAACTAAGGGATGTTCTAACGAGGCTGGCAGATATTGCAAATCTCAAGCTCGAAAGCGCTCTCCACTGCTGACAAAAACTACTGATTGCATTTATTTCATTACGACAGCAAATAGAGGACTTCGCGATCACTTGTTCCATTTCAAACTAAGGGATGTTCTAACGGAGCAGGCAGATATTGCAAATCTCCAGCGTCAAAAGCGCTCTCCACTGCTGACAAAAATTACTGATTACATTTATTTCCATCACGGCAGAAAATAGAGAACTTCGCGATCACTTGTTCCATTTCAAACTAAGGGATGTTCTAATGGGGCAGGACGATATTGCAAATCTCAAGCTCGAAAGCGCTCTCCACTGCTGACAAAAATTACTGATTACATTCATTTCCATCACGGCAGCAAATAGAGGACTTCGCGATCACTTGTTCCATTCCAAACTAAGAGCAGCTCAAACGGGGCAGGCAGATATTGCAAATCTCAAGCGTCAAAAGCGCTCTCCACTGCTGACAAAAATAACTGATTACATTTATTTCCATCACGGCAGCAAATAGAGGACTTCGCGATCACTTGTTCCATTTCAAACTAAGGGATGTTCTAACGGGGCAGGCAGATATTGCAAATCTCAAGCGTCAAAAGCGCTCTCCACTGCTGACAAAAATTACTGATTACATTTATTTCCATCACGGCAGAAAATAGAGAACTTCGCGATCACTTGTTTCATTTCAAACTAAGGGATGTTCTAATGGGGCAGGACGATATTGCAAATCTCAAGCTCGAAAGCGCTCTCCACTGCTGACAAAAATTACTGATTACATTTATTTCCATCACGACAACAAATTGAGGACTTCGCGATCGCTTGTTTCATTCCAAACTAAGGGATGTTCTAACGGGGCAGGCAGATATTGCAAATCTCAAGCTCGAAAGCGCTCTCCACTGCTGACAAAAATAACTGATTACATTTATTTCATTCACGGCAGCAAATAGAGGACTTCGCGATCGCTTGTTCCATTTCAAACTAAGGGATGTTCTAACGGGGCAGGCAGATATTGCAAATCTCAAGCGTCAAAAGCGCTCTCCACTGCTGAAAAAAATTACTGATTACATTTATTTCCATCACGGCAGCAAATAGAGGACTTCGCGATCACTTGTTCCATTTCAAACTAAGGGATGTTCTAACGGGGCAGGCAGATACTGCAAATCTCAAGCTCAAAAGCGCACTCCACTGCTGACAAAAATAACTGATTACATTTATTTCCATCACGGCAGCAAATAGAGGACTTCGCGATCACTTGTTCCATTTCAAACTAAGGGATGTTCTAACGGGGCAGGCAGATATTGCAAATCTCAAGCGTCAAAAGCGCTCTCCACTGCTGACAAAAATTACTGATTACATTCATTTCCATCACGGCAGCAAATAGAGGACTTCGCGCTCACTTGTTCCATTTCAAACTAAGGGATGTTCCAACGGGGCAGGCAGATATTGCAAATCTCAAGCGTCAAAAGCGCTCTCCACTGCTGAGAAAAATTACTGATTACATTTATTTCCTTCACGGTAGCAAATAGAGGACTTCGCGATCACTTGTTCCATTTCAAACTAAGGGATGTTCTAACGGGGCAGGCAGATATTGCAAATCTCAAGCGTCAAGAGCGCTCTCCACGCCTGACAAAAATTACTGATTACATTTATTTCCATCACGGCAGCAAATAGAGGACTTCGCGATCACTTGTTCCATTTCAAACTAAGGGATGTTCTAACGGGGCAGGCAGATATTGCAAATCTCAAGCGTCAAAAGCGCTCTCCACTGCTGATAAAAATTACTGATTACATTTATTTCCTTCACGGCAGCAAATAGAGGACTTCGCGATCACTTGTTCCATTCCAAACTAAGGAATGCTCAAACGGGGCAGGCAGATATTGCAAATCTCAAGCGTCAAAAGCGCTCTCCACTGCTGACAAAAATTACTGATTGCATTTATTTCCTTAACGACAGCAAATAGAGGACTTCGCGATCACTTGTTCCATTCCAAACTAAAAGATGCTCAAACGGGGCAGGCAGATATTGCAAATCTCAAGCGTCAAAAGCGCTCTCCACTGCTGACAAAAATTACTGATTACATTTATTTCCTTCACGGCAGCAAAAAGAGGACTTCGCGATCACTTGTTCCATTCCAAACTAAGGAATGCTCAAACGGCGCAGGCAGATATTGCAAATCTCAAGCGTCAAAAGCGCTCTCCACTGCTGACAAAAATTACTGATAACATTTTTTTCCATCACGGCAGCAAATAGAGGACTTCGCGATCACTTGTTCCATTTCAAACTAAGGGATGTTCTAACGAGGCTGGCAGATATTGCAAATCTCAAGCTCGAAAGCGCTCTCCAATGCTGACAAAAATTACTGATTGCATTTATTTCCTTAACGACAGCAAATAGAGGACTTCGCGATCACTTGTTCCATTCCAAACTAAGGGATGTTCTAACGGGGCAGGCAGATATTGCAAATCTCAAGCGTCAAAAGCGCTCTCCACTGCTGACAAAAATTACTGATTACATTTATTTCCATCACGGCAGAAAATAGAGAACTTCGCGATCACTTGTTCCATTTCAAACTAAGGGATGTTCTAACGGGGCAGGCAGATACTGCAAATCTCAAGCTCAAAAGCGCACTCCACTGCTGACAAAAATAACTGATTACATTTATTTCCTTCACGGCAGCAAATAGAGGACTTCGCGATCGCTTGTTTCATTCCAAACTAAGTGATGTTCTAACGGGGCAGGCAGATATTGCAAATCTCAAGCTCAAAAGCGCTCTCCACTGCTGACAAAAATTACTGATTACATTTATTTCCATCACGGCAGCAAATAGAGGACTTCGCGATCACTTGTTCCATTTCAAACTAAGGGATGTTCTAACGGGGCAGGCAGATACTGCAAATCTCAAGCTCAAAAGCGCACTCCACTGCTGACAAAAATAACTGATTACATTTATTTCCATCACGGCAGCAAATAGAGGACTTCGCGATCACTTGTTCCATTTCAAACTAAGGGATGTTCTAACGGGGCAGGCAGATATTGCAAATCTCAAGCGTCAAAAGCGCTCTCCACTGCTGACAAAAATTACTGATTACATTCATTTCCATCACGGCAGCAAATAGAGGACTTCGCGCTCACTTGTTCCATTTCAAACTAAGGGATGTTCCAACGGGGCAGGCAGATATTGCAAATCTCAAGCGTCAAAAGCGCTCTCCACTGCTGAGAAAAATTACTGATTACATTTATTTCCTTCACGGTAGCAAATAGAGGACTTCGCGATCACTTGTTCCATTTCAAACTAAGGGATGTTCTAACGGGGCAGGCAGATATTGCAAATCTCAAGCGTCAAGAGCGCTCTCCACGCCTGACAAAAATTACTGATTACATTTATTTCCATCACGGCAGCAAATAGAGGACTTCGCGATCACTTGTTCCATTTCAAACTAAGGGATGTTCTAACGGGGCAGGCAGATATTGCAAATCTCAAGCGTCAAAAGCGCTCTCCACTGCTGATAAAAATTACTGATTACATTTATTTCCTTCACGGCAGCAAATAGAGGACTTCGCGATCACTTGTTCCATTCCAAACTAAGGAATGCTCAAACGGGGCAGGCAGATATTGCAAATCTCAAGCGTCAAAAGCGCTCTCCACTGCTGACAAAAATTACTGATTGCATTTATTTCCTTAACGACAGCAAATAGAGGACTTCGCGATCACTTGTTCCATTCCAAACTAAAAGATGCTCAAACGGGGCAGGCAGATATTGCAAATCTCAAGCGTCAAAAGCGCTCTCCACTGCTGACAAAAATTACTGATTACATTTATTTCCTTCACGGCAGCAAAAAGAGGACTTCGCGATCACTTGTTCCATTCCAAACTAAGGAATGCTCAAACGGCGCAGGCAGATATTGCAAATCTCAAGCGTCAAAAGCGCTCTCCACTGCTGACAAAAATTACTGATAACATTTTTTTCCATCACGGCAGCAAATAGAGGACTTCGCGATCACTTGTTCCATTTCAAACTAAGGGATGTTCTAACGAGGCTGGCAGATATTGCAAATCTCAAGCTCGAAAGCGCTCTCCAATGCTGACAAAAATTACTGATTGCATTTATTTCCTTAACGACAGCAAATAGAGGACTTCGCGATCACTTGTTCCATTCCAAACTAAGGGATGTTCTAACGGGGCAGGCAGATATTGCAAATCTCAAGCGTCAAAAGCGCTCTCCACTGCTGACAAAAATTACTGATTACATTTATTTCCATCACGGCAGAAAATAGAGAACTTCGCGATCACTTGTTCCATTTCAAACTAAGGGATGTTCTAACGGGGCAGGCAGATACTGCAAATCTCAAGCTCAAAAGCGCACTCCACTGCTGACAAAAATAACTGATTACATTTATTTCCTTCACGGCAGCAAATAGAGGACTTCGCGATCGCTTGTTTCATTCCAAACTAAGTGATGTTCTAACGGGGCAGGCAGATATTGCAAATCTCAAGCTCAAAAGCGCTCTCCACTGCTGACAAAAATTACTGATTACATTTATTTCCATCACGGCAGCAAATAGAGGACTTCGCGATCACTTGTTCCATTTCAAACTAAGGGATGTTCTAACGGGGCAGGCAGATACTGCAAATCTCAAGCTCAAAAGCGCACTCCACTGCTGACAAAAATAACTGATTACATTTATTTCCATCACGGCAGCAAATAGAGGACTTCGCGATCACTTGTTCCATTTCAAACTAAGGGACGTTCTAACGGGGCAGGCAGATATTGCAAATCTCAAGCGTCAAAAGCGCTCTCCACTGCTGACAAAAATTACTGATTACATTTATTTTCATCACGGCAGAAAATAGAGAACTTCGCGATCACTTGTTCCATTTCAAACTAAGGGATGTTCTAACGGGGCAGGCAGATACTGTAAATCTCAAGCTCAAAAGCGCACTCCACTGCTGACAAAAATAACTGATTACATTAATTTCCTTCACGGCAGCAAATAGAGGACTTCGCGATCGCTTGTTTCATTCCAAACTAAGGGGTGTTCTAACGGGGCAGGCAGATATTGCAAATCTCAAGCTCAAAAGCGCTCTCCACTGCTGACAAAAATTACTGATTACATTTATTTCCATCACGGCAGCAAATAGAGGTCTTCGCGATCACTTGTTCCATTTCACACTAAGGGATGTTCTAAGGGGGCAGGCAGATATTGCAAATCTCAAGCTCAAAAGCGCTCTCCACTGCTGACAAAAATTTCTGATTACATTTATTTCCATCACGGCAGCAAATAGAGGACTTCGCGATCACTTGTTCCATTTCAAACTAAGGGATGTTCTAACGGGGCAGGCAGATATTGCAAATCTCAAGCGTGAAAAGCACTCTTCACTGCTGACAGAAATTACTGATTACATTTATTTCCATCACGGCAGCAAATAGAGGACTTCGCGATCACTTGTTCCATTTCAAACTAAGGGATGTTCTAACGGGGCAGGACGATATTGCAAATCTCAAGCTCAAAAGCGCTCTCCACTGCTGACAAAAATTACTGATTACATTTATTTCCATCACGACAGCAAATTGAGGACTCCGCGATCGCTTGTTTCATTCCAAACTAAGGGATGTTCTAACGGGGCAGGCAGATATTGCAAATCTCAAGCTCGAAAGCGCTCTCCACTGCTGACAAAAATAACTGATTACATTTATTTCCTTCACGGCAGCAAATAGAGGACTTCGCGATCGCTTGTTCCATTTCACACTAAGGGATGTTCTAACGGGGCAGGCAGATATTGCAAATCTCAAGCGTCAAAAGCGCTCTCCACTGCTGACAAAAATTACTGATTACATTTATTTCCATCACGGCAGCAAATAGAGGACTTCGCGATCACTTGTTCCATTTCAAACTAAGGGATGTTCTAACGGGGCAGGCAGATACTGCAAATCTCAAGCTCAAAAGCGCACTCCACTGCTGACAAAAATAACTGATTACATTTATTTCCATCACGGCAGCAAATAGAGGACTTCGCGATCACTTGTTCCATTTCAAACTAAGGGATGTTCTAACGGGGCAGGCAGATATTGCAAATCTCAAGCGTCAAAAGCGCTCTCCACTGCTGACAAAAATAACTGATTACATTTATTTCCATCACGGCAGCAAATAGAGGACTTCGCGATCACTTGTTCCATTTCAAACTAAGGGATGTTCTAACGGGGCAGGCAGATATTGCAAATCTCAAGCGTCAAAAGCGCTCTCCACTGCTGACAAAAATTACTGATTACATTTATTTCCATCACGGCAGCAAATAGAGGACTTCGCGATCACTTGTTCCATTTCAAACTAAGGGATGTTCTAACGGGGCAGGCAGATATTGCAAATCTCAAGCGTCAAAAGCGCTCTCCACTGCTGAGAAAAATTACTGATTACATTTATTTCCTTCACGGCAGCAAATAGAGGACTTCGCGATCACTTGTTCCATTTCAAACTAAGGGATGTTCTAACGGGGCAGGCAGATATTGCAAATCTCAAGCGTAAAAAGCGCTCTCCACTGCTGACAAAAATTACTGATTACATTTATTTCCATCACGGCAGCAAATAGAGGACTTCGCGATCACTTGTTCCATTTCAAACTAAGGGATGTTCTAACGGGGCAGGCAGATATTGCAAATCTCAAGCGTCAAAAGCGCTCTCCACTGCTGAGAAAAATTACTGATTACATTTATTTCCATCACGGCAGCAAATAGAGGTCTTCGCGATCACTTGTTCCATTTCAAACTAAGGGATGTTCTAAGGGGGCAGGCAGATATTGCAAATCTCAAGCTCAAAAGCGCTCTCCACTGCTGACAAAAATTTCTGATTACATTTATTTCCATCACGGCAGCAAATAGAGGACTTCGCGATCACTTGTTCCATTTCAAACTAAGGAATGTTCTAACGGGGCAGGCAGATATTGCAAATCTCAAGCGTGAAAAGCACTCTCCACTGCTGACAGAAATTACTGATTACATTTATTTCCATCACGGCAGCAAATAGAGGACTTCGCGATCACTTGTTCCATTTCAAACTAAGGGATGTTCTAACGGGGCAGGACGATATTGCAAATCTCAAGATCGAAAGCGCTCTCCACTGCTGACAAAAATAACTGATTACATTTATTTCCTTCACGGCAGCAAATAGAGGACTTCGCGATCACTTGTTCCCTTCCAAACTAAGAGCAGCTCAAACGGGGCAGGCAGATATTGCAAATCTCAAGCGTCAAAAGCGCTCTCCACTGCTGACAAAAGTAACTGATTACATTTATTTCCATCACGGTAGAAAATAGAGAACTTCGCGATCACTTGTTCCATTTCAAACTAAGGGATGTTCTAACGGGGCAGGCAGATACTGCAAATCTCAAGCTCAAAAGCGCACTCCACTGCTGACAAAAATAACTGATTACATTTATTTCCTTCACGGCAGCAAATAGAGGACTTCGCGATCGCTTGTTTCATTCCAATCTAAGGGATGTTCTAACGGGGCAGGGAGATATTGCAAATCTCAAGCTCAAAAGCGCTCTCCACTGCTGACAAAAATTACTGATTACATTTATTTCCATCACGGCAGCAAATAGAGGACTTCGCGATCACTTGTTCCATTTCAAACTAAGGGATGTTCTAACGGGGCAGGCAGATACTGCAAATCTCAAGCTCAAAAGCGCACTCCACTGCTGACAAAAATAACTGATTACATTTATTTCCATCACGGCAGCAAATAGAGGACTTCGCGATCACTTGTTCCATTCCAAACTAAGGGATGTTCTAACGGGGCAGGCAGATACTGCAAATCTCAAGCTCAAAAGCGCTCTCCACTGCTGACAAAAATAACTGATTACATTTATTTCCTTCACGTCAGCAAATAGAGGACTTCGCGATCGCTTGTTTCATTCCAAACTAAGGGATGTTCTAACGGGTAGGCAGATATTGCAAATCTTAAGCTCAAAAGCGCTCTCCACTGCTGACAAAAATTACTGATTACATTTATTTCCATCACGGCAGCAAATAGAGGACTTCGCGATCACTTGTTCCATTTCAAACTAAGGGATGTTCTAACGGGGCAGGCAGATACTGCAAATCTCATGCTCAAAAGCGCACTCCACTGCTGACAAAAATAACTGATTACATTTATTTCCTTCACGGCAGCAAATAGAGGACTTCGCGATCGCTTGTTTCATTCCAAACTAAGGGAAGTTCTAACGGGGCAGGCAGATACTGCAAATCTCAAGCTCAAAAGCGCACACCACTGCTGACAAAAATTACTGATTACATTTATTTCTATCACGGCAGAATAGAGGACATCGCGATCACTTGTTCCATTTCAAACTAAGGGATGTTCTAACGGGGCAGGCAGATATTGCAAATCGCAAGCGTCAAAAGCGCTCTCCACTGCTGACAAAAATAACTGATTACATTTATTTCCTTCACGGCAGCAAATAGAGGACTTCGCGATCGCTTGTTTCATTCCAAACTAAGGGATGTTCTAACGGGGCAGGCAGATATTGCAAATCTTAAGCTCAAAAGCGCTCTCCACTGCTGACAAAAATAACTGATTACATTTATTTCCTTCACGGCAGCAAATAGAGGACTTCGCGATCGCTTGTTTCATTCCAAACTAAGGGATGTTCTAACGGGGCAGGCAGATATTGCAAATCTTAAGCTCAAAAGCGCTCTCCACTGCTGACAAAAATTACTGATTACATTTATTCCCATCACGGCAGCAAATAGAGGACTTCGCGTTCACTTGTTCCATTTCAAACTAAGGGATGTTCTAACGGAGCAGGCAGATATTGCAAATCTCAAGCTCAAAAGCGCTCTCCACTGCTGACAAAAATTACTGATTACATTTATTTCCTTCACGGCAGCAAATAGAGGACTTCGCGATCACTTGTTCCATTCCAAACTAAGGGATGTTCTAACGGGGCAGGCAGATATTGCAAATCTCAAGCTCGAAAGCGCTCTCCACTGCTGACAAAAATTACTGATTACATTTATTTCCTTCACGGCAGCAAATAGAGGACTTCGCGATCACTTGTTCCATTCCAAACTAAGGGATGTTCTAACGGAGCAGGCAGATATTGCAAATCTCAAGCTCAAAAGCGCTCTCCACTGCTGACAAAAATTACTGATTACATTTATTTCCTTCACGGCAGCAAATAGAGGACTTCGCGTTCACTTGTTTCATTCCAAACTAAGGGATGTTCTAACGGGGCAGGCAGATATTGCAAATCTCAAGCTCGAAAGCGCTCTCCACTGCTGACAAAAATTACTGATTACATTTATTTCCTTCACGGCAGCAAATAGAGGACTTCGCGATCACTTGTTCCATTCCAAACTAAGGGATGTTCTAACGGAGCAGGCAGATATTGCAAATCTCAAGCTCAAAAGCGCTCTCCACTGCTGACAAAAATTACTGATTACATTTATTTCCATCATGGCAGTAAATAGCGGACTTCGCGATCACTTGTTCCATTCCAAACTAAGGGATGTTCTAACGGGGCAGGCAGATATTGCAAATCTCAAGCTCGAAAGCGCTTTCCACTGCTGACAAAAATTACTGATTACATTTATTTCCTTCACGGCAGCAAATAGAGGACTTCGCGATCACTTTTTCCATTCCAAACTAAGGGATGTTCTAACGGGGCAGGCAGATATTGCAAATCTCAAGCTCAAAAGCGCTCTCCACTGCTGACAAAAATTACTGATTACATTTATTTCCTTCACGGCAGCAAATAGAGGACTTCGCGATCACTTGTTCCATTCCAAACTAAGGGATGTTCTAACGGGGCAGGCAGATATTGCAAATCTCAAGCTCAAAAGCGCTCTCCACTGCTGACAAAAATTACTGATTACATTTATTTCCTTCACGGCAGCAAATAGAGGACTTCGCGATCACTTGTTCCATTCCAAACTAAGGGATGTTCTAACGGGGCAGGCAGATATTGCAAATCTCAAGCTCAAAAGCGCTCTCCACTGCTGACAAAAATAACTGATTACATTTATTTCCTTCACGGCAGCAAATGGAGGACTTCGCGATCACTTGTTCCATTCCAAACTAAGGGATTTTCTAACGGGGCAGGCAGATATTGCAAATCTCAAGCTCAAAAGCGCTCTCCACTGCTGACAAAAATTACTGATTACATTTATTTCCTTCACGGCAGCAAATAGAGGACTTCGCGATCACTTGTTCCATTTCAAACTAAGGGATGTTCTAACGGGGCAGGCAGATATTGCAAATCTCAAGCTCAAAAGCGCTCTCCACTGCTGACAAAAATTACTGATTACATTTATTTCCTTCACGGCAACAAATAGAGGACTTCGCGATCACTTGTTCCATTCCAAACTAAGGGATGTTCTAACGTGGCAGGCAGATATTGCAAATCTCAAGCTCAAAAGCGCTCTCCACTGCTGACAAAAATTACTGATTACATTTATTTCCTTCACGGCAGCAAAAAGAGGACTTCGCGATCACTTGTTCCATTTCAAACTAAGGGATGTTCTAACGGGGCAGGCAGATATTGCAAATCTCAAGCGTCAAAAGCGCTCTAGACTGCTGACAAAAATTACTGATTACATTTATTTCCTTCACGGCAGCAAATAGAGGACTTCGCGATCACTTGTTCCATTCCAAACTAAGGGATGTTCTAACGGGGCAGGCAGATATTGCAAATCTCAAGCTCAAAAGCGCTCTCCACTGCTGACAAAAATTACTGATTACATTTATTTCCTTCACGGCAGCAAATAGAGGACTTCGCGATCACTTGTTCCCTTCCAAACTAAGGGATGTTCTAACGGGGCAGGCAGATATTGCAAATCTCAAGCTCAAAAGCGCTCTCCACTGCTGACAAAAATAACTGATTACATTTATTTCCTTCACGGCAGCAAATAGAGGACTTCGCGATCACTTGTTCCATTCCAAACTAAGGGATGTTCTAACGGGGCAGGCAGATATTGCAAATCTCAAGCTCAAAAGCGCTCTCCACTGCTGACAAAAATTACTGATTACATTTATTTCCTTCACGGCAGCAAATAGAGGAGTTCGCGATCACTTGTTCCATTTCAAACTAAGGGATGTTCTAACGGGGCAGGCAGATATTGCAAATCTTAAGCTCAAAAGCGCTCTCCACTGCTGACAAAAATTACTGATTACATTCATTTCCATCACGGCAGCAAATAGAGGACTTCGCGATCACTTGTTCCATTTCAAACTAAGGGATGTTCTAACGGGGCAGGCAGATATTGCAAATCTCAAGCGTCAAAAGCGCTCTCCACTGCTGAGAAAAATTACTGATTACATTTATTTCCTTCACGGTAGCAAATAGAGGACTTCGCGATCACTTGTTCCATTTCAAACTAAGGGATGTTCTAACGGGGCAGGCAGATATTGCAAATCTCAAGCGTCAAGAGCGCTCTCCACTGCTGACAAAATTTACTGATTACATTTATTTCCATCACGGCAGCAAATAGAGGACTTCGCGATCACTTGTTCCATTTCAAACTAAGGGATGTTCTAACGGGGCAGGCAGATATTGCAAATCTCAAGCGTCAAAAGCGCTCTCCACTGCTGATAAAAATTACTGATTACATTTATTTCCTTCACGGCAGCAAATAGAGGACTTCGCGATCACTTGTTCCATTCCAAACTAAGGAATGCTCAAACGGGGCAGGCAGATATTGCAAATCTCAAGCGTCAAAAGCGCTCTCCACTGCTGACAAAAATTACTGATTGCATTTATTTCCTTAACGACAGCAAATAGAGGACTTCGCGATCACTTGTTCCATTCCAAACTAAAAGATGCTCAAACGGGGCAGGCAGATATTGCAAATCTCAAGCGTCAAAAGCGCTCTCCACTGCTGACAAAAATTACTGATTACATTTATTTCCTTCACGGCAGAAAATAGAGAACTTCGCGATCACTTGTTCCATTTCAAACTAAGGGATGTTCTAATGGGGCAGGACGATATTGCAAATCTCAAGCTCGAAAGCGCTCTCCACTGCTGATAAAAATTACTGATTACATTCATTTCCATCACGGCAGCAAATACAGGACTTCGCGATCACTTGTTCCATTCCAAACTAAGAGCAGCTCAAACGGGGCAGGCAGATATTGCAAATCTCAAGCGTCAAAAGCGCTCTCCACTGCTGACAAAAATAACTGATTACATTTATTTCCATCACGGCAGCAAATAGAGGACTTCGCGATCACTTGTTCCATTCCAAACTAAAAGATGCTCAAACGGGGCAGGCAGATATTGCAAATCTCAAGCGTCAAAAGCGCTCTCCACTGCTGACAAAAATTACTGATTACATTTATTTCCTTCACGGCAGCAAAAAGAGGACTTCGCGATCACTTGTTCCATTCCAAACTAAGGAATGCTCAAACGGGGCAGGCAGATATTGCAAATCTCAAGCGTCAAAAGCGCTCTCCACTGCTGACAAAAATTACTGATTACATTTTTTTCCATCACGGCAGCAAATAGAGGACTTCGCGATCACTTGTTCCATTTCAAACTAAGGGATGTTCTAACGAGGCTGGCAGATATTGCAAATCTCAAGCTCGAAAGCGCTCTCCAATGCTGACAAAAATTACTGATTGCATTTATTTCCTTAACGACAGCAAGTAGAGGACTTCGCGATCACTTGTTCCATTCCAAACTAAGGGATGTTCTAACGGGGCAGGCAGATATTGCAAATCTCAAGCGTCAAAAGCGCTCTCCACTGCTGACAAAAATTACTGATTACATTTATTTCCATCACGGCAGAAAATAGAGAACTTCGCGATCACTTGTTCCGTTTCAAACTAAGGGATGTTCTAACGGGGCAGGCAGATACTGCAAATCTCAAGCTCAAAAGCGCACTCCACTGCTGACAAAAATAACTGATTACATTTATTTCCATCACGGCAGCAAATAGAGGACTTCGCGATCACTTGTTCCATTTCAAACTAAGGGATGTTCTAACGGGGCAGGCAGATATTGCAAATCTCAAGCGTCAAGAGCGCTCTCCACTGCTGACAAAAATTACTGATTACATTTATTTCCATCACGGCAGCAAATAGAGGACTTCGCGATCACTTGTTCCATTTCAAACTAAGGGATGTTCTAACGGGGCAGGCAGATACTGCAAATCTCAAGCTCAAAAGCGCACTCCACTGCTGACAAAAATAACTGATTACATTTATTTCCATCACGGCAGCAAATAGAGGACTTCGCGATCACTTGTTCCATTTCAAACTAAGGGATGTTCTAACGGGGCAGGTAGATATTGCAAATCTCAAGCGTCAAAAGCGCTCTCCACTGCTGACAAAAATTACTGATTACATTTATTTCCTTAACGACAGCAAATAGAGGACTTCGCGATCACTTGTTCCATTCCAAACTAAGAGATGCTCAAACGGGGCAGGCAGATATTGCAAATCTCAAGCGTCAAAAGCGCTCTCCACTGCTGACAAAAATTACTGATTACAATTATTTCCTTCACGGCAGCAAAAAGAGGACTTCGCGATCACTTGTTCCATTCCAAACTAAGGGATGTTCTAACGAGGCTGGCAGATATTGCAAATCTCAAGCTCGAAAGCGCTCTCCACTGCTGACAAAAACTACTGATTGCATTTATTTCATTACGACAGCAAATAGAGGACTTCGCGATCACTTGTTCCATTTCAAACTAAGGGATGTTCTAACGGAGCAGGCAGATATTGCAAATCTCAAGCGTCAAAAGCGCTCTCCACTGCTGACAAAAATTACTGATTACATTTATTTCCATCACGGCAGAAAATAGAGAACTTCGCGATCACTTGTTCCATTTCAAACTAAGGGATGTTCTAATGGGGCAGGACGATATTGCAAATCTCAAGCTCGAAAGCGCTCTCCACTGCTGACAAAAATTACTGATTACATTCATTTCCATCACGGCAGCAAATAGAGGACTTCGCGATCACTTGTTCCATTCCAAACTAAGAGCAGCTCAAACGGGGCAGGCAGATATTGCAAATCTCAAGCGTCAAAAGCGCTCTCCACTGCTGACAAAAATAACTGATTACATTTATTTCCATCACGGCAGCAAATAGAGGACTTCGCGATCACTTGTTCCATTTCAAACTAAGGGATGTTCTAACGGGGCAGGCAGATATTGCAAATCTCAAGCGTCAAAAGCGCTCTCCACTGCTGACAAAAATTACTGATTACATTTATTTCCATCACGGCAGAAAATAGAGAACTTCGCGATCACTTGTTCCATTTCAAACTAAGGGATGTTCTAATGGGGCAGGACGATATTGCAAATCTCAAGCTCGAAAGCGCTCTCCACTGCTGACAAAAATTACTGATTACATTTATTTCCATCACGACAACAAATTGAGGACTTCGCGATCGCTTGTTTCATTCCAAACTAAGGGATGTTCTAACGGGGCAGGCAGATATTGCAAATCTCAAGCTCGAAAGCGCTCTCCACTGCTGACAAAAATAACTGATTACATTTATTTCATTCACGGCAGCAAATAGAGGACTTCGCGATCGCTTGTTCCATTTCAAACTAAGGGATGTTCTAACGGGGCAGGCAGATATTGCAAATCTCAAGCGTCAAAAGCGCTCTCCACTGCTGAAAAAAATTACTGATTACATTTATTTCCATCACGGCAGCAAATAGAGGACTTCGCGATCACTTGTTCCATTTCAAACTAAGGGATGTTCTAACGGGGCAGGCAGATACTGCAAATCTCAAGCTCAAAAGCGCACTCCACTGCTGACAAAAATAACTGATTACATTTATTTCCATCACGGCAGCAAATAGAGGACTTCGCGATCACTTGTTCCATTTCAAACTCAGGGATGTTCTAACGGGGCAGGCAGATATTGCAAATCTCAGGCGTCAAAAGCGCTCTCCACTGCTGACAAAAATAACTGATTACATTTATTTCCATCACGGCAGCAAATAGAGGACTTCGCGATCACTTGTTCCATTTCAAACTAAGGGATGTTCTAACGGGGCAGGCAGATATTGCAAATCTCAAGCGTCAAAAGCGCTCTCCACTGCTGACAAAAATTACTGATTACATTCATTTCCATCACGGCAGCAAATAGAGGACTTCGCGCTCACTTGTTCCATTTCAAACTAAGGGATGTTCCAACGGGGCAGGCAGATATTGCAAATCTCAAGCGTCAAAAGCGCTCTCCACTGCTGAGAAAAATTACTGATTACATTTATTTCCTTCACGGTAGCAAATAGAGGACTTCGCGATCACTTGTTCCATTTCAAACTAAGGGATGTTCTAACGGGGCAGGCAGATATTGCAAATCTCAAGCGTCAAGAGCGCTCTCCACGCCTGACAAAAATTACTGATTACATTTATTTCCATCACGGCAGCAAATAGAGGACTTCGCGATCACTTGTTCCATTTCAAACTAAGGGATGTTCTAACGGGGCAGGCAGATATTGCAAATCTCAAGCGTCAAAAGCGCTCTCCACTGCTGATAAAAATTACTGATTACATTTATTTCCTTCACGGCAGCAAATAGAGGACTTCGCGATCACTTGTTCCATTCCAAACTAAGGAATGCTCAAACGGGGCAGGCAGATATTGCAAATCTCAAGCGTCAAAAGCGCTCTCCACTGCTGACAAAAATTACTGATTGCATTTATTTCCTTAACGACAGCAAATAGAGGACTTCGCGATCACTTGTTCCATTCCAAACTAAAAGATGCTCAAACGGGGCAGGCAGATATTGCAAATCTCAAGCGTCAAAAGCGCTCTCCACTGCTGACAAAAATTACTGATTACATTTATTTCCTTCACGGCAGCAAAAAGAGGACTTCGCGATCACTTGTTCCATTCCAAACTAAGGAATGCTCAAACGGCGCAGGCAGATATTGCAAATCTCAAGCGTCAAAAGCGCTCTCCACTGCTGACAAAAATTACTGATAACATTTTTTTCCATCACGGCAGCAAATAGAGGACTTCGCGATCACTTGTTCCATTTCAAACTAAGGGATGTTCTAACGAGGCTGGCAGATATTGCAAATCTCAAGCTCGAAAGCGCTCTCCAATGCTGACAAAAATTACTGATTGCATTTATTTCCTTAACGACAGCAAATAGAGGACTTCGCGATCACTTGTTCCATTCCAAACTAAGGGATGTTCTAACGGGGCAGGCAGATATTGCAAATCTCAAGCGTCAAAAGCGCTCTCCACTGCTGACAAAAATTACTGATTACATTTATTTCCATCACGGCAGAAAATAGAGAACTTCGCGATCACTTGTTCCATTTCAAACTAAGGGATGTTCTAACGGGGCAGGCAGATACTGCAAATCTCAAGCTCAAAAGCGCACTCCACTGCTGACAAAAATAACTGATTACATTTATTTCCTTCACGGCAGCAAATAGAGGACTTCGCGATCGCTTGTTTCATTCCAAACTAAGTGATGTTCTAACGGGGCAGGCAGATATTGCAAATCTCAAGCTCAAAAGCGCTCTCCACTGCTGACAAAAATTACTGATTACATTTATTTCCATCACGGCAGCAAATAGAGGACTTCGCGATCACTTGTTCCATTTCAAACTAAGGGATGTTCTAACGGGGCAGGCAGATACTGCAAATCTCAAGCTCAAAAGCGCACTCCACTGCTGACAAAAATAACTGATTACATTTATTTCCATCACGGCAGCAAATAGAGGACTTCGCGATCACTTGTTCCATTTCAAACTAAGGGACGTTCTAACGGGGCAGGCAGATATTGCAAATCTCAAGCGTCAAAAGCGCTCTCCACTGCTGACAAAAATTACTGATTACATTTATTTTCATCACGGCAGAAAATAGAGAACTTCGCGATCACTTGTTCCATTTCAAACTAAGGGATGTTCTAACGGGGCAGGCAGATACTGTAAATCTCAAGCTCAAAAGCGCACTCCACTGCTGACAAAAATAACTGATTACATTAATTTCCTTCACGGCAGCAAATAGAGGACTTCGCGATCGCTTGTTTCATTCCAAACTAAGGGGTGTTCTAACGGGGCAGGCAGATATTGCAAATCTCAAGCTCAAAAGCGCTCTCCACTGCTGACAAAAATTACTGATTACATTTATTTCCATCACGGCAGCAAATAGAGGTCTTCGCGATCACTTGTTCCATTTCACACTAAGGGATGTTCTAAGGGGGCAGGCAGATATTGCAAATCTCAAGCTCAAAAGCGCTCTCCACTGCTGACAAAAATTTCTGATTACATTTATTTCCATCACGGCAGCAAATAGAGGACTTCGCGATCACTTGTTCCATTTCAAACTAAGGGATGTTCTAACGGGGCAGGCAGATATTGCAAATCTCAAGCGTGAAAAGCACTCTTCACTGCTGACAGAAATTACTGATTACATTTATTTCCATCACGGCAGCAAATAGAGGACTTCGCGATCACTTGTTCCATTTCAAACTAAGGGATGTTCTAACGGGGCAGGACGATATTGCAAATCTCAAGCTCAAAAGCGCTCTCCACTGCTGACAAAAATTACTGATTACATTTATTTCCATCACGACAGCAAATTGAGGACTCCGCGATCGCTTGTTTCATTCCAAACTAAGGGATGTTCTAACGGGGCAGGCAGATATTGCAAATCTCAAGCTCGAAAGCGCTCTCCACTGCTGACAAAAATAACTGATTACATTTATTTCCTTCACGGCAGCAAATAGAGGACTTCGCGATCGCTTGTTCCATTTCACACTAAGGGATGTTCTAACGGGGCAGGCAGATATTGCAAATCTCAAGCGTCAAAAGCGCTCTCCACTGCTGACAAAAATTACTGATTACATTTATTTCCATCACGGCAGCAAATAGAGGACTTCGCGATCACTTGTTCCATTTCAAACTAAGGGATGTTCTAACGGGGCAGGCAGATACTGCAAATCTCAAGCTCAAAAGCGCACTCCACTGCTGACAAAAATAACTGATTACATTTATTTCCATCACGGCAGCAAATAGAGGACTTCGCGATCACTTGTTCCATTTCAAACTAAGGGATGTTCTAACGGGGCAGGCAGATATTGCAAATCTCAAGCGTCAAAAGCGCTCTCCACTGCTGACAAAAATAACTGATTACATTTATTTCCATCACGGCAGCAAATAGAGGACTTCGCGATCACTTGTTCCATTTCAAACTAAGGGATATTCTAACGGGGCAGGCAGATATTGCAAATCTCAAGCGTCAAAAGCGCTCTCCACTGCTGACAAAAATTACTGATTACATTTATTTCCATCACGGCAGCAAATAGAGGACTTCGCGATCACTTGTTCCATTTCAAACTAAGGGATGTTCTAACGGGGCAGGCAGATATTGCAAATCTCAAGCGTCAAAAGCGCTCTCCACTGCTGAGAAAAATTACTGATTACATTTATTTCCTTCACGGCAGCAAATAGAGGACTTCGCGATCACTTGTTCCATTTCAAACTAAGGGATGTTCTAACGGGGCAGGCAGATATTGCAAATCTCAAGCGTAAAAAGCGCTCTCCACTGCTGACAAAAATTACTGATTACATTTATTTCCATCACGGCAGCAAATAGAGGACTTCGCGATCACTTGTTCCATTTCAAACTAAGGGATGTTCTAACGGGGCAGGCAGATATTGCAAATCTCAAGCGTCAAAAGCGCTCTCCACTGCTGAGAAAAATTACTGATTACATTTATTTCCATCACGGCAGCAAATAGAGGTCTTCGCGATCACTTGTTCCATTTCAAACTAAGGGATGTTCTAAGGGGGCAGGCAGCTATTGCAAATCTCAAGCTCAAAAGCGCTCTCCACTGCTGACAAAAATTTCTGATTACATTTATTTCCATCACGGCAGCAAATAGAGGACTTCGCGATCACTTGTTCCATTTCAAACTAAGTGATGTTCTAACGGGGCAGGCAGATATTGCAAATCTCAAGCTCAAAAGCGCTCTCCACTGCTGACAAAAATTACTGATTACATTTATTTCCATCACGGCAGCAAATAGAGGACTTCGCGATCACTTGTTCCATTTCAAACTAAGGGATGTTCTAACGGGGCAGGCAGATACTGCAAATCTCAAGCTCAAAAGCGCACTCCACTGCTGACAAAAATAACTGATTACATTTATTTCCATCACGGCAGCAAATAGAGGACTTCGCGATCACTTGTTCCATTTCAAACTAAGGGACGTTCTAACGGGGCAGGCAGATATTGCAAATCTCAAGCGTCAAAAGCGCTCTCCACTGCTGACAAAAATTACTGATTACATTTATTTTCATCACGGCAGAAAATAGAGAACTTCGCGATCACTTGTTCCATTTCAAACTAAGGGATGTTCTAACGGGGCAGGCAGATACTGTAAATCTCAAGCTCAAAAGCGCACTCCACTGCTGACAAAAATAACTGATTACATTAATTTCATTCACGGCAGCAAATAGAGGACTTCGCGATCGCTTGTTTCATTCCAAACTAAGGGGTGTTCTAACGGGGCAGGCAGATATTGCAAATCTCAAGCTCAAAAGCGCTCTCCACTGCTGACAAAAATTACTGATTACATTTATTTCCATCACGGCAGCAAATAGAGGTCTTCGCGATCACTTGTTCCATTTCACACTAAGGGATGTTCTAAGGGGGCAGGCAGATATTGCAAATCTCAAGCTCAAAAGCGCTCTCCACTGCTGACAAAAATTTCTGATTACATTTATTTCCATCACGGCAGCAAATAGAGGACTTCGCGATCACTTGTTCCATTTCAAACTAAGGGATGTTCTAACGGGGCAGGCAGATATTGCAAATCTCAAGCGTGAAAAGCACTCTTCACTGCTGACAGAAATTACTGATTACATTTATTTCCATCACGGCAGCAAATAGAGGACTTCGCGATCACTTGTTCCATTTCAAACTAAGGGATGTTCTAACGGGGCAGGACGATATTGCAAATCTCAAGCTCAAAAGCGCTCTCCACTGCTGACAAAAATTACTGATTACATTTATTTCCATCACGACAGCAAATTGAGGACTCCGCGATCGCTTGTTTCATTCCAAACTAAAAGATGCTCAAACGGGGCAGGCAGATATTGCAAATCTCAAGCGTCAAAAGCGCTCTCCACTGCTGACAAAAATTACTGATTACATTTATTTCCTTCACGGCAGCAAAAAGAGGACTTCGCGATCACTTGTTCCATTCCAAACTAAGGAATGCTCAAACGGCGCAGGCAGATATTGCAAATCTCAAGCGTCAAAAGCGCTCTCCACTGCTGACAAAAATTACTGATAACATTTTTTTCCATCACGGCAGCAAATAGAGGACTTCGCGATCACTTGTTCCATTTCAAACTAAGGGATGTTCTAACGAGGCTGGCAGATATTGCAAATCTCAAGCTCGAAAGCGCTCTCCAATGCTGACAAAAATTACTGATTGCATTTATTTCCTTAACGACAGCAAATAGAGGACTTCGCGATCACTTGTTCCATTCCAAACTAAGGGATGTTCTAACGGGGCAGGCAGATATTGCAAATCTCAAGCGTCAAAAGCGCTCTCCACTGCTGACAAAAATTACTGATTACATTTATTTCCATCACGGCAGAAAATAGAGAACTTCGCGATCACTTGTTCCATTTCAAACTAAGGGATGTTCTAACGGGGCAGGCAGATACTGCAAATCTCAAGCTCAAAAGCGCACTCCACTGCTGACAAAAATAACTGATTACATTTATTTCCTTCACGGCAGCAAATAGAGGACTTCGCGATCGCTTGTTTCATTCCAAACTAAGTGATGTTCTAACGGGGCAGGCAGATATTGCAAATCTCAAGCTCAAAAGCGCTCTCCACTGCTGACAAAAATTACTGATTACATTTATTTCCATCACGGCAGCAAATAGAGGACTTCGCGATCACTTGTTCCATTTCAAACTAAGGGATGTTCTAACGGGGCAGGCAGATACTGCAAATCTCAAGCTCAAAAGCGCACTCCACTGCTGACAAAAATAACTGATTACATTTATTTCCATCACGGCAGCAAATAGAGGACTTCGCGATCACTTGTTCCATTTCAAACTAAGGGACGTTCTAACGGGGCAGGCAGATATTGCAAATCTCAAGCGTCAAAAGCGCTCTCCACTGCTGACAAAAATTACTGATTACATTTATTTTCATCACGGCAGAAAATAGAGAACTTCGCGATCACTTGTTCCATTTCAAACTAAGGGATGTTCTAACGGGGCAGGCAGATACTGTAAATCTCAAGCTCAAAAGCGCACTCCACTGCTGACAAAAATAACTGATTACATTAATTTCCTTCACGGCAGCAAATAGAGGACTTCGCGATCGCTTGTTTCATTCCAAACTAAGGGGTGTTCTAACGGGGCAGGCAGATATTGCAAATCTCAAGCTCAAAAGCGCTCTCCACTGCTGACAAAAATTACTGATTACATTTATTTCCATCACGGCAGCAAATAGAGGTCTTCGCGATCACTTGTTCCATTTCACACTAAGGGATGTTCTAAGGGGGCAGGCAGATATTGCAAATCTCAAGCTCAAAAGCGCTCTCCACTGCTGACAAAAATTTCTGATTACATTTATTTCCATCACGGCAGCAAATAGAGGACTTCGCGATCACTTGTTCCATTTCAAACTAAGGGATGTTCTAACGGGGCAGGCAGATATTGCAAATCTCAAGCGTGAAAAGCACTCTTCACTGCTGACAGAAATTACTGATTACATTTATTTCCATCACGGCAGCAAATAGAGGACTTCGCGATCACTTGTTCCATTTCAAACTAAGGGATGTTCTAACGGGGCAGGACGATATTGCAAATCTCAAGCTCAAAAGCGCTCTCCACTGCTGACAAAAATTACTGATTACATTTATTTCCATCACGACAGCAAATTGAGGACTCCGCGATCGCTTGTTTCATTCCAAACTAAGGGATGTTCTAACGGGGCAGGCAGATATTGCAAATCTCAAGCTCGAAAGCGCTCTCCACTGCTGACAAAAATAACTGATTACATTTATTTCCTTCACGGCAGCAAATAGAGGACTTCGCGATCGCTTGTTCCATTTCACACTAAGGGATGTTCTAACGGGGCAGGCAGATATTGCAAATCTCAAGCGTCAAAAGCGCTCTCCACTGCTGACAAAAATTACTGATTACATTTATTTCCATCACGGCAGCAAATAGAGGACTTCGCGATCACTTGTTCCATTTCAAACTAAGGGATGTTCTAACGGGGCAGGCAGATACTGCAAATCTCAAGCTCAAAAGCGCACTCCACTGCTGACAAAAATAACTGATTACATTTATTTCCATCACGGCAGCAAATAGAGGACTTCGCGATCACTTGTTCCATTTCAAACTAAGGGATGTTCTAACGGGGCAGGCAGATATTGCAAATCTCAAGCGTCAAAAGCGCTCTCCACTGCTGACAAAAATAACTGATTACATTTATTTCCATCACGGCAGCAAATAGAGGACTTCGCGATCACTTGTTCCATTTCAAACTAAGGGATATTCTAACGGGGCAGGCAGATATTGCAAATCTCAAGCGTCAAAAGCGCTCTCCACTGCTGACAAAAATTACTGATTACATTTATTTCCATCACGGCAGCAAATAGAGGACTTCGCGATCACTTGTTCCATTTCAAACTAAGGGATGTTCTAACGGGGCAGGCAGATATTGCAAATCTCAAGCGTCAAAAGCGCTCTCCACTGCTGAGAAAAATTACTGATTACATTTATTTCCTTCACGGCAGCAAATAGAGGACTTCGCGATCACTTGTTCCATTTCAAACTAAGGGATGTTCTAACGGGGCAGGCAGATATTGCAAATCTCAAGCGTAAAAAGCGCTCTCCACTGCTGACAAAAATTACTGATTACATTTATTTCCATCACGGCAGCAAATAGAGGACTTCGCGATCACTTGTTCCATTTCAAACTAAGGGATGTTCTAACGGGGCAGGCAGATATTGCAAATCTCAAGCGTCAAAAGCGCTCTCCACTGCTGAGAAAAATTACTGATTACATTTATTTCCATCACGGCAGCAAATAGAGGTCTTCGCGATCACTTGTTCCATTTCAAACTAAGGGATGTTCTAAGGGGGCAGGCAGCTATTGCAAATCTCAAGCTCAAAAGCGCTCTCCACTGCTGACAAAAATTTCTGATTACATTTATTTCCATCACGGCAGCAAATAGAGGACTTCGCGATCACTTGTTCCATTTCAAACTAAGTGATGTTCTAACGGGGCAGGCAGATATTGCAAATCTCAAGCTCAAAAGCGCTCTCCACTGCTGACAAAAATTACTGATTACATTTATTTCCATCACGGCAGCAAATAGAGGACTTCGCGATCACTTGTTCCATTTCAAACTAAGGGATGTTCTAACGGGGCAGGCAGATACTGCAAATCTCAAGCTCAAAAGCGCACTCCACTGCTGACAAAAATAACTGATTACATTTATTTCCATCACGGCAGCAAATAGAGGACTTCGCGATCACTTGTTCCATTTCAAACTAAGGGACGTTCTAACGGGGCAGGCAGATATTGCAAATCTCAAGCGTCAAAAGCGCTCTCCACTGCTGACAAAAATTACTGATTACATTTATTTTCATCACGGCAGAAAATAGAGAACTTCGCGATCACTTGTTCCATTTCAAACTAAGGGATGTTCTAACGGGGCAGGCAGATACTGTAAATCTCAAGCTCAAAAGCGCACTCCACTGCTGACAAAAATAACTGATTACATTAATTTCATTCACGGCAGCAAATAGAGGACTTCGCGATCGCTTGTTTCATTCCAAACTAAGGGGTGTTCTAACGGGGCAGGCAGATATTGCAAATCTCAAGCTCAAAAGCGCTCTCCACTGCTGACAAAAATTACTGATTACATTTATTTCCATCACGGCAGCAAATAGAGGTCTTCGCGATCACTTGTTCCATTTCACACTAAGGGATGTTCTAAGGGGGCAGGCAGATATTGCAAATCTCAAGCTCAAAAGCGCTCTCCACTGCTGACAAAAATTTCTGATTACATTTATTTCCATCACGGCAGCAAATAGAGGACTTCGCGATCACTTGTTCCATTTCAAACTAAGGGATGTTCTAACGGGGCAGGCAGATATTGCAAATCTCAAGCGTGAAAAGCACTCTTCACTGCTGACAGAAATTACTGATTACATTTATTTCCATCACGGCAGCAAATAGAGGACTTCGCGATCACTTGTTCCATTTCAAACTAAGGGATGTTCTAACGGGGCAGGACGATATTGCAAATCTCAAGCTCAAAAGCGCTCTCCACTGCTGACAAAAATTACTGATTACATTTATTTCCATCACGACAGCAAATTGAGGACTCCGCGATCGCTTGTTTCATTCCAAACTAAGGGATGTTCTAACGGGGCAGGCAGATATTGCAAATCTCAAGCTCGAAAGCGCTCTCCACTGCTGACAAAAATAACTGATTACATTTATTTCCTTCACGGCAGCAAATAGAGGACTTCGCGATCGCTTGTTCCATTTCACACTAAGGGATGTTCTAACGGGGCAGGCAGATATTGCAAATCTCAAGCGTCAAAAGCGCTCTCCACTGCTGACAAAAATTACTGATTACATTTATTTCCATCACGGCAGCAAATAGAGGACTTCGCGATCACTTGTTCCATTTCAAACTAAGGGATGTTCTAACGGGGCAGGCAGATACTGCAAATCTCAAGCTCAAAAGCGCACTCCACTGCTGACAAAAATAACTGATTACATTTATTTCCATCACGGCAGCAAATAGAGGACTTCGCGATCACTTGTTCCATTTCAAACTAAGGGATGTTCTAACGGGGCAGGCAGATATTGCAAATCTCAAGCGTCAAAAGCGCTCTCCACTGCTGACAAAAATAACTGATTACATTTATTTCCATCACGGCAGCAAATAGAGGACTTCGCGATCACTTGTTCCATTTCAAACTAAGGGATATTCTAACGGGGCAGGCAGATATTGCAAATCTCAAGCGTCAAAAGCGCTCTCCACTGCTGACAAAAATTACTGATTACATTTATTTCCATCACGGCAGCAAATAGAGGACTTCGCGATCACTTGTTCCATTTCAAACTAAGGGATGTTCTAACGGGGCAGGCAGATATTGCAAATCTCAAGCGTCAAAAGCGCTCTCCACTGCTGAGAAAAATTACTGATTACATTTATTTCCTTCACGGCAGCAAATAGAGGACTTCGCGATCACTTGTTCCATTTCAAACTAAGGGATGTTCTAACGGGGCAGGCAGATATTGCAAATCTCAAGCGTAAAAAGCGCTCTCCACTGCTGACAAAAATTACTGATTACATTTATTTCCATCACGGCAGCAAATAGAGGACTTCGCGATCACTTGTTCCATTTCAAACTAAGGGATGTTCTAACGGGGCAGGCAGATATTGCAAATCTCAAGCGTCAAAAGCGCTCTCCACTGCTGAGAAAAATTACTGATTACATTTATTTCCATCACGGCAGCAAATAGAGGTCTTCGCGATCACTTCTTTCCATTTCAAACTAAGGGATGTTCTAAGGGGGCAGGCAGCTATTGCAAATCTCAAGCTCAAAAGCGCTCTCCACTGCTGACAAAAATTTCTGATTACATTTATTTCCATCACGGCAGCAAATAGAGGACTTCGCGATCACTTGTTCCATTTCAAACTAAGGAATGTTCTAACGGGGCAGGCAGATATTGCAAATCTCAAGCGTGAAAAGCACTCTCCACTGCTGACAGAAATTACTGATTACATTTATTTCCATCACGGCAGCAAATAGAGGACTTCGCGATCACTTGTTCCATTTCAAACTAAGGGATGTTCTAACGGGGCAGGACGATATTGCAAATCTCAAGATCGAAAGCGCTCTCCACTGCTGACAAAAATAACTGATTACATTTATTTCCTTCACGGCAGCAAATAGAGGACTTCGCGATCACTTGTTCCCTTCCAAACTAAGAGCAGCTCAAACGGGGCAGGCAGATATTGCAAATCTCAAGCGTCAAAAGCGCTCTCCACTGCTGACAAAAGTAACTGATTACATTTATTTCCATCACGGTAGAAAATAGAGAACTTCGCGATCACTTGTTCCATTTCAAACTAAGGGATGTTCTAACGGGGCAGGCAGATACTGCAAATCTCAAGCTCAAAAGCGCACTCCACTGCTGACAAAAATAACTGATTACATTTATTTCCTTCACGGCAGCAAATAGAGGACTTCGCGATCGCTTGTTTCATTCCAATCTAAGGGATGTTCTAACGGGGCAGGGAGATATTGCAAATCTCAAGCTCAAAAGCGCTCTCCACTGCTGACAAAAATTACTGATTACATTTATTTCCATCACGGCAGCAAATAGAGGACTTCGCGATCACTTGTTCCATTTCAAACTAAGGGATGTTCTAACGGGGCAGGCAGATACTGCAAATCTCAAGCTCAAAAGCGCACTCCACTGCTGACAAAAATAACTGATTACATTTATTTCCATCACGGCAGCAAATAGAGGACTTCGCGATCACTTGTTCCATTCCAAACTAAGGGATGTTCTAACGGGGCAGGCAGATACTGCAAATCTCAAGCTCAAAAGCGCTCTCCACTGCTGACAAAAATAACTGATTACATTTATTTCCTTCACGTCAGCAAATAGAGGACTTCGCGATCGCTTGTTTCATTCCAAACTAAGGGATGTTCTAACGGGTAGGCAGATATTGCAAATCTTAAGCTCAAAAGCGCTCTCCACTGCTGACAAAAATTACTGATTACATTTATTTCCATCACGGCAGCAAATAGAGGACTTCGCGATCACTTGTTCCATTTCAAACTAAGGGATGTTCTAACGGGGCAGGCAGATACTGCAAATCTCATGCTCAAAAGCGCACTCCACTGCTGACAAAAATAACTGATTACATTTATTTCCTTCACGGCAGCAAATAGAGGACTTCGCGATCGCTTGTTTCATTCCAAACTAAGGGATGTTCTAACGGGGCAGGCAGATATTGCAAATCGCAAGCGTCAAAAGCGCTCTCCACTGCTGACAAAAATAACTGATTACATTTATTTCCTTCACGGCAGCAAATAGAGGACTTCGCGATCGCTTGTTTCATTCCAAACTAAGGGATGTTCTAACGGGGCAGGCAGATATTGCAAATCTTAAGCTCAAAAGCGCTCTCCACTGCTGACAAAAATAACTGATTACATTTATTTCCTTCACGGCAGCAAATAGAGGACTTCGCGATCGCTTGTTTCATTCCAAACTAAGGGATGTTCTAACGGGGCAGGCAGATATTGCAAATCTTAAGCTCAAAAGCGCTCTCCACTGCTGACAAAAATTACTGATTACATTTATTCCCATCACGGCAGCAAATAGAGGACTTCGCGTTCACTTGTTCCATTTCAAACTAAGGGATGTTCTAACGGGGCAGGCAGATATTGCAAATCTCAAGCTCGAAAGCGCTCTCCACTGCTGACAAAAATTACTGATTACATTTATTTCCTTCACGGCAGCAAATAGAGGACTTCGCGATCACTTGTTCCATTCCAAACTAAGGGATGTTCTAACGGAGCAGGCAGATATTGCAAATCTCAAGCTCAAAAGCGCTCTCCACTGCTGACAAAAATTACTGATTACATTTATTTCCATCATGGCAGTAAATAGCGGACTTCGCGATCACTTGTTCCATTCCAAACTAAGGGATGTTCTAACGGGGCAGGCAGATATTGCAAATCTCAAGCTCGAAAGCGCTTTCCACTGCTGACAAAAATTACTGATTACATTTATTTCCTTCACGGCAGCAAATAGAGGACTTCGCGATCACTTTTTCCATTCCAAACTAAGGGATGTTCTAACGGGGCAGGCAGATATTGCAAATCTCAAGCTCAAAAGCGCTCTCCACTGCTGACAAAAATTACTGATTACATTTATTTCCTTCACGGCAGCAAATAGAGGACTTCGCGATCGCTTGTTCCATTTCAAACTAAGGGATGTTCTAACGGGGCAGGCAGATATTGCAAATCTCAAGCGTCAAAAGCGCTCTCCACTGCTGACAAAAATTACTGATTACATTTATTTCCATCACTGCAGCAAATAGAGGACTTCGCGATCACTTGTTCCATTTCAAACTAAGGGATGTTCTAACGGGGCAGGCAGATACTGCAAATCTCAAGCTCAAAAGCGCTCTCCACTGCTGACAAAAATTACTGATTACATTTATTTCCTTCACGGCAGCAAATAGAGGACTTCGCGATCACTTGTTCCATTTCAAACTAAGGGATGTTCTAACGGGGCAGGCAGATATTGCAAATCTCAAGCTCAAAAGCGCTCTCCACTGCTGACAAAAATTACTGATTACATTTATTTCCTTCACGGCAACAAATAGAGGACTTCGCGATCACTTGTTCCATTCCAAACTAAGGGATGTTCTAACGTGGCAGGCAGATATTGCAAATCTCAAGCTCAAAAGCGCTCTCCACTGCTGACAAAAATTACTGATTACATTTATTTCCTTCACGGCAGCAAATAGAGGACTTCGCGATCACTTGTTCCATTTCAAACTAAGGGATGTTCTAACGGGGCAGGCAGATATTGCAAATCTCAAGCGTCAAAAGCGCTCTAGACTGCTGACAAAAATTACTGATTACATTTATTTCCTTCACGGCAGCAAATAGAGGACTTCGCGATCACTTGTTCCATTCCAAACTAAGGGATGTTCTAACGGGGCAGGCAGATATTGCAAATCTCAAGCTCAAAAGCGCTCTCCACTGCTGACAAAAATTACTGATTACATTTATTTCCTGCACGGCAGCAAATAGAGGACTTCGCGATCACTTGTTCCATTCCAAACTAAGGGATGTTCTAACGGGGCAGGCAGATATTGCAAATCTCAAGCTCAAAAGCGCTCTCCACTGCTGACAAAAATAACTGATTACATTTATTTCCTTCACGGCAGCAAATAGAGGACTTCGCGATCACTTGTTCCATTCCAAACTAAGGGATGTTCTAACGGGGCAGGCAGATATTGCAAATCTCAAGCTCAAAAGCGCTCTCCACTGCTGACAAAAATTACTGATTACATTTATTTCCTTCACGGCAGCAAATAGAGGAGTTCGCGATCACTTGTTCCATTTCAAACTAAGGGATGTTCTAACGGGGCAGGCAGATATTGCAAATCTTAAGCTCAAAAGCGCTCTCCACTGCTGACAAAAATAACTGATTACATTTATTTCCTTCACTGCAGCAAATAGAGGACTTCGCGATCACTTGTTCTATTTCAAACTAAGGGATGTTCTAACGGGGCAGGCAGATATTGCAAATCTCAAGCGTCAAAAGCGCTCTCCACTGCTGACAAATATTACTGATTACATTTATTTCCATCGCGGCAGCAAATAGAGGTCTTCGCGATCACTTATTCCATTTCAAACTAAGGAATGTTCTAAGGGGGCAGGCAGATATTGCAAATCTCAAGCTCAAAAGCGCTCTCCACTGCTGACAAAAATTTCTGATTACATTTATTTCCATCACGGCAGCAAATAGAGGACTTCATCGATCACTTGTTCCATTTCAAACTAAGGAATGTTCTAACGGGCCAGGCAGATATTGCAAATCTCAAGCGTGAAAAGCACTCTCCACTGCTGACAGAAATTACTGATTACATTTATTTCCATCACGGCAGCAAATTGAGGACTTCGCGATCGCTTGTTTCATTCCAAACTAAGGGATGTTCTAACGGGGCAGGCAGATATTGCAAATCTCAAGCTCGAAAGCGCTCTCCACTGCTGACAAAAATAACTGATTACATTTATTTCCTTCACGGCAGCAAATAGAGGACTTCGCGATCGCTTGTTCCATTTCAAACTAAGGGATGTTCTAACGGGGCAGGCAGATATTGCAAATCTCAAGCGTCAAAAGCGCTCTCCACTGCTGACAAAAATTACTGATTACATTTATTTCCATCACGACAGCAAATTGAGGACTTCGCGATCGCTTGTTTCATTCCAAACTAAGGGATGTTCTAACGGGGCAGGCAGATATTGCAAATCTCAAGCTCGAAAGCGCTCTCCACTGCTGACAAAAATTACTGATTACATTTATTTCCATCACGGCAGCAAATAGAGGACTTCGCGATCACTTGTTCCATTTCAAACTAAGGGATGTTCTAACGGGGCAGGACGATATTGCAAATCTCAAGATCGAAAGCGCTCTCCACTGCTGACAAAAATTACTGATTACATTTATTTCCATCACGACAGCAAAATTGAGGACTTCGCGATCGCTTGTTTCATTCCAAACTAAGGGATGTTCTAACGGGGCAGGCAGATATTGCAAATCTCAAGCGTCAAAAGCGCTCTCCACTGCTGACAAAAATTACTGATTACATTTATTTCCATCACGGCAGCAAATAGAGGACTTCGCGATCGCTTGTTTCATTCCAAACTAAGGGATGTTCTAACGGGGCAGGACGATATTGCAAATCTCAAGATCGAAAGCGCTCTCCACTGCTGACAAAAATAACTGATTACATTTATTTCCTTCACGGCAGCAAATAGAGGACTTCGCGATCGCTTGTTCCATTTCAAACTAAGGGATGTTCTAACGGGGCAGGCAGATATTGCAAATCTCAAGCGTCAAAAGCGCTCTCCACTGCTGACAAAAATTACTGATTACATTTATTTCCATCACTGCAGCAAATAGAGGACTTCGCGATCACTTGTTCCATTTCAAACTAAGGGATGTTCTAACGGGGCAGGCAGATACTGCAAATCTCAAGCTCAAAAGCGCACTCCACTGCTGACAAAAATAACTGATTACATTTATTTCCATCACGGCAGCAAATAGAGGACTTCGCGATCACTTGTTCCATTTCAAACTAAGGGATGTTCTAACGGGGCAGGCAGACATTGCAAATCTCAAGCGTCAAAAGCGCTCTCCACTGCTGACAAAAATAACTGATTACATTTATTTCCATCACGGCAGCAAATAGAGGACTTCGCGATCACTTGTTCCTTTTCAAACTAAGGGATGTTATAACGGGGCAGGCAGATATTGCAAATCTCAAGCGTCAAAAGCGCTCTCCACTGCTGACAAAAATTACTGATTACATTTATTTCCATCACGGCAGCAAATAGAGGACTTCGCGATGACTTGTTCCATTTCAAACTAAGGGATGTTCTAACGGGGCAGGCAGATACTGCAAATCTCAAGCTCAAAAGCGCACTCCACTGCTGACAAAAATAACTGATTACATTTATTTCCATCACGACAGCAAATAGAGGACTTCGCGATCACTTGTTTCATTTCAAACTAAGGGATGTTCTAACGGGGCAGGCAGATATTGCAAATCTCAAGCGTCAAAAGCGCTCTCCACTGCTGACAAAAATAACTGATTACATTTATTTCCATCACGGCAGCAAATAGAGGACTTCGCGATCACTTGTTCCTTTTCAAACTAAGGGATGTTATAACGGGGCAGGCAGATATTGCAAATCTCAAGCGTCAAAAGCGCTCTCCACTGCTGACAAAAATTACTGATTACATTTATTTCCTTCACGGCAGCAAATAGAGGACTTCGCGATCACTTGTTCCATTTCAAACTAAGGGATGTTCTAACGGGGCAGGCAGATATTGCAAATCTCAAGCGTCAAAAGCGCTCTAGACTGCTGACAAAAATTACTGATTACATTTATTTCCTTCACGGCAGCAAATAGAGGACTTCGCGATCACTTGTTCCATTCCAAACTAAGGGATGTTCTAACGGGGCAGGCAGATATTGCAAATCTCAAGCTCAAAAGCGCTCTCCACTGCTGACAAAAATTACTGATTACATTTATTTCCTTCACGGCAGCAAATAGAGGACTTCGCGATCACTTGTTCCATTCCAAACTAAGGGATGTTCTAACGGGGCAGGCAGATATTGCAAATCTCAAGCTCAAAAGCGCTCTCCACTGCTGACAAAAATAACTGATTACATTTATTTCCTTCACGGCAGCAAATAGAGGACTTCGCGATCACTTGTTCCATTCCAAACTAAGGGATGTTCTAACGGGGCAGGCAGATATTGCAAATCTCAAGCTCAAAAGCGCTCTCCACTGCTGACAAAAATTACTGATTACATTTATTTCCTTCACGGCAGCAAATAGAGGAGTTCGCGATCACTTGTTCCATTTCAAACTAAGGGATGTTCTAACGGGGCAGGCAGATATTGCAAATCTTAAGCTCAAAAGCGCTCTCCACTGCTGACAAAAATAACTGATTACATTTATTTCCTTCACTGCAGCAAATAGAGGACTTCGCGATCACTTGTTCTATTTCAAACTAAGGGATGTTCTAACGGGGCAGGCAGATATTGCAAATCTCAAGCGTCAAAAGCGCTCTCCACTGCTGACAAATATTACTGATTACATTTATTTCCATCGCGGCAGCAAATAGAGGTCTTCGCGATCACTTATTCCATTTCAAACTAAGGAATGTTCTAAGGGGGCAGGCAGATATTGCAAATCTCAAGCTCAAAAGCGCTCTCCACTGCTGACAAAAATTTCTGATTACATTTATTTCCATCACGGCAGCAAATAGAGGACTTCATCGATCACTTGTTCCATTTCAAACTAAGGAATGTTCTAACGGGCCAGGCAGATATTGCAAATCTCAAGCGTGAAAAGCACTCTCCACTGCTGACAGAAATTACTGATTACATTTATTTCCATCACGGCAGCAAATTGAGGACTTCGCGATCGCTTGTTTCATTCCAAACTAAGGGATGTTCTAACGGGGCAGGCAGATATTGCAAATCTCAAGCTCGAAAGCGCTCTCCACTGCTGACAAAAATAACTGATTACATTTATTTCCTTCACGGCAGCAAATAGAGGACTTCGCGATCGCTTGTTCCATTTCAAACTAAGGGATGTTCTAACGGGGCAGGCAGATATTGCAAATCTCAAGCGTCAAAAGCGCTCTCCACTGCTGACAAAAATTACTGATTACATTTATTTCCATCACGACAGCAAATTGAGGACTTCGCGATCGCTTGTTTCATTCCAAACTAAGGGATGTTCTAACGGGGCAGGCAGATATTGCAAATCTCAAGCTCGAAAGCGCTCTCCACTGCTGACAAAAATTACTGATTACATTTATTTCCATCACGGCAGCAAATAGAGGACTTCGCGATCACTTGTTCCATTTCAAACTAAGGGATGTTCTAACGGGGCAGGACGATATTGCAAATCTCAAGATCGAAAGCGCTCTCCACTGCTGACAAAAATTACTGATTACATTTATTTCCATCACGACAGCAAAATTGAGGACTTCGCGATCGCTTGTTTCATTCCAAACTAAGGGATGTTCTAACGGGGCAGGCAGATATTGCAAATCTCAAGCGTCAAAAGCGCTCTCCACTGCTGACAAAAATTACTGATTACATTTATTTCCATCACGGCAGCAAATAGAGGACTTCGCGATCGCTTGTTTCATTCCAAACTAAGGGATGTTCTAACGGGGCAGGACGATATTGCAAATCTCAAGATCGAAAGCGCTCTCCACTGCTGACAAAAATAACTGATTACATTTATTTCCTTCACGGCAGCAAATAGAGGACTTCGCGATCGCTTGTTCCATTTCAAACTAAGGGATGTTCTAACGGGGCAGGCAGATATTGCAAATCTCAAGCGTCAAAAGCGCTCTCCACTGCTGACAAAAATTACTGATTACATTTATTTCCATCACTGCAGCAAATAGAGGACTTCGCGATCACTTGTTCCATTTCAAACTAAGGGATGTTCTAACGGGGCAGGCAGATATTGCAAATCTCAAGCTCAAAAGCGCACTCCACTGCTGACAAAAATAACTGATTACATTTATTTCCATCACGGCAGCAAATAGAGGACTTCGCGATCACTTGTTCCATTTCAAACTAAGGGATGTTCTAACGGGGCAGGCAGACATTGCAAATCTCAAGCGTCAAAAGCGCTCTCCACTGCTGACAAAAATAACTGATTACATTTATTTCCATCACGGCAGCAAATAGAGGACTTCGCGATCACTTGTTCCTTTTCAAACTAAGGGATGTTATAACGGGGCAGGCAGATATTGCAAATCTCAAGCGTCAAAAGCGCTCTCCACTGCTGACAAAAATTACTGATTACATTTATTTCCATCACGGCAGCAAATAGAGGACTTCGCGATGACTTGTTCCATTTCAAACTAAGGGATGTTCTAACGGGGCAGGCAGATACTGCAAATCTCAAGCTCAAAAGCGCACTCCACTGCTGACAAAAATAACTGATTACATTTATTTCCATCACGGCAGCAAATAGAGGACTTCGCGATCACTTGTTTCATTTCAAACTAAGGGATGTTCTAACGGGGCAGGCAGATATTGCAAATCTCAAGCGTCAAAAGCGCTCTCCACTGCTGACAAAAATAACTGATTACATTTATTTCCATCACGGCAGCAAATAGAGGACTTCGCGATCACTTGTTCCATTTCAAACTAAGGGATGTTCTAACGGGGCAGGCAGATATTGCAAATCTCAAGAGTCAAAAGCGCTCTCCACTGCTGACAAAAATTACTGATTACATTTATTTCCATCACGGCAGCAAATAGAGGACTTCGCGATCACTTGTTCCATTTCAAACTAAGGGATGTTTTAACGGGGCAGGCAGATATTGCAAATCTCAAGCGTCAAAAGCGCTCTCCACTGCTGAGAAAAATTACTGATTACATTTATTTCCTTCACGGCAGCAAATAGAGGACTTCGCGTTCACTTGTTCCATTTCAAACTAAGGGATGTTCTAACGGGGCAGGCAGATATTGCAAATCTCAAGCTCGAAAGCGCTCTCCACTGCTGACAAAAATTACTGATTACATTTATTTCCTTCACGGCAGCAAATAGAGGACTTCGCGATCACTTGTTCCATTCCAAACTAAGGGATGTTCTAACGGAGCAGGCAGATATTGCAAATCTCAAGCTCAAAAGCGCTCTCCACTGCTGACAAAAATTACTGATTACATTTATTTCCATCATGGCAGTAAATAGCGGACTTCGCGATCACTTGTTCCATTCCAAACTAAGGGATGTTCTAACGGGGCAGGCAGATATTGCAAATCTCAAGCTCAAAAGCGCTTTCCACTGCTGACAAAAATTACTGATTACATTTATTTCCTTCACGGCAGCAAATAGAGGACTTCGCGATCACTTTTTCCATTCCAAACTAAGGGATGTTCTAACGGGGCAGGCAGATATTGCAAATCTCAAGCTCAAAAGCGCTCTCCACTGCTGACAAAAATTACTGATTACATTTATTTCCTTCACGGCAGCAAATAGAGGACTTCGCGATCACTTGTTCCATTCCAAACTAAGGGATGTTCTAACGGGGCAGGCAGATATTGCAAATCTCAAGCTCAAAAGCGCTCTCCACTGCTGACAAAAATAACTGATTACATTTATTTCCTTCACGGCAGCAAATGGAGGACTTCGCGATCACTTGTTCCATTCCAAACTAAGGGATTTTCTAACGGGGCAGGCAGATATTGCAAATCTCAAGCTCAAAAGCGCTCTCCACTGCTGACAAAAATTACTGATTACATTTATTTCCTTCACGGCAGCAAATAGAGGACTTCGCGATCACTTGTTCCATTTCAAACTAAGGGATGTTCTAACGGGGCAGGCAGATATTGCAAATCTCAAGCTCAAAAGCGCTCTCCACTGCTGACAAAAATTACTGATTACATTTATTTCCTTCACGGCAACAAATAGAGGACTTCGCGATCACTTGTTCCATTCCAAACTAAGGGATGTTCTAACGTGGCAGGCAGATATTGCAAATCTCAAGCTCAAAAGCGCTCTCCACTGCTGACAAAAATTACTGATTACATTTATTTCCTTCACGGCAGCAAATAGAGGACTTCGCGATCACTTGTTCCATTTCAAACTAAGGGATGTTCTAACGGGGCAGGCAGATATTGCAAATCTCAAGCGTCAAAAGCGCTCTAGACTGCTGACAAAAATTACTGATTACATTTATTTCCTTCACGGCAGCAAATAGAGGACTTCGCGATCACTTGTTCCATTCCAAACTAAGGGATGTTCTAACGGGGCAGGCAGATATTGCAAATCTCAAGCTCAAAAGCGCTCTCCACTGCTGACAAAAATTACTGATTACATTTATTTCCTTCACGGCAGCAAATAGAGGACTTCGCGATCACTTGTTCCATTCCAAACTAAGGGATGTTCTAACGGGGCAGGCAGATATTGCAAATCTCAAGCTCAAAAGCGCTCTCCACTGCTGACAAAAATTACTGATTACATTTATTTCCTTCACGGCAGCAAATAGAGGACTTCGCGATCACTTGTTCCATTCCAAACTAAGGGATGTTCTAACGGGGCAGGCAGATATTGCAAATCTCAAGCTCAAAAGCGCTCTCCACTGCTGACAAAAATAACTGATTACATTTATTTCCTTCACTGCAGCAAATAGAGGACTTCGCGATCACTTGTTCTATTTCAAACTAAGGGATGTTCTAACGGGGCAGGCAGATTTTGCAAATCTCAAGCGTCAAAAGCGCTCTCCACTGCTGACAAATATTACTGATTACATTTATTTCCATCGCGGCAGCAAATAGAGGTCTTCGCGATCACTTATTCCATTTCAAACTAAGGAATGTTCTAAGGGGGCAGGCAGATATTGCAAATCTCAAGCTCAAAAGCGCTCTCCACTGCTGACAAAAATTTCTGATTACATTTATTTCCATCACGGCAGCAAATAGAGGACTTCATCGATCACTTGTTCCATTTCAAACTAAGGAATGTTCTAACGGGCCAGGCAGATATTGCAAATCTCAAGCGTGAAAAGCACTCTCCACTGCTGACAGAAATTACTGATTACATTTATTTCCATCACGGCAGCAAATTGAGGACTTCGCGATCGCTTGTTTCATTCCAAACTAAGGGATGTTCTAACGGGGCAGGCAGATATTGCAAATCTCAAGCTCGAAAGCGCTCTCCACTGCTGACAAAAATAACTGATTACATTTATTTCCTTCACGGCAGCAAATAGAGGACTTCGCGATCGCTTGTTCCATTTCAAACTAAGGGATGTTCTAACGGGGCAGGCAGATATTGCAAATCTCAAGCGTCAAAAGCGCTCTCCACTGCTGACAAAAATTACTGATTACATTTATTTCCATCACGACAGCAAATTGAGGACTTCGCGATCGCTTGTTTCATTCCAAACTAAGGGATGTTCTAACGGGGCAGGCAGATATTGCAAATCTCAAGCTCGAAAGCGCTCTCCACTGCTGACAAAAATTACTGATTACATTTATTTCCATCACGGCAGCAAATAGAGGACTTCGCGATCACTTGTTCCATTTCAAACTAAGGGATGTTCTAACGGGGCAGGACGATATTGCAAATCTCAAGATCGAAAGCGCTCTCCACTGCTGACAAAAATTACTGATTACATTTATTTCCATCACGACAGCAAAATTGAGGACTTCGCGATCGCTTGTTTCATTCCAAACTAAGGGATGTTCTAACGGGGCAGGCAGATATTGCAAATCTCAAGCGTCAAAAGCGCTCTCCACTGCTGACAAAAATTACTGATTACATTTATTTCCATCACGGCAGCAAATAGAGGACTTCGCGATCGCTTGTTTCATTCCAAACTAAGGGATGTTCTAACGGGGCAGGACGATATTGCAAATCTCAAGATCGAAAGCGCTCTCCACTGCTGACAAAAATAACTGATTACATTTATTTCCTTCACGGCAGCAAATAGAGGACTTCGCGATCGCTTGTTCCATTTCAAACTAAGGGATGTTCTAACGGGGCAGGCAGATATTGCAAATCTCAAGCGTCAAAAGCGCTCTCCATTGCTGACAAAAATTACTGATTACATTTATTTCCATCACTGCAGCAAATAGAGGACTTCGCGATCATTTGTTCCATTTCAAACTAAGGGATGTTCTAACGGGGCAGGCAGATACTGCAAATCTCAAGCTCAAAAGCGCACTCCACTGCTGACAAAAATAACTGATTACATTTATTTCCATCACGGCAGCAAATAGAGGACTTCGCGATCACTTGTTCCATTTCAAACTAAGGGATGTTCTAACGGGGCAGGCAGACATTGCAAATCTCAAGCGTCAAAAGCGCTCTCCACTGCTGACAAAAATAACTGATTACATTTATTTCCATCACGGCAGCAAATAGAGGACTTCGCGATCACTTGTTCCTTTTCAAACTAAGGGATGTTATAACGGGGCAGGCAGATATTGCAAATCTCAAGCGTCAAAAGCGCTCTCCACTGCTGACAAAAATTACTGATTACATTTATTTCCATCACGGCAGCAAATAGAGGACTTCGCGATGACTTGTTCCATTTCAAACTAAGGGATGTTCTAACGGGGCAGGCAGATACTGCAAATCTCAAGCTCAAAAGCGCACTCCACTGCTGACAAAAATAACTGATTACATTTATTTCCATCACGGCAGCAAATAGAGGACTTCGCGATCACTTGTTTCATTTCAAACTAAGGGATGTTCTAACGGGGCAGGCAGATATTGCAAATCTCAAGCGTCAAAAGCGCTCTCCACTGCTGACAAAAATAACTGATTACATTTATTTCCATCACGGCAGCAAATAGAGGACTTCGCGATCACTTGTTCCATTTCAAACTAAGGGATGTTCTAACGGGGCAGGCAGATATTGCAAATCTCAAGAGTCAAAAGCGCTCTCCACTGCTGACAAAAATTACTGATTACATTTATTTCCATCACGGCAGCAAATAGAGGACTTCGCGATCACTTGTTCCATTTAAAACTAAGGGATGTTCTAACGGGGCAGGCAGATATTGCAAATCTCAAGCGTCAAAAGCGCTCTCCACTGCTGAGAAAAATTACTGATTACATTTATTTCCTTCACGGCAGCAAATAGAGGACTTCGCGATCACTTGTTCCATTTCAAACTAAGGGATGTTCTAACGGGGCAGGCAGATATTGCAAATCTCAAGCGTAAAAAGCGCTCTCCACTGCTGACAAAAATTACTGATTACATTTATTTCCATCACGGCAGCAAATAGAGGACTTCGCGATCACTTGTTCCATTTCAAACTAAGGGATGTTCTAACGGGGCAGGCAGATATTGCAAATCTCAAGCGTCAAAAGCGCTCTCCACTGCTGAGAAAAATTACTGATTACATTTATTTCCATCACGGCAGCAAATAGAGGTCTTCGCGATCGCTTGTTTCATTCCAAACTAAGAGCAGCTCAAACGGGGCAGGCAGATATTGCAAATCTCAAGCGTCAAAAGCGCTCTCCACTGCTGACAAAAGTAACTGATTACATTTATTTCCATCACGGCAGCAAATAGAGGACTTCGCGATCACTTGTTCCAATTCAAACTAAGGGATGTTCTAACGGGGCAGGCTGATATTGCAAATCTCAAGCGTCAAAAGCGCTCTCCACTGCTGACAAAAATTACTGATTACATTTATTTCCATCACGGTAGAAAATAGAGAACTTCGCGATCACTTGTTCCATTTCAAACTAAGGGATGTTCTAACGGGGCAGGGAGATATTGCAAATCTCAAGCTCAAAAGCGCACTCCACTGCTGACAAAAATAACTGATTACATTTATTTCCTTCACGGCAGCAAATAGAGGACTTCGCGATCGCTTGTTTCATTCCAATCTAAGGGATGTTCTAACGGAGCAGGGAGATATTGCAAATCTCAAGCTCAAAAGCGCTCTCCACTGCTGACAAAAATTACTGATTACATTTATTTCCATCACGGCAGCAAATAGAGGACTTCGCGATCACTTGTTCCATTTCAAACTAAGGGATGTTCTAACGGGGCAGGCAGATACTGCAAATCTCAAGCTCAAAAGCGCACACCACTGCTGACAAAAATAACTGATTACATTTATTTCCATCACGGCAGCAAATAGAGGACTTCGCGATCACTTGTTCCATTTCAAACTAAGGGATGTTCTAACGGGGCAGGCAGATATTGCAAATCTCAAGAGTCAAAAGCGCTCTCCACTGCTGACAAAAATTACTGATTACATTTATTTCCATCACGGCAGCAAATAGAGGACTTCGCGATCACTTGTTCCATTTCAAACTAAGGGATGTTCTAACGGGGCAGGCAGATATTGCAAATCTCAAGCGTCAAAAGCGCTCTCCACTGCTGAGAAAAATTACTGATTACATTTATTTCCTTCACGGCAGCAAATAGAGGACTTCGCGATCACTTGTTCCATTTCAAACTAAGGGATGTTCTAACGGGGCAGGCAGATATTGCAAATCTCAAGCGTAAAAAGCGCTCTCCACTGCTGACAAAAATTACTGATTACATTTATTTCCATCACGGCAGCAAATAGAGGACTTCGCGATCACTTGTTCCATTTCAAACTAAGGGATGTTCTAACGGGGCAGGCAGATATTGCAAATCTCAAGCGTCAAAAGCGCTCTCCACTGCTGAGAAAAATTACTGATTACATTTATTTCCATCACGGCAGCAAATAGAGGTCTTCGCGATCGCTTGTTTCATTCCAAACTAAGAGCAGCTCAAACGGGGCAGGCAGATATTGCAAATCTCAAGCGTCAAAAGCGCTCTCCACTGCTGACAAAAGTAACTGATTACATTTATTTCCATCACGGCAGCAAATAGAGGACTTCGCGATCACTTGTTCCAATTCAAACTAAGGGATGTTCTAACGGGGCAGGCTGATATTGCAAATCTCAAGCGTCAAAAGCGCTCTCCACTGCTGACAAAAATTACTGATTACATTTATTTCCATCACGGTAGAAAATAGAGAACTTCGCGATCACTTGTTCCATTTCAAACTAAGGGATGTTCTAACGGGGCAGGGAGATATTGCAAATCTCAAGCTCAAAAGCGCACTCCACTGCTGACAAAAATAACTGATTACATTTATTTCCTTCACGGCAGCAAATAGAGGACTTCGCGATCGCTTGTTTCATTCCAATCTAAGGGATGTTCTAACGGAGCAGGGAGATATTGCAAATCTCAAGCTCAAAAGCGCTCTCCACTGCTGACAAAAATTACTGATTACATTTATTTCCATCACGGCAGCAAATAGAGGACATCGCGATCACTTGTTCCATTTCAAACTAAGGGATGTTCTAACGGGGCAGGCAGATACTGCAAATCTCAAGCTCAAAAGCGCACACCACTGCTGACAAAAATAACTGATTACATTTATTTCCATCACGGCAGCAAATAGAGGACTTCGCGATCACTTGTTCCATTCCAAACTAAGGGATGTTCTAACGGGGCAGGCAGATACTGCAAATCTCAAGCTCAAAAGCGCTCTCCACTGCTGACAAAAATAACTGATTACATTTATTTCCTTCACGTCAGCAAATAGAGGACTTCGCGATCGCTTGTTTCATTCCAAACTAAGGGATGTTCTAACGGGGCAGGACGATATTGCAAATCTCAAGATCGAAAGCGCTCTCCACTGCTGACAAAAATTACTGATTACATTTATTTCCATCACGGCAGCAAATAGAGGACTTCGCGATCACTTGTTCCATTTCAAACTAAGGGATGTTCTAACGGGGCAGGCAGATACTGCAAATCTCATGCTCAAAAGCGCACTCCACTGCTGACAAAAATAACTGATTACATTTATTTCCTTCACGGCAGCAAATAGAGGACTTCGCGATCGCTTGTTTCACTCCAAACTAAGGGATGTTCTAACGGGGCAGGCAGATACTGCAAATCTCAAGCTCAAAAGCGCACTCCACTGCTGACAAAAATTACTGATTACATTTATTTCCATCACGACAGAATAGAGGACTTCGCGATCACTTGTTCCATTTCAAACTAAGGGATGTTCTAACGGGGCAGGCAGATATTGCAAATCGCAAGCGTCAAAAGCGCTCTCCACTGCTGACAAAAATAACTGATTACATTTATTTCCTTCACGGCAGCAAATAGAGGACTTCGCGATCGCTTGTTTCATTCCAAACTAAGGGATGTTCTAACGGGGCAGGCAGATATTGCAAATCTTAAGCTCAAAAGCGCTCTCCACTGCTGACAAAAATAACTGATTACATATATTTCCTTCACGGCAGCAAATAGAGGACTTCGCGATCGCTTGTTTCATTCCAAACTAAGGGATGTTCTAACGGGGCAGGCAGATATTGCAAATCTTAAGCTCAAAAGCGCTCTCCACTGCTGACAAAAATTACTGATTACATTTATTTCCATCACAGCAGCAAATAGAGCACTTCGCGTTCACTTGTTCCATTTCAAACTAAGGGATGTTCTAACGGGGCAGGCAGATATTGCAAATCTCAAGCTCGAAAGCGCTCTCCACTGCTGACAAAAATTACTGATTACATTTATTTCCTTCACGGCAGCAAATAGAGGACTTCGCGATCACTTGTTCCATTCCAAACTAAGGGATGTTCTAACGGAGCAGGCAGATATTGCAAATCTCAAGCTCAAAAGCGCTCTCCACTGCTGACAAAAATTACTGATTACATTTATTTCCATCACGGCAGCAAATAGAGGACTTCGCGATCACTTGTTCCATTCCAAACTAAGGAATGTTCTAACGGGGCAGGCAGATATTGCAAATCTCAAGCTCGAAAGCGCTTTCCACTGCTGACAAAAATTACTGATTACATTTATTTCCTTCACGGCAGCAAATAGAGGACTTCGCGATCACTTGTTCCATTCCAAACTAAGGGATGTTCTAACGGGGCAGGCAGATATTGCAAATCTCAAGCTCAAAAGCGCTCTGCACTGCTGACAAAAATTACTGATTACATTTATTTCCTTCACGGCAGCAAATAGAGGACTTCGCGATCACTTGTTCCATTCCAAACTAAGGGATGTTCTAACGGGGCAGGCAGATATTGCAAATCTCAAGCTCAAAAGCGCTCTCCACTGCTGACAAAAATAACTGATTACATTTATTTCCTTCACGGCAGCAAATGGAGGACTTCGCGATCACTTGTTCCATTCCAAACTAAGGGATTTTCTAACGGGGCAGGCAGATATTGCAAATCTCAAGCTCAAAAGCGCTCTCCACTGCTGACAAAAATTACTGATTACATTTATTTCCTTCACGGCAGCAAATAGAGGACTTCGCGATCACTTGTTCCATTTCAAACTAAGGGATGTTCTAACGGGGCAGGCAGATATTGCAAATCTCAAGCTCAAAAGCGCTCTCCACTGCTGACAAAAATTACTGATTACATTTATTTCCTTCACGGCAGCAAATAGAGGACTTCGCGATCACTTGTTCCATTCCAAACTAAGGGATGTTCTAACGGGGCAGGCAGATATATCAAATCTCAAGCTCAAAAGCGCTCTCCACTGCTGACAAAAATAACTGATTACATTTATTTCCATCACGGCAGCAAATAGAGGACTTCGCGATCACTTGTTCCATTTCAAACTAAGGGATGTTCTAACGGGGCAGGCAGATATTGCAAATCTCAAGAGTCAAAAGCGCTCTCCACTGCTGACAAAAATTACTGATTACATTTATTTCCATCACGGCAGCAAATAGAGGACTTCGCGATCACTTGTTCCATTTCAAACTAAGGGATGTTCTAACGGGGCAGGCAGATATTGCAAATCTCAAGCGTCAAAAGCGCTCTCCACTGCTGAGAAAAATTACTGATTACATTTATTTCCTTCACGGCAACAAATAGAGGACTTCGCGATCACTTGTTCCATTTCAAACTAAGGGATGTTCTAACGGGGCAGGCAGATATTGCAAATCTCAAGCGTAAAAAGCGCTCTCCACTGCTGACAAAAATTACTGATTACATTTATTTCCATCACGGCAGCAAATAGAGGACTTCGCGATCACTTGTTCCATTTCAAACTAAGGGATGTTCTAACGGGGCAGGCAGATATTGCAAATCTCAAGCGTCAAAAGCGCTCTCCACTGCTGAGAAAAATTACTGATTACATTTATTTCCATCACGGCAGCAAATAGAGGTCTTCGCGATCGCTTGTTTCATTCCAAACTAAGGGATGTTCTAACGGGGCAGGCAGATATTGCAAATCTTAAGCTCAAAAGCGCTCTCCACTGCTGACAAAAATAACTGATTACATATATTTCCTTCACGGCAGCAAATAGAGGACTTCGCGATCACTTGTTCCCTTCCAAACTAAGAGCAGCTCAAACGGGGCAGGCAGATATTGCAAATCTCAAGCGTCAAAAGCGCTCTCCACTGCTGACAAAAGTAACTGATTACATTTATTTCCATCACGGCAGCAAATAGAGGACTTCGCGATCACTTGTTCCATTTCAAACTAAGGGATGTTCTAACGGGGCAGGCAGATATTGCAAATCTCAAGCGTCAAAAGCGCTCTCCACTGCTGACAAAAATTACTGATTACATTTATTTCCATCACGGTAGAAAATAGAGAACTTCGCGATCACTTGTTCCATTTCAAACTAAGGGATGTTCTAACGGGGCAGGGAGATATTGCAAATCTCAAGCTCAAAAGCGCACTCCACTGCTGACAAAAATAACTGATTACATTTATTTCCTTCACGGCAGCAAATAGAGGACTTCGCGATCGCTTGTTTCATTCCAATCTAAGGGATGTACTAACGGAGCAGGGAGATATTGCAAATCTCAAGCTCAAAAGCGCTCTCCACAGCTGACAAAAATTACTGATTACATTTATTTCCATCACGGCAGCAAATAGAGGACTTCGCGATCACTTGTTCCATTTCAAACTAAGGGATGTTCTAACGGGGCAGGCAGATACTGCAAATCTCAAGCTCAAAAGCGCACACCACTGCTGACAAAAATAACTGATTACATTTATTTCCATCACGGCAGCAAATAGAGGACTTCGCGATCACTTGTTCCATTCCAAACTAAGGGATGTTCTAACGGGGCAGGCAGATACTGCAAATCTCAAGCTCAAAAGCGCTCTCCACTGCTGACAAAAATAACTGATTACATTTATTTCCTTCACGTCAGCAAATAGAGGACTTCGCGATCGCTTGTTTCATTCCAAACTAAGGGATGTTCTAACGGGGCAGGACGATATTGCAAATCTCAAGATCGAAAGCGCTCTCCACTGCTGACAAAAATTACTGATTACATTTATTTCCATCACGGCAGCAAATAGAGGACTTCGCGATCACTTGTTCCATTTCAAACTAAGGGATGTTCTAACGGGGCAGGCAGATACTGCAAATCTCATGCTCAAAAGCGCACTCCACTGCTGACAAAAATAACTGATTACATTTATTTCCTTCACGGCAGCAAATAGAGGACTTCGCGATCGCTTGTTTCATTCCAAACTAAGGGATGTTCTAACGGGGCAGGCAGATACTGCAAATCTCAAGCTCAAAAGCGCACTCCACTGCTGACAAAAATTACTGATTACATTTATTTCCATCACGACAGAATAGAGGACTTCGCGATCACTTGTTCCATTTCAAACTAAGGGATGTTCTAACGGGGCAGGCAGATATTGCAAATCGCAAGCGTCAAAAGCGCTCTCCACTGCTGACAAAAATAACTGATTACATTTATTTCCTTCACGGCAGCAAATAGAGGACTTCGCGATCGCTTGTTTCATTCCAAACTAAGGGATGTTCTAACGGGGCAGGCAGATATTGCAAATCTTAAGCTCAAAAGCGCTCTCCACTGCTGACAAAAATAACTGATTACATATATTTCCTTCACGGCAGCAAATAGAGGACTTCGCGATCGCTTGTTTCATTCCAAACTAAGGGATGTTCGAACGGGGCAGGCAGATATTGCAAATCTTAAGCTCAAAAGCGCTCTCCACTGCTGACAAAAATTACTGATTACATTTATTTCCATCACGGCAGCAAATAGAGCACTTCGCGTTCACTTGTTCCATTTCAAACTAAGGGATGTTCTAATGGGGCAGGCAGATATTGCAAATCTCAAGCTCGAAAGCGCTCTCCACTGCTGACAAAAATTACTGATTACATTTATTTCCTTCACGGCAGCAAATAGAGGACTTCGCGATCACTTGTTCCATTCCAAACTAAGGGATGTTCTAAAGGAGCAGGCAGATATTGCAAATCTCAAGCTCAAAAGCGCTCTCCACTGCTGACAAAAATTACTGATTACATTTATTTCCATCACGGCAGCAAATAGAGGACTTCGCGATCACTTGTTCCATTCCAAACTAAGGAATGTTCTAACGGGGCAGGCAGATATTGCAAATCTCAAGCTCGAAAGCGCTTTCCACTGCTGACAAAAATTACTGATTACATTTATTTCCTTCACGGCAGCAAATAGAGGACTTCGCGATCACTTGTTCCATTCCAAACTAAGGGATGTTCTAACGGGGCAGGCAGATATTGCAAATCTCAAGCTCAAAAGCGCTCTCCACTGCTGACAAAAATTACTGATTACATTTATTTCCTTCACGGCAGCAAATAGAGGACTTCGCGATCACTTGTTCCATTCCAAACTAAGGGATGTTCTAACGGGGCAGGCAGATATTGCAAATCTCAAGCTCAAAAGCGCTCTCCACTGCTGACAAAAAAAATAACTGATTACATTTATTTCCTTCACGGCAGCAAATGGAGGACTTCGCGATCACTTGTTCCATTCCAAACTAAGGGATTTTCTAACGGGGCAGGCAGATATTGCAAATCTCAAGCTCAAAAGCGCTCTCCACTGCTGACAAAAATTACTGATTACATTTATTTCCTTCACGGCAGCAAATAGAGGACTTCGCGATCACTTGTTCCATTTCAAACTAAGGGATGTTCTAACGGGGCAGGCAGATATTGCAAATCTCAAGCTCAAAAGCGCTCTCCACTGCTGACAAAAATTACTGATTACATTTATTTCCTTCACGGCAGCAAATAGAGGACTTCGCGATCACTTGTTCCATTCCAAACTAAGGGATGTTCTAACGGGGCAGGCAGATATATCAAATCTCAAGCTCAAAAGCGCTCTCCACTGCTGACAAAAATTACTGATTACATTTATTTCCTTCACGGCAGCAAATAGAGGACTTCGCGATCACTTGTTCCATTTCAAACTAAGGGATGTTCTAACGGGGCAGGCAGATATTGCAAATCTCAAGCGTCAAAAGCGCTCTAGACTGCTGACAAAAATTACTGATTACATTTATTTCCTTCACGGCAGCAAATAGAGGACTTCGCGATCACTTGTTCCATTCCAAACTAAGGGATGTTCTAACGGGGCAGGCAGATATTGCAAATCTCAAGCTCAAAAGCGCTCTCCACTGCTGACAAAAATTACTGATTACATTTATTTCCTTCACGGCAGCAAATAGAGGACTTCGCGATCACTTGTTCCATTCCAAACTAAGGGATGTTCTAACGGGGCAGGCAGACATTGCAAATCTCAAGCGTCAAAAGCGCTCTCCACTGCTGACAAAAATAACTGATTACATTTATTTCCATCACGGCAGCAAATAGAGGACTTCGCGATCACTTGTTCCTTTTCAAACTAAGGGATGTTATAACGGGGCAGGCAGATATTGCAAATCTCAAGCGTCAAAAGCGCTCTCCACTGCTGACAAAAATTACTGATTACATTTATTTCCATCACGGCAGCAAATAGAGGACTTCGCGATGACTTGTTCCATTTCAAACTAAGGGATGTTCTAACGGGGCAGGCAGATACTGCAAATCTCAAGCTCAAAAGCGCACTCCACTGCTGACAAAAATAACTGATTACATTTATTTCCATCACGGCAGCAAATAGAGGACTTCGCGATCACTTGTTCCATTTCAAACTAAGGGATGTTCTAACGGGGCAGGCAGATATTGCAAATCTCAAGCGTCAAAAGCGCTCTCCACTGCTGACAAAAATAACTGATTACATTTATTTCCATCACGGCAGCAAATAGAGGACTTCGCGATGACTTGTTCCATTTCAAACTAAGGGATGTTCTAACGGGGCAGGCAGATATTGCAAATCTCAAGCTCGAAAGCGCTTTCCACTGCTGACAAAAATTACTGATTACATTTATTTCCTTCACGGCAGCAAATAGAGGACTTCGCGATCACTTGTTTCATTCCAAACTAAGGGATGTTCTAACGGGACAGGAAGATATTGCAAATCTCAAGCGTCAAAAGCGCTCTCCACTGCTGACAAAAATTACTGATTACATTTATTTCCTTCACGGCAGCAAATAGAGGACTTCGCGATCACTTGTTCCATTTCAAACTAAGGGATGTTCTAACGGGGCAGGCAGATATTGCAAATCTCAAGCGTAAAAAGCGCTCTCCACTGCTGACAAAAATTACTGATTACATTTATTTCCATCACGGCAGCAAATAGAGGACTTCGCGATCACTTGTTCCATTTCAAACTAAGGGATGTTCTAACGGGGCAGGCAGATATTGCAAATCTCAAGCGTCAAAAGCGCTCTCCACTGCTGAGAAAAATTACTGATTACATTTATTTCCATCACGGCAGCAAATAGAGGACTTCGCGATGACTTGTTCCATTTCAAACTAAGGGATGTTCTAACGGGGCAGGCAGATATTGCAAATCTCAAGCTCGAAAGCGCTTTCCACTGCTGACAAAAATTACTGATTACATTTATTTCCTTCACGGCAGCAAATAGAGGACTTCGCGATCACTTGTTCCATTCCAAACTAAGGGATGTTCTAACGGGGCAGGCAGATATTGCAAATCTCAAGCTCAAAAGCGCTCTCCACTGCTGACAAAAATTACTGATTACATTTATTTCCTTCACGGCAGCAAATAGAGGACTTCGCGATCACTTGTTCCATTCCAAACTAAGGGATGTTCTAACGGGGCAGGCAGATATTGCAAATCTCAAGCTCAAAAGCGCTCTCCACTGCTGACAAAAAAAATAACTGATTACATTTATTTCCTTCACGGCAGCAAATGGAGGACTTCGCGATCACTTGTTCCATTCCAAACTAAGGGATTTTCTAACGGGGCAGGCAGATATTGCAAATCTCAAGCTCAAAAGCGCTCTCCACTGCTGACAAAAATTACTGATTACATTTATTTCCTTCACGGCAGCAAATAGAGGACTTCGCGATCACTTGTTCCATTTCAAACTAAGGGATGTTCTAACGGGGCAGGCAGATATTGCAAATCTCAAGCTCAAAAGCGCTCTCCACTGCTGACAAAAATTACTGATTACATTTATTTCCTTCACGGCAGCAAATAGAGGACTTCGCGATCACTTGTTCCATTCCAAACTAAGGGATGTTCTAACGGGGCAGGCAGATATATCAAATCTCAAGCTCAAAAGCGCTCTCCACTGCTGACAAAAATTACTGATTACATTTATTTCCTTCACGGCAGCAAATAGAGGACTTCGCGATCACTTGTTCCATTTCAAACTAAGGGATGTTCTAACGGGGCAGGCAGATATTGCAAATCTCAAGCGTCAAAAGCGCTCTAGACTGCTGACAAAAATTACTGATTACATTTATTTCCTTCACGGCAGCAAATAGAGGACTTCGCGATCACTTGTTCCATTCCAAACTAAGGGATGTTCTAACGGGGCAGGCAGATATTGCAAATCTCAAGCTCAAAAGCGCTCTCCACTGCTGACAAAAATTACTGATTACATTTATTTCCTTCACGGCAGCAAATAGAGGACTTCGCGATCACTTGTTCCATTCCAAACTAAGGGATGTTCTAACGGGGCAGGCAGACATTGCAAATCTCAAGCGTCAAAAGCGCTCTCCACTGCTGACAAAAATAACTGATTACATTTATTTCCATCACGGCAGCAAATAGAGGACTTCGCGATCACTTGTTCCTTTTCAAACTAAGGGATGTTATAACGGGGCAGGCAGATATTGCAAATCTCAAGCGTCAAAAGCGCTCTCCACTGCTGACAAAAATTACTGATTACATTTATTTCCATCACGGCAGCAAATAGAGGACTTCGCGATGACTTGTTCCATTTCAAACTAAGGGATGTTCTAACGGGGCAGGCAGATACTGCAAATCTCAAGCTCAAAAGCGCACTCCACTGCTGACAAAAATAACTGATTACATTTATTTCCATCACGGCAGCAAATAGAGGACTTCGCGATCACTTGTTCCATTTCAAACTAAGGGATGTTCTAACGGGGCAGGCAGATATTGCAAATCTCAAGCGTCAAAAGCGCTCTCCACTGCTGACAAAAATAACTGATTACATTTATTTCCATCACGGCAGCAAATAGAGGACTTCGCGATCACTTGTTCCATTTCAAACTAAGGGATGTTCTAACGGGGCAGGCAGATATTGCAAATCTCAAGAGTCAAAAGCGCTCTCCACTGCTGACAAAAATTACTGATTACATTTATTTCCATCACGGCAGCAAATAGAGGACTTCGCGATCACTTGTTCCATTTCAAACTAAGGGATGTTCTAACGGGGCAGGCAGATATTGCAAATCTCAAGCGTCAAAAGCGCTCTCCACTGCTGAGAAAAATTACTGATTACATTTATTTCCTTCACGGCAGCAAATAGAGGACTTCGCGATCACTTGTTCCATTTCAAACTAAGGGATGTTCTAACGGGGCAGGCAGATATTGCAAATCTCAAGCGTAAAAAGCGCTCTCCACTGCTGACAAAAATTACTGATTACATTTATTTCCATCACGGCAGCAAATAGAGGACTTCGCGATCACTTGTTCCATTTCAAACTAAGGGATGTTCTAACGGGGCAGGCAGATATTGCAAATCTCAAGCGTCAAAAGCGCTCTCCACTGCTGAGAAAAATTACTGATTACATTTATTTCCATCACGGCAGCAAATAGAGGACTTCGCGATGACTTGTTCCATTTCAAACTAAGGGATGTTCTAACGGGGCAGGCAGATACTGCAAATCTCAAGCTCAAAAGCGCACTCCACTGCCGACAAAAATAACTGATTACATTTATTTCCATCACGGCAGCAAATAGAGGACTTCGCGATCACTTGTTCCATTTCAAACTAAGGGATGTTCTAACGGGGCAGGCAGATATTGCAAATCTCAAGCTCAAAAGCGCTCTCCACTGCTGACAAAAATTTCTGATTACATTTATTTCCATCACGGCAGCAAATAGAGGACTTCGCGATCACTTGTTCCATTTCAAACTAAGGAATGTTCTAACGGGGCAGGCAGATATTGCAAATCTCAAGCGTGAAAAGCACTCTCCACTGCTGACAGAAATTACTATTTACATTTATTTCCATCACGGCAGCAAATAGAGGACTTCGCGATCACTTGTTCCATTTCAAACTAAGGGATGTTCTAACGGGGCCGGACGATATTGCAAATCTCAAGATCGAAAGCGCTCTCCACTGCTGACAAAAATAACTGATTACATTTATTTCCTTCACGGCAGCAAATAGAGGACTTCGCGATCACTTGTTCCCTTCCAAACTAAGAGCAGCTCAAACGGGGCAGGCAGATATTGCAAATCTCAAGCGTCAAAAGCGCTCTCCACTGCTGACAAAAGTAACTGATTACATTTATTTCCATCACGGCAGCAAATAGAGGACTTCGCGATCACTTGTTCCATTTCAAACTAAGGGATGTTCTAACGGGGCAGGCAGATATTGCAAATCTCAAGCGTCAAAAGCGCTCTCCACTGCTGACAAAAATTACTGATTACATTTATTTCCATCACGGTAGAAAATAGAGAACTTCGCGATCACTTGTTCAATTTCAAACTGAGGGATGTTCTAACGGGGCAGGCAGATACTGCAAATCTCAAGCTCAAAAGCGCACTCCACTGCTGACAAAAATAACTGATTACATTTATTTCCTTCACGGCAGCAAATAGAGGACTTCGCGATCGCTTGTTTCATTCCAATCTAAGGGATGTTCTAACGGGGCAGGGAGATATTGCAAATCTCAAGCTCAAAAGCGCTCTCCACTGCTGACAAAAATTACTGATTACATTTATTTCCATCACGGCAGCAAATAGAGGACTTCGCGATCACTTGTTCCATTTCAAACTAAGGGATGTTCTAACGGGGCAGGCAGATACTGCAAATCTCAAGCTCAAAAGCGCACACCACTGCTGACAAAAATAACTGATTACATTTATTTCCATCACGGCAGCAAATAGAGGACTTCGCGATCACTTGTTCCATTCCAAACTATGGGATGTTCTAACGGGGCAGGCAGATATTGCAAATCTCAAGCTCAAAAGCGCTCTCCACTGCTGACAAAAATTACTGATTACATTTATTTCCTTCACGGCAGCAAATAGAGGACTTCGCGATCACTTGTTCCATTTCAAACTAAGGGATGTTCTAACGGGGCAGGCAGATATTGCAAATCTCAAGCTCAAAAGCGCTCTCCACTGCTGACAAAAATTACTGATTACATTTATTTCCTTCACGGCAGCAAATAGAGGACTTCGCGATCACTTGTTCCATTCCAAACTAAGGGATGTTCTAATGGGGCAGGCAGATATATCAAATCTCAAGCTCAAAAGCGCTCTCCACTGCTGACAAAAATTACTGATTACATTTATTTCCTTCACGGCAGCAAATAGAGGACTTCGCGATCACTTGTTCCATTTCAAACTAAGGGATGTTCTAACGGGGCAGGCAGATATTGCAAATCTCAAGCGTCAAAAGCGCTCTAGACTGCTGACAAAAATTACTGATTACATTTATTTCCTTCACGGCAGCAAATAGAGGACTTCGCGATCACTTGTTCCATTCCAAACTAAGGGATGTTCTAACGGGGCAGGCAGATATTGCAAATCTCAAGCTCAAAAGCGCTCTCCACTGCTGACAAAAATTACTGATTACATTTATTTCCTTCACGGCAGCAAATAGAGGACTTCGCGATCACTTGTTCCATTCCAAACTAAGGGATGTTCTAACGGGGCAGGCAGACATTGCAAATCTCAAGCGTCAAAAGCGCTCTCCACTGCTGACAAAAATTACTGATTACATTTATTTCCATCACGGCAGCAAATAGAGGACTTCGCGATGACTTGTTCCATTTCAAACTAAGGGATGTTCTAACGGGGCAGGCAGATACTGCAAATCTCAAGCTCAAAAGCGCACTCCACTGCTGACAAAAATAACTGATTACATTTATTTCCATCACGGCAGCAAATAGAGGACTTCGCGATCACTTGTTCCATTTCAAACTAAGGGATGTTCTAACGGGGCAGGCAGATATTGCAAATCTCAAGCGTCAAAAGCGCTCTCCACTGCTGACAAAAATAACTGATTACATTTATTTCCATCACGGCAGCAAATAGAGGACTTCGCGATCACTTGTTCCATTTCAAACTAAGGGATGTTCTAACGGGGCAGGCAGATATTGCAAATCTCAAGAGTCAAAAGCGCTCTCCACTGCTGACAAAAATTACTGATTACATTTATTTCCATCACGGCAGCAAATAGAGGACTTCGCAATCACTTGTTCCATTTCAAACTAAGGGATGTTCTAACGGGGCAGGCAGATATTGCAAATCTCAAGCGTCAAAAGCGCTCTCCACTGCTGAGAAAAATTACTGATTACATTTATTTCCTTCACGGCAGCAAATAGAGGACTTCGCGATCACTTGTTCCATTTCAAACTAAGGGATGTTCTAACGGGGCAGGCAGATATTGCAAATCTCAAGCGTAAAAAGCGCTCTCCACTGCTGACAAAAATTACTGATTACATTTATTTCCATCACGGCAGCAAATAGAGGACTTCGCGATCACTTGTTCCATTTCAAACTAAGGGATGTTCTAACGGGGCAGGCAGATATTGCAAATCTCAAGCGTCAAAACCGCTCTCCACTGCTGAGAAAAATTACTGATTACATTTATTTCCATCACGGCAGCAAATAGAGGACTTCGCGATGACTTGTTCCATTTCAAACTAAGGGATGTTCTAACGGGGCAGGCAGATACTGCAAATCTCAAGCTCAAAAGCGCACTCCACTGCTGACAAAAATAACTGATTACATTTATTTCCATCACGGCAGCAAATAGAGGACTTCGCGATCACTTGTTCCATTTCAAACTAAGGGATGTTCTAACGGGGCAGGCAGATATTGCAAATCTCAAGCTCAAAAGCGCTCTCCACTGCTGACAAAAATTTCTGATTACATTTATTTCCATCACGGCAGCAAATAGAGGACTTCGCGATCACTTGTTCCATTTCAAACTAAGGAATGTTCTAACGGGGCAGGCAGATATTGCAAATCTCAAGCGTGAAAAGCACTCTCCACTGCTGACAGAAATTACTATTTACATTTATTTCCATCACGGCAGCAAATAGAGGACTTCGCGATCACTTGTTCCATTTCAAACTAAGGGATGTTCTAACGGGGCAGGACGATATTGCAAATCTCAAGATCGAAAGCGCTCTCCACTGCTGACAAAAATAACTGATTACATTTATTTCCTTCACGGCAGCAAATAGAGGACTTCGCGATCACTTGTTCCCTTCCAAACTAAGAGCAGCTCAAACGGGGCAGGCAGATATTGCAAATCTCAAGCGTCAAAAGCGCTCTCCACTGCTGACAAAAGTAACTGATTACATTTATTTCCATCACGGCAGCAAATAGAGGACTTCGCGATCACTTGTTCCATTTCAAACTAAGGGATGTTCTAACGGGGCAGGCAGATATTGCAAATCTCAAGCGTCAAAAGCGCTCTCCACTGCTGACAAAAATTACTGATTACATTTATTTCCATCACGGTAGAAAATAGAGAACTTCGCGATCACTTGTTCAATTTCAAACTGAGGGATGTTCTAACGGGGCAGGCAGATACTGCAAATCTCAAGCTCAAAAGCGCACTCCACTGCTGACAAAAATAACTGATTACATTTATTTCCTTCACGGCAGCAAATAGAGGACTTCGCGATCGCTTGTTTCATTCCAATCTAAGGGATGTTCTAACGGGGCAGGGAGATATTGCAAATCTCAAGCTCAAAAGCGCTCTCCACTGCTGACAAAAATTACTGATTACATTTATTTCCATCACGGCAGCAAATAGAGGACTTCGCGATCACTTGTTCCATTTCAAACTAAGGGATGTTCTAACGGGGCAGGCAGATACTGCAAATCTCAAGCTCAAAAGCGCACACCACTGCTGACAAAAATAACTGATTACATTTATTTCCATCACGGCAGCAAATAGAGGACTTCGCGATCACTTGTTCCATTCCAAACTATGGGATGTTCTAACGGGGCAGGCAGATATTGCAAATCTCAAGCTCAAAAGCGCTCTCCACTGCTGACAAAAATTACTGATTACATTTATTTCCTTCACGGCAGCAAATAGAGGACTTCGCGATCACTTGTTCCATTTCAAACTAAGGGATGTTCTAACGGGGCAGGCAGATATTGCAAATCTCAAGCTCAAAAGCGCTCTCCACTGCTGACAAAAATTACTGATTACATTTATTTCCTTCACGGCAGCAAATAGAGGACTTCGCGATCACTTGTTCCATTCCAAACTAAGGGATGTTCTAACGGGGCAGGCAGATATATCAAATCTCAAGCTCAAAAGCGCTCTCCACTGCTGACAAAAATTACTGATTACATTTATTTCCTTCACGGCAGCAAATAGAGGACTTCGCGATCACTTGTTCCATTTCAAACTAAGGGATGTTCTAACAGGGCAGGCAGATATTGCAAATCTCAAGCGTCAAAAGCGCTCTAGACTGCTGACAAAAATTACTGATTACATTTATTTCCTTCACGGCAGCAAATAGAGGACTTCGCGATCACTTGTTCCATTCCAAACTAAGGGATGTTCTAACGGGGCAGGCAGATATTGCAAATCTCAAGCTCAAAAGCGCTCTCCACTGCTGACAAAAATTACTGATTACATTTATTTCCTTCACGGCAGCAAATAGAGGACTTCGCGATCACTTGTTCCATTCCAAACTAAGGGATGTTCTAACGGGGCAGGCAGACATTGCAAATCTCAAGCGTCAAAAGCGCTCTCCACTGCTGACAAAAATAACTGATTACATTTATTTCCATCACGGCAGCAAATAGAGGACTTCGCGATCACTTGTTCCATTTCAAACTAAGGGATGTTCTAACGGGGCAGGCAGATATTGCAAATCTCAAGCGTCAAAAGCGCTCTCCACTGCTGACAAAAATAACTGATTACATTTATTTCCATCACGGCAGCAAATAGAGGACTTCGCGATCACTTGTTCCATTTCAAACTAAGGGATGTTCTAACGGGGCAGGCAGATATTGCAAATCTCAAGAGTCAAAAGCGCTCTCCACTGCTGACAAAAATTACTGATTACATTTATTTCCATCACGGCAGCAAATAGAGGACTTCGCAATCACTTGTTCCATTTCAAACTAAGGGATGTTCTAACGGGGCAGGCAGATATTGCAAATCTCAAGCGTCAAAAGCGCTCTCCACTGCTGAGAAAAATTACTGATTACATTTATTTCCTTCACGGCAGCAAATAGAGGACTTCGCGATCACTTGTTCCATTTCAAACTAAGGGATGTTCTAACGGGGCAGGCAGATATTGCAAATCTCAAGCGTAAAAAGCGCTCTCCACTGCTGACAAAAATTACTGATTACATTTATTTCCATCACGGCAGCAAATAGAGGACTTCGCGATCACTTGTTCCATTTCAAACTAAGGGATGTTCTAACGGGGCAGGCAGATATTGCAAATCTCAAGCGTCAAAACCGCTCTCCACTGCTGAGAAAAATTACTGATTACATTTATTTCCATCACGGCAGCAAATAGAGGACTTCGCGATGACTTGTTCCATTTCAAACTAAGGGATGTTCTAACGGGGCAGGCAGATACTGCAAATCTCAAGCTCAAAAGCGCACTCCACTGCTGACAAAAATAACTGATTACATTTATTTCCATCACGGCAGCAAATAGAGGACTTCGCGATCACTTGTTCCATTTCAAACTAAGGGATGTTCTAACGGGGCAGGCAGATATTGCAAATCTCAAGCGTCAAAAGCGCTCTCCACTGCTGACAAAAATAACTGATTACATTTATTTCCATCACGGCAGAAAATAGAGGACTTCGCGATCACTTGTTCCATTTCAAACTAAGGGATGTTCTAAGGGGGCAGGCAGATATTGCAAATCTCAAGCTCAAAAGCGCTCTCCACTGCTGACAAAAATTTCTGATTACATTTATTTCCATCACGGCAGCAAATAGAGGACTTCGCGATCACTTGTTCCATTTCAAACTAAGGAATGTTCTAACGGGGCAGGCAGATATTGCAAATCTCAAGCGTGAAAAGCACTCTCCACTGCTGACAGAAATTACTATTTACATTTATTTCCATCACGGCAGCAAATAGAGGACTTCGCGATCACTTGTTCCATTTCAAACTAAGGGATGTTCTAACGGGGCAGGACGATATTGCAAATCTCAAGATCGAAAGCGCTCTCCACTGCTGACAAAAATAACTGATTACATTTATTTCCTTCACGGCAGCAAATAGAGGACTTCGCGATCACTTGTTCCCTTCCAAACTAAGAGCAGCTCAAACGGGGCAGGCAGATATTGCAAATCTCAAGCGTCAAAAGCGCTCTCCACTGCTGACAAAAGTAACTGATTACATTTATTTCCATCACGGCAGCAAATAGAGGACTTCGCGATCACTTGTTCCATTTCAAACTAAGGGATGTTCTAACGGGGCAGGCAGATATTGCAAATCTCAAGCGTCAAAAGCGCTCTCCACTGCTGACAAAAATTACTGATTACATTTATTTCCATCACGGTAGAAAATAGAGAACTTCGCGATCACTTGTTCAATTTCAAACTGAGGGATGTTCTAACGGGGCAGGCAGATACAGCAAATCTCAAGCTCAAAAGCGCACTCCACTGCTGACAAAAATAACTGATTACATTTATTTCCTTCACGGCAGCAAATAGAGGACTTCGCGATCGCTTGTTTCATTCCAATCTAAGGGATGTTCTAACGGGGCAGGGAGATATTGCAAATCTCAAGCTCAAAAGCGCTCTCCACTGCTGACAAAAATTACTGATTACATTTATTTCCATCACGGCAGCAAATAGAGGACTTCGCGATCACTTGTTCCATTTCAAACTAAGGGATGTTCTAACGGGGCAGGCAGATACTGCAAATCTCAAGCTCAAAAGCGCACACCACTGCTGACAAAAATAACTGATTACATTTATTTCCATCACGGCAGCAAATAAAGGACTTCGCGATCACTTGTTCCATTCCAAACTATGGGATGTTCTAACGGGGCAGGCAGATACTGCAAATCTCAAGCTCAAAAGCGCTCTCCACTGCTGACAAAAATAACTGATTACATTTATTTCCTTCACGTCAGCAAATAGAGGACTTCGCGATCGCTTGTTTCATTCCAAACTAAGGGATGTTCTAACGGGGCAGGCAGATATTGCAAATCTTAAGCTCAAAAGCGCTCTCCACTGCTGACAAAAATTACTGATTACATTTATTTCCATCACGGCAGCAAATAGAGGACTTCGCGATCACTTGTTCCATTTCAAACTAAGGGATGTTCTAACGGGGCAGGCAGATACTGCAAATCTCATGCTCAAAAGCGCACTCCACTGCTGACAAAAATAACTGATTACATTTATTTCCTTCACGGCAGCAAATAGAGGACTTCGCGATCGCTTGTTTCATTCCAAACTAAGGGATGTTCTAACGGGGCAGGCAGATACTGCAAATCTCAAGCTCAAAAGCGCACTCCACTGCTGACAAAAATTACTGATTACATTTATTTCCATCACGGCAGAATAGAGGACTTCGCGATCACTTGTTCCATTTCAAACTTAGGGATGTTCTAACGGGGCAGGCAGATATTGCAAATCGCAAGCTTCAAAAGCGCTCTCCACTGCTGACAAAAATAACTGATTACATTTATTTCCTTCACGGCAGCAAATAGAGGACTTCGCGATCGCTTGTTTCATTCCAAACTAAGGGATGTTCTAACGGGGCAGGCAGATATTGCAAATCTTAAGCTCAAAAGCGCTCTCCACTGCTGACAAAAATAACTGATTACATTTATTTCCTTCACGGCAGCAAATAGAGGACTTCGCGATCGCTTGTTTCATTCCAAACTAAGGGATGTTCTAACGGGGCAGGCAGATATTGCAAATCTTAAGCTCAAAAGCGCTCTCCACTGCTGACAAAAATTACTGATTACATTTATTTCCATCACGGCAGCAAACAGAGGACTTCGCGTTCACTTGTTCCATTTCAAACTAAGGGATGTTCTAACGGGGCAGGCAGATATTGCAAATCTCAAGCTCGAAAGCGTTCTCCACTGCTGACAAAAATTACTGATTACATTTATTTCCTTCACGGCAGCAAATAGAGGACTTCGCGATCACTTGTTCCATTCCAAACTAAGGGATGTTCTAACGGAGCAGGCAGATATTGCAAATCTCAAGCTCAAAAGCGCTCTCCACTGCTGACAAAAATTACTGATTACATTTATTTCCATCACGGCAGCAAATAGAGGACTTCGCGATCACTTGTTCCATTCCAAACTAAGGGATGTTCTAACGGGGCAGGCAGATATTGCAAATCTCAAGCTCGAAAGCGCTTTCCACTGCTGACAAAAATTACTGATTACATTTATTTCCTTCACGGCAGCAAATAGAGGACTTCGCGATCACTTGTTCCATTCCAAACTAAGGGATGTTCTAACGGGGCAGGCAGATATTGCAAATCTCAAGCTCAAAAGCGCTCTCCACTGCTGACAAAAATTACTGATTACATTTATTTCCTTCACGGCAGCAAATAGAGGACTTCGCGATCACTTGTTCCATTCCAAACTAAGGGATGTTCTAACGGGGCAGGCAGATATTGCAAATCTCAAGCTCAAAAGCGCTCTCCACTGCTGACAAAAATAACTGATTACATTTATTTCCTTCACAGCAGCAAATGGAGGACTTCGCGATCACTTGTTCCATTCCAAACTAAGGGATTTTCTAACGGGGCAGGCAGATATTGCAAATCTCAAGCTCAAAAGCGCTCTCCACTGCTGACAAAAATTACTGATTACATTTATTTCCTTCACGTCAGCAAATAGAGGACTTCGCGATCACTTGTTCCATTTCAAACTAAGGGATGTTCTAACGGGGCAGGCAGATATTGCAAATCTCAAGCTCAAATGCGCACTCCACTGCTGACAAAAATAACTGATTACATTTATTTCCATCACGGCAGCAAATAGAGGACTTCGCAATCACTTGTTCCATTCCAAACTAAGGGATGTTCTAACGGGGCATGCAGATACTGCAAATCTCAAGCTCAAAAGCGCTCTCCACTGCTGACAAAAATAACTGATTACATTTATTTCCTTCACGTCAGCAAATAGAGGACTTCGCGATCACTTGTTCCATTTCAAACTAAGGGATGTTCTAACGGGGCAGGCAGATACTGCAAATCTCAAGCTCAAAAGCGCTCTCCACTGCTGACAAAAATAACTGATTACATTTATTTCCTTCACGTCAGCAAATAGAGGACTTCGCGATCGCTTGTTTCATTCCAAACTAAGGGATGTTCTAACGGGGCAGGCAGATATTGCAAATCTTAAGCTCAAAGGCGCTCTCCACTGCTGACAAAAATTACTGATTACATTTATTTCCATCACGGCAGCAAATAGAGGACTTCGCGATCGCTTGTTTCATTCCAAACTAAGGGATGTTCTAACGGGGCAGGCAGATATTGCAAATCTTAAGCTCAAAGGCGCTCTCCACTGCTGACAAAAATTACTGATTACATTTATTTCCATCACGGCAGCAAATAGAGGACTTCGCGATCACTTGTTCCATTTCAAACTAAGGGATGTTCTAACGGGGCAGGCAGATACTGCAAATCTCAAGCTCAAAAGCGCACTCCACTGCTCACAAAAATAACTGATTACATTTATTTCCTTCATGGCAGCAAATAGAGGACTTCGCGATCGCTTGTTTCATTCCAAACTAAGGGATGTTCTAACGGGGCAGGCAGATATTGCAAATCTCAAGCTCAAAAGCGCTCTCCACTGCTGACAAAAATTACTGATTACATTTATTCCTTCACGGCTACAAATAGAGGACTTCGCGATCACTTGTTCCATTTCAAACTAAGGGATGTTCTAACGGGGCAGGCAGATATGCAAATCTCAAGCGTCAAAAGCGCTCTCCACTGCTGACAAAAATTACTGATTACATTTATTTTCTTCACGGCAGCAAATAGAGGACTTCGCGATCACTTGTTTCATTCCAAACTAAGGGATGTTCTAACGGGACAGGAAGATATTGCAAATCTCAAGCGTCAAAAGCGCTCTCCACTGCTGACAAAAATTACTGATTACATTTATTTCCTTCACTGCAGCAAATAGAGGACTTCGCGATCACTTGTTCTATTTCAAACTAAGGGATGTTCTAACGGGGCAGGCAGATATTGCAAATCTCAAGCGTCAAAAGCGCTCTCCACTGCTGACAAATATTACTGATTACATTTATTTCCATCACGGCAGCAAATTGAGGACTTCGCGATCGCCTGTTTCATTCCAAACTAAGGGATGTTCTAACGGGGCAGGCAGATATTGCAAATCTCAAGCTCGAAAGCGCTCTCCACTGCTGACAAAAATAACTGATTACATTTATTTCCTTCACGGCAGCAAATAGAGGACTTCGCGATCGCTTGTTCCATTTCAAACTAAGGGATGTTCTAACGGGGCAGGCAGATATTGCAAATCTCAAGCGTCAAAAGCGCTCTCCACTGCTGACAAAAATTACTGATTACATTTATTTCCATCACGACAGCAAATTGAGGACTTCGCGATCGCTTGTTTCATTCCAAACTAAGGGATGTTCTAACGGGGCAGGCAGATATTGCAAATCTCAAGCTCGAAAGCGCTCTCCACTGCTGACAAAAATTACTGATTACATTTATTTCCATCACGGCAGCAAATAGAGGACTTCGCGATCACTTGTTCCATTTCAAACTAAGGGATGTTCTAACGGGGCAGGACGATATTGCAAATCTCAAGATCGAAAGCGCTCTCCACTGCTGACAAAAATTACTGATTACATTTATTTCCATCACGACAGCAAATTGAGGACTTCGCGATCGCTTGTTTCATTCCAAACTAAGGGATGTTCTAACGGGGCAGGCAGATATTGCAAATCTCAAGCTCGAAAGCGCTCTCCACTGCTGACAAAAATAACTGATTACATTTATTTCCTTCACGGCAGCAAATAGAGGACTTCGCGATCACTTGTTCCATTCCAAACTAAGGGATGTTCTAACGGGGCAGGCAGATATTGCAAATCTCAAGCTCGAAAGCGCTTTCCACTGCTGACAAAAATTACTGATTACATTTATTTCCTTCACGGCAGCAAATAGAGGACTTCGCGATCACTTGTTCCATTCCAAACTAAGGGATGTTCTAACGGGGCAGGCAGATATTGCAAATCTCAAGCTCAAAAGCGCTCTCCACTGCTGACAAAAATTACTGATTACATTTATTTCCTTCACGGCAGCAAATAGAGGACTTCGCGATCACTTGTTCCATTCCAAACTAAGGGATGTTCTAACGGGGCAGGCAGATATTGCAAATCTCAAGCTCAAAAGCGCTCTCCACTGCTGACAAAAATAACTGATTACATTTATTTCCTTCACAGCAGCAAATGGAGGACTTCGCGATCACTTGTTCCATTCCAAACTAAGGGATTTTCTAACGGGGCAGGCAGATATTGCAAATCTCAAGCTCAAAAGCGCTCTCCACTGCTGACAAAAATTACTGATTACATTTATTTCCTTCACGGCAGCAAATAGAGGACTTCGCGATCACTTGTTCCATTCCAAACTAAGGGATGTTCTAACGGGGCAGGCAGATATTGCAAATCTCAAGATCGAAAGCGCTCTCCACTGCTGACAAAAATTACTGATTACATTTATTTCCATCACGACAGCAAATTGAGGACTTCGCGATCGCTTGTTTCATTCCAAACTAAGGGATGTTCTAACGGGGCAGGCAGATATTGCAAATCTCAAGCTCGAAAGCGCTCTCCACTGCTGACAAAAATAACTGATTACATTTATTTCCTTCACGGCAGCAAATAGAGGACTTCGCGATCACTTGTTCCATTCCAAACTAAGGGATGTTCTAACGGGGCAGGCAGATATTGCAAATCTCAAGCTCGAAAGCGCTTTCCACTGCTGACAAAAATTACTGATTACATTTATTTCCTTCACGGCAGCAAATAGAGGACTTCGCGATCACTTGTTCCATTCCAAACTAAGGGATGTTCTAACGGGGCAGGCAGATATTGCAAATCTCAAGCTCAAAAGCGCTCTCCACTGCTGACAAAAATTACTGATTACATTTATTTCCTTCACGGCAGCAAATAGAGGACTTCGCGATCACTTGTTCCATTCCAAACTAAGGGATGTTCTAACGGGGCAGGCAGATATTGCAAATCTCAAGCTCAAAAGCGCTCTCCACTGCTGACAAAAATAACTGATTACATTTATTTCCTTCACAGCAGCAAATGGAGGACTTCGCGATCACTTGTTCCATTCCAAACTAAGGGATTTTCTAACGGGGCAGGCAGATATTGCAAATCTCAAGCTCAAAAGCGCTCTCCACTGCTGACAAAAATTACTGATTACATTTATTTCCTTCACGGCAGCAAATAGAGGACTTCGCGATCACTTGTTCCATTCCAAACTAAGGGATGTTCTAACGGGGCAGGCAGATATTGCAAATCTCAAGCTCAAAAGCGCTCTCCACTGCTGACAAAAATAACTGATTACATTTATTTCCTTCACGGCAGCAAATGGAGGACTTCGCGATCACTTGTTCCATTCCAAACTAAGGGATTTTCTAACGGGGCAGGCAGATATTGCAAATCTCAAGCTCAAAAGCGCTCTCCACTGCTGACAAAAATTATTGATTACATTTATTTCCTTCACGGCAGCAAATAGAGGACTTCGCGATCACTTGTTCCATTTCAAACTAAGGGATGTTCTAACGGGGCAGGCAGATATTGCAAATCTCAAGCTCAAAAGCGCTCTCCACTGCTGACAAAAATTACTGATTACATTTATTTCCTTCACGGCAGCAAATAGAGGACTTCGCGATCACTTGTTCCATTCCAAACTAAGGGATGTTCTAACGGGGCAGGCAGATATTGCAAATCTCAAGCTCAAAAGCGCTCTCCACTGCTGACAAAAATTACTGATTACATTTATTTCCTTCACGGCAGCAAATAGAGGACTTCGCAATCACTTGTTCCATTTCAAACTAAGGGATGTTCTAACGGGGCAGGCAGATATTGCAAATCTCAAGCGTCAAAAGCGCTCTAGACTGCTGACAAAAATTACTGATTACATTTATTTCCTTCACGGCAGCAAATAGAGGACTTCGCGATCACTTGTTCCATTCCAAACTAAGGGATGTTCTAACGGGGCAGGCAGATATTGCAAATCTCAAGCTCAAAAGCGCTCTCCACTGCTGACAAAAATTACTGATTACATTTATTTCCTTCCCGGCAGCAAATAGAGGACTTCGCGATCACTTGTTCCATTCCAAACTAAGGGATGTTCTAACGGGGCAGGCAGATATTGCAAATCTCAAGCTCAAAAGTGCTCTCCACTGCTGACAAAAATAACTGATTACATTTATTTCCTTCACGGCAGCAAATAGAGGACTTCGCGATCACTTGTTCCATTCCAAACTAAGGGATGTTCTAACGGGGAAGGCAGATATTGCAAATCTCAAGCTCAAAAGCGCTCTCCACTGCTGACAAAAATTACTGATTACATTTATTTCCTTCACGGCAGTAAATAGAGGAGTTCGCGATCACTTGTTCCATTTCAAACTAAGGGATGTTCTAACGGGGCAGGCAGATATTGCAAATCTCAAGCTCGAAAGCGCTCTCCACTGCTGACAAAAATAACTGACTACATTTATTTCCTTCACGGCAGCAAATAGAGGACTTCGCGATCGCTTGTTCCATTTCAAACTAAGGGATGTTCTAACGGGGCAGGCAGATACTGCAAATCTCAAGCTCAAAAGCGCACTCCACTGCTGACAAAAATAACTGATTACATTTATTTCCATCACGGCAGCAAATAGAGGACTTCGCGATCACTTGTTTCATTCCAAACTAAGGGATGTTCTAACGGGACAGGAAGATATTGCAAATCTCAAGCTCAAAAGCGCTCTCCACTGCTGACAAAAATTTCTGATTACATTTATTTCCTTCACGGCAGCAAATAGAGGACTTCGCGATCACTTGTTCCATTTCAAACTAAGGGATGTTCTAACGGGGCAGGCAGATATTGCAAATCTCAAGCTCAAAAGTGCTCTCCACTGCTGACAAAAATAACTGATTACATTTATTTCCTTCACGGCAGCAAATAGAGGACTTCGCGATCACTTGTTCCATTCCAAACTAAGGGATGTTCTAACGGGGAAGGCAGATATTGCAAATCTCAAGCTCAAAAGCGCTCTCCACTGCTGACAAAAATTTCTGATTACATTTATTTCCTTCACGGCAGCAAATAGAGGACTTCGCGATCACTTGTTCCATTTCAAACTAAGGGATGTTCTAACGGGGCAGGCAGATATTGCAAATCTCAAGCTCGAAAGCGCTCTCCACTGCTGACAAAAATAACTGACTACATTTATTTCCTTCACGGCAGCAAATAGAGGACTTCGCGATCACTTGTTCCATTTCAAACTAAGGGATGTTCTAACGGGGCAGGCAGATATTGCAAATCTCAAGCTCGAAAGCGCTCTCCACTGCTGACAAAAATAACTGACTACATTTATTTCCTTCACGGCAGCAAATAGAGGACTTCGCGATCGCTTGTTTCATTCCAAACTAAGGGATGTTCTAACGGGACAGGAAGATATTGCAAATCTCAAGCTCAAAAGCGCTCTCCACTGCTGACAAAAATTTCTGATTACATTTATTTCCTTCACGGCAGCAAATAGAGGACTTCGCGATCACTTGTTTCATTCCAAACTAAGGGATGTTCTAACGGGACAGGAAGATATTGCAAATCTCAAGCTCAAAAGCGCTCTCCACTGCTGACAAAAATTTCTGATTACATTTATTTCCATCACGGCAGCAAATAGAGGACTTCGCGATCACTTGTTTCATTCCAAACTAAGGGATGTTCTAACGGGACAGGAAGATATTGCAAATCTCAAGCTCAAAAGCGCTCTCCACTGCTGACAAAAATTTCTGATTACATTTATTTCCTTCACGGCAGCAAATAGAGGACTTCGCGATCACTTGTTCCATTTCAAACTAAGGGATGTTCTAACGGGGCAGGCAGATATTGCAAATCTCAAGCTCGAAAGCGCTCTCCACTGCTGACAAAAATAACTGACTACATTTATTTCCTTCACGGCAGCAAATAGAGGACTTCGCGATCGCTTGTTCCATTCCAAACTAAGGGATGTTCTAACGGGGAAGGCAGATATTGCAAATCTCAAGCTCAAAAGCGCACTCCACTGCTGACAAAAATTACTGATTACATTTATTTCCTTCACGGCAGCAAATAGAGGACTTCGCGATCACTTGTTCCATTCCAAACTAAGGGATGTTCTAACGGGGAAGGCAGATATTGCAAATCTCAAGCTCAAATGCGCACTCCACTGCTGACAAAAATTACTGATTACATTTATTTCCTTCACGGCAGCAAATAGAGGACTTCGCGATCACTTGTTCCATTCCAAACTAAGGGATGTTCTAACGGGGAAGGCAGATATTGCAAATCTCAAGCTCAAAAGCGCACTCCACTGCTGACAAAAATTACTGATTACATTTATTTCCTTCACGGCAGCAAATAGAGGACTTCGCGATCACTTGTTCCATTCCAAACTAAGGGATGTTCTAACGGGGAAGGCAGATATTGCAAATCTCAAGCTCAAAAGCGCACTCCACTGCTGACAAAAATAACTGACTACATTTATTTCCTTCACGGCAGCAAATAGAGGACTTCGCGATCGCTTGTTCCATTCCAAACTAAGGGATGTTCTAACGGGGAAGGCAGATATTGCAAATCTCAAGCTCAAAAGCGCACTCCACTGCTGACAAAAATAACTGACTACATTTATTTCCTTCACGGCAGCAAATAGAGGACTTCGCGATCACTTGTTCCATTCCAAACTAAGGGATGTTCTAACGGGGAAGGCAGATATTGCAAATCTCAAGCTCAAAAGCGCACTCCACTGCTGACAAAAATTACTGATTACATTTATTTCCTTCACGGCAGCAAATAGAGGACTTCGCGATCACTTGTTCCATTCCAAACTAAGGGATGTTCTAACGGGGAAGGCAGATATTGCAAATCTCAAGCTCAAAAGCGCACTCCACTGCTGACAAAAATTACTGATTACATTTATTTCCTTCACGGCAGCAAATAGAGGACTTCGCGATCACTTGTTCCATTTCAAACTAAGGGATGTTCTAACGGGGCAGGCAGATATTGCAAATCTCAAGCTCGAAAGCGCTCTCCACTGCTGACAAAAATAACTGAATACATTTATTTCCTTCACGGCAGCAAATAGAGGACTTCGCGATCACTTGTTTCATTCCAAACTAAGGGATGTTCTAACGGGACAGGAAGATATTGCAAATCTCAAGCGTCAAAAGCGCTCTCCACTGCTGACAAAAATTACTGATTACATTTATTTCCATCACGGCAGCAAATAGAGGAGTTCGCGATCACTTGTTCCATTTCAAACTAAGGGATGTTCTAACGGGGCAGGCAGATATTGCAAATCTCAAGCTCAAAAGTGCTCTCCACTGCTGACAAAAATAACTGATTACATTTATTTCCTTCACGGCAGCAAATAGAGGACTTCGCGATCACTTGTTCCATTCCAAACTAAGGGATGTTCTAACGGGGAAGGCAGATATTGCAAATCTCAAGCTCAAAAGCGCACTCCACTGCTGACAAAAATTACTGATTACATTTATTTCCTTCACGGCAGCAAATAGAGGACTTCGCGATCACTTGTTCCATTTCAAACTAAGGGATGTTCTAACGGGGCAGGCAGATATTGCAAATCTCAAGCTCGAAAGCGCTCTCCACTGCTGACAAAAATAACTGACTACATTTATTTCCTTCACGGCAGCAAATAGAGGACTTCGCGATCGCTTGTTCCATTTCAAACTAAGGGATGTTCTAACGGGGCAGGCAGATATTGCAAATCTCAAGCTCAAATGCGCACTCCACTGCTGACAAAAATAACTGATTACATTTATTTCCATCACGGCAGCAAATAGAGGACTTCGCAATCACTTGTTCCATTCCAAACTAAGGGATGTTCTAACGGGGCAGGCAGATACTGCAAATCTCAAGCTCAAAAGCGCTCTCCACTGCTGACAAAAATTACTGATTACATTTATTCCTTCACGGCAACAAATAGAGGAATTCGCGATCACTTGTTCCATTTCAAACTAAGGGATGTTCTAACGGGGCAGGCAGATATGCAAATCTCAAGCGTCAAAAGCGCTTTCCACTGCTGACAAAAATAACTGATTACATTTATTTCCTTTACGTCAGCAAATAGAGGACTTCGCGATCGCTTGTTTCATTCCAAACTAAGGGATGTTCTAACGGGGCAGGCAGATATTGCAAATCTTAAGCTCAAAAGCGCTCTCCACTGCTGACAAAAATTACTGATTACATTTATTTCCATCACGGCAGCAAATAGAGGACTTCGCGATCACTTGTTCCATTTCAAACTAAGGGATGTTCTAACGGGGCAGGCAGATATTGCAAATCTCAAGCTCAAAAGCGCTCTCCACTGCTGACAAAAATTACTGATTACATTTATTCCTTCACGGCAACAAATAGAGGACTTCGCGATCACTTGTTCCATTTCAAACTAAGGGATGTTCTAACGGGGCAGGCAGATATGCAAATCTCAAGCGTCAAAAGCGCTCTCCACTGCTGACAAAAATTACTGATTACATTTATTTTCTTCACGGCAGCAAATAGAGGACTTCGCGATCACTTGTTTCATTCCAAACTAAGGGATGTTCTAACGGGACAGGAAGATATTGCAAATCTCAAGCGTCAAAAGCGCTCTCCACTGCTGACAAAAATTACTGATTACATTCATTTCCTTCACTGCAGCAAATAGAGGACTTCGCGATCACTTGTTCTATTTCAAACTAAGGGATGTTCTAACGGGGCAGGCAGATATTGCAAATCTCAAGCGTCAAAAGCGCTCTCCACTGCTGACAAATATTACTGATTACATTTATTTCCATCACGGCAGCAAATTGAGGACTTCGCGATCGCCTGTTTCATTCCAAACTAAGGGATGTTCTAACGGGGCAGGCAGATATTGCAAATCTCAAGCTCGAAAGCGCTCTCCACTGCTGACAAAAATAACTGATTACATTTATTTCCTTCACGGCAGCAAATAGAGGACTTCGCGATCGCTTGTTCCATTTCAAACTAAGGGATGTTCTAACGGGGCAGGCAGATATTGCAAATCTCAAGCGTCAAAAGCGCTCTCCACTGCTGACAAAAATTACTGATTACATTTATTTCCATCACGACAGCAAATTGAGGACTTCGCGATCGCTTGTTTCATTCCAAACTAAGGGATGTTCTAACGGGGCAGGCAGATATTGCAAATCTCAAGCTCGAAAGCGCTCTCCACTGCTGACAAAAATTACTGATTACATTTATTTCCATCACGGCAGCAAATAGAGGACTTCGCGATCACTTGTTCCATTTCAAACTAAGGGATGTTCTAACGGGGCAGGACGATATTGCAAATCTCAAGATCGAAAGCGCTCTCCACTGCTGACAAAAATTACTGATTACATTTATTTCCATCACGACAGCAAATTGAGGACTTCGCGATCGCTTGTTTCATTCCAAACTAAGGGATGTTCTAACGGGGCAGGCAGATATTGCAAATCTCAAGCTCGAAAGCGCTCTCCACTGCTGACAAAAATAACTGATTACATTTATTTCCTTCACGGCAGCAAATAGAGGACTTCGCGATCGCTTGTTCCATTTCAAACTAAGGGATGTTCTAACGGGGCAGGCAGATATTGCAAATCTCAAGCGTCAAAAGCGCTCTCCACTGCTGACAAAAATTACTGATTACATTTATTTCCATCACTGCAGCAAATAGAGGACTTCGCGATCACTTGTTCCATTTCAAACTAAGGGATGTTCTAACGGGGCAGGCAGATACTGCAAATCTCAAGCTCAAAAGCGCACTCCACTGCTGACAAAAATAACTGATTACATTTATTTCCATCACGGCAGCAAATAGAGGACTTCGCGATCACTTGTTCCATTTCAAACTAAGGGATGTTCTAACGGGGCAGGCAGACATTGCAAATCTCAAGCGTCAAAAGCGCTCTCCACTGCTGACAAAAATAACTGATTACATTTATTTCCATCACGGCAGCAAATAGAGGACTTCGCGATCACTTGTTCCTTTTCAAACTAAGGGATGTTATAACGGGGCAGGCAGATATTGCAAATCTCAAGCGTCAAAAGCGCTCTCCACTGCTGACAAAAATTACTGATTACATTTATTTCCATCACGGCAGCAAATAGAGGACTTCGCGATCACTTGTTCCATTTCAAACTAAGGGATGTTCTAACGGGGCAGGCAGATATTGCAAATCTCAAGCGTCAAAAGCGCTCTCCACTGCTGAGAAAAATTACTGATTACATTTATTTCCTTCACGGCAGCAAATAGAGGACTTCGCGATCACTTGTTCCATTTCAAACTAAGGGATGTTCTAACGGGCCAGGCAGATATTGCAAATCTCAAGCATCAAAAGCGCTCTCCACTGCTGACAAAAATTACTGATTACATTTATTTCCATCACGGCAGCAAATAGAGGACTTCGCGATCACTTGTTCCATTTCAAACTAAGGGATGTTCTAACGGGGCAGGCAGATATTGCAAATCTCAAGCGTCAAAAGCGCTCTCCACTGCTGAGAAAAATTACTGATTACATTTATTTCCTTCACGGCAGCAAATAGAGGACTTCGCGATCACTTGTTCCATTTCAAACTAAGGGATGTTCTAACGGGCCAGGCAGATATTGCAAATCTCAAGCGTCAAAAGCGCTCTCCACTGCTGACAAAAATTACTGATTACATTTATTTCCATCACGGCAGCAAATAGAGGACTTCGCAATCACTTGTTCCATTTCAAACTAAGGGATGTTCTAACGGGGCAGGCAGATATTGCAAATCTCAAGCGTCAAAAGCGCTCTCCACTGCTGAGAAAAATTACTGATTACATTTATTTCCTTCACGGCAGCAAATAGAGGACTTCGCGATCCCTTGTTCCATTCCAAACTAAGGAATGCTCAAACGGGGCAGGCAGATATTGCAAATCTCAAGCGTCAAAATCGCTCTCCACTGCTGACAAAAATTACTGATTGCATTTATTTCCTTAACGACAGCAATTAGAGGACTTCGCGATCACTTGTTCCATTCCAAACTAAGAGATGCTCAAACGGGGCAGGCAGATATTGCAAATCTCAAGCGTCAAAAGCGCTCTCCACTGCTGACAAAAATTACTGATTACATTTATTTTCTTCACGGCAGCAAATAGAGGACTTCGCGATCACTTGTTTCATTCCAAACTAAGGGATGTTCTAACGGGACAGGAAGATATTGCAAATCTCAAGCGTAAAAAGCGCTCTCCACTGCTGACAAAAATTACTGATTACATTTATTTCCTTCACTGCAGCAAATAGAGGACTTCGCGATCACTTGTTCTATTTCAAACTAAGGGATGTTCTAACGGGGCAGGCAGATATTGCAAATCTCAAGCGTCAAAAGCGCTCTCCACTGCTGACAAATATTACTGATTACATTTATTTCCATCACGGCAGCAAATTGAGGACTTCGCGATCGCCTGTTTCATTCCAAACTAAGGGATGTTCTAACGGGGCAGGCAGATATTGCAAATCTCAAGCTCGAAAGCGCTCTCCACTGCTGACAAAAATAACTGATTACATTTATTTCCTTCACGGCAGCAAATAGAGGACTTCGCGATCGCTTGTTCCATTTCAAACTAAGGGATGTTCTAACGGGGCAGGCAGATATTGCAAATCTCAAGCGTCAAAAGCGCTCTCCACTGCTGACAAAAATTACTGATTACATTTATTTCCATCACGACAGCAAATTGAGGACTTCGCGATCGCTTGTTTCATTCCAAACTAAGGGATGTTCTAACGGGGCAGGCAGATATTGCAAATCTCAAGCTCGAAAGCGCTCTCCACTGCTGACAAAAATTACTGATTACATTTATTTCCATCACGGCAGCAAATAGAGGACTTCGCGATCACTTGTTCCATTTCAAACTAAGGGATGTTCTAACGGGGCAGGACGATATTGCAAATCTCAAGATCGAAAGCGCTCTCCACTGCTGACAAAAATTACTGATTACATTTATTTCCATCACGACAGCAAATTGAGGACTTCGCGATCGCTTGTTTCATTCCAAACTAAGGGATGTTCTAACGGGGCAGGCAGATATTGCAAATCTCAAGCTCGAAAGCGCTCTCCACTGCTGACAAAAATAACTGATTACATTTATTTCCATCACGGCAGCAAATAGAGGACTTCGCGATCACTTGTTCCATTTCAAACTAAGGGATGTTCTAACGGGGCAGGCAGACATTGCAAATCTCAAGCGTCAAAAGCGCTCTCCACTGCTGACAAAATTAACTGATTACATTTATTTCCATCACGGCAGCAAATAGAGGACTTCGCGATCACTTGTTCCTTTTCAAACTAAGGGATGTTATAACGGGGCAGGCAGATATTGCAAATCTCAAGCGTCAAAAGCGCTCTCCACTGCTGACAAAAATTACTGATTACATTTATTTCCATCACGGCAGCAAATAGAGGACTTCGCGATCACTTGTTCCATTTCAAACTAAGGGATGTTCTAACGGGGCAGGCAGATATTGCAAATCTCAAGCGTCAAAAGCGCTCTCCACTGCTGAGAAAAATTACTGATTACATTTATTTCCTTCACGGCAGCAAATAGAGGACTTCGCGATCACTTGTTCCATTTCAAACTAAAGGATGTTCTAACGGGCCAGGCAGATATTGCAAATCTCAAGCGTCAAAAGCGCTCTCCACTGCTGACAAAAATTACTGATTACATTTATTTCCATCACGGCAGCAAATAGAGGACTTCGCGATCACTTGTTCCATTTCAAACTAAGGGATGTTCTAACGGGGCAGGCAGATATTGCAAATCTCAAGCGTCAAAAGCGCTCTCCACTGCTGAGAAAAATTACTGATTACATTTATTTCCTTCACGGCAGCAAATAGAGGACTTCGCGATCACTTGTTCCATTTCAAACTAAGGGATGTTCTAACGGGCCAGGCAGATATTGCAAATCTCAAGCGTCAAAAGCGCTCTCCACTGCCGACAAAAATTACTGATTACAATTATTTCCATCACGGCAGCAAATAGAGGACTTCGCGATCACTTGTTCCATTTCAAACTAAGGGATGTTCTAACGGGGCAGGCAGATATTGCAAATCTCAAGCGTCAAAAGCGCTCTCCACTGCTGAGAAAAATTACTGAATACATTTATTTCCTTCACGGCAGCAAATAGAGGACTTCGCGATCCCTTGTTCCATTCCAAACTAAGGAATGCTCAAACGGGGCAGGCAGATATTGCAAATCTCAAGCGTCAAAATCGCTCTCCACTGCTGACAAAAATTACTGATTGCATTTATTTCCTTAACGACAGCAATTAGAGGACTTCGCGATCACTTGTTCCATTCCAAACTAAGAGATGCTCAAACGGGGCAGGCAGATATTGCAAATCTCAAGCGTCAAAAGCGCTCTCCACTGCTGACAAAAATAACTGATTACATTTATTTCCATCACGGCAGCAAATAGAGGACTTCGCGATCACTTGTTCCATTTCAAACTAAGGGATGTTCTAACGGGGCAGGCAGATATTGCAAATCTCAAGAGTCAAAAGCGCTCTCCACTGCTGACAAAAATTACTGATTACATTTATTTCCATCACGGCAGCAAATAGAGGACTTCGCGATCACTTGTTCCATTTCAAACTAAGGGATGTTCTAACGGGGCAGGCAGATATTGCAAATCTCAAGCGTCAAAAGCGCTCTCCACTGCTGAGAAAAATTACTGATTACATTTATTTCCTTCACGGCAGCAAATAGAGAACTTCGCGATCACTTGTTCCATTTCAAACTAAGGGATGTTCTAACGGGGCAGGCAGATATTGCAAATCTCAAGCGTAAAAAGCGCTCTCCACTGCTGACAAAAATTACTGATTACATTTATTTCCATCACGGCAGCAAATAGAGGACTTCGCGATCACTTGTTCCATTTCAAACTAAGGGATGTTCTAACGGGGCAGGCAGATATTGCAAATCTCAAGCGTCAAAAGCGCTCTCCACTGCTGAGAAAAATTACTGATTACATTTATTTCCATCACGGCAGCAAATAGAGGACTTCGCGATGACTTGTTCCATTTCAAACTAAGGGATGTTCTAACGGGGCAGGCAGATACTGCAAATCTCAAGCTCAAAAGCGCACTCCACTGCTGACAAAAATAACTGATTACATTTATTTCCATCACGGCAGCAAATAGAGGACTTCGCGATCACTTGTTCCATTTCAAACTAAGGGATGTTCTAACGGGGCAGGCAGATATTGCAAATCTCAAGCGTCAAAAGCGCTCTCCACTGCTGACAAAAATAACTGATTACATTTATTTCCATCACGGCAGCAAATAGAGGACTTCGCGATCACTTGTTCCATTTCAAACTAAGGGATGTTCTAAGGGGGCAGGCAGATATTGCAAATCTCAAGCTCAAAAGCGCTCTCCACTGCTGACAAAAATTTCTGATTACATTTATTTCCATCACGGCAGCAAATAGAGGACTTCGCGATCACTTGTTCCATTTCAAACTAAGGAATGTTCTAACGGGGCAGGCAGATATTGCAAATCTCAAGCGTGAAAAGCACTCTCCACTGCTGAGAGAAATTACTATTTACATTTATTTCCATCACGGCAGCAAATAGAGGACTTCGCGATCACTTGTTCCATTTCAAACTAAGGGATGTTCTAACGGGGCAGGACGATATTGCAAATCTCAAGATCGAAAGCGCTCTCCACTGCTGACAAAAATAACTGATTACATTTATTTCCTTCACGGCAGCAAATAGAGGACTTCGCGATCACTTGTTCCCTTCCAAACTAAGAGCAGCTCAAACGGGGCAGGCAGATATTGCAAATCTCAAGCGTCAAAAGCGCTCTCCACTGCTGACAAAAGTAACTGATTACATTTATTTCCATCACGGCAGCAAATAGAGGACTTCGCGATCACTTGTTCCATTTCAAACTAAGGGATGTTCTAACGGGGCAGGCAGATATTGCAAATCTCAAGCGTCAAAAGCGCTCTCCACTGCTGACAAAAATTACTGATTACATTTATTTCCATCACGGTAGAAAATAGAGAACTTCGCGATCACTTGTTCAATTTCAAACTGAGGGATGTTCTAACGGGGCAGGCAGATACTGCAAATCTCAAGCTCAAAAGCGCACTCCACTGCTGACAAAAATAACTGATTACATTTATTTCCTTCACGGCAGCAAATAGAGGACTTCGCGATCGCTTGTTTCATTCCAATCTAAGGGATGTTCTAACGGGGCAGGGAGATATTGCAAATCTCAAGCTCAAAAGCGCTCTCCACTGCTGACAAAAATTACTGATTACATTTATTTCCATCACGGCAGCAAATAGAGGACTTCGCGATCACTTGTTCCATTTCAAACTAAGGGATGTTCTAACGGGGCAGGCAGATACTGCAAATCTCAAGCTCAAAAGCGCACACCACTGCTGACAAAAATAACTGATTACATTTATTTCCATCACGGCAGCAAATAGAGGACTTCGCGATCACTTGTTCCATTCCAAACTAAGGGATGTTCTAACGGGGCAGGCAGATACTGCAAATCTCAAGCTCAAAAGCGCTCTCCACTGCTGACAAAAATAACTGATTACATTTATTTCCTTCACGTCAGCAAATAGAGGACTTCGCGATCGCTTGTTTCATTCCAAACTAAGGGATGTTCTAACGGGGCAGGCAGATATTGCAAATCTTAAGCTCAAAAGCGCTCTCCACTGCTGACAAAAATTACTGATTACATTTATTTCCAACACGGCAGCAAATAGAGGACTTCGCGATCACTTGTTCCATTTCAAACTAAGGGATGTTCTAACGGGGCAGGCAGATATTGCAAATCTCAAGCGTCAAAAACGCTCTCCACTGCTGCCAAAAATTACTGATTACATTTATTTCCTTCACGGCAGCAAATAGAGGACTTCGCGATCACTTGTTCCATTTCAAACTAAGGGATGTTCTAACGGGGCAGGCAGATATTGCAAATCTCAAGCGTCAAAATCGCTCTCCACTGCTGACAAAAATTACTGATTGCATTTATTTCCTTAACGACAGCAATTAGAGGACTTCGCGATCACTTGTTCCATTCCAAACTAAGAGATGCTCAAACGGGGCAGGCAGATATTGCAAATCTCAAGCGTCAAAAGCGCTCTCCACTGCTGACAAAAATAACTGATTACATTTATTTCCATCACGGCAGCAAATAGAGGACTTCGCGATCACTTGTTCCATTTCAAACTAAGGGATGTTCTAACGGGGCAGGCAGATATTGCAAATCTCAAGAGTCAAAAGCGCTCTCCACTGCTGACAAAAATTACTGATTACATTTATTTCCATCACGGCAGCAAATAGAGGACTTCGCGATCACTTGTTCCATTTCAAACTAAGGGATGTTCTAACGGGGCAGGCAGATATTGCAAATCTCAAGCGTCAAAAGCGCTCTCCACTGCTGAGAAAAATTACTGATTACATTTATTTCCTTCACGGCAGCAAATAGAGAACTTCGCGATCACTTGTTCCATTTCAAACTAAGGGATGTTCTAACGGGGCAGGCAGATATTGCAAATCTCAAGCGTAAAAAGCGCTCTCCACTGCTGACAAAAATTACTGATTACATTTATTTCCATCACGGCAGCAAATAGAGGACTTCGCGATCACTTGTTCCATTTCAAACTAAGGGATGTTCTAACGGGGCAGGCAGATATTGCAAATCTCAAGCGTCAAAAGCGCTCTCCACTGCTGAGAAAAATTACTGATTACATTTATTTCCATCACGGCAGCAAATAGAGGACTTCGCGATCACTTGTTCCATTTCAAACTAAGGGATGTTCTAACGGGGCAGGCAGATATTGCAAATCTCAAGCGTCAAAAGCGCTCTCCACTGCTGACAAAAATAACTGATTACATTTATTTCCATCACGGCAGCAAATAGAGGACTTCGCGATCACTTGTTCCATTTCAAACTAAGGGATGTTCTAAGGGGGCAGGCAGATATTGCAAATCTCAAGCTCAAAAGCGCTCTCCACTGCTGACAAAAATTTCTGATTACATTTATTTCCTTCACGGCAGCAAATAGAGGACTTCGCGATCACTTGTTCCATTTCAAACTAAGGAATGTTCTAACGGGGCAGGCAGATATTGCAAATCTCAAGCGTGAAAAGCACTCTCCACTGCTGACAGAAATTACTATTTACATTTATTTCCATCACGGCAGCAAATAGAGGACTTCGCGATCACTTGTTCCATTTCAAACTAAGGGATGTTCTAACGGGGCAGGACGATATTGCAAATCTCAAGATCGAAAGCGCTCTCCACTGCTGACAAAAATAACTGATTACATTTATTTCCTTCACGGCAGCAAATAGAGGACTTCGCGATCACTTGTTCCCTTCCAAACTAAGAGCAGCTCAAACGGGGCAGGCAGATATTGCAAATCTCAAGCGTCAAAAGCGCTCTCCACTGCTGACAAAAGTAACTGATTACATTTATTTCCATCACGGCAGCAAATAGAGGACTTCGCGATCACTTGTTCCATTTCAAACTAAGGGATGTTCTAACGGGGCAGGCAGATATTGCAAATCTCAAGCGTCAAAAGCGCTCTCCACTGCTGACAAAAATTACTGATTACATTTATTTCCATCACGGTAGAAAATAGAGAACTTCGCGATCACTTGTTCAATTTCAAACTGAGGGATGTTCTAACGGGGCAGGCAGATACTGCAAATCTCAAGCTCAAAAACGCACTCCACTGCTGACAAAAATAACTGATTACATTTATTTCCTTCACGGCAGCAAATAGAGGACTTCGCGATCGCTTGTTTCATTCCAATCTAAGGGATGTTCTAACGGGGCAGGGAGATATTGCAAATCTCAAGCTCAAAAGCGCTCTCCACTGCTGACAAAAATTACTGATTACATTTATTTCCATCACGGCAGCAAATAGAGGACTTCGCGATCACTTGTTCCATTTCAAACTAAGGGATGTTCTAACGGGGCAGGCAGATACTGCAAATCTCAAGCTCAAAAGCGCACACCACTGCTGACAAAAATAACTGATTACATTTATTTCCATCACGGCAGCAAATAGAGGACTTCGCGATCACTTGTTCCATTCCAAACTAAGGGATGTTCTAACGGGGCAGGCAGATACTGCAAATCTCAAGCTCAAAAGCGCTCTCCACTGCTGACAAAAATAACTGATTACATTTATTTCCTTCACGTCAGCAAATAGAGGACTTCGCGATCGCTTGTTTCATTCCAAACTAAGGGATGTTCTAACGGGGCAGGCAGATATTGCAAATCTTAAGCTCAAAAGCGCTCTCCACTGCTGACAAAAATTACTGATTACATTTATTTCCAACACGGCAGCAAATAGAGGACTTCGCGATCACTTGTTCCATTTCAAACTAAGGGATGTTCTAACGGGGCAGGCAGATACTGCAAATCTCATGCTCAAAAGCGCACTCCACTGCTGACAAAAATAACTGATTACATTTATTTCCTTCACGGCAGCAAATAGAGGACTTCGCGATCGCTTGTTTCATTCCAAACTAAGGGATGTTCTAACGGGGCAGGCAGATACTGCAAATCTCAAGCTCAAATGCGCACTCCACTGCTGACAAAAATTACTGATTACATTTATTTCCATCACGGCAGAATAGAGGACTTCGCGATCACTTGTTCCATTTCAAACTTAGGGATGTTCTAACGGGGCAGGCAGATATTGCAAATCGCAAGCTTCAAAAGCGCTCTCCACTGCTGACAAAAATAACTGATTACATTTATTTCCTTCACGGCAGCAAATAGAGGACTTCGCGATCGCTTGTTTCATTCCAAACTAAGGGATGTTCTAACGGGGCAGGCAGATATTGCAAATCTTAAGCTCAAAAGCGCTCTCCACTGCTGACAAAAATAACTGTTTACATTTATTTCCTTCACGGCAGCAAATAGAGGACTTCGCGATCGCTTGTTTCATTCCAAACTAAGGGATGTTCTAACGGGGCAGGCAGATATTGCAAATCTTAAGCTCAAAAGCGCTCTCCACTGCTGACAAAAATTACTGATTACATTTATTTCCATCACGGCAGCAAACAGAGGACTTCGCGTTCACTTGTTCCATTTCAAACTAAGGGATTTTCTAACGGGGCAGGCAGATATTGCAAATCTCAAGCTCGAAAGCGCTCTCCACTGCTGACAAAAATTACTGATTACATTTATTTCCTTCACGGCAGCAAATAGAGGACTTCGCGATCACTTGTTCCATTCCAAACTAAGGGATGTTCTAACGGAGCAGGCAGATATTGCAAATCTCAAGCTCAAAAGCGCTCTCCACTGCTGACAAAAATTACTGATTACATTTATTTCCATCACGGCAGCAAATAGAGGACTTCGCGATCACTTGTTCCATTCCAAACTAAGGGATGTTCTAACGGGGCAGGCAGATATTGCAAATCTCAAGCTCGAAAGCGCTTTCCACTGCTGACAAAAATTACTGATTACATTTATTTCCTTCACGGCAGCAAATAGAGGACTTCGCGATCACTTGTTCCATTCCAAACTAAGGGATGTTCTAACGGGGCAGGCAGATATTGCAAATCTCAAGCTCAAAAGCGCTCTCCACTGCTGACAAAAATTACTGATTACATTTATTTCCTTCACGGCAGCAAATAGAGGACTTCGCGATCACTTGTTCCATTCCAAACTAAGGGATGTTCTAACGGGGCAGGCAGATATTGCAAATCTCAAGCTCAAAAGCGCTCTCCACTGCTGACAAAAATAACTGATTACATTTATTTCCTTCACAGCAGCAAATGGAGGACTTCGCGATCACTTGTTCCATTCCAAACTAAGGGATTTTCTAACGGGGCAGGCAGATATTGCAAATCTCAAGCTCAAAAGCGCTCTCCACTGCTGACAAAAATTACTGATTACATTTATTTCTTTCACGGCAGCAAATAGAGGACTTCGCGATCACTTGTTCCATTCCAAACTAAGGGATGTTCTAACGGGGCAGGCAGATATTGCAAATCTCAAGCTCAAAAGCGCTCTCCACTGCTGACAAAAATAACTGATTACATTTATTTCCTTCACGGCAGCAAATGGAGGACTTCGCGATCACTTGTTCCATTCCAAACTAAGGGATTTTCTAACGGGGCAGGCAGATATTGCAAATCTCAAGCTCAAAAGCGCTCTCCACTGCTGACAAAAATTATTGATTACATTTATTTCCTTCACGGCAGCAAATAGAGGACTTCGCGATCACTTGTTCCATTTCAAACTAAGGGATGTTCTAACGGGGCAGGCAGATATTGCAAATCTCAAGCTCAAAAGCGCTCTCCACTGCTGACAAAAATTACTGATTACATTTATTTCCTTCACGGCAGCAAATAGAGGACTTCGCGATCACTTGTTCCATTCCAAACTAAGGGCTGTTCTAACGGGGCAGGCAGATATTGCAAATCTCAAGCTCAAAAGCGCTCTCCACTGCTGACAAAAATTACTGATTACATTTATTTCCTTCACGGCAGCAAATAGAGGACTTCGCAATCACTTGTTCCATTTCAAACTAAGGGATGTTCTAACGGGGCAGGCAGATATTGCAAATCTCAAGCGTCAAAAGCGCTCTAGACTGCTGACAAAAATTACTGATTACATTTATTTCCTTCACGGCAGCAAATAGAGGACTTCGCGATCACTTGTTCCATTCCAAACTAAGGGATGTTCTAACGGGGCAGGCAGATATTGCAAATCTCAAGCTCAAAAGCGCTCTCCACTGCTGACAAAAATTACTGATTACATTTATTTCCTTCACGGCAGCAAATAGAGGACTTCGCGATCACTTGTTCCATTCCAAACTAAGGGATGTTCTAACGGGGCAGGCAGATATTGCAAATCTCAAGCTCAAAAGTGCTCTCCACTGCTGACAAAAATAACTGATTACATTTATTTCCTTCACGGCAGCAAATAGAGGACTTCGCGATCACTTGTTCCATTCCAAACTAAGGGATGTTCTAACGGGGAAGGCAGATATTGCAAATCTCAAGCTCAAAAGCGCTCTCCACTGCTGACAAAAATTACTGATTACATTTATTTCCTTCACGGCAGCAAATAGAGGAGTTCGCGATCACTTGTTCCATTTCAAACTAAGGGATGTTCTAACGGGGCAGGCAGATATTGCAAATCTCAAGCTCGAAAGCGCTCTCCACTGCTGACAAAAATAACTGACTACATTTATTTCCTTCACGGCAGCAAATAGAGGACTTCGCGATCGCTTGTTCCATTTCAAACTAAGGGATGTTCTAACGGGGCAGGCAGATATTGCAAATCTCAAGCTCAAAAGTGCTCTCCACTGCTGACAAAAATAACTGATTACATTTATTTCCTTCACGGCAGCAAATAGAGGACTTCGCGATCACTTGTTCCATTCCAAACTAAGGGATGTTCTAACGGGGCAGGCAGATATTGCAAATCTCAAGCTCAAAAGTGCTCTCCACTGCTGACAAAAATAACTGATTACATTTATTTCCTTCACGGCAGCAAATAGAGGACTTCGCGATCACTTGTTCCATTCCAAACTAAGGGATGTTCTAACGGGGCAGGCAGATATTGCAAATCTCAAGCTCAAAAGCGCTCTCCACTGCTGACAAAAATTACTGATTACATTTATTTCCTTCACGGCAGCAAATAGAGGACTTCGCGATCACTTGTTCCATTCCAAACTAAGGGATGTTCTAACGGGGCAGGCAGATATTGCAAATCTCAAGCTCAAAAGTGCTCTCCACTGCTGACAAAAATAACTGATTACATTTATTTCCTTCACAGCAGCAAATGGAGGACTTCGCGATCACTTGTTCCATTCCAAACTAAGGGATTTTCTAACGGGGCAGGCAGATATTGCAAATCTCAAGCTCAAAAGCGCTCTCCACTGCTGACAAAAATTACTGATTACATTTATTTCTTTCACGGCAGCAAATAGAGGACTTCGCGATCACTTGTTCCATTCCAAACTAAGGGATGTTCTAACGGGGCAGGCAGATATTGCAAATCTCAAGCTCAAAAGCGCTCTCCACTGCTGACAAAAATAACTGATTACATTTATTTCCTTCACGGCAGCAAATGGAGGACTTCGCGATCACTTGTTCCATTCCAAACTAAGGGATTTTCTAACGGGGCAGGCAGATATTGCAAATCTCAAGCTCAAAAGCGCTCTCCACTGCTGACAAAAATTATTGATTACATTTATTTCCTTCACGGCAGCAAATAGAGGACTTCGCGATCACTTGTTCCATTTCAAACTAAGGGATGTTCTAACGGGGCAGGCAGATATTGCAAATCTCAAGCTCAAAAGCGCTCTCCACTGCTGACAAAAATTACTGATTACATTTATTTCCTTCACGGCAGCAAATAGAGGACTTCGCGATCACTTGTTCCATTCCAAACTAAGGGCTGTTCTAACGGGGCAGGCAGATATTGCAAATCTCAAGCTCAAAAGCGCTCTCCACTGCTGACAAAAATTACTGATTACATTTATTTCCTTCACGGCAGCAAATAGAGGACTTCGCAATCACTTGTTCCATTTCAAACTAAGGGATGTTCTAACGGGGCAGGCAGATATTGCAAATCTCAAGCGTCAAAAGCGCTCTAGACTGCTGACAAAAATTACTGATTACATTTATTTCCTTCACGGCAGCAAATAGAGGACTTCGCGATCACTTGTTCCATTCCAAACTAAGGGATGTTCTAACGGGGCAGGCAGATATTGCAAATCTCAAGCTCAAAAGCGCTCTCCACTGCTGACAAAAATTACTGATTACATTTATTTCCTTCACGGCAGCAAATAGAGGACTTCGCGATCACTTGTTCCATTCCAAACTAAGGGATGTTCTAACGGGGCAGGCAGATATTGCAAATCTCAAGCTCAAAAGTGCTCTCCACTGCTGACAAAAATAACTGATTACATTTATTTCCTTCACGGCAGCAAATAGAGGACTTCGCGATCACTTGTTCCATTCCAAACTAAGGGATGTTCTAACGGGGAAGGCAGATATTGCAAATCTCAAGCTCAAAAGCGCTCTCCACTGCTGACAAAAATTACTGATTACATTTATTTCCTTCACGGCAGCAAATAGAGGAGTTCGCGATCACTTGTTCCATTTCAAACTAAGGGATGTTCTAACGGGGCAGGCAGATATTGCAAATCTCAAGCTCGAAAGCGCTCTCCACTGCTGACAAAAATAACTGACTACATTTATTTCCTTCACGGCAGCAAATAGAGGACTTCGCGATCGCTTGTTCCATTTCAAACTAAGGGATGTTCTAACGGGGCAGGCAGATATTGCAAATCTCAAGCTCAAAAGTGCTCTCCACTGCTGACAAAAATAACTGATTACATTTATTTCCTTCACGGCAGCAAATAGAGGACTTCGCGATCACTTGTTCCATTCCAAACTAAGGGATGTTCTAACGGGGCAGGCAGATATTGCAAATCTCAAGCTCAAAAGTGCTCTCCACTGCTGACAAAAATAACTGATTACATTTATTTCCTTCACGGCAGCAAATAGAGGACTTCGCGATCACTTGTTCCATTCCAAACTAAGGGATGTTCTAACGGGGCAGGCAGATATTGCAAATCTCAAGCTCAAAAGCGCTCTCCACTGCTGACAAAAATTACTGATTACATTTATTTCCTTCACGGCAGCAAATAGAGGACTTCGCGATCACTTGTTCCATTCCAAACTAAGGGATGTTCTAACGGGGCAGGCAGATATTGCAAATCTCAAGCTCAAAAGTGCTCTCCACTGCTGACAAAAATAACTGATTACATTTATTTCCTTCACGGCAGCAAATAGAGGACTTCGCGATCACTTGTTCCATTCCAAACTAAGGGATGTTCTAACGGGGAAGGCAGATATTGCAAATCTCAAGCTCAAAAGCGCTCTCCACTGCTGACAAAAATTACTGATTACATTTATTTCCTTCACGGCAGCAAATAGAGGAGTTCGCGATCACTTGTTCCATTTCAAACTAAGGGATGTTCTAACGGGGCAGGCAGATATTGCAAATCTCAAGCTCGAAAGCGCTCTCCACTGCTGACAAAAATAACTGACTACATTTATTTCCTTCACGGCAGCAAATAGAGGACTTCGCGATCGCTTGTTCCATTTCAAACTAAGGGATGTTCTAACGGGGCAGGCAGATATTGCAAATCTCAAGCTCAAAAGTGCTCTCCACTGCTGACAAAAATAACTGATTACATTTATTTCCTTCACGGCAGCAAATAGAGGACTTCGCGATCACTTGTTCCATTCCAAACTAAGGGATGTTCTAACGGGGCAGGCAGATATTGCAAATCTCAAGTTCAAAAGTGCTCTCCACTGCTGACAAAAATAACTGATTACATTTATTTCCTTCACGGCAGCAAATAGAGGACTTCGCGATCGCTTGTTCCATTCCAAACTAAGGGATGTTCTAACGGGGCAGGCAGATATTGCAAATCTCAAGCTCAAAAGTGCTCTCCACTGCTGACAAAAATAACTGATTACATTTATTTCCTTCACGGCAGCAAATAGAGGACTTCGCGATCACTTGTTCCATTCCAAACTAAGGGATGTTCTAACGGGGAAGGCAGATACTGCAAATCTCAAGCTCAAAAGCGCACTCCACTGCTGACAAAAATAACTGATTACATTTATTTCCTTCATGGCAGCAAATAGAGGACTTCGCGATCGCTTGTTTCATTCCAAACTAAGGGATGTTCTAACGGGGCAGGCAGATATTGCAAATCTCAAGCGTCAAAAGCGCTCTCCACTGCTGACAAAAATTACTGATTACATTTATTTCCTTCACTGCAGCAAATAGAGGACTTCGCGATCACTTGTTCTATTTCAAACTAAGGGATGTTCTAACGGGGCAGGCAGATATTGCAAATCTCAAGCGTCAAAAGCGCTCTCCACTGCTGACAAATATTACTGATTACATTTATTTCCATCACGGCAGCAAATTGAGGACTTCGCGATCGCCTGTTTCATTCCAAACTAAGGGATGTTCTAACGGGGCAGGCAGATATTGCAAATCTCAAGCTCGAAAGCGCTCTCCACTGCTGACAAAAATAACTGATTACATTTATTTCCTTCACGGCAGCAAATAGAGGACTTCGCGATCGCTTGTTCCATTTCAAACTAAGGGATGTTCTAACGGGGCAGGCAGATATTGCAAATCTCAAGCGTCAAAAGCGCTGTCCACTGCTGACAAAAATTACTGATTACATTTATTTCCATCACGACAGCAAATTGAGGACTTCGCTATCGCTTGTTTCATTCCAAACTAAGGGATGTTCTAACGGGGCAGGCAGATATTGCAAATCTCAAGCTCGAAAGCGCTCTCCACTGCTGACAAAAATTACTGATTACATTTATTTCCATCACGGCAGCAAATAGAGGACTTCGCGATCACTTGTTCCTTTTCAAACTAAGGGATGTTATAACGGGGCAGGCAGATATTGCAAATCTCAAGCGTCAAAAGCGCTCTCCACTGCAGACAAAAATTACTGATTACATTTATTTCCATCACGGCAGCAAATAGAGGACTTCGCGATCACTTGTTCCATTTCAAACTAAGGGATGTTCTAACGGGGCAGGCAGATATTGCAAATCTCAAGCGTCAAAAGCGCTCTCCACTGCTGAGAAAAATTACTGATTACATTTATTTCCTTCACGGCAGCAAATAGAGGACTTCGCGATCACTTGTTCCATTTCAAACTAAGGGATGTTCTAACGGGCCAGGCAGATATTGCAAATCTCAAGCGTCAAAAGCGCTCTCCACTGCTGACAAAAATTACTGATTACATTTATTTCCATCACGGCAGCAAATAGAGGACTTCGCGATCACTTGTTCCATTTCAAACTAAGGGATGTTCTAACGGGGCAGGCAGATATTGCAAATCTCAAGCGTCAAAAGCGCTCTCCACTGCTGAGAAAAATTACTGATTACATTTATTTCCTTCACGGCAGCAAATAGAGGACTTCGCGATCACTTGTTCCATTTCAAACTAAGGGATGTTCTAACGGGCCAGGCAGATATTGCAAATCTCAAGCGTCAAAAGCGCTCTCCACTGCTGACAAAAATTACTGATTACATTTATTTCCATCACGGCAGCAAATAGAGGACTTCGCGATCACTTGTTCCATTTCAAACTAAGGGATGTTCTAACGGGGCAGGCAGATATTGCAAATCTCAAGCGTCAAAAGCGCTCTCCACTGCTGAGAAAAATTACTGATTACATTTATTTCCTTCACGGCAGCAAATAGAGGACTTCGCGATCCCTTGTTCCATTCCAAACTAAGGAATGCTCAAACGGGGCAGGCAGATATTGCAAATCTCAAGCGTCAAAATCGCTCTCCACTGCTGACAAAAATTACTGATTGCATTTATTTCCTTAACGACAGCAATTAGAGGACTTCGCGATCACTTGTTCCATTCCAAACTAAGAGATGCTCAAACGGGGCAGGCAGATATTGCAAATCTCAAGCGTCAAAAGCGCTCTCCACTGCTGACAAAAATTACTGATTACATTTATTTTCTTCACGGCAGCAAATAGAGGACTTCGCGATCACTTGTTTCATTCCAAACTAAGGGATGTTCTAACGGGACAGGAAGATATTGCAAATCTCAAGCGTCAAAAGCGCTCTCCACTGCTGACAAAAATTACTGATTACATTTATTTCCTTCACTGCAGCAAATAGAGGACTTCGCGATCACTTGTTCTATTTCAAACTAAGGGATGTTCCAACGGGGCAGGCAGATATTGCAAATCTCAAGCGTCAAAAGCGCTCTCCACTGCTGACAAATATTACTGATTACATTTATTTCCATCACGGCAGCAAATTGAGGACTTCGCGATCGCCTGTTTCATTCCAAACTAAGGGATGTTCTAACGGGGCAGGCAGATATTGCAAATCTCAAGCTCGAAAGCGCTCTCCACTGCTGACAAAAATAACTGATTACATTTATTTCCTTCACGGCAGCAAATAGAGGACATCGCGATCGCTTGTTCCATTTCAAACTAAGGGATGTTCTAACGGGGCAGGCAGATATTGCAAATCTCAAGCGTCAAAAGCGCTCTCCACTGCTGACAAAAATTACTGATTACATTTATTTCCATCACGACAGCAAATTGAGGACTTCGCGATCGCTTGTTTCATTCCAAACTAAGGGATGTTCTAACTGGGCAGGCAGATATTGCAAATCTCAAGCTCGAAAGCGCTCTCCACTGCTGACAAAAATTACTGATTACATTTATTTCCATCACGGCAGCAAATAGAGGACTTCGCGATCACTTGTTCCATTTCAAACTAAGGGATGTTCTAACGGGGCAGGACGATATTGCAAATCTCAAGATCGAAAGCGCTCTCCACTGCTGACAAAAATTACTGATTACATTTATTTTCATCACGACAGCAAATTGAGGACTTCGCGATCGCTTGTTTCATTCCAAACTAAGGGATGTTCTAACGGGGCAGGCAGATATTGCAAATCTCAAGCTCGAAAGCGCTCTCCACTGCTGACAAAAATAACTGATTACATTTATTTCCTTCACGGCAGCAAATAGAGGACTTCGCGATCGCTTGTTCCATTTCAAACTAAGGGATGTTCTAACGGGGCAGGCAGATATTGCAAATCTCAAGCGTCAAAAGCGCTCTCCACTGCTGACAAAAATTACTGATTACATTTATTTCCATCACTGCAGCAAATAGAGGACTTCGCGATCACTTGTTCCATTTCAAACTAAGGGATGTTCTAACGGGGCAGGCAGATACTGCAAATCTCAAGCTCAAAAGCGCACTCCACTGCTGACAAAAATAACTGATTACATTTATTTCCATCACGGCAGCAAATAGAGGACTTCGCGATCACTTGTTCCATTCCAAACTAAGGAATGCTCAAACGGGGCAGGCAGATATTGCAAATCTCAAGATCGAAAGCGCTCTCCACTGCTGACAAAAATTACTGATTACATTTATTTTCATCACGACAGCAAATTGAGGACTTCGCGATCGCTTGTTTCATTCCAAACTAAGGGATGTTCTAACGGGGCAGGCAGATATTGCAAATCTCAAGCTCGAAAGCGCTCTCCACTGCTGACAAAAATAACTGATTACATTTATTTCCTTCACGGCAGCAAATAGAGGACTTCGCGATCGCTTGTTCCATTTCAAACTAAGGGATGTTCTAACGGGGCAGGCAGATATTGCAAATCTCAAGCGTCAAAAGCGCTCTCCACTGCTGACAAAATTAACTGATTACATTTATTTCCATCACGGCAGCAAATAGAGGACTTCGCGATCACTTGTTCCTTTTCAAACTAAGGGATGTTATAACGGGGCAGGCAGATATTGCAAATCTCAAGCGTCAAAAGCGCTCTCCACTGCTGACAAAAATTACTGATTACATTTATTTCCATCACGGCAGCAAATAGAGGACTTCGCGATCACTTGTTCCATTCCAAACTAAGGAATGCTCAAACGGGGCAGGCAGATATTGCAAATCTCAAGCGTCAAAATCGCTCTCCACTGCTGACAAAAATTACTGATTGCATTTATTTCCTTAACGACAGCAATTAGAGGACTTCGCGATCACTTGTTCCATTCCAAACTAAGAGATGCTCAAACGGGGCAGGCAGATATTGCAAATCTCAAGCGTCAAAAGCGCTCTCCACTGCTGACAAAAATTACTGATTACATTTATTTCCATCACGGCAGCAAATAGAGGACTTCGCGATCACTTGTTCCCTTCCAAACTAAGAGCAGCTCAAACGGGGCAGGCAGATATTGCAAATCTCAAGCGTCAAAAGCGCTCTCCACTGCTGACAAAAGTAACTGATTACATTTATTTCCATCACGGCAGCAAATAGAGGACTTCGCGATCACTTGTTCCATTTCAAACTAAGGGATGTTCTAACGGGGCAGGCAGATATTGCAAATCTCAAGCGTCAAAAGCGCTCTCCACTGCTGACAAAAATTACTGATTACATTTATTTCCATCACGGTAGAAAATAGAGAACTTCGCGATCACTTGTTCAATTTCAAACTGAGGGATGTTCTAACGGGGCAGGCAGATACTGCAAATCTCAAGCTCAAAAGCGCACTCCACTGCTGAAAAAAATAACTGATTACATTTATTTCCTTCACGGCAGCAAATAGAGGACTTCGCGATCGCTTGTTTCATTCCAATCTAAGGGATGTTCTAACGGGGCAGGGAGATATTGCAAATCTCAAGCTCAAAAGCGCTCTCCACTGCTGACAAAAATTACTGATTACATTTATTTCCATCACGGCAGCAAATAGAGGACTTCGCGATCACTTGTTCCATTTCAAACTAAGGGATGTTCTAACGGGGCAGGCAGATACTGCAAATCTCAAGCTCAAAAGCGCACACCACTGCTGACAAAAATAACTGATTACATTTATTTCCATCACGGCAGCAAATAGAGGACTTCGCGATCACTTGTTCCATTCCAAACTAAGGGATGTTCTAACGGGGCAGACAGATACTGCAAATCTCAAGCTCAAAAGCGCTCTCCACTGCTGACAAAAATAACTGATTACATTTATTTCCTTCACGTCAGCAAATAGAGGACTTCGCGATCGCTTGTTTCATTCCAAACTAAGGGATGTTCTAACGGGGCAGGCAGATATTGCAAATCTTAAGCTCAAAAGCGCTCTCCACTGCTGACAAAAATTACTGATTACATTTATTTCCTTCACTGCAGCAAATAGAGGACTTCGCGATCACTTGTTCTATTTCAAACTAAGGGATGTTCTAACGGGGCAGGCAGATATTGCAAATCTCAAGCGTCAAAAGCGCTCTCCACTGCTGACAAATATTACTGATTACATTTATTTCCATCACGGCAGCAAATTGAGGACTTCGCGATCGCCTGTTTCATTCCAAACTAAGGGATGTTCTAACGGGGCAGGCAGATATTGCAAATCTCAAGCTCGAAAGCGCTCTCCACTGCTGACAAAAATAACTGATTACATTTATTTCCTTCACGGCAGCAAATAGAGGACTTCGCGATCGCTTGTTCCATTTCAAACTAAGGGATGTTCTAACGGGGCAGGCAGATATTGCAAATCTCAAGCGTCAAAAGCGCTCTCCACTGCTGACAAAAATTACTGATTACATTTATTTCCATCACGACCGCAAATTGAGGACTTCGCGATCGCTTGTTTCATTCCAAACTAAGGGATGTTCTAACGGGGCAGGCAGATATTGCAAATCTCAAGCTCGAAAGCGCTCTCCACTGCTGACAAAAATTACTGATTACATTTATTTCCATCACGGCAGCAAATAGAGGACTTCGCGATCACTTGTTCCATTTCAAACTAAGGGATGTTCTAACGGGGCAGGACGATATTGCAAATCTCAAGATCGAAAGCGCTCTCCACTGCTGACAAAAATTACTGATTACATTTATTTCCATCACGACAGCAAATTGAGGACTTCGCGATCGCTTGTTTCATTCCAAACTAAGGGATGTTCTAACGGGGCAGGCAGATATTGCAAATCTCAAGCTCGAAAGCGCTCTCCACTGCTGACAAAAATAACTGATTACATTTATTTCCTTCACGGCAGCAAATAGAGGACTTCGCGATCGCTTGTTCCATTTCAAACTAAGGGATGTTCTAACGGGGCAGGCAGATATTGCAAATCTCAAGCGTCAAAAGCGCTCTCCACTGCTGACAAAAATTACTGATTACATTTATTTCCATCACTGCAGCAAATAGAGGACTTCGCGATCACTTGTTCCATTTCAAACTAAGGGATGTTCTAACGGGGCAGGCAGATACTGCAAATCTCAAGCTCAAAAGCGCACTCCACTGCTGACAAAAATAACTGATTACATTTATTTCCATCACGGCAGCAAATAGAGGACTTCGCAATCACTTGTTCCATTTCAAACTAAGGGATGTTCTAACGGGGCAGGCAGATATTGCAAATCTCAAGCGTCAAAAGCGCTCTCCACTGCTGACAAAAATTACTGATTACATTTATTTCCATCACGGCAGCAAATAGAGGACTTCGCGATCACTTGTTCCATTTCAAACTAAGGGATGTTCTAACGGGGCAGGCAGATATTGCAAATCTCAAGCGTCAAAAGCGCTCTCCACTGCTGAGAAAAATTACTGATTACATTTATTTCCTTCACGGCAGCAAATAGAGGACTTCGCGATCACTTGTTCCATTTCAAACTAAGGGATGTTCTAACGGGCCAGGCAGATATTGCAAATCTCAAGCGTCAAAAGCGCTCTCCACTGCTGACAAAAATAACTGATTACATTTATTTCCTTCACGTCAGCAAATAGAGGACTTCGCGATCGCTTGTTTCATTCCAAACTAAGGGATGTTCTAACGGGGCAGGCAGATATTGCAAATCTTAAGCTCAAAAGCGCTCTCCACTGCTGACAAAAATTACTGATTACATTTATTTCCATCACGGCAGCAAATAGAGGACTTCGCGATCACTTGTTCCATTTCAAACTAAGGGATGTTCTAACGGGGCAGGCCGATACTGCAAATCTCAAGCTCAAAAGCGCACTCCACTGCTGACAAAAATAACTGATTACATTTATTTCCTTCATGGCAGCAAATAGAGGACTTCGCGATCGCTTGTTTCATTCCAAACTAAGGGATGTTCTAACGGGGCAGGCAGATATTGCAAATCTCAAGCGTCAAAAGCGCTCTCCACTGCTGACAAAAATTACTGATTACATTTATTTCCTTCACTGCAGCAAATAGAGGACTTCGCGATCACTTGTTCTATTTCAAACTAAGGGATGTTCTAACGGGGCAGGCAGATATTGCAAATCTCAAGCGTCAAAAGCGCTCTCCACTGCTGACAAATATTACTGATTACATTTATTTCCATCACGGCAGCAAATTGAGGACTTCGCGATCGCCTGTTTCATTCCAAACTAAGGGATGTTCTAACGGGGCAGGCAGATATTGCAAATCTCAAGCTCGAAAGCGCTCTCCACTGCTGACAAAAATAACTGATTACATTTATTTCCTTCACGGCAGCAAATAGAGGACTTCGCGATCGCTTGTTCCATTTCAAACTAAGGGATGTTCTAACGGGGCAGGCAGATATTGCAAATCTCAAGCGTCAAAAGCGCTGTCCACTGCTGACAAAAATTACTGATTACATTTATTTCCATCACGACAGCAAATTGAGGACTTCGCTATCGCTTGTTTCATTCCAAACTAAGGGATGTTCTAACGGGGCAGGCAGATATTGCAAATCTCAAGCTCGAAAGCGCTCTCCACTGCTGACAAAAATTACTGATTACATTTATTTCCATCACGGCAGCAAATAGAGGACTTCGCGATCACTTGTTCCTTTTCAAACTAAGGGATGTTATAACGGGGCAGGCAGATATTGCAAATCTCAAGCGTCAAAAGCGCTCTCCACTGCAGACAAAAATTACTGATTACATTTATTTCCATCACGGCAGCAAATAGAGGACTTCGCGATCACTTGTTCCATATCAAACTAAGGGATGTTCTAACGGGGCAGGCAGATATTGCAAATCTCAAGCGTCAAAAGCGCTCTCCACTGCTGAGAAAAATTACTGATTACATTTATTTCCTTCACGGCAGCAAATAGAGGACTTCGCGATCACTTGTTCCATTTCAAACTAAGGGATGTTCTAACGGGCCAGGCAGATATTGCAAATCTCAAGCGTCAAAAGCGCTCTCCACTGCTGACAAAAATTACTGATTACATTTATTTCCATCACGGCAGCAAATAGAGGACTTCGCGATCACTTGTTCCATTTCAAACTAAGGGATGTTCTAACGGGGCAGGCAGATATTGCAAATCTCAAGCGTCAAAAGCGCTCTCCACTGCTGAGAAAAATTACTGATTACATTTATTTCCTTCACGGCAGCAAATAGAGGACTTCGCGATCACTTGTTCCATTTCAAACTAAGGGATGTTCTAACGGGCCAGGCAGATATTGCAAATCTCAAGCGTCAAAAGCGCTCTCCACTGCTGACAAAAATTACTGATTACATTTATTTCCATCACGGCAGCAAATAGAGGACTTCGCGATCACTTGTTCCATTTCAAACTAAGGGATGTTCTAACGGGGCAGGCAGATATTGCAAATCTCAAGCGTCAAAAGCGCTCTCCACTGCTGAGAAAAATTACTGATTACATTTATTTCCTTCACGGCAGCAAATAGAGGACTTCGCGATCCCTTGTTCCATTCCAAACTAAGGAATGCTCAAACGGGGCAGGCAGATATTGCAAATCTCAAGCGTCAAAATCGCTCTCCACTGCTGACAAAAATTACTGATTGCATTTATTTCCTTAACGACAGCAATTAGAGGACTTCGCGATCACTTGTTCCATTCCAAACTAAGAGATGCTCAAACGGGGCAGGCAGATATTGCAAATCTCAAGCGTCAAAAGCGCTCTCCACTGCTGACAAAAATTACTGATTACATTTATTTTCTTCACGGCAGCAAATAGAGGACTTCGCGATCACTTGTTTCATTCCAAACTAAGGGATGTTCTAACGGGACAGGAAGATATTGCAAATCTCAAGCGTCAAAAGCGCTCTCCACTGCTGACAAAAATTACTGATTACATTTATTTCCTTCACTGCAGCAAATAGAGGACTTCGCGATCACTTGTTCTATTTCAAACTAAGGGATGTTCCAACGGGGCAGGCAGATATTGCAAATCTCAAGCGTCAAAAGCGCTCTCCACTGCTGACAAATATTACTGATTACATTTATTTCCATCACGGCAGCAAATTGAGGACTTCGCGATCGCCTGTTTCATTCCAAACTAAGGGATGTTCTAACGGGGCAGGCAGATATTGCAAATCTCAAGCTCGAAAGCGCTCTCCACTGCTGACAAAAATAACTGATTACATTTATTTCCTTCACGGCAGCAAATAGAGGACATCGCGATCGCTTGTTCCATTTCAAACTAAGGGATGTTCTAACGGGGCAGGCAGATATTGCAAATCTCAAGCGTCAAAAGCGCTCTCCACTGCTGACAAAAATTACTGATTACATTTATTTCCATCACGACAGCAAATTGAGGACTTCGCGATCGCTTGTTTCATTCCAAACTAAGGGATGTTCTAACTGGGCAGGCAGATATTGCAAATCTCAAGCTCGAAAGCGCTCTCCACTGCTGACAAAAATTACTGATTACATTTATTTCCATCACGGCAGCAAATAGAGGACTTCGCGATCACTTGTTCCATTTCAAACTAAGGGATGTTCTAACGGGGCAGGACGATATTGCAAATCTCAAGATCGAAAGCGCTCTCCACTGCTGACAAAAATTACTGATTACATTTATTTTCATCACGACAGCAAATTGAGGACTTCGCGATCGCTTGTTTCATTCCAAACTAAGGGATGTTCTAACGGGGCAGGCAGATATTGCAAATCTCAAGCTCGAAAGCGCTCTCCACTGCTGACAAAAATAACTGATTACATTTATTTCCTTCACGGCAGCAAATAGAGGACTTCGCGATCGCTTGTTCCATTTCAAACTAAGGGATGTTCTAACGGGGCAGGCAGATATTGCAAATCTCAAGCGTCAAAAGCGCTCTCCACTGCTGACAAAAATTACTGATTACATTTATTTCCATCACTGCAGCAAATAGAGGACTTCGCGATCACTTGTTCCATTTCAAACTAAGGGATGTTCTAACGGGGCAGGCAGATACTGCAAATCTCAAGCTCAAAAGCGCACTCCACTGCTGACAAAAATAACTGATTACATTTATTTCCATCACGGCAGCAAATAGAGGACTTCGCAATCACTTGTTCCATTTCAAACTAAGGGATGTTCTAACGGGGCAGGCAGACATTGCAAATCTCAAGCGTCAAAATCGCTCTCCACTGCTGACAAAAATTACTGATTGCATTTATTTCCTTAACGACAGCAATTAGAGGACTTCGCGATCACTTGTTCCATTCCAAACTAAGAGATGCTCAAACGGGGCAGGCAGATATTGCAAATCTCAAGCGTCAAAAGCGCTCTCCACTGCTGACAAAAATTACTGATTACATTTATTTCCATCACGGCAGCAAATAGAGGACTTCGCGATCACTTGTTCCCTTCCAAACTAAGAGCAGCTGAAACGGGGCAGGCAGATATAGCAAATCTCAAGCGTCAAAAGCGCTCTCCACTGCTGACAAAAGTAACTGATTACATTTATTTCCATCACGGCAGCAAATAGAGGACTTCGCGATCACTTGTTCCATTTCAAACTAAGGGATGTTCTAACGGGGCAGGCAGATATTGCAAATCTCAAGCGTCAAAAGCGCTCTCCACTGCTGACAAAAATTACTGATTACATTTATTTCCATCACGGTAGAAAATAGAGAACTTCGCGATCACTTGTTCAATTTCAAACTGAGGGATGTTCTAACGGGGCAGGCAGATACTGCAAATCTCAAGCTCAAAAGCGCACTCCACTGCTGAAAAAAATAACTGATTACATTTATTTCCTTCACGGCAGCAAATAGAGGACTTCGCGATCGCTTGTTTCATTCCAATCTAAGGGATGTTCTAACGGGGCAGGGAGATATTGCAAATCTCAAGCTCAAAAGCGCTCTCCACTGCTGACAAAAATTACTGATTACATTTATTTCCATCACGGCAGCAAATAGAGGACTTCGCGATCACTTGTTCCATTTCAAACTAAGGGATGTTCTAACGGGGCAGGCAGATACTGCAAATCTCAAGCTCAAAAGCGCACACCACTGCTGACAAAAATAACTGATTACATTTATTTCCATCACGGCAGCAAATAGAGGACTTCGCGATCACTTGTTCCATTCCAAACTAAGGGATGTTCTAACGGGGCAGACAGATACTGCAAATCTCAAGCTCAAAAGCGCTCTCCACTGCTGACAAAAATAACTGATTACATTTATTTCCTTCACGTCAGCAAATAGAGGACTTCGCGATCGCTTGTTTCATTCCAAACTAAGGGATGTTCTAACGGGGCAGGCAGATATTGCAAATCTTAAGCTCAAAAGCGCTCTCCACTGCTGACAAAAATTACTGATTACATTTATTTCCTTCACTGCAGCAAATAGAGGACTTCGCGATCACTTGTTCTATTTCAAACTAAGGGATGTTCTAACGGGGCAGGCAGATATTGCAAATCTCAAGCGTCAAAAGCGCTCTCCACTGCTGACAAATATTACTGATTACATTTATTTCCATCACGGCAGCAAATTGAGGACTTCGCGATCGCCTGTTTCATTCCAAACTAAGGGATGTTCTAACGGGGCAGGCAGATATTGCAAATCTCAAGCTCGAAAGCGCTCTCCACTGCTGACAAAAATAACTGATTACATTTATTTCCTTCACGGCAGCAAATAGAGGACTTCGCGATCGCTTGTTCCATTTCAAACTAAGGGATGTTCTAACGGGGCAGGCAGATATTGCAAATCTCAAGCGTCAAAAGCGCTCTCCACTGCTGACAAAAATTACTGATTACATTTATTTCCATCACGACCGCAAATTGAGGACTTCGCGATCGCTTGTTTCATTCCAAACTAAGGGATGTTCTAACGGGGCAGGCAGATATTGCAAATCTCAAGCTCGAAAGCGCTCTCCACTGCTGACAAAAATTACTGATTACATTTATTTCCATCACGGCAGCAAATAGAGGACTTCGCGATCACTTGTTCCATTTCAAACTAAGGGATGTTCTAACGGGGCAGGACGATATTGCAAATCTCAAGATCGAAAGCGCTCTCCACTGCTGACAAAAATTACTGATTACATTTATTTCCATCACGACAGCAAATTGAGGACTTCGCGATCGCTTGTTTCATTCCAAACTAAGGGATGTTCTAACGGGGCAGGCAGATATTGCAAATCTCAAGCTCGAAAGCGCTCTCCACTGCTGACAAAAATAACTGATTACATTTATTTCCTTCACGGCAGCAAATAGAGGACTTCGCGATCGCTTGTTCCATTTCAAACTAAGGGATGTTCTAACGGGGCAGGCAGATATTGCAAATCTCAAGCGTCAAAAGCGCTCTCCACTGCTGACAAAAATTACTGATTACATTTATTTCCATCACTGCAGCAAATAGAGGACTTCGCGATCACTTGTTCCATTTCAAACTAAGGGATGTTCTAACGGGGCAGGCAGATACTGCAAATCTCAAGCTCAAAAGCGCACTCCACTGCTGACAAAAATAACTGATTACATTTATTTCCATCACGGCAGCAAATAGAGGACTTCGCAATCACTTGTTCCATTTCAAACTAAGGGATGTTCTAACGGGGCAGGCAGACATTGCAAATCTCAAGCGTCAAAAGCGCTCTCCACTGCTGACAAAATTAACTGATTACATTTATTTCCATCACGGCAGCAAATAGAGGACTTCGCGATCACTTGTTCCTTTTCAAACTAAGGGATGTTATAACGGGGCAGGCAGATATTGCAAATCTCAAGCGTCAAAACGCTCTCCACTGCTGACAAAAATTACTGATTACATTTATTTCCATCACGGCAGCAAATAGAGGACTTCGCGATCACTTGTTCCATTTCAAACTAAGGGATGTTCTAACGGGGCAGGCAGATATTGCAAATCTCAAGCGTCAAAAGCGCTCTCCACTGCTGAGAAAAATTACTGATTACATTTATTTCCTTCACGGCAGCAAATAGAGGACTTCGCGATCACTTGTTCCATTTCAAACTAAGGGATGTTCTAACGGGCCAGGCAGATATTGCAAATCTCAAGCGTCAAAAGCGCTCTCCACTGCTGACAAAAATAACTGATTACATTTATTTCCTTCACGTCAGCAAATAGAGGACTTCGCGATCGCTTGTTTCATTCCAAACTAAGGGATGTTCTAACGGGGCAGGCAGATATTGCAAATCTTAAGCTCAAAAGCGCTCTCCACTGCTGACAAAAATTACTGATTACATTTATTTCCATCACGGCAGCAAATAGAGGACTTCGCGATCACTTGTTCCATTTCAAACTAAGGGATGTTCTAACGGGGCAGGCAGATACTGCAAATCTCAAGCTCAAAAGCGCACTCCACTGCTGACAAAAATAACTGATTACATTTATTTCCTTCATGGCAGCAAATAGAGGACTTCGCGATCGCTTGTTTCATTCCAAACTAAGGGATGTTCTAACGGGGCAGGCAGATATTGCAAATCTCAAGCTCGAAAGCGCTCTCCACTGCTGACAAAAATAACTGATTACATTTATTTCCTTCACGGCAGCAAATAGAGGACATCGCGATCGCTTGTTCCATTTCAAACTAAGGGATGTTCTAACGGGGCAGGCAGATATTGCAAATCTCAAGCGTCAAAAGCGCTCTCCACTGCTGACAAAAATTACTGATTACATTTATTTCCATCACGACAGCAAATTGAGGACTTCGCGATCGCTTGTTTCATTCCAAACTAAGGGATGTTCTAACTGGGCAGGCAGATATTGCAAATCTCAAGCTCGAAAGCGCTCTCCACTGCTGACAAAAATTACTGATTACATTTATTTCCATCACGGCAGCAAATAGAGGACTTCGCGATCACTTGTTCCATTTCAAACTAAGGGATGTTCTAACGGGGCAGGACGATATTGCAAATCTCAAGATCGAAAGCGCTCTCCACTGCTGACAAAAATTACTGATTACATTTATTTTCATCACGACAGCAAATTGAGGACTTCGCGATCGCTTGTTTCATTCCAAACTAAGGGATGTTCTAACGGGGCAGGCAGATATTGCAAATCTCAAGCTCGAAAGCGCTCTCCACTGCTGACAAAAATAACTGATTACATTTATTTCCTTCACGGCAGCAAATAGAGGACTTCGCGATCGCTTGTTCCATTTCAAACTAAGGGATGTTCTAACGGGGCAGGCAGATATTGCAAATCTCAAGCGTCAAAAGCGCTCTCCACTGCTGACAAAAATTACTGATTACATTTATTTCCATCACTGCAGCAAATAGAGGACTTCGCGATCACTTGTTCCATTTCAAACTAAGGGATGTTCTAACGGGGCAGGCAGATACTGCAAATCTCAAGCTCAAAAGCGCACTCCACTGCTGACAAAAATAACTGATTACATTTATTTCCATCACGGCAGCAAATAGAGGACTTCGCAATCACTTGTTCCATTTCAAACTAAGGGATGTTCTAACGGGGCAGGCAGACATTGCAAATCTCAAGCGTCAAAAGCGCTCTCCACTGCTGACAAAATTAACTGATTACATTTATTTCCATCACGGCAGCAAATAGAGGACTTCGCGATCACTTGTTCCTTTTCAAACTAAGGGATGTTATAACGGGGCAGGCAGATATTGCAAATCTCAAGCGTCAAAAGCGCTCTCCACTGCTGACAAAAATTACTGATTACATTTATTTCCATCACGGCAGCAAATAGAGGACTTCGCGATCACTTGTTCCATTCCAAACTAAGGAATGCTCAAACGGGGCAGGCAGATATTGCAAATCTCAAGCGTCAAAATCGCTCTCCACTGCTGACAAAAATTACTGATTGCATTTATTTCCTTAACGACAGCAATTAGAGGACTTCGCGATCACTTGTTCCATTCCAAACTAAGAGATGCTCAAACGGGGCAGGCAGATATTGCAAATCTCAAGCGTCAAAAGCGCTCTCCACTGCTGACAAAAATTACTGATTACATTTATTTCCATCACGGCAGCAAATAGAGGACTTCGCGATCACTTGTTCCCTTCCAAACTAAGAGCAGCTCAAACGGGGCAGGCAGATATTGCAAATCTCAAGCGTCAAAAGCGCTCTCCACTGCTGACAAAAGTAACTGATTACATTTATTTCCATCACGGCAGCAAATAGAGGACTTCGCGATCACTTGTTCCATTTCAAACTAAGGGATGTTCTAACGGGGCAGGCAGATATTGCAAATCTCAAGCGTCAAAAGCGCTCTCCACTGCTGACAAAAATTACTGATTACATTTATTTCCATCACGGTAGAAAATAGAGAACTTCGCGATCACTTGTTCAATTTCAAACTGAGGGATGTTCTAACGGGGCAGGCAGATACTGCAAATCTCAAGCTCAAAAGCGCACTCCACTGCTGAAAAAAATAACTGATTACATTTATTTCCTTCACGGCAGCAAATAGAGGACTTCGCGATCGCTTGTTTCATTCCAATCTAAGGGATGTTCTAACGGGGCAGGGAGATATTGCAAATCTCAAGCTCAAAAGCGCTCTCCACTGCTGACAAAAATTACTGATTACATTTATTTCCATCACGGCAGCAAATAGAGGACTTCGCGATCACTTGTTCCATTTCAAACTAAGGGATGTTCTAACGGGGCAGGCAGATACTGCAAATCTCAAGCTCAAAAGCGCACACCACTGCTGACAAAAATAACTGATTACATTTATTTCCATCACGGCAGCAAATAGAGGACTTCGCGATCACTTGTTCCATTCCAAACTAAGGGATGTTCTAACGGGGCAGACAGATACTGCAAATCTCAAGCTCAAAAGCGCTCTCCACTGCTGACAAAAATAACTGATTACATTTATTTCCTTCACGTCAGCAAATAGAGGACTTCGCGATCGCTTGTTTCATTCCAAACTAAGGGATGTTCTAACGGGGCAGGCAGATATTGCAAATCTTAAGCTCAAAAGCGCTCTCCACTGCTGACAAAAATTACTGATTACATTTATTTCCTTCACTGCAGCAAATAGAGGACTTCGCGATCACTTGTTCTATTTCAAACTAAGGGATGTTCTAACGGGGCAGGCAGATATTGCAAATCTCAAGCGTCAAAAGCGCTCTCCACTGCTGACAAATATTACTGATTACATTTATTTCCATCACGGCAGCAAATTGAGGACTTCGCGATCGCCTGTTTCATTCCAAACTAAGGGATGTTCTAACGGGGCAGGCAGATATTGCAAATCTCAAGCTCGAAAGCGCTCTCCACTGCTGACAAAAATAACTGATTACATTTATTTCCTTCACGGCAGCAAATAGAGGACTTCGCGATCGCTTGTTCCATTTCAAACTAAGGGATGTTCTAACGGGGCAGGCAGATATTGCAAATCTCAAGCGTCAAAAGCGCTCTCCACTGCTGACAAAAATTACTGATTACATTTATTTCCATCACGACAGCAAATTGAGGACTTCGCGATCGCTTGTTTCATTCCAAACTAAGGGATGTTCTAACGGGGCAGGCAGATATTGCAAATCTCAAGCTCGAAAGCGCTCTCCACTGCTGACAAAAATTACTGATTACATTTATTTCCATCACGGCAGCAAATAGAGGACTTCGCGATCACTTGTTCCATTTCAAACTAAGGGATGTTCTAACGGGGCAGGACGATATTGCAAATCTCAAGATCGAAAGCGCTCTCCACTGCTGACAAAAATTACTGATTACATTTATTTCCATCACGACAGCAAATTGAGGACTTCGCGATCGCTTGTTTCATTCCAAACTAAGGGATGTTCTAACGGGGCAGGCAGATATTGCAAATCTCAAGCTCGAAAGCGCTCTCCACTGCTGACAAAAATAACTGATTACATTTATTTCCTTCACGGCAGCAAATAGAGGACTTCGCGATCGCTTGTTCCATTTCAAACTAAGGGATGTTCTAACGGGGCAGGCAGATATTGCAAATCTCAAGCGTCAAAAGCGCTCTCCACTGCTGACAAAAATTACTGATTACATTTATTTCCATCACTGCAGCAAATAGAGGACTTCGCGATCACTTGTTCCATTTCAAACTAAGGGATGTTCTAACGGGGCAGGCAGATACTGCAAATCTCAAGCTCAAAAGCGCACTCCACTGCTGACAAAAATAACTGATTACATTTATTTCCATCACGGCAGCAAATAGAGGACTTCGCAATCACTTGTTCCATTTCAAACTAAGGGATGTTCTAACGGGGCAGGCAGACATTGCAAATCTCAAGCGTCAAAAGCGCTCTCCACTGCTGACAAAATTAACTGATTACATTTATTTCCATCACGGCAGCAAATAGAGGACTTCGCGATCACTTGTTCCTTTTCAAACTAAGGGATGTTATAACGGGGCAGGCAGATATTGCAAATCTCAAGCGTCAAAAGCGCTCTCCACTGCTGACAAAAATTACTGATTACATTTATTTCCATCACGGCAGCAAATAGAGGACTTCGCGATCACTTGTTCCATTTCGAACTAAGGGATGTTCTAACGGGGCAGGCAGATATTGCAAATCTCAAGCGTCAAAAGCGCTCTCCACTGCTGAGAAAAATTACTGATTACATTTATTTCCTTCACGGCAGCAAATAGAGGACTTCGCGATCACTTGTTCCATTTCAAACTAAGGGATGTTCTAACGGGCCAGGCAGATATTGCAAATCTCAAGCGTCAAAAGCGCTCTCCACTGCTGACAAAAATTACTGATTACATTTATTTCCATCACGGCAGAATATAGAGGACTTCGCGATCACTTGTTCCATTTCAAACTAAGGGATGTTCTAACGGGGCAGGCAGATATTGCAAATCTCAAGCGTCAAAAGCGCTCTCCACTGCTGAGAAAAATTACTGATTACATTTATTTCCTTCACGGCAGCAAATAGAGGACTTCGCGATCACTTGTTCCATTTCAAACTCAGGGATGTTCTAACGGGCCAGGCAGATATTGCAAATCTCAAGCGTCAAAAGCGCTCTCCACTGCTGACAAAAATTACTGATTACATTTATTTCCATCACGGCAGCAAATAGAGGACTTCGCGATCACTTGTTCCATTTCAAACTAAGGGTTGTTCTAACGGGGCAGGCAGATATTGCAAATCTCAAGCGTCAAAAGCGCTCTCCACTGCTGAGAAAAATTACTGATTACATTTATTTCCTTCACGGCAGCAAATAGAGGACTTCGCGATCCCTTGTTCCATTCCAAACTAAGGAATGCTCAAACGGGGCAGGCAGATATTGCAAATCTCAAGCGTCAAAATCGCTCTCCACTGCTGACAAAAATTACTGATTGCATTTATTTCCTTAACGACAGCAATTAGAGGACTTCGCGATCACTTGTTCCATTCCAAACTAAGAGATGCTCAAACGGGGCAGGCAGATATTGCAAATCTCAAGCGTCAAAAGCGCTCTCCACTGCTGACAAAAATTACTGATTACATTTATTTCCATCACGGCAGCAAATAGAGGACTTCGCGATCACTTGTTCCCTTCCAAACTAAGAGCAGCTCAAACGGGGCAGGCAGATATTGCAAATCTCAAGCGTCAAAAGCGCTCTCCACTGCTGACAAAAGTAACTGATTACATTTATTTCCATCACGGCAGCAAATAGAGGACTTCGCGATCACTTGTTCCATTTCAAACTAAGGGATGTTCTAACGGGGCAGGCAGATATTGCAAATCTCAAGCGTCAAAAGCGCTCTCCACTGCTGACAAAAATTACTGATTACATTTATTTCCATCACGGTAGAAAATAGAGAACTTCGCGATCACTTGTTCAATTTCAAACTGAGGGATGTTCTAACGGGGCAGGCAGATACTGCAAATCTCAAGCTCAAAAGCGCACTCCACTGCTGAAAAAAATAACTGATTACATTTATTTCCTTCACGGCAGCAAATAGAGGACTTCGCGATCGCTTGTTTCATTCCAATCTAAGGGATGTTCTAACGGGGCAGGGAGATATTGCAAATCTCAAGCTCAAAAGCGCTCTCCACTGCTGACAAAAATTACTGATTACATTTATTTCCATCACGGCAGCAAATAGAGGACTTCGCGATCACTTGTTCCATTTCAAACTAAGGGATGTTCTAACGGGGCAGGCAGATACTGCAAATCTCAAGCTCAAAAGCGCACACCACTGCTGACAAAAATAACTGATTACATTTATTTCCATCTCGGCAGCAAATAGAGGACTTCGCGATCACTTGTTCCATTCCAAACTAAGGGATGTTCTAACGGGGCAGACAGATACTGCAAATCTCAAGCTCAAAAGCGCTCTCCACTGCTGACAAAAATAACTGATTACATTTATTTCCTTCACGTCAGCAAATAGAGGACTTCGCGATCGCTTGTTTCATTCCAAACTAAGGGATGTTCTAACGGGGCAGGCAGATATTGCAAATCTTAAGCTCAAAAGCGCTCTCCACTGCTGACAAAAATTACTGATTACATTTATTTCCATCACGGCAGCAAATAGAGGACTTCGCGATCACTTGTTCCATTTCAAACTAAGGGATGTTCTAACGGGGCAGTCAGATACTGCAAATCTCATGCTCAAAAGCGCACTCCACTGCTGACAAAAATAACTGATTACATTTATTTCCTTCACGGCAGCAAATAGAGGACTTCGCGATCGCTTGTTTCATTCCAAACTAAGGGATGTTCTAACGGGGCAGGCAGATACTGCAAATCTCAAGCTCAAAAGCGCACTCCACTGCTGACAAAAATTACTGATTACATTTATTTCCATCACGGCAGAATAGAGGACTTCGCGATCACTTGTTCCATTTCAAACTTAGGGATGTTCTAACGAGGCAGGCAGATATTGCAAATCGCAAGCTTCAAAAGCGCTCTCCACTGCTGACAAAAATAACTGATTACATTTATTTCCTTCACGGCAGCAAATAGAGGACTTCGCGATCGCTTGTTTCATTCCAAACTAAGGGATGTTCTAACGGGGCAGGCAGATATTGCAAATCTTAAGCTCAAAAGCGCTCTCCACTGCTGACATAAATAACTGATTACATTTATTTCCTTCACGGCAGCAAATAGAGGACTTCGCGATCGCTTGTTTCATTCCAAACTAAGGGATGTTCTAACGGGGCAGGCAGATATTGCAAATCTTAAGCTCAAAAGCGCTCTCCACTGCTGACAAAAATTACTGATTACATTTATTTCCATCACGGCAGCAAACAGAGGACTGCGCGTTCACTTGTTCCATTTCAAACTAAGGGATGTTCTAACGGGGCAGGCAGATATTGCAAATCTCAAGCTCGAAAGCGCTCTCCACTGCTGACAAAAATTACTGATTACATTTATTTCCTTCACGGCAGCAAATAGAGGACTTCGCGATCACTTGTTCCATTCCAAACTAAGATATGTTCTAACGGAGCAGGCAGATATTGCAAATCTCAAGCTCAAAAGCGCTCTCCACTGCTGACAAAAATTACTGATTACATTTATTTCCATCACGGCAGCAAATAGAGGACTTCGCGATCACTTGTTCCATTCCAAACTAAGGGATGTTCTAACGGGGCAGGCAGATATTGCAAATCTCAAGCTCGAAAGCGCTTTCCACTGCTGACAAAAATTACTGATTACATTTATTTCCTTCACGGCAGCAAATAGAGGACTTCGCGATCACTTGTTCCATTCCAAACTAAGGGATGTTCTAACGGGGCAGGCAGATATTGCAAATCTCAAGCTCAAAAGCGCTCTCCACTGCTGACAAAAATTACTGATTACGTTTATTTCCTTCACGGCAGCAAATAGAGGACTTCGCGATCACTTGTTCCATTCCAAACTAAGGGATGTTCTAACGGGGCAGGCAGATATTGCAAATCTCAAGCTCAAAAGCGCTCTCCACTGCTGACAAAAATAACTGATTACATTTATTTCCTTCACAGCAGCAAATGGAGGACTTCGCGATCACTTGTTCCATTCCAAACTAAGGGATTTTCTAACGGGGCAGGCAGATATTGCAAATCTCAAGCTCAAAAGCGCTCTCCACTGCTGACAAAAATTACTGATTACATTTATTTCCTTCACGGCAGCAAATAGAGGACTTCACGATCACTTGTTCCATTCCAAACTAAGGGATGTTCTAACGGGGCAGGCAGATATTGCAAATCTCAAGCTCAAAAGCGCTCTCCACTGCTGACAAAAATAACTGATTACATTTATTTCCTTCACGGCAGCAAATGGAGGACTTCGCGATCACTTGTTCCATTCCAAACTAAGGGATTTTCTAACGGGGCAGGCAGATATTGCAAATCTCAAGCTCAAAAGCGCTCTCCACTGCTGACAAAAATTATTGATTACATTTATTTCCTTCACGGCAGCAAATAGAGGACTTCGCGATCACTTGTTCCATTTCAAACTAAGGGATGTTCTAACGGGGCAGGCAGATATTGCAAATCTCAAGCTCAAAAGCGCTCTCCACTGCTGACAAAAATTACTGATTACATTTATTTCCTTCACGGCAGCAAATAGAGGACTTCGCGATCACTTGTTCCATTCCAAACTAAGGGATGTTCTAACGGGGCAGGCAGATATTGCAAATCTCAAGCTCAAAAGCGCTCTCCACTGCTGACAAAAATTACTGATTACATTTATTTCCTTCACGGCAGCAAATAGAGGACCTCGCAATCACTTGTTCCATTTCAAACTAAGGGATGTTCTAACGGGGCAGGCAGATATTGCAAATCTCAAGCGTCAAAAGCGCTCTAGACTGCTGACAAAAATTACTGATTACATTTATTTCCTTCACGGCAGCAAATAGAGGACTTCGCGATCACTTGTTCCATTCCAAACTAAGGGATGTTCTAACGGGGCAGGCAGATATTGCAAATCTCAAGCTCAAAAGTGCTCTCCACTGCTGACAAAAATTACTGATTACATTTATTTCCTTCACGGCAGCAAATAGAGGACTTCGCGATCACTTGTTCCATTCCAAACTAAGGGATGTTCTAACGGGGCAGGCAGATATTGCAAATCTCAAGCTCAAAAGTGCTCTCCACTGCTGACAAAAATAACTGATTACATTTATTTCCTTCACGGCAGCAAATAGAGGACTTCGCGATCACTTGTTCCATTCCAAACTAAGGGATGTTCTAACGGGGAAGGCAGATATTGCAAATCTCAAGCTCAAAAGCGCTCTCCACTGCTGACAAAAATTACTGATTACATTTATTTCCTTCACGGCAGCAAATAGAGGAGTTCGCGATCACTTGTTCCATTTCAAACTAAGGGATGTTCTAACGGGGCAGGCAGATATTGCAAATCTCAAGCTCGAAAGCGCTCTCCACTGCTGACAAAAATAACTGACTACATTTATTTCCTTCACGGCAGCAAATAGAGGACTTCGCGATCGCTTGTTCCATTTCAAACTAAGGGATGTTCTAACGGGGCAGGCAGATATTGCAAATCTCAAGCTCAAAAGCGCACTCCACTGCTGACAAAAATAACTGATTACATTTATTTCCATCACGGCAGCAAATAGAGGACTTCGCAATCACTTGTTCCATTCCAAACTAAGGGATGTTCTAACGGGGCAGGCAGATACTGCAAATCTCAAGCTCAAAAACGCTCTCCACTGCTGACAAAAATAACTGATTACATTTATTTCCTTCACGTCAGCAAATAGAGGACTTCGCGATCGCTTGTTTCATTCCAAACTAAGGGATGTTCTAACGGGGCAGGCAGATATTGCAAATCTAAAGCTCAAAAGCGCTCTCCACTGCTGACAAAAATTACTGATTACATTTATTTCCATCACGGCAGCAAATAGAGGACTTCGCGATCACTTGTTCCATTTGAAACTAAGGGATGTTCTAACGGGGCAGGCAGATACTGCAAATCTCAAGCTCAAAAGCGCACTCCACTGCTGACAAAAATAACTGATTACATTTATTTCCTTCATGGCAGCAAATAGAGGACTTCGCGATCGCTTGTTTCATTCCAAACTAAGGGATGTTCTAACGGGGCAGGCAGATATTGCAAATCTCAAGCTCAAAAGCGCTCTCCACTGCTGACAAAAATTACTGATTACATTTATTCCTTCACGGCAACAAATAGAGGACTTCGCGATCACTTGTTCCATTTCAAACTAAGGGATGTTCTAACGGGGCAGGCAGATATGCAAATCTCAAGCGTCAAAAGCGCTCTCCACTGCTGACAAAAATTACTGATTACATTTATTTTCTTCACGGCAGCAAAATAGAGGACTTCGCGATCACTTGTTTCATTCCAAACTAAGGGATGTTCTAACGGGACAGGAAGATATTGCAAATCTCAAGCGTCAAAAGCGCTCTCCACTGCTGACAAAAATTACTGATTACATTTATTTCCTTCACTGCAGCAAATAGAGGACTTTCCGATCACTTCTTCTATTTCAAACTAAGGGATGTTCTAACGGGGCAGGCAGATATTGCAAATCTCAAGCGTCAAAAGCGCTCTCCACTGCTGACAAATATTACTGATTACATTTATTTCCATCACGGCAGCAAATTGAGGACTTCGCGATCGCCTGTTTCATTCCAAACTAAGGGATGTTCTAACGGGGCAGGCAGATATTGCAAATCTCAAGCTCGAAAGCGCTCTCCACTGCTGACAAAAATAACTGATTACATTTATTTCCTTCACGGCAGCAAATAGAGGACTTCGCGATCGCTTGTTTCATTCCAAACTAAGGGATGTTCTAACGGGGCAGGCAGATATTTCAAATCTCAAGCTCGAAAGCGCTCTCCACTGCTGACAAAAATTACTGATTACATTTATTTCCATCACGACAGCAAATTGAGGACTTCGCGATCGCTTGTTTCATTCCAAACTAAGGGATGTTCTAACGGGGCAGGCAGATATTGCAAATCTCAAGCTCGAAAGCGCTCTCCACTGCTGACAAAAATTACTGATTACATTTATTTCCATCACGGCAGCAAATAGAGGACTTCGCGATCACTTGTTCCATTTCAAACTAAGGGATGTTCTAACGGGGCAGGACGATATTGCAAATCTCAAGATCGAAAGCGCTCTCCACTGCTGACAAAAATTACTGATTACATTTATTTCCATCACGACAGCAAATTGAGGACTTCGCGATCGCTTGTTTCATTCCAAACTAAGGGATGTTCTAACGGGGCAGGCAGATATTGCAAATCTCAAGCTCGAAAGCGCTCTCCACTGCTGACAAAAATAACTGATTACATTTATTTCCTTCACGGCAGCAAATAGAGGACTTCGCGATCGCTTGTTCCATTTCAAACTAAGGGATGTTCTAACGGGGCAGGCAGATATTGCAAATCTCAAGCGTCAAAAGCGCTCTCCACTGCTGACAAAAATTACTGATTACATTTATTTCCATCACTGCAGCAAATAGAGGACTTCGCGATCACTTGTTCCATTTCAAACTAAGGGATGTTCTAACGGGGCAGGCAGATACTGCAAATCTCAAGCTCAAAAGCGCACTCCACTGCTGACAAAAATAACTGATTACATTTATTTCCATCACGGCAGCAAATAGAGGACTTCGCGATCACTTGTTCCATTTCAAACTAAGGGATGTTCTAACGGGGCAGGCAGACATTGCAAATCTCAAGCGTCAAAAGCGCTCTCCACTGCTGACAAAAATAACTGATTACATTTATTTCCATCACGGCAGCAAATAGAGGACTTCGCGATCACTTGTTCCTTTTCAAACTAAGGGATGTTATAACGGGGCAGGCAGATATTGCAAATCTCAAGCGTCAAAAGCGCTCTCCACTGCTGACAAAAATTACTGATTACATTTATTTCCATCACGGCAGCAAATAGAGGACTTCGCGATCACTTGTTCCATTTCAAACTAAGGGATGTTCTAACGGGGCAGGCAGATATTGCAAATCTCAAGCGTCAAAAGCGCTCTCCACTGCTGAGAAAAATTACTGATTACATTTATTTCCTTCACGGCAGCAAATAGAGGACTTCGCGATCACTTGTTCCATTTCAAACTAAGGGATGTTCTAACGGGCCAGGCAGATATTGCAAATCTCAAGCGTCAAAAGCGCTCTCCACTGCTGACAAAAATTACTGATTACATTTATTTCCATCACGGCAGCAAATAGAGGACTTCGCGATCACTTGTTCCATTTCAAACTAAGGGATGTTCTAACGGGGCAGGCAGATATTGCAAATCTCAAGCGTCAAAAGCGCTCTCCACTGCTGAGAAAAATTACTGATTACATTTATTTCCTTCACGGCAGCAAATAGAGGACTTCGCGATCACTTGTTCCATTTCAAACTAAGGGATGTTCTAACGGGCCAGGCAGATATTGCAAATCTCAAGCGTCAAAAGCGCTCTCCACTGCTGACAAAAATTACTGATTACATTTATTTCCATCACGGCAGCAAATAGAGGACTTCGCGATCACTTGTTCCATTTCAAACTAAGGGATGTTCTAACGGGGCAGGCAGATATTGCAAATCTCAAGCGTCAAAAGCGCTCTCCACTGCTGAGAAAAATTACTGATTACATTTATTTCCTTCACGGCAGCAAATAGAGGACTTCGCGATCCCTTGTTCCATTCCAAACTAAGGAATGCTCAAACGGGGCAGGCAGATATTGCAAATCTCAAGCGTCAAAATCGCTCTCCACTGCTGACAAAAATTACTGATTGCATTTATTTCCTTAACGACAGCAATTAGAGGACTTCGCGATCACTTGTTCCATTCCAAACTAAGAGATGCTCAAACGGGGCAGGCAGATATTGCAAATCTCAAGCGTCAAAAGCGCTCTCCACTGCTGACAAAAATTACTGATTACATTTATTTTCTTCACGGCAGCAAATAGAGGACTTCGCGATCACTTGTTTCATTCCAAACTAAGGGATGTTCTAACGGGACAGGAAGATATTGCAAATCTCAAGCGTCAAAAGCGCTCTCCACTGCTGACAAAAATTACTGATTACATTTATTTCCTTCACTGCAGCAAATAGAGGACTTCGCGATCACTTGTTCTATTTCAAACTAAGGGATGTTCTAACGGGGCAGGCAGATATTGCAAATCTCAAGCGTCAAAAGCGCTCTCCACAGCTGACAAATATTACTGATTACATTTATTTCCATCACGGCAGCAAATTGAGGTCTTCGCGATCGCCTGTTTCATTCCAAACTAAGGGATGTTCTAACGGGGCAGGCAGATATTGCAAATCTCAAGCTCGAAAGCGCTCTCCACTGCTGACAAAAATAACTGATTACATTTATTTCCTTCACGGCAGCAAATAGAGGACTTCGCGATCGCTTGTTCCATTTCAAACTAAGGGATGTTCTAACGGGGCAGGCAGATATTGCAAATCTCAAGCGTCAAAAGCGCTCTCCACTGCTGACAAAAATTACTGATTACATTTATTTCCATCACGACAGCAAATTGAGGACTTCGCGATCGCTTGTTTCATTCCAAACTAAGGGATGTTCTAACGGGGCAGGCAGATATTGCAAATCTCAAGCTCGAAAGCGCTCTCCACTGCTGACAAAAATTACTGATTACATTTATTTCCATCACGGCAGCAAATAGAGGACTTCGCGATCACTTGTTCCATTTCAAACTAAGGGATGTTCTAACGGGGCAGGACGATATTGCAAATCTCAAGATCGAAAGCGCTCTCCACTGCTGACAAAAATTACTGATTACATTTATTTCCATCACGACAGCAAATTGAGGACTTCGCGATCGCTTGTTTCATTCCAAACTAAGGGATGTATTAACGGGGCAGGCAGATATTGCAAATCTCAAGCTCGAAAGCGCTCTCCACTGCTGACAAAAATAACTGATTACATTTATTTCCTTCACGGCAGCAAATAGAGGACTTCGCGATCGCTTGTTCCATTTCAAACTAAGGGATGTTCTAACGGGGCAGGCAGATATTGCAAATCTCAAGCGTCAAAAGCGCTCTCCACTGCTGACAAAAATTACTGATTACATTTATTTCCATCACTGCAGCAAATAGAGGACTTCGCGATCACTTGTTCCATTTCAAACTAAGGGATGTTCTAACGGGGCAGGCAGATACTGCAAATCTCAAGCTCAAAAGCGCACTCCACTGCTGACAAAAATAACTGATTACATTTATTTCCATCACGGCAGCAAATAGAGGACTTCGCGATCACTTGTTCCATTTCAAACTAAGGGATGTTCTAACGGGGCAGGCAGACATTGCAAATCTCAAGCGTCAAAAGCGCTCTCCACTGCTGACAAAATTAACTGATTACATTTATTTCCATCACGGCAGCAAATAGAGGACTTCGCGATCACTTGTTCCTTTTCAAACTAAGGGATGTTATAACGGGGCAGGCAGATATTGCACATCTCAAGCGTCAAAAGCGCTCTCCACTGCTGACAAAAATTACTGATTACATTTATTTCCATCACGGCAGCAAATAGAGGACTTCGCGATCACTTGTTCCATTTCAAACTAAGGGATGTTCTAACGGGGCAGGTAGATATTGCAAATCTCAAGCGTCAAAAGCGCTCTCCACTGCTGAGAAAAATTACTGATTACATTTATTTCCTTCACGGCAGCAAATAGAGGACTTCGCGATCACTTGTTCGATTTCAAACTAAGGGATGTTCTAACGGGCCAGGCAGATATTGCAAATCTCAAGCGTCAAAAGCGCTCTCCACTGCTGACAAAAATTACTGATTACATTTATTTCCATCACGGCAGCAAATAGAGGACTTCGCGATCACTTGTTCCATTTCAAACTAAGGGATGTTCTAACGGGGCAGGCAGATATTGCAAATCTCAAGCATCAAAAGCGCTCTCCACTGCTGAGAAAAATTACTGATTACATTTATTTCCTTCACGGCAGCAAATAGAGGACTTCGCGATCACTTGTTCCATTTCAAACTAAGGGATGTTCTAACGGGCCAGGCAGATATTGCAAATCTCAAGCGTCAAAAGCGCTCTCCACTGCTGACAAAAATTACTGATTACATTTATTTCCATCACGGCAGCAAATAGAGGACTTCGCGATCACTTGTTCCATTTCAAACTAAGGGATGTTCTAACGGGGCAGGCAGATATTGCAAATCTCAAGCGTCAAAAGCGCTCTCCACTGCTGAGAAAAATTACTGATTACATTTATTTCCTTCACGGCAGCAAATAGAGGACTTCGCGATCCCTTGTTCCATTCCAAACTAAGGAATGCTCAAACGGGGCAGGCAGATATTGCAAATCTCAAGCGTCAAAATCGCTCTCCACTGCTGACAAGAATTACTGATTGCATTTATTTCCTTAACGACAGCAATTAGAGGACTTCGCGATCACTTGTTCCATTCCAAACTAAGAGATGCTCAAACGGGGCAGGCAGATATTGCAAATCTCAAGCGTCAAAAGCGCTCTCCACTGCTGACAAAAATTACTGATTACATTTATTTTCTTCGCGGCAGCAAATAGAGGACTTCGCGATCACTTGTTTCATTCCAAACTAAGGGATGTTCTAACGGGACAGGAAGATATTGTAAATCTCAAGCGTCAAAAGCGCTCTCCACTGCTGACAAAAATTACTGATTACATTTATTTCCTTCACGGCAGCAAATAGAGGACTTCGCGATCGCTTGTTTCATTCAAACTAAGGGATGTTCTAACGGGGCAGGCAGATATTGCAAATCTCAAGCTCAAAAGCGCTCTCCACTGCTGACAAAAATTACTGATTACATTTATTTCCTTCACGGCAGCAAATAGAGGACTTCGCGATCACTTGTTCCATTCCAAACTAAGGGATGTTCTAACGGGGCAGGCAGATATTGCAAATCTCAAGCTCAAAAGCGCTCTCCACTGCTGACAAAAATAACTGATTACATTTATTTCCTTCACGGCAGCAAATGGAGGACTTCGCGATCACTTGTTCCATTCCAAACTAAGGGATTTTCTAACGGGGCAGGCAGATATTGCAAATCTCAAGCTCAAAAGCGCTCTCCACTGCTGACAAAAATTACTGATTACATTTATTTCCTTCACGGCAGCAAATAGAGGACTTCGCGATCACTTGTTCCATTTCAAACTAAGGGATGTTCTAACGGGGCAGGCAGATATTGCAAATCTCAAGCTCAAAAGCGCTCTCCACTGCTGACAAAAATTACTGATTACATTTATTTCCTTCACGGCAGCAAATAGAGGACTTCGCGATCACTTGTTCCATTTCAAACTAAGGGATGTTCTAACGGGGCAGGCAGATATTGCAAATCTCAAGCGTCAAAAGCGCTCTAGACTGCTGACAAAAATTACTGATTACATTTATTTCCTTCACGGCAGCAAATAGAGGACTTCGCGATCACTTGTTTCATTCCAAACTAAGGGATGTTCTAACGGGCCAGGCAGATATTGCAAATCTCAAGCGTCAAAAGCGCTCTCCACTGCTGACAAAAATTACTGATTACATTTATTTCCATCACGGCAGCAAATAGAGGACTTCGCGATCACTTGTTCCATTTCAAACTAAGGGATGTTCTAACGGGGCAGGCAGATATTGCAAATCTCAAGCGTCAAAAGCGCTCTCCACTGCTGAGAAAAATTACTGATTACATTTATTTCCTTCACGGCAGCAAATAGAGGACTTCGCGATCCCTTGTTCCATTCCAAACTAAGGAATGCTCAAACGGGGCAGGCAGATATTGCAAATCTCAAGCGTCAAAATCGCTCTCCACTGCTGACAAAAATTACTGATTGCATTTATTTCCTTAACGACAGCAATTAGAGGACTTCGCGATCACTTGTTCCATTTCAAACTAAGGGATGTTCTAACGGGGCAGGCAGATATTGCAAATCTCAAGCGTCAAAATCGCTCTCCACTGCTGACAAGAATTACTGATTGCATTTATTTCCTTAACGACAGCAATTAGAGGACTTCGCGATCACTTGTTCCATTCCAAACTAAGAGATGCTCAAACGGGGCAGGCAGATATTGCAAATCTCAAGCGTCAAAAGCGCTCTCCACTGCTGACAAAAATTACTGATTACATTTATTTTCTTCGCGGCAGCAAATAGAGGACTTCGCGATCACTTGTTTCATTCCAAACTAAGGGATGTTCTAACGGGACAGGAAGATATTGTAAATCTCAAGCGTCAAAAGCGCTCTCCACTGCTGACAAAAATTACTGATTACATTTATTTCCTTCACGGCAGCAAATAGAGGACTTCGCGATCGCTTGTTTCATTCCAAACTAAGGGATGTTCTAACGGGGCAGGCAGATATTGCAAATCTCAAGCTCAAAAGCGCTCTCCACTGCTGACAAAAATTACTGATTACATTTATTTCCTTCACGGCAGCAAATAGAGGACTTCGCGATCACTTGTTCCATTCCAAACTAAGGGATGTTCTAACGGGGCAGGCAGATATTGCAAATCTCAAGCTCAAAAGCGCTCTCCACTGCTGACAAAAATAACTGATTACATTTATTTCCTTCACGGCAGCAAATGGAGGACTTCGCGATCACTTGTTCCATTCCAAACTAAGGGATTTTCTAACGGGGCAGGCAGATATTGCAAATCTCAAGCTCAAAAGCGCTCTCCACTGCTGACAAAAATTACTGATTACATTTATTTCCTTCACGGCAGCAAATAGAGGACTTCGCGATCACTTGTTCCATTTCAAACTAAGGGATGTTCTAACGGGGCAGGCAGATATTGCAAATCTGAAGCTCAAAAGCGCTCTCCACTGCTGACAAAAATTACTGATTACATTTATTTCCTTCACGGCAGCAAATAGAGGACTTCGCGATCACTTGTTCCATTCCAAACTAAGGGATGTTCTAACGGGGCAGGCAGATATTGCAAATCTCAAGCTCAAAAGCGCTCTCCACTGCTGACAAAAATTACTGATTACATTTATTTCCTTCACGGCAGCAAATAGAGGACTTCGCGATCACTTGTTCCATTTCAAACTAAGGGATGTTCTAACGGGGCAGGCAGATATTGCAAATCTCAAGCGTCAAAAGCGCTCTAGACTGCTGACAAAAATTACTGATTACATTTATTTCCTTCACGGCAGCAAATAGAGGACTTCGCGATCACTTGTTTCATTCCAAACTAAGGGATGTTCTAACGGGCCAGGCAGATATTGCAAATCTCAAGCGTCAAAAGCGCTCTCCACTGCTGACAAAAATTACTGATTACATTTATTTCCATCACGGCAGCAAATAGAGGACTTCGCGATCACTTGTTTCATTTCAAACTAAGGGATGTTCTAACGGGGCAGGCAGATATTGCAAATCTCAAGCGTCAAATGCGCTCTCCACTGCTGAGAAAAATTACTGATTACATTTATTTCCTTCACGGCAGCAAATAGAGGACTTCGCGATCCCTTGTTCCATTCCAAACTAAGGAATGCTCAAACGGGGCAGGCAGATATTGCAAATCTCAAGCGTCAAAATCGCTCTCCACTGCTGACAAAAATTACTGATTGCATTTATTTCCTTAACGACAGCAATTAGAGGACTTCGCGATCACTTGTTCCATTTCAAACTAAGGGATGTTCTAACGGGGCAGGCAGATATTGCAAATCTCAAGCGTCAAAATCGCTCTCCACTGCTGACAAGAATTACTGATTGCATTTATTTCCTTAACGACAGCAATTAGAGGACTTCGCGATCACTTGTTCCATTCCAAACTAAGAGATGCTCAAACGGGGCAGGCAGATATTGCAAATCTCAAGCGTCAAAAGCGCTCTCCACTGCTGACAAAAATTACTGATTACATTTATTTCCTTCACGGCAGCAAATAGAGGACTTCGCGATCCCTTGTTCCATTCCAAACTAAGGAATGCTCAAACGGGGCAGGCAGATATTGCAAATCTCAAGCGTCAAAATCGCTCTCCACTGCTGACAAAAATTACTGATTGCATTTATTTCCTTAACGACAGCAATTAGAGGACTTCGCGATCACTTGTTTCATTCCAAACTAAAGGATGTTCTAACGGGACAGGAAGATATTGTAAATCTCAAGCGTCAAAAGCGCTCTCCACTGCTGACAAAAATTACTGATTACATTTATTTCCTTCACGGCAGCAAATAGAGGACTTCGCGATCGCTTGTTTCATTCCAAACTAAGGGATGTTCTAACGGGGCAGGCAGATATTGCAAATCTCAAGCTCAAAAGCGCTCTCCACTGCTGACAAAAATTACTGATTACATTTATTTCCTTCACGGCAGCAAATAGAGGACTTCGCGATCACTTGTTCCATTCCAAACTAAGGGATGTTCTAACGGGGCAGGCAGATATTGCAAATCTCAAGCTCAAAAGCGCTCTCCACTGCTGACAAAAATAACTGATTACATTTATTTCCTTCACGGCAGCAAATGGAGGACTTCGCGATCACTTGTTCCATTCCAAACTAAGGGAGTTTCTAACGGGGCAGGCAGATATTGCAAATCTCAAGCTCAAAAGCGCTCTCCACTGCTGACAAAAATTACTGATTACATTTATTTCCTTCACGGCAGCAAATAGAGGACTTCGCGATCACTTGTTCCATTTCAAACTAAGGGATGTTCTAACGGGGCAGGCAGATATTGCAATCTCAAGCTCAAAAGCGCTCTCCACTGCTGACAAAAATTACTGATTACATTTATTTCCTTCACGGCAGCAAATAGAGGACTTCGCGATCACTTGTTCCATTCCAAACTAAGGGATGTTCTAACGGGGCAGGCAGATATTGCAAATCTCAAGCTCAAAAGCGCTCTCCACTGCTGACAAAAATTACTGATTACATTTATTTCCTTCACGGCAGCAAATAGAGGACTTCGCGATCACTTGTTCCATTTCAAACTAAGGGATGTTCTAACGGGGCAGGCAGATATTGCAAATCTCAAGCGTCAAAAGCGCTCTAGACTGCTGACAAAAATTACTGATTACATTTATTTCCTTCACGGCAGCAAATAGAGGACTTCGCGATCACTTGTTTCATTCCAAACTAAGGGATGTTCTAACGGGCCAGGCAGATATTGCAAATCTCAAGCGTCAAAAGCGCTCTCCACTGCTGACAAAAATTACTGATTACATTTATTTCCATCACGGCAGCAAATAGAGGACTTCGCGATCACTTGTTCCATTTCAAACTAAGGGATGTTCTAACGGGGCAGGCAGATATTGCAAATCTCAAGCGTCAAAAGCGCTCTCCACTGCTGAGAAAAATTACTGATTACATTTATTTCCTTCACGGCAGCAAATAGAGGACTTCGCGATCCCTTGTTCCATTCCAAACTAAGGAATGCTCAAACGGGGCAGGCAGATATTGCAAATCTCAAGCGTCAAAATCGCTCTCCACTGCTGACAAAAATTACTGATTGCATTTATTTCCTTAACGACAGCAATTAGAGGACTTCGCGATCACTTGTTCCATTCCAAACTAAGAGATGCTCAAACGGGGCAGGCAGATATTGCAAATCTCAAGCGTCAAAAGCGCTCTCCACTGCTGACAAAAATTACTGATTACATTTATTTTCTTCACGGCAGCAAATAGAGGACTTCGCGATCACTTGTTTCATTCCAAACTAAGGGATGTTCTAACGGGACAGGAAGATATTGCAAATCTCAAGCTCAAAAGCGCTCTCCACTGCTGACAAAAATTACTGATTACATTTATTTCCTTCACGGCAGCAAATAGAGGACTTCGCGATCACTTGTTCCATTCCAAACTAAGGGATGTTCTAACGGGGCAGGCAGATATTGCAAATCTCAAGCTCAAAAGCGCTCTCCACTGCTGACAAAAATAACTGATTACATTTATTTCCTTCACGGCAGCAAATGGAGGACTTCGCGATCACTTGTTCCATTCCAAACTAAGGGATTTTCTAACGGGTCAGGCAGATATTGCAAATCTCAAGCTCAAAAGCGCTCTCCACTGCTGACAAAAATTACTGATTACATTTATTTCCTTCACGGCAGCAAATAGAGGACTTCGCGATCACTTGTTCCATTTCAAACTAAGGGATGTTCTAACGGGGCAGGCAGATATTGCAAATCTCAAGCTCAAAAGCGCTCTCCACTGCTGACAAAAATTACTGATTACATTTATTTCCTTCACGGCAGCAAATAGAGGACTTCGCGATCACTTGTTCCATTCCAAACTAAGGGATGTTCTAACGGGGCAGGCAGATATTGCAAATCTCAAGCTCAAAAGCGCTCTCCACTGCTGACAAAAATTACTGATTACATTTATTTCCTTCACGGCAGCAAATAGAGGACTTCGCGATCACTTGTTCCATTTCAAACTAAGGGATGTTCTAACGGGGCAGGCAGATATTGCAAATCTCAAGCGTCAAAAGCGCTCTAGACTGCTGACAAAAATTACTGATTACATTTATTTCCTTCACGGCAGCAAATAGAGGACTTCGCGATCACTTGTTCCATTCCAAACTAAGGGATGTTCTAACGGGGCAGGCAGATATTGCAAATCTCAAGCTCAAAAGCGCTCTCCACTGCTGACAAAAATTACTGATTACATTTATTTCCTTCACGGCAGCAAATAGAGGACTTCGCGATCACTTGTTCCATTCCAAACTAAGGGATGTTCTAACGGGGCAGGCAGACATTGCAAAATCTCAAGCGTCAAAAGCGCTCTCCACTGCAGACAAAAATAACTGATTACATTTATTTCCATCACGGCAGCAAATAGAGGACTTCGCGATCACTTGTTCCTTTTCAAACTAAGGGATGTTATAACGGGGCAGGCAGATACTGCAAATCTCAAGCTCAAAAGCGCTCTCCACTGCTGACAAAAATTTCTGATTACATTTATTTCCATCACGGCAGCAAATAGAGGACTTCGCGATCACTTGTTCCATTTCAAACTAAGGAATGTTCTAACGGGGCAGGCAGATATTGCAAATCTCAAGCGTGAAAAGCACTCTCCACTGCTGACAGAAATTACTATTTACATTTATTTCCATCACGGCAGCAAATAGAGGACTTCGCGATCACTTGTTCCATTTCAAACTAAGGGATGTTCTAACGGGGCAGGCAGATATTGCAAATCTCAAGAGTCAAAAGCGCTCTCCACTGCTGACAAAAATTACTGATTACATTTATTTCCATCACGGCAGCAAATAGAGGACTTCGCGATCACTTGTTCCATTTCAAACTAAGGGATGTTCTAACGGGGCAGGCAGATATTGCAAATCTCAAGCGTCAAAAGCGCTCTCCACTGCTGAGAAAAATTACTGATTACATTTATTTCCTTCACGGCAGCAAATAGAGGACTTCACGATCACTTGTTCCATTTCAAACTAAGGGATGTTCTAACGGGGCAGGCAGATATTGCAAATCTCAAGCGTAAAAAGCGCTCTCCACTGCTGACAAAAATTACTGATTACATTTATTTCCATCACGGCAGCAAATAGAGGACTTCGCGATCACTTGTTCCATTTCAAACTAAGGGATGTTCTAACGGGGCAGGCAGATATTGCAAATCTCAAGCGTCAAAAGCGCTCTCCACTGCTGAGAAAAATTACTGATTACATTTATTTCCATCACGGCAGCAAATAGAGGTCTTCGCGATCACTTGTTCCATTTCAAACTAAGGGATGTTCTAAGGGGGCAGGCAGATATTGCAAATCTCAAGCTCAAAAGCGCTCTCCACTGCTGACAAAAATTTCTGATTACATTTATTTCCATCACGGCAGCAAATAGAGGACTTCGCGATCACTTGTTCCATTTCAAACTAAGGAATGTTCTAACGGGGCAGGCAGATATTGCAAATCTCAAGCGTGAAAAGCACTCTCCACTGCTGACAGAAATTACTATTTACATTTATTTCCATCACGGCAGCAAATAGAGGACTTCGCGATCACTTGTTCCATTTCAAACTAAGGGATGTTCTAACGGGGCAGGACGATATTGCAAATCTCAAGATCGAAAGCGCTCTCCACTGCTGACAAAAATAACTGATTACATTTATTTCCTTCACGGCAGCAAATAGAGGACTTCGCGATCACTTGTTCCCTTCCAAACTAAGAGCAGCTCAAACGGGGCAGGCAGATATTGCAAATCTCAAGCGTCAAAAGCGCTCTCCACTGCTGACAAAAGTAACTGATTACATTTATTTCCATCACGGCAGCAAATAGAGGACTTCGCGATCACTTGTTCCATTTCAAACTAAGGGATGTTCTAACGGGGCAGGCAGATATTGCAAATCTCAAGCGTCAAAAGCGCTCTCCACTGCTGACAAAAATTACTGATTACATTTATTTCCATCACGGTAGAAAATAGAGAACTTCGCGATCACTTGTTCCATTTCAAACTAAGGGATGTTCTAACGGGGCAGGCAGATACTGCAAATCTCAAGCTCAAAAGCGCACTCCACTGCTGACAAAAATAACTGATTACATTTATTTCCTTCACGGCAGCAAATAGAGGACTTCGCGATCGCTTGTTTCATTCCAATCTAAGGGATGTTCTAACGGGGCAGGGAGATATTGCAAATCTCAAGCTCAAAAGCGCTCTCCACTGCTGACAAAAATTACTGATTACATTTATTTCCATCACGGCAGCAAATAGAGGACTTCGCGATCACTTGTTATATTTCAAACTAAGGGATGTTCTAACGGGGCAGGCAGATACTGCAAATCTCAAGCTCAAAAGCGCACACCACTGCTGACAAAAATAACTGATTACATTTATTTCCATCACGGCAGCAAATAGAGGACTTCGCGATCACTTGTTCCATTCCAAACTAAGGGATGTTCTAACGGGGCAGGCAGATACTGCAAATCTCAAGCTCAAAAGCGCTCTCCACTGCTGACAAAAATAACTGATTACATTTATTTCCTTCACGTCAGCAAATAGAGGACTTCGCGATCGCTTGTTTCATTCCAAACTAAGGGATGTTCTAACGGGGCAGGCAGATATTGCAAATCTTAAGCTCAAAAGCGCTCTCCACTGCTGACAAAAATTACTGATTACATTTATTTCCATCACGGCAGCAAATAGAGGACTTCGCGATCACTTGTTCCATTTCAAACTAAGGGATGTTCTAACGGGGCAGGCAGATACTGCAAATCTCATGCTCAAAAGCGCACTCCACTGCTGACAAAAATAACTGATTACATTTATTTCCTTCACGGCAGCAAATAGAGGACTTCGCGATCGCTTGTTTCATTCCAAACTAAGGGATGTTCTAACGGGGCAGGCAGATACTGCAAATCTCAAGCTCAAAAGCGCACTCCACTGCTGACAAAAATTACTGATTACATTTATTTCCATCACGGCAGAATAGAGGACTTCGCGATCACTTGTTCCATTTCAAACTTAGGGATGTTCTAACGGGGCAGGCAGATATTGCAAATCGCAAGCTTCAAAAGCGCTCTCCACTGCTGACAAAAATAACTGATTACATTTATTTCCTTCACGGCAGCAAATAGAGGACTTCGCGATCGCTTGTTTCATTCCAAACTAAGGGATGTTCTAACGGGGCAGGCAGATATTGCAAATCTTAAGCTCAAAAGCGCTCTCCACTGCTGACAAAAATAACTGATTACATTTATTTCCTTCACGGCAGCAAATAGAGGACTTCGCGATCGCTTGTTTCATTCCAAACTAAGGGATGTTCTAACGGGGCAGGCAGATATTGCAAATCTTAAGCTCAAAAGCGCTCTCCACTGCTGACAAAAATTACTGATTACATTTATTTCCATCACGGCAGCAAATAGAGGACTTCGCGTTCACTTGTTCCATTTCAAACTAAGGGATGTTCTAACGGGGCAGGCAGATATTGCAAATCTCAAGCTCGAAAGCGCTCTCCACTGCTGACAAAAATTACTGATTACATCTATTTCCTTCACGGCAGCAAATAGAGGACTTCGCGATCACTTGTTCCATTCCAAACTAAGGGATGTTCTGACGGAGCAGGCAGATATTGCAAATCTCAAGCTCAAAAGCGCTCTCCACTGCTGACAAAAATTACTGATTACATTTATTTCCATCACGGCAGCAAATAGAGGACTTCGCGATCACTTGTTCCATTCCAAACTAAGGGATGTTCTAACAGGGCAGGCAGATATTGCAAATCTCAAGCTCGAAAGCGCTTTCCACTGCTGACAAAAATTACTGATTACATTTATTTCCTTCACGGCAGCAAATAGAGGACTTCGTGATCACTTGTTCCATTCCAAACTAAGGGATGTTCTAACGGGGCAGGCAGATATTGCAAATCTCAAGCTCAAAAGCGCTCGCCACTGCTGACAAAAATAACTGATTACATTTATTTCCTTCACGGCAGCAAATGGAGGACTTCGCGATCACTTGTTCCATTCCAAACTAAGGGATGCTCTAACGGGGCAGGCAGATATTGCAAATCTCAAGCGTCAAAAGCGCTCTCCACTGCTGACAAAAATTACTGATTACATTTATTTTCTTCACGGCAGCAAATAGAGGACTTCGCGATCACTTGTTTCATTCCAAACTAAGGGATGTTCTAACGGGACAGGAAGATATTGCAAATCTCAAGCGTCAAAAGCGCTCTCCACTGCTGACAAAAATTACTGATTACATTTATTTCCTTCACTGCAGCAAATAGAGGACTTCGCGATCACTTGTTATATTTCAAACTAAGGGATGTTCTAACGGGGCAGGCAGATACTGCAAATCTCAAGCTCAAAAGCGCACACCACTGCTGACAAAAATAACTGATTACATTTATTTCCATCACGGCAGCAAATAGAGGACTTCGCGATCACTTGTTCCATTCCAAACTAAGGGATGTTCTAACGGGGCAGGCAGATACTGCAAATCTCAAGCTCAAAAGCGCTCTCCACTGCTGACAAAAATAACTGATTACATTTATTTCCTTCACGTCAGCAAATGGAGGACTTCGCGATCACTTGTTCCATTTCAAACTAAGGGATGTTCTAACGGGGCAGGCAGATATTGCAAATCTCAAGCGTCAAAAGCGCTCTCCACTGCTGACAAAAATTACTGATTACATTTATTTTCTTCACGGCAGCAAATAGAGGACTTCGCGATCACTTGTTCCATTCCAAACTAAGGGATGTTCTAACGGGACAGGAAGATATTGCAAATCTCAAGCGTCAAAAGCGCTCTCCACTGCTGACAAAAATTACTGATTACATTTATTTCCTTCACTGCAGCAAATAGAGGACTTCGCGATCACTTGTTCTATTTCAAACTAAGGGATGTTCTAACGGGGCAGGCAGATATTGCAAATCTCAAGCGTCAAAAGCGCTCTCCACTGCTGACAAATATTACTGATTACATTTATTTCCATCACGGCAGCAAATTGAGGACTTCGCGATCGCTTGTTTCATTCCAAACTAAGGGATGTTCTAACGGGGCAGGCAGATATTGCAAATCTCAAGCTCGAAAGCGCTCTCCACTGCTGACAAAAATAACTGATTACATTTATTTCCTTCACGGCAGCAAATAGAGGACTTCGCGATCGCTTGTTCCATTTCAAACTAAGGGATGTTCTAACGGGGCAGGCAGATATTGCAAATCTCAAGCTCAAAAGCGCTCTCCACTGCTGACAAAAATTACTGATTACATTTATTTCCTTCACGGCAGCAAATAGAGGACTTCGCGATCACTTGTTCCATTTCAAACTAAGGGATGTTCTAACGGGGCAGGCAGATATTGCAAATCTCAAGCTCAAAAGCGCTCTCCACTGCTGACAAAAATTACTGATTACATTTATTTCCTTCACGGCAGCAAATAGAGGACTTCGCGATCGCTTGTTTCATTCCAAACTAAGGGATGTTCTAACGGGGCAGGCAGATATTGCAAATCTTAAGCTCAAAAGCGCTCTCCACTGCTGACAAAAATTACTGATTACATTTATTTCCATCACGGCAGCAAATAGAGGATTTCGCGTTCACTTGTTCCATTTCAAACTAAGGGATGTTCTAACGGGGCAGGCAGATATTGCAAATCTCAAGCCCAAAAGCGCTCTCCACTGCTGACAAAAATTACTGATTACATTTATTTCCTTCACGGCAGCAAATAGAGGACTTCGCGATCACTTGTTCCATTCCAAACTAAGGGATGTTCTAACGGGGCAGGCAGATATTGCAAATCTCAAGCTCAAAAGCGCTCTCCACTGCTGACAAAAATTACTGATTGCATTTATTTCCTTCACGGCAGCAAATAGAGGACTTCGCGATCACTTGTTCCATTTCAAACTAAGGGATGTTCTAACGGGGCAGGCAGATATTGCAAATCTCAAGCGTCAAAAGCGCTCTAGACTGCTGACAAAAATTACTGATTACATTTATTTCCTTCACGGCAGCAAATAGAGGACTTCGCGATCACTTGTTCCATTCCAAACTAAAGGATGTTCTAACGGGGCAGGCAGATATTGCAAATCTCAAGCTCAAAAGCGCTCTCCACTGCTGCCAAAATTACTGATTACATTTATTTCCTTCACGGCAGCAAATAGAGGACTTCGCGATCACTTGTTCCATTCCAAACTAAGGGATGTTCTAACGGGGCAGACAGATATTGCAAATCTCAAGCTCAAAAGCGCTCTCCACTGCTGACAAAAATAACTGATTACATTTATTTCCTTCACGGCAGCAAATAGAGGACTTCGCGATCACTTGTTCCATTCCAAACTAAGGGATGTTCTAACGGGGCAGGCAGATATTGCAAATCTCAAGCTCAAAAGCGCTCTCCACTGCTGACAAAAATTACTGATTACATTTATTTCCTTCACGGCAGCAAATAGAGGACTTCGCGATCACTTGTTCCATTCCAAACTAAGGGATGTTCTAACGGAGCAGGCAGATATTGCAAATCTCAAGCTCAAAAGCGCTCTCCACTGCTGACAAAAATTACTGATTACATTTATTTCCATCACGGCAGCAAATAGAGGACTTCGCGATCACTTGTTCCATTCCAAACTAAGGGATGTTCTAACAGGGCAGGCAGATATTGCAAATCTCAAGCTCGAAAGCGCTTTCCACTGCTGACAAAAATTACTGATTACATTTATTTCCTTCACGGCAGCAAATAGAGGACTTCGCGATCACTTGTTCCATTCCAAACTAAGGGATGTTCTAACGGGGCAGGCAGATATTGCAAATCTCAAGCTCAAAAGCGCTCGCCACTGCTGACAAAAATAACTGATTACATTTATTTCCTTCACGGCAGCAAATGGAGGACTTCGCGATCACTTGTTCCATTCCAAACTAAGGGATGCTCTAACGGGGCAGGCAGATATTGCAAATCTCAAGCGTCAAAAGCGCTCTCCACTGCTGACAAAAATTACTGATTACATTTATTTTCTTCACGGCAGCAAATAGAGGACTTCGCGATCACTTGTTTCATTCCAAACTAAGGGATGTTCTAACGGGACAGGAAGATATTGCAAATCTCAAGCGTCAAAAGCGCTCTCCACTGCTGACAAAAATTACTGATTACATTTATTTCCTTCACTGCAGCAAATAGAGGACTTCGCGATCACTTGTTATATTTCAAACTAAGGGATGTTCTAACGGGGCAGGCAGATACTGCAAATCTCAAGCTCAAAAGCGCACACCACTGCTGACAAAAATAACTGATTACATTTATTTCCATCACGGCAGCAAATAGAGGACTTCGCGATCACTTGTTCCATTCCAAACTAAGGGATGTTCTAACGGGGCAGGCAGATACTGCAAATCTCAAGCTCAAAAGCGCTCTCCACTGCTGACAAAAATAACTGATTACATTTATTTCCTTCACGTCAGCAAATGGAGGACTTCGCGATCACTTGTTCCATTTCAAACTAAGGGATGTTCTAACGGGGCAGGCAGATATTGCAAATCTCAAGCGTCAAAAGCGCTCTCCACTGCTGACAAAAATTACTGATTACATTTATTTTCTTCACGGCAGCAAATAGAGGACTTCGCGATCACTTGTTTCATTCCAAACTAAGGGATGTTCTAACGGGACAGGAAGATATTGCAAATCTCAAGCGTCAAAAGCGCTCTCCACTGCTGACAAAAATTACTGATTACATTTATTTCCTTCACTGCAGCAAATAGAGGACTTCGCGATCACTTGTTCTATTTCAAACTAAGGGATGTTCTAACGGGGCAGGCAGATATTGCAAATCTCAAGCGTCAAAAGCGCTCTCCACTGCTGACAAATATTACTGATTACATTTATTTCCATCACGGCAGCAAATTGAGGACTTCGCGATCGCTTGTTTCATTCCAAACTAAGGGATGTTCTAACGGGGCAGGCAGATATTGCAAATCTCAAGCTCGAAAGCGCTCTCCACTGCTGACAAAAATAACTGATTACATTTATTTCCTTCACGGCAGCAAATAGAGGACTTCGCGATCGCTTGTTCCATTTCAAACTAAGGGATGTTCTAACGGGGCAGGCAGATATTGCAAATCTCAAGCTCAAAAGCGCTCTCCACTGCTGACAAAAATTACTGATTACATTTATTTCCTTCACGGCAGCAAATAGAGGACTTCGCGATCACTTGTTCCATTTCAAACTAAGGGATGTTCTAACGGGGCAGGCAGATATTGCAAATCTCAAGCTCAAAAGCGCTCTCCACTGCTGACAAAAATTACTGATTACATTTATTTCCTTCACGGCAGCAAATAGAGGACTTCGCGATCGCTTGTTTCATTCCAAACTAAGGGATGTTCTAACGGGGCAGGCAGATATTGCAAATCTTAAGCTCAAAAGCGCTCTCCACTGCTGACAAAAATTACTGATTACATTTATTTCCATCACGGCAGCAAATAGAGGATTTCGCGTTCACTTGTTCCATTTCAAACTAAGGGATGTTCTAACGGGGCAGGCAGATATTGCAAATCTCAAGCCCAAAAGCGCTCTCCACTGCTGACAAAAATTACTGATTACATTTATTTCCTTCACGGCAGCAAATAGAGGACTTCGCGATCACTTGTTCCATTCCAAACTAAGGGATGTTCTAACGGGGCAGGCAGATATTGCAAATCTCAAGCTCAAAAGCGCTCTCCACTGCTGACAAAAATTACTGATTGCATTTATTTCCTTCACGGCAGCAAATAGAGGACTTCGCGATCACTTGTTCCATTTCAAACTAAGGGATGTTCTAACGGGGCAGGCAGATATTGCAAATCTCAAGCGTCAAAAGCGCTCTAGACTGCTGACAAAAATTACTGATTACATATATTTCCTTCACGGCAGCAAATAGAAGACTTCGCGATCACTTGTTCCATTCCAAACTAAAGGATGTTCTAACGGGGCAGGCAGATATTGCAAATCTCAAGCTCAAAAGCGCTCTCCACTGCTGCCAAAATTACTGATTACATTTATTTCCTTCACGGCAGCAAATAGAGGACTTCGCGATCACTTGTTCCATTCCAAACTAAGGGATGTTCTAACGGGGCAGACAGATATTGCAAATCTCAAGCTCAAAAGCGCTCTCCACTGCTGACAAAAATAACTGATTACATTTATTTCCTTCACGGCAGCAAATAGAGGACTTCGCGATCACTTGTTCCATTCCAAACTAAGGGATGTTCTAACGGGGCAGGCAGATATTGCAAATCTCAAGCTCAAAAGCGCTCTCCACTGCTGACAAAAATTACTGATTACATTTATTTCCTTCACGGCAGCAAATAGAGGAGTTCGCGATCACTTGTTCCATTTCAAACTAAGGGATGTTCTAACGGGGCAGGCAGATATTGCAAATCTCAAGCTCAAAAGCGCTCTCCACTGCTGACAAAAATTACTGATTACATTTATTTCCTTCACGGCAGCAAATAGAGGACTTCGCGATAACTTGTTCCATTTCAAACTAAGGGATGTTCTAACGGGGCAGGCAGATAATGCAAATCTCAAGCTCGAAAGCGCTCTCCACTGCTGATAAAAATAACTGATTACATTTATTTCCTTCACGGCAGCAAATAGAGGACTTCGCGATCGCTTGTTCCATTTCAAACTAAGGGATGTTCTAACGGGGCAGGCAGATATTGCAAATCTCAAGATCGAAAGCGCTCTCCACTGCTGACAAAAATAACTGATTACATTTAATTCCTTCACGGCAGCAAATAGAGGACTTCGCGATCACTTGTTCCCTTCCAAACTAAGAGCAGCTCAAACGGGGCAGGCAGATATTGCAAATCTCAAGCGTCAAAAGCGCTCTCCACTGCTGACAAAAGTAACTGATTACATTTATTTCCATCACGGCAGCAAATAGAGGACTTCGCGATCACTTGTTCCATTTCAAACTAAGGGATGTTCTAACGGGGCAGGCAGATATTGCAAATCTCAAGCGTCAAAAGCGCTCTCCACTGCTGACAAAAATTACTGATTACATTTATTTCCTTCACGGCAGCAAATAGAGGACTTCGCGATCGCTTGTTTCATCCCAAACTAAGGGATGTTCTAACGGGGCAGGCAGATATTGCAAATCTTAAGCTCAAAAGCGCTCTCCACTGCTGACAAAAATTACTGATTACATTTATTTCCATCACGGCAGAATAGAGGACTTCGCGATCACTTGTTCCATTTCAAACTTAGGGATGTTCTAACGGGGCAGGCAGATATTGCAAATCGCAAGCTTCAAAAGCGCTCTCCACTGCTGACAAAAATAACTGATTACATTTATTTCCTTCACGGCAGCAAATAGAGGACTTCGCGATCGCTTGTTTCATTCCAAACTAAGGGATGTTCTAACGGGGCAGGCAGATATTGCAAATCTTAAGCTCAAAAGCGCTCTCCACTGCTGACAAAAATAACTGATTACATTTATTTCCTTCACGGCAGCAAATAGAGGACTTCGCGATCGCTTGTTTCATTCCAAACTAAGGGATGTTCTAACGGGGCAGGCAGATATTGCAAATCTTAAGCTCAAAAGCGCTCTCCACTGCTGACAAAAATTACTGATTACATTTATTTCCATCACGGCAGCAAATAGAGGACTTCGCGTTCACTTGTTCCATTTCAAACTAAGGGATGTTCTAACGGGGCAGGCAGATATTGCAAATCTCAAGCTCGAAAGCGCTCTCCACTGCTGACAAAAATTACTGATTACATCTATTTCCTTCACGGCAGCAAATAGAGGACTTCGCGATCACTTGTTCCATTCCAAACTAAGGGACGTTCTAACGGAGAGGGCAGATATTGCAAATCTCAAGCTCAAAAGCGCTCTCCACTGCTGACAAAAATTACTGATTACATTTATTTCCATCACGGCAGCAAATACAGGACTTCGCGATCACTTGTTCCATTCCAAACTAAGGGATGTTCTAACAGGGCAGGCAGATATTGCAAATCTCAAGCTCGAAAGCGCTTTCCACTGCTGACAAAAATTACTGATTACATTTATTTCCTTCACGGCAGCAAATAGAGGACTTCGCGATCACTTGTTCCATTCCAAACTAAGGGATGTTCTAACGGGGCAGGCAGATAATGCAAATCTCAAGCTCGAAAGCGCTCTCCACTGCTGATAAAAATAACTGATTACATTTATTTCCTTCACGGCAGCAAATAGAGGACTTCGCGATCGCTTGTTCCATTTCAAACTAAGGGATGTTCTAACGGGGCAGGCAGATATTGCAAATCTCAAGATCGAAAGCGCTCTCCACTGCTGACAAAAATAACTGATTACATTTATTTCCTTCACGGCAGCAAATAGAGGACTTCGCGATCACTTGTTCCCTTCCAAACTAAGAGCAGCTCAAACGGGGCAGGCAGATATTGCAAATCTCAAGCGTCAAAAGCGCTCTCCACTGCTGACAAAAGTAACTGATTACATTTATTTCCATCACGGCAGCAAATAGAGGACTTCGCGATCACTTGTTCCATTTCAAACTAAGGGATGTTCTAACGGGGCAGGCAGATATTGCAAATCTCAAGCGTCAAAAGCGCTCTCCACTGCTGACAAAAATTACTGATTACATTTATTTCCATCACGGTAGAAAATAGAGAACTTCGCGATCACTTGTTCCATTTCAAACTAAGGGATGTTCTAACGGGGCAGGCAGATACTGCAAATCTCAAGCTCAAAAGCGCACTCCACTGCTGACAAAAATAACTGATTACATTTATTTCCTTCACGGCAGCAAATAGAGGACTTCGCGATCGCTTGTTTCATTCCAATCTAAGGGATGTTCTAACGGGGCAGGGAGATATTGCAAATCTCAAGCTCAAAAGCGCTCTCCACTGCTGACAAAAATTACTGATTACATTTATTTCCATCACGGCAGCAAATAGAGGACTTCGCGATCACTTGTTCCACTTCAAACTAAGGGATGTTCTAACGGGGCAGGCAGATACTGCAAATCTCAAGCTCAAAAGCGCACACCACTGCTGACAAAAATAACTGATTACATTTATTTCCATCACGGCAGCAAATAGAGGACTTCGCGATCACTTGTTCCATTCCAAACTAAGGGATGTTCTAACGGGGCAGGCAGATACTGCAAATCTCAAGCTCAAAAGCGCTCTCCACTGCTGACAAAAATAACTGATTACATTTATTTCCTTCACGTCAGCAAATAGAGGACTTCGCGATCGCTTGTTTCATTCCAAACTAAGGGATGTTCTAACGGGGCAGGCAGATATTGCAAATCTTAAGCTCAAAAGCGCTCTCCACTGCTGACAAAAATTACTGATTACATTTATTTCCATCACGGCAGCAAATAGAGGACTTCGCGATCACTTGATCCATTTCAAACTAAGGGATGTTCTAACGGGGCAGGCAGATACTGCAAATCTCATGCTCAAAAGCGCACTCCACTGCTGACAAAAATAACTGATTACATTTATTTCCTTCACGGCAGCAAATAGAGGACTTCGCGATCGCTTGTTTCATTCCAAACTAAGGGATGTTCTAACCGGGCAGGCAGATACTGCAAATCTCAAGCTCAAAAGCGCACTCCACTGCTGACAAAAATTACTGATTACATTTATTTCCATCACGGCAGAATAGAGGACTTCGCGATCACTTGTTCCATTTCAAACTTAGGGATGTTCTAACGGGGCAGGCAGATATTGCAAATCGCAAGCTTCAAAAGCGCTCTCCACTGCTGACAAAAATAACTGATTACATTTATTTCCTTCACGGCAGCAAATAGAGGACTTCGCGATCGCTTGTTTCATTCCAAACTAAAGGATGTTCTAACGGGGCAGGCAGATATTGCAAATCTTAAGCTCAAAAGCGCTCTCCACTGCTGACAAAAATAACTGATTACATTTATTTCCTTCACGGCAGCAAATAGAGGACTTCGCGATCGCTTGTTTCATTCCAAACTAAGGGATGTTCTAACGGGGCAGGCAGATATTGCAAATCTTAAGCTCAAAAGCGCTCTCCACTGCTGACAAAAATTACTGATTACATTTATTTCCATCACGGCAGCAAATAGAGGACTTCGCGTTCACTTGTTCCATTTCAAACTAAGGGATGTTCTAACGGGGCAGGCAGATATTGCAAATCTCAAGCTCGAAAGCGCTCTCCACTGCTGACAAAAATTACTGATTACATCTATTTCCTTCACGGCAGCAAATAGAGGACTTCGCGATCACTTGTTCCATTCCAAACTAAGGGACGTTCTAACGGAGAGGGCAGATATTGCAAATCTCAAGCTCAAAAGCGCTCTCCACTGCTGACAAAAATTACTGATTACATTTATTTCCATCACGGCAGCAAATACAGGACTTCGCGATCACTTGTTCCATTCCAAACTAAGGGATGTTCTAACAGGGCAGGCAGATATTGCAAATCTCAAGCTCGAAAGCGCTTTCCACTGCTGACAAAAATTACTGATTACATTTATTTCCTTCACGGCAGCAAATAGAGGACTTCGCGATCACTTGTTCCATTCCAAACTAAGGGATGTTCTAACGGGGCAGGCAGATATTGCAAATCTTAAGCTCAAAAGCGCTCGCCACTGCTGACAAAAATAACTGATTACATTTATTTCCTTCACGGCAGCAAATGGAGGACTTCGCGATCACTTGTTCCATTCCAAACTAAGGGATGCTCTAACGGGGCAGGCAGATACTGCAAATCTCAAGCTCAAAAGCGCTCTCCACTGCTGACAAAAATAACTGATTACATTTATTTCCTTCACGTCAGCAAATAGAGGACTTCGCGATCGCTTGTTTCATTCCAAACTAAGGGATGTTCTAACGGGGCAGGCAGATATTGCAAATCTTAAGCTCAAAAGCGCTCTCCACTGCTGACAAAAATTACTGATTACATTTATTTCCATCACGGCAGCAAATAGAGCACTTCGCGATCACTTGTTCCATTTCAAACTAAGGGATGTTCTAACGGGGCAGGCAGATACTGCAAACCTAAAGCTCAAAAGCGCACTCCACTGCTGACAAAAATAACTGATTACATTTATTTCCTTCATGGCAGCAAATAGAGGGCTTCGCGATCGCTTGTTTCATTCCAAACTAAGGGATGTTCTAACGGGGCAGGCAGATATTGCAAATCTCAAGCTCAAAAGCGCTCTCCACTGCTGACAAAAATTACTGATTACATTTATTTCCTTCACGACAACAAATAGAGGACTTCGCGATCACTTGTTCCATTTCAAACTAAGGGATGTTCTAACGGGGCAGGCAGATATTGCAAATCTCAAGCGTCAAAAGCGCTCTCCACTGCTGACAAAAATTACTGATTACATTTCTTTTCTTCACGGCAGCAAATAGAGGACTTCGCGATCACTTGTTTCATTCCAAACTAAGGGATGTTCTAACGGGACAGGAAGATATTGCAAATCTCAAGCGTCAAAAGCGCTCTCCACTGCTGACAAAAATTACTGATTACATTTATTTCCTTCACGGCAGCAAATAGAGGACTTCGCGATCACTTGTTCCATTTCAAACTAAGGGATGTTCTAACGGGGCAGGCAGATATTGCAAATCTCAAGCGTCAAAAGCGCTCTCCACTGCTGACAAATATTACTGATTACATTTATTTCCATCACGGCAGCAAATAGAGGTCTTCGCGATCACTTATTCCATTTCAAACTAAGGGATGTTCTAACGGGGCAGGCAGATATTGCAAATCTCAAGCTCAAAAGCGCTCTCCACTGCTGACAAAAATTTCTGATTACATTTATTTCCATCACGGCTGCAAATAGAGGACTTCGCGATCACTTGTTCCATTTCAAACTAAGGGATGTTCTAACGGGGCAGGCAGATATTGCAAATCTCAAGCGTCAAAAGCGCTCTCCACTGCTGACAAAAATTACTGATTACATTTATTTCCATCACGGCAGCAAATAGAGGACTTCGCGATCACTTGTTCCATATCAAACTAAGGGATGTTCTAACGGGGCAGGCAGATACTGCAAATCTCAAGCTCAAAAGTGCACTCCACTGCTGACAAAAATAACTGATTACATTTATTTCCATCACGGCAGCAAATAGAGGACTTCGCGATCACTTGTTCCATTTCAAACTAAGGGATGTTCTAACGGGGCAGGCAGATACTGCAAATCTCAAGCTCAAAAGCGCACTCCACTGCTGACAAAAATAACTGATTACATTTATTTCCTTCACGGCAGCAAAAAGAGGACTTCGCGATCGCTTGTTTCATTCCAAACTAAGGGATGTTCTAACGGGGCAGGCAGATACTGCAAATCTCAAGCTCAAAAGCGCACTCCACTGCTGACAAAAATTACTGATTACATTTCTTTCCATCACGGCAGCAAATAGAGGACTTCGCGATCACTTGTTCCATTTCAAACTAAGGGATGTTCTAACGGGGCAGGCAGATATTGCAAATCTCAAGCGTCAAAAGCTCTCTCCACTGCTGACAAAAATAACTGATTACATTTATTTCCTTCACGGCAGCAAATAGAGGACTTCGCGATCACTTGTTTCATTCCAAACTAAGGGATGTTCTAACGGGGCAGGCAGATATTGCAAATCTTAAGCTCAAAAGCGCTCTCCACTGCTGACAAAAATAACTGATTACATTTATTTCCTTCACGGCAGCAAATAGAGGACTTCGCGATCGCTTGTTTCATTCCAAACTAAGGGATGTTCTAACGGGGCAGGCAGATATTGCAAATCTTAAGCTCAAAAGCGCTCTCCACTGCTGACAAAAATTACTGATTACATTTCTTTCCATCACGGCAGCAAATAGAGGACTTCGCGATCACTTGTTCCATTTCAAACTAAAGGATGTTCTAACGGGGCAGGCAGATATTGCAAATCTCAAGCTCGAAAGCGCTCTCCACTGCTGACAAAAATTACTGATTACATTAATTTCCTTCACGGCAGCAAATAGAGGACTTCGCGATCACTTGTTCCATTCCAAACTAAGGGATGTTCTAACGGGGCAGGCAGATATTGCAAATCTCAAGCTCAAAAGCGCTTTCCACTGCTGACAAAAATTACTGATTACATTTATTTCCATCACGGCAGCAAATAGAGGACTTCGCGATCACTTGTTCCATTTCAAACTAAGGGATGTTCTAACTGGGCAGGCAGATATTGCAAATCTCAAGCTCGAAAGCGCTCTCCACTGCTGACAAAAATTACTGATTACATTTATTTCCTTCACGGCAGCAAATAGAGGACTTCGCGATCACTTGTTCTATTCCAAACTAAGGGTTGTTCTAACGGGGCAGGCAGATATTGAAAATCTCAAGCTCAAAAGCGCTCTCCACTGCTGACAAAAATTACTGATTACATTTATTTCCATCACGGCAGCAATTAGAGGACTTCACGATCAATTGTTCCATTTCAAACTAAGGGATGTTCTAACGGGGCAGGCAGATATTGCAAATCTCAAGCTCGAATGCGCTCGCCACTGCTGACAAAAATTACTGATTACATTTATTTCCTTCACGGCAGCAAATAGAGGACTTCGCGATCACTTGTTCCATTCCAAACTAAGGGATGTTCTTACGGGGCAGGCATATATTGCAAATCTCAAGCTCAAAAGCGCTCTCCACTGCTGACAAAATTACTGATTACATTTATTTCCATCACGGCAGCAAATAGAGGACTTCGCGATCACTTGTTCCATTTAAAACTAAGGGATGTTCTAACGGGGCAGGCAGATATTGCAAATTTCAAGCTCAAAAGCGCACTCCACTGCTGACAAAAATTTCTGATTACATTTATTTCCATCACGGCAGCAAATAGAGGACTTCGCGATCACTTGTTCCATTTCAAACTAAGGGATGTTCTAACGGGGCAGGCAGATATTGCAAATCTCAAGCGTGAAAAGCACTCTCCACTGCTGACAGAAATTACTGATTACATTTATTTCCATCACGGCAGCAAATAGAGGACTTCGCGATCAATTGTTCCATTTCAAACTAAGGGATGTTCTAACGGGGCAGGACGATATTGCAAATCTCAAGCTCGAAAGCGCTCTCCACTGCTGACAAAAATAACTGATTACATTTATTTCCTTCACGGCTGCAAATAGAGGACTTCGCGATCGCTTGTTCCATTTCAAACTAAGGGATGTTCTAACGGAGCAGGCAGATATTGCAAATCTCAAGCGTCAAAAGCGCTCTCCACTGCTGACAAAAATTACTGATTACATTTATTTCCATCACGGCAGCAAATAGAGGACTTCGCGATCACTTGTTCCATTCCAAACTAAGGGATGTTCTAACGGGGCAGGCAGATATTGCAAATCTCAAGCTCGAAAGCGCTCTCCACTGCTGACAAAAATTACTGATTACATTTATTTCCTTCACGGCAGCAAATAGAGGACTTCGCGATCACTTGTTCCATTCCAAACTAAGGGATGTTCTAACGGGGCAGGCAGATACTGCAAATCTCAAGCTCAAAAGCGCTCTCCACTGCTGACAAAAATAACTGATTACATTTATTTCCTTCACGGCAGCAAATAGAGGACTTCGCGATCACTTGTTCCATTTCAAACTAAGGGATGTTCTAACGGGGCAGGCAGATATTGCAAATCTCAAGCTCGAAAGCGCTCTCCACTGCTGACAAAAATTACTGATTACATTTATTTCCTTCACGGCAGCAAATAGAAGACTTCGCGATCACTTGTTCCATTTCAAACTAAGGGACGTTCTAACGGGGCAGGCAAATACTGCAAATCTCAAGCTCAAAAGCGCACTCCACTGCTGACAAAAATAACTGATTACATTTATTTCCATCACGGCAGCAAATAGAGGACTTCGCGATCACTTGTTCCATTCCAAACTAAGGAATGTTCTAACGGGGCAGGCAGATACTGCAAATCTCAAGCTCAAAAGCGCTCTCCACTGCTTACAAAAATAACTGATTACATTTATTTCCTTCACGTCAGCAAATAGAGGACTTCGCGATCGCTTGTTTCATTCCAAACTAAGGGATGTTCTAACGGGCCAGGCAGATATTGCAAATCTTAAGCTCAAAAGCGCTCTCCACTGCTGACAAAAATTACTGATTACATTTATTTCCATCACGGCAGCAAATAGAGGACTTCGCGATCACTTGTTGCATTTCAAACTAAGGGATGTTCTAACGGGGCAGGCAGATACTGCAAATCTCAAGCTCAAAAGCGCACTCCACTGCTGACAAAAATAACTGATTACATTTATTTCCTTCACGGCAGCAAATAGAGGACTTCGCGATCGCTTGTTTCATTCCAAACTAAGGGATGTTCTAACGGGGCAGGCCGATACTGCAAATCTCAAGCTCAAAAGCGCACTCCACTGCTGACAAAAATTACTGATTACATTTATTTCCATCACGGCAGCAAATAGAGGACTTCGCGATCACTTGTTCCATTTCAAACTAAGGGATGTTCTAACGGGGCAGGCAGATATTGCAAATCTCAAGCGTCAAAAGCGCTCTCCACTGCTGACAAAAATAACTGATTACATTTATTTCCTTCACGGCAGCAAATAGAGGACTTCGCGATCACTTGTTTCATTCCAAACTAAGGGATGTTCTAACGGGGCAGGCAGATATTGCAAATCTTAAGCTCAAAAGCGCTCTCCACTGCTGACAAAAATAACTGATTACATTTATTTCCTTCACGGCAGCAAATAGAGGACTTCGCGATCACTTGTTCCATTCCAAACTAAGGGTTGTTCTAACGGGGCAGGCAGATATTGAAAATCTCAAGCTCAAAAGCGCTCTCCACTGCTGACAAAAATTACTGATTACATTTATTTCCATCACGGCAGCAATTAGAGGACTTCACGATCACTTGTTCCATTTCAAACTAAGGGATGTTCTAACGGGGCAGGCAGATATTGCAAATCTCAAGCTCGAATGCGCTCGCCACTGCTGACAAAAATTACTGATTACATTTATTTCCTTCACGGCAGCAAATAGAGGACTTCGCGATCACTTGTTCCATTCCAAACTAAGGGATGTTCTTACGGGGCAGGCATATATTGCAAATCTCAAGCTCAAAAGCGCTCTCCACTGCTGACAAAATTACTGATTACATTTATTTCCATCACGGCAGCAAATAGAGGACTTCGCGATCACTAGTTCCATTTAAAACTAAGGGATGTTCTAACGGGGCAGGCAGATATTGCAAATTTCAAGCTCAAAAGCGCTCTCCACTGCTGACAAAAATTTCTGATTACATTTATTTCCATCACGGCAGCAAATAGAGGACTTCGCGATCACTTGTTCCATTTCAAACTAAGGGATGTTCTAACGGGGCAGGCAGATATTGCAAATCTCAAGCGTGAAAAGCACTCTCCACTGCTGACAGAAATTACTGATTACATTTATTTCCATCACGGCAGCAAATAGAGGACTTCGCGATCAATTGTTCCATTTCAAACTAAGGGATGTTCTAACGGGGCAGGACGATATTGCAAATCTCAAGCTCGAAAGCGCTCTCCACTGCTGACAAAAATAACTGATTACATTTATTTCCTTCACGGCTGCAAATAGAGGACTTCGCGATCGCTTGTTCCATTTCAAACTAAGGGATGTTCTAACGGGGCAGGCAGATATTGCAAATCTCAAGCGTCAAAAGCGCTCTCCACTGCTGACAAAAATTACTGATTACATTTATTTCCATCACGGCAGCAAATAGAGGACTTCGCGATCACTTGTTCCATTCCAAACTAAGGGATGTTCTAACGGGGCAGGCAGATATTGCAAATCTCAAGCTCGAAAGCGCTCTCCACTGCTGACAAAAATTACTGATTACATTTATTTCCTTCACGGCAGCAAATAGAGGACTTCGCGATCACTTGTTTCATTCCAAACTAAGGGATGTTCTAACGGGGCAGGCAGATATTGCAAATCTTAAGCTCAAAAGCGCTCTCCACTGCTGACAAAAATAACTGATTACATTTATTTCCTTCACGGCAGCAAATAGAGGACTTCGCGATCACTTGTTCCATTCCAAACTAAGGGTTGTTCTAACGGGGCAGGCAGATATTGAAAATCTCAAGCTCAAAAGCGCTCTCCACTGCTGACAAAAATTACTGATTACATTTATTTCCATCACGGCAGCAATTAGAGGACTTCACGATCACTTGTTCCATATCAAACTAAGGGATGTTCTAACGGGGCAGGCAGATATTGCAAATCTCAAGCTCGAATGCGCTCGCCACTGCTGACAAAAATTACTGATTACATTTATTTCCTTCACGGCAGCAAATAGAGGACTTCGCGATCACTTGTTCCATTCCAAACTAAGGGATGTTCTTACGGGGCAGGCATATATTGCAAATCTCAAGCTCAAAAGCGCTCTCCACTGCTGACAAAATTACTGATTACATTTATTTCCATCACGGCAGCAAATAGAGGACTTCGCGATCACTTGTTCCATTTAAAACTAAGGGATGTTCTAACGGGGCAGGCAGATATTGCAAATTTCAAGCTCAAAAGCGCTCTCCACTGCTGACAAAAATTTCTGATTACATTTATTTCCATCACGGCAGCAAATAGAGGACTTCGCGATCACTTGTTCCATTTCAAACTAAGGGATGTTCTAACGGGGCAGGCAGATATTGCAAATCTCAAGCGTGAAAAGCACTCTCCACTGCTGACAGAAATTACTGATTACATTTATTTCCATCACGGCAGCAAATAGAGGACTTCGCGATCAATTGTTCCATTTCAAACTAAGGGATGTTCTAACGGGGCAGGACGATATTGCAAATCTCAAGCTCGAAAGCGCTCTCCACTGCTGACAAAAATAACTGATTACATTTATTTCCTTCACGGCTGCAAATAGAGGACTTCGCGATCGCTTGTTCCATTTCAAACTAAGGGATGTTCTAACGGGGCAGGCAGATATTGCAAATCTCAAGCGTCAAAAGCGCTCTCCACTGCTGACAAAAATTACTGATTACATTTATTTCCATCACGGCAGCAAATAGAGGACTTCGCGATCACTTGTTCCATTCCAAACTAAGGGATGTTCTAACGGGGCAGGCAGATATTGCAAATCTCAAGCTCGAAAGCGCTCTCCACTGCTGACAAAAATTACTGATTACATTTATTTCCTTCACGGCAGCAAATAGAGGACTTCGCGATCACTTGTTCCATTCCAAACTAAGGGATGTTCTAACGGGGCAGGCAGATACTGCAAATCTCAAGCTCAAAAGCGCTCTCCAGTGCTGACAAAAATAACTGATTACATTTATTTCCTTCACGGCAGCAAATAGAGGACTTCGCGATCACTTGTTCCATTTCAAACTAAGGGATGTTCTAACGGGGCAGGCAGATATTGCAAATCTCAAGCTCGAAAGCGCTCTCCACTGCTGACAAAAATTACTGATTACATTTATTTCCTTCACGGCAGCAAATAGAAGACTTCGCGATCACTTGTTCCATTTCAAACTAAGGGACGTTCTAACGGGGCAGGCAAATACTGCAAATCTCAAGCTCAAAAGCGCACTCCACTGCTGACAAAAATAACTGATTACATTTATTTCCATCACGGCAGCAAATAGAGGACTTCGCGATCACTTGTTCCATTCCAAACTAAGGAATGTTCTAACGGGGCAGGCAGATACTGCAAATCTCAAGCTCAAAAGCGCTCTCCACTGCTTACAAAAATAACTGATTACATTTATTTCCTTCACGTCAGCAAATAGAGGACTTCGCGATCGCTTGTTTCATTCCAAACTAAGGGATGTTCTAACGGGCCAGGCAGATATTGCAAATCTTAAGCTCAAAAGCGCTCTCCACTGCTGACAAAAATTACTGATTACATTTATTTCCATCACGGCAGCAAATAGAGGACTTCGCGATCACTTGTTGCATTTCAAACTAAGGGATGTTCTAACGGGGCAGGCAGATACTGCAAATCTCAAGCTCAAAAGCGCACTCCACTGCTGACAAAAATAACTGATTACATTTATTTCCTTCACGGCAGCAAATAGAGGACTTCGCGATCGCTTGTTTCATTCCAAACTAAGGGATGTTCTAACGGGGCAGGCCGATACTGCAAATCTCAAGCTCAAAAGCGCACTCCACTGCTGACAAAAATTACTGATTACATTTATTTCCATCACGGCGGCAAATAGAGGACTTCGCGATCACTTGTTCCATTTCAAACTAAGGGATGTTCTAACGGGGCAGGCAGATATTGCAAATCTCAAGCGTCAAAAGCGCTCTCCACTGCTGACAAAAATAACTGATTACATTTATTTCCTTCACGGCAGCAAATAGAGGACTTCGCGATCACTTGTTTCATTCCAAACTAAGGGATGTTCTAACGGGGCAGGCAGATATTGCAAATCTTAAGCTCAAAAGCGCTCTCCACTGCTGACAAAAATAACTGATTACATTTATTTCCTTCACGGCAGCAAATAGAGGACTTCGCGATCGCTTGTTTCATTCCAAACTAAGGGATGTTCTAACGGGGCAGGCAGATATTGCAAATCTTAAGCTCAAAAGCGCTCTCCACTGCTGACAAAAATTACTGATTACATTTATTTCCATCACGGCAGCAAATAGAGGACTTCGCGATCACTTGTTCCATTTCAAACTAAAGGATGTTCTAACGGGGCAGGCAGATATTGCAAATCTCAAGCTCGAAAGCGCTCTCCACTGCTGACAAAAATTACTGATTACATTTATTTCCTTCACGGCAGCAAATAGAGGACTTCGCGATCACTTGTTCCATTCCAAACTAAGGGATGTTCTAACGAGGCAGGCAGATATTGCAAATCTCAAGCTCAAAAGCGCTTTCCACTGCTCACAAAAATTACTGATTACATTTATTTCCATCACGGCAGCGAATAGAGGACTTCGCGATCACTTGTTCCATTTCAAACTAAGGGATGTTCTAACGGGGCAGGCAGATATTGCAAATCTCAAGCTCGAAAGCGCTCTCCACTGCTGACAAAAATTACTGATTATATTTATTTCCTTCACGGCAGCAAATAGAGGACTTCGCGATCACTTGTTTCATTCCAAACTAAGGGATGTTCTAACGGGGCAGGCAGATATTGCAAATCTTAAGCTCAAAAGCGCTCTCCACTGCTGACAAAAATAACTGATTACATTTATTTCCTTCACGGCAGCAAATAGAGGACTTCGCGATCACTTGTTCCATTCCAAACTAAGGGTTGTTCTAACGGGGCAGGCAGATATTGAAAATCTCAAGCTCAAAAGCGCTCTCCACTGCTGACAAAAATTACTGATTACATTTATTTCCATCACGGCAGCAATTAGAGGACTTCACGATCACTTGTTCCATATCAAACTAAGGGATGTTCTAACGGGGCAGGCAGATATTGCAAATCTCAAGCTCGAATGCGCTCGCCACTGCTGACAAAAATTACTGATTACATTTATTTCCTTCACGGCAGCAAATAGAGGACTTCGCGATCACTTGTTCCATTCCAAACTAAGGGATGTTCTTACGGGGCAGGCATATATTGCAAATCTCAAGCTCAAAAGCGCTCTCCACTGCTGACAAAATTACTGATTACATTTATTTCCATCACGGCAGCAAATAGAGGACTTCGCGATCACTTGTTCCATTTAAAACTAAGGGATGTTCTAACGGGGCAGGCAGATATTGCAAATTTCAAGCTCAAAAGCGCTCTCCACTGCTGACAAAAATTTCTGATTACATTTATTTCCATCACGGCAGCAAATAGAGGACTTCGCGATCACTTGTTCCATTTCAAACTAAGGGATGTTCTAACGGGGCAGGCAGATATTGCAAATCTCAAGCGTGAAAAGCACTCTCCACTGCTGACAGAAATTACTGATTACATTTATTTCCATCACGGCAGCAAATAGAGGACTTCGCGATCAATTGTTCCATTTCAAACTAAGGGATGTTCTAACGGGGCAGGCAGATATTGCAAATCTCAAGCGTCAAAAGCGCTCTCCACTGCTGACAAAAATTACTGATTACATTTATTTCCATCACGGCAGCAAATAGAGGACTTCGCGATCACTTGTTCCATTCCAAACTAAGGGATGTTCTAACGGGGCAGGCAGATATTGCAAATCTCAAGCTCGAAAGCGCTCTCCACTGCTGACAAAAATTACTGATTACATTTATTTCCTTCACGGCAGCAAATAGAGGACTTCGCGATCACTTGTTCCATTCCAAACTAAGGGATGTTCTAACGGGGCAGGCAGATACTGCAAATCTCAAGCTCAAAAGCGCTCTCCACTGCTGACAAAAATAACTGATTACATTTATTTCCTTCACGGCAGCAAATAGAGGACTTCGCGATCACTTGTTCCATTTCAAACTAAGGGATGTTCTAACGGGGCAGGCAGATATTGCAAATCTCAAGCTCGAAAGCGCTCTCCACTGCTGACAAAAATTACTGATTACATTTATTTCCTTCACGGCAGCAAATAGAAGACTTCGCGATCACTTGTTCCATTTCAAACTAAGGGACGTTCTAACGGGGCAGGCAAATACTGCAAATCTCAAGCTCAAAAGCGCACTCCACTGCTGACAAAAATAACTGATTACATTTATTTCCATCACGGCAGCAAATAGAGGACTTCGCGATCACTTGTTCCATTCCAAACTAAGGAATGTTCTAACGGGGCAGGCAGATACTGCAAATCTCAAGCTCAAAAGCGCTCTCCACTGCTTACAAAAATAACTGATTACATTTATTTCCTTCACGTCAGCAAATAGAGGACTTCGCGATCGCTTGTTTCATTCCAAACTAAGGGATGTTCTAACGGGCCAGGCAGATATTGCAAATCTTAAGCTCAAAAGCGCTCTCCACTGCTGACAAAAATTACTGATTACATTTATTTCCATCACGGCAGCAAATAGAGGACTTCGCGATCACTTGTTGCATTTCAAACTAAGGGATGTTCTAACGGGGCAGGCAGATACTGCAAATCTCAAGCTCAAAAGCGCACTCCACTGCTGACAAAAATAACTGATTACATTTATTTCCTTCACGGCAGCAAATAGAGGACTTCGCGATCGCTTGTTTCATTCCAAACTAAGGGATGTTCTAACGGGGCAGGCCGATACTGCAAATCTCAAGCTCAAAAGCGCACTCCACTGCTGACAAAAATTACTGATTACATTTATTTCCATCACGGCAGCAAATAGAGGACTTCGCGATCACTTGTTCCATTTCAAACTAAGGGATGTTCTAACGGGGCAGGCAGATATTGCAAATCTCAAGCGTCAAAAGCGCTCTCCACTGCTGACAAAAATAACTGATTACATTTATTTCCTTCACGGCAGCAAATAGAGGACTTCGCGATCACTTGTTTCATTCCAAACTAAGGGATGTTCTAACGGGGCAGGCAGATATTGCAAATCTTAAGCTCAAAAGCGCTCTCCACTGCTGACAAAAATAACTGATTACATTTATTTCCTTCACGGCAGCAAATAGAGGACTTCGCGATCGCTTGTTTCATTCCAAACTAAGGGATGTTCTAACGGGGCAGGCAGATATTGCAAATCTTAAGCTCAAAAGCGCTCTCCACTGCTGACAAAAATTACTGATTACATTTATTTCCATCACGGCAGCAAATAGAGGACTTCGCGATCACTTGTTCCATTTCAAACTAAAGGATGTTCTAACGGGGCAGGCAGATATTGCAAATCTCAAGCTCGAAAGCGCTCTCCACTGCTGACAAAAATTACTGATTACATTTATTTCCTTCACGGCAGCAAATAGAGGACTTCGCGATCACTTGTTCCATTCCAAACTAAGGGATGTTCTAACGAGGCAGGCAGATATTGCAAATCTCAAGCTCAAAAGCGCTTTCCACTGCTCACAAAAATTACTGATTACATTTATTTCCATCACGGCAGCGAATAGAGGACTTCGCGATCACTTGTTCCATTTCAAACTAAGGGATGTTCTAACGGGGCAGGCAGATATTGCAAATCTCAAGCTCGAAAGCGCTCTCCACTGCTGACAAAAATTACTGATTATATTTATTTCCTTCACGGCAGCAAATAGAGGACTTCGCGATCACTTGTTCCATTCCAAACTAAGGGTTGTTCTAACGGGGCAGGCAGATATTGAAAATCTCAAGCTCAAAAGCGCTCTCCACTGCTGACAAAAATTACTGATTACATTTATTTCCATCACGGCAGCAATTAGAGGACTTCGCGATCACTTGTTCCATTTCAAACTAAGGGATGTTCTAACGGGGCAGGCAGATATTGCAAATCTCAAGCTCGAAAGCGCTCTCCACTGCTGACAAAAATTACTGATTACATTTATTTCCATCACGGCAGCAAATAGAGGACTTCGCGATCACTTGTTCCATTTCAAACTAAGGGATGTTCTAACGGGGCAGGCAGATATTGCAAATCTCAAGCTCAAAAGCGCTCTCCACTGCTGACAAAAATTTCTGATTACATTTATTTCCATCACGGCAGCAAATAGAGGACTTCGCGATCACTTGTTCCATTTCAAACTAAGGGATGTTCTAACGGGGCAGGACGATATTGCAAATCTCAAGCTCGAAAGCGCTCCCCACTGCTGACAAAAATAACTGATTACATTTATTTCCTTCACGGCAGCAAATAGAGGACTTCGCGATCGCTTGTTCCATTTCAAACTAAGGGATGTTCTAACGGGGCAGGCAGATATTGCAAATCTCAAGCGTCAAAAGCGCTCTCCACTGCTGACAAATATTACTGTTTACATTTATTTCCATCACGGCAGCAAATAGAGGACTTCGCGATCACTTGTTCCATTCCAAACTAAGGGATGTTCTAACGGGGCAGGCAGATATTGCAAATCTCAAGCTCGAAAGCGCTCCCCACTGCTGACAAAAATTATTGATTACATTTATATCCTTCACGGCAGCAAATAGAGGACTTCGCGATCACTTGTTCCATTCCAAACTAAGGGATGTTCTAACGGGGCAGGCAGATATTGCAAATCTCAAGCTCGAAAGCGCTCCCCACTGCTGACAAAAATTACTGATTACATTTATTTCCTTCACGGCAGCAAATAGAGGACTTCGCGATCACTTGTTCCATTCCAAACTAAGGGATGTTCTAACGGGGCAGGCAGATACTGCAAATCTCAAGCTCAAAAGCGCTCTCCACTGCTGACAAAAATAACTGATTACATTTATTTCCTTCACGGCAGCAAATGGAGGACTTCGCGATCACTTGTTCCATTCCAAACTAAGGGATGTTCTGACGGGGCAGGCAGATATTGCAAATCTCAAGCTCAAAAGCGCTCTCCGCTGCTGACAAAAATTACTGATTACATTTATTTCCTTCACGGCAGCAAATAGAGGACTTCGCGATCACTTGTTCCATTTCAAACTAAGGGATGTTCTAACGGGGCAGGCAGATATTGCAAATCTCAAGCTCAAAAGCGCTCTCCACTAGTGACAAAAATTACTGATTACATTTATTTCCTTCACGGCAGCAAATAGAGGACTTCGCGATCACTTGTTCCATTCTAAACTAAGGGATGTTCTAACGGGGCAGGCAGATATTGCAAATCTCAAGCTCAAAAGCGCTCTCCACTGCTGACAAAAATTACTGATTACATTTATTTCCTTCAGGGCAGCAAATAGAGGACTTTGCGATCACTTGTTCCATTTCAAACTAACGGATGTTCTAACGGGGCAGGCAGATATTGCAAATCTCAAGCGTCAAAAGCGCTCTCCACTGCTGACAAAAATTACTGATTACATTTATTTCCTTCACAGCAGCAAATAGAGGACTTCGCGATCACTTGTTCCATTCCAAACTAAGGGATGTTCTAACGGGGCAGGCAGATATTGCAAATCTCAAGCTCAAAAGCGCTCTCCACTGCTGACAAAAATTACTGATTACATTTATTTCCTTCACGGCAGCAAATGGAGGACTTCGCGATCACTTGATCCATTCCAAACTAAGGGATGTTCTAACGAGGCAGGCAGATATTGCGAATCTCAAGCTCAAAAGCGCTCTCCACTGCTGACAAAAATAACTGATTACATTTATTTCCTTCACGGCAGCAAAAAGAGGACTTCGCGATCACTTGTTCCATTCCAAACTAAGGGATGTTGTAACGGGGCAGGCAGATATTGCAAATCTCAAGCTCAAAAGCGCTCTCCACTGCTGACAAAAATTACTGATTACATTTATTTCCTTCACGGCAGCAAATAGAGGACTTCGCGATCACTTGTTCCATTTCAAACTAAGGGATGTTCTAACGGGGCAGGACGATATTGCAAATCTCAAGCTCGAAAGCGCTCCCCACTGCTGACAAAAATAACTGATTACATTTATTTCCTTCACGGCAGCAAATAGAGGACTTCGCGATCGCTTGTTCCATTTCAAACTAAGGGATGTTCTAACGGGGCAGGCAGATATTGCAAATCTCAAGCGTCAAAAGCGCTCTCCACTGCTGACAAATATTACTGTTTACATTTATTTCCATCACGGCAGCAAATAGAGGACTTCGCGATCACTTGTTCCATTCCAAACTAAGGGATGTTCTAACGGGGCAGGCAGATATTGCAAATCTCAAGCTCGAAAGCGCTCCCCACTGCTGACAAAAATTACTGATTACATTTATTTCCTTCACGGCAGCAAATAGAGGACTTCGCGATCACTTGTTCCATTCCAAACTAAGGGATGTTCTAACGGGGCAGGCAGATACTGCAAATCTCAAGCTCAAAAGCGCTCTCCACTGCTGACAAAAATAACTGATTACATTTATTTCCTTCACGGCAGCAAATGGAGGACTTCGCGATCACTTGTTCCATTCCAAACTAAGGGATGTTCTGACGGGGCAGGCAGATATTGCAAATCTCAAGCTCAAAAGCGCTCTCCACTGCTGACAAAAATAACTGATTACATTTATTTCCTTCACGGCAGCAAATGGAGGACTTCGCGATCACTTGTTCCATTCCAAACTAAGGGATGTTCTGACGGGGCAGGCAGATATTGCAAATCTCAAGCTCAAAAGCGCTCTCCGCTGCTGACAAAAATTACTGATTACATTTATTTCCTTCACAGCAGCAAATAGAGGACTTCGCGATCACTTGTTCCATTCCAAACTAAGGGATGTTCTAACGGGGCAGGCAGATATTGCAAATCTCAAGCTCAAAAGCGCTCTCCACTGCTGACAAAAATTACTGATTACATTTATTTCCTTCACGGCAGCAAATGGAGGACTTCGCGATCACTTGATCCATTCCAAACTAAGGGATGTTCTAACGAGGCAGGCAGATATTGCGAATCTCAAGCTCAAAAGCGCTCTCCACTGCTGACAAAAATAACTGATTACATTTATTTCCTTCACGGCAGCAAAAAGAGGACTTCGCGATCACTTGTTCCATTCCAAACTAAGGGATGTTGTAACGGGGCAGGCAGATATTGCAAATCTCAAGCTCAAAAGCGCTCTCCACTGCTGACAAAAATTACTGATTACATTTATTTCCTTCACGGCAGCAAATAGAGGACTTCGCGATCACTTGTTCCATTTCAAACTAAGGGATGTTCTAACGGGGCAGGACGATATTGCAAATCTCAAGCTCGAAAGCGCTCCCCACTGCTGACAAAAATAACTGATTACATTTATTTCCTTCACGGCAGCAAATAGAGGACTTCGCGATCGCTTGTTTCATTCCAAACTAAAGGATGTTCTAACGGGGCAGGCAGAAACTGGAAATCTCAAGCTCAAAAGCGCACTCCACTGCTGACAAAAATTACTGATTACATTTATTTCCATCACGGCAGCAAATAGAGGACTTCGCGATCACTTGTTCCGTTCTAAACTAAGGGATGTTCTAACGGGGCAGGCAGATATGGCAAATCTCAAGCTCAAAAGCGCTCTCCACTGCTGACAAAAATTACTGATTACATTTATTTCCATCACGGCAGCAAATAGAGGACTTCGCGATCACTTGTTCCGTTCTAAACTAAGGGATGTTCTAACGGGGCAGGCAGATATTGCAAATCTCAAGCTCAAAAGCGCTCTCCACTGCTGACAAAAATTACTGATTACATTTATTTCCTTCACGGCAGCAAATAGAGGACTTCGCGATCACTTGTTCCATTTCAAACTAACGGATGTTCTAACGGGGCAGGCAGATATTGCAAATCTCAAGCGTCAAAAGCGCTCTCCACTGATGACAAAAATTACTGATTACATTTATTTCCTTCACGGCAGCAAATAGAGGACTTCGCGATCACTTGTTCCATTCCAAACTAAGGGATGTTCCAACGGGGCAGGCAGATATGGCAAATCTCAAGCTCAAAAGCGCTCTCCACTGCTGACAAAAATTACTGATTACATTTATTTCCTTCACGGCAGCAAATAGAGGACTTCGCGATCACTTGTTCAATTTCAAACTAAGGGATGTTCTAACGGGGCAGGCAGATATTGCAAATCTCAAGCGTCAAACGCGCACTCCACGTCTGACAAAAATAACTGATTACATTTATTTCCTTCACGGCAGCAAATAGAGGACTTCGCGATCGCTTGTTTCATTCCAAACTAAAGGATGTTCTAACGGGGCAGGCAGAAACTGGAAATCTCAAGCTCAAAAGCGCACTCCACTGCTGACAAAAATTACTGATTACATTTATTTCCATCACGGCAGCAAATAGAGGACTTCGCGATCGCTTGTTTCATTCCAAACTAAGGGATGTTCTAACGGGGCAGGCAGATATTGCAAATCCTAAGCTCAAATGCGCTCTCCACTGCTGACAAAAATAACTGATTACATTTATTTCCTTCACGGCAGCAAATAGAGCACTTCGCGATCGCTTGTTTCATTCCAAACTAAGGGATGTTCTAACGGGGCAGGCAGATATTGCAAATCTTAAGCTCAAAAGCGCTCTCCACTGCTGACAAAAATTACTGATTACATTTATATCTATCACGGCAGCAAATAGAGGACTTCGCGAGCGCTTGTTCCATTCCAAACTAAGGGATGTTCTAACGGGGCAGGCAGATATTGCAAATCTCAAGCTCAAAAGCGCTCTCCACTGCTGACAAAAATTACTGATTACATTTATTTCCATCACGGCAGCAATTAGAGGACTTCGCGATCACTTGTTCCATTTCAAACTAACGGATGTTCTAACGGGGCAGGCAGATATTGCAAATCTCAAGCTCGAAAGCGCTCTCCACTGCTGACAAAAATTACTGATTACATTTATTTCCTTCACGGCAGCAAATAGAGGACTTCGCGATCACTTGTTCCATTCCAAAGTAAGGGATGTTCTAACGGGGCAGGCAGATATTGCAAATCTCAAGCTCAAAAGCGCTCTCCACTGCTGACAAAAATTACTGATTACATTTATTTCCATCACGGCAGCAAATAGAGGACTTCGCGATCCCTTGTTCCATTTCAAACTAAGGGATGTTCTAACGGGGCAGGCAGATATTGCAAATCTCAAGCTCAAAAGCGCTCTCCACTGCTGACAAAAATTACTGATTACATTTATTTCCATCACGGCAGCAAATAGAGGACTTCGCGATCACTTGTTCCATTCCAAACTAAGGGATGTTCTAACGGGGCAGGCAGATATTGCAAATCTCAAGCTCGAAAGCGCTCTCCACTGCTGACAAAAATTACTGATTACATTTATTTCCTTCACGGCAGCAAATAGAGGACTTCGCGATCACTTGTTCCATTCCAAACTAAGGGATGTTCTAACGGGGCAGGCAGATATTGCAAATCTCAAGCTCAAAAGCGCTCTCCACTGCTGACAAAAATTACTGATTACATTTATTTCCATCACGGCAGCAAATAGAGGACTTCGCGATCACTTGTTCCATTCCAAACTAAGGGATGTTCTAACGGGGCAGGCAGATATTGCAAATCTCAAGCTCGAAAGCGCTCCCCACTGCTGACAAAAATTATTGATTACATTTATATCCTTCACGGCAGCAAATAGAGGACTTCGCGATCACTTGTTCCATTCCAAACTAAGGGATGTTCTAACGGGGCAGGCAGATATTGCAAATCTCAAGCTCGAAAGCGCTCCCCACTGCTGACAAAAATTACTGATTACATTTATTTCCTTCACGGCAGCAAATAGAGGACTTCGCGATCACTTGTTCCATTCCAAACTAAGGGATGTTCTAACGGGGCAGGCAGATACTGCAAATCTCAAGCTCAAAAGCGCTCTCCACTGCTGACAAAAATAACTGATTACATTTATTTCCTTCACGGCAGCAAATGGAGGACTTCGCGATCACTTGTTCCATTCCAAACTAAGGGATGTTCTGACGGGGCAGGCAGATATTGCAAATCTCAAGCTCAAAAGCGCTCTCCGCTGCTGACAAAAATTACTGATTACATTTATTTCCTTCACGGCAGCAAATAGAGGACTTCGCGATCACTTGTTCCATTTCAAACTAAGGGATGTTCTAACGGGGCAGGCAGATATTGCAAATCTCAAGCTCAAAAGCGCTCTCCACTAGTGACAAAAATTACTGATTACATTTATTTCCTTCACGGCAGCAAATAGAGGACTTCGCGATCACTTGTTCCATTCTAAACTAAGGGATGTTCTAACGGGGCAGGCAGATATTGCAAATCTCAAGCTCAAAAGCGCTCTCCACTGCTGACAAAAATTACTGATTACATTTATTTCCTTCAGGGCAGCAAATAGAGGACTTTGCGATCACTTGTTCCATTTCAAACTAACGGATGTTCTAACGGGGCAGGCAGATATTGCAAATCTCAAGCGTCAAAAGCGCTCTCCACTGCTGACAAAAATTACTGATTACATTTATTTCCTTCACAGCAGCAAATAGAGGACTTCGCGATCACTTGTTCCATTCCAAACTAAGGGATGTTCTAACGGGGCAGGCAGATATTGCAAATCTCAAGCTCAAAAGCGCTCTCCACTGCTGACAAAAATTACTGATTACATTTATTTCCTTCACGGCAGCAAATGGAGGACTTCGCGATCACTTGATCCATTCCAAACTAAGGGATGTTCTAACGAGGCAGGCAGATATTGCGAATCTCAAGCTCAAAAGCGCTCTCCACTGCTGACAAAAATAACTGATTACATTTATTTCCTTCACGGCAGCAAAAAGAGGACTTCGCGATCACTTGTTCCATTCCAAACTAAGGGATGTTGTAACGGGGCAGGCAGATATTGCAAATCTCAAGCTCAAAAGCGCTCTCCACTGCTGACAAAAATTACTGATTACATTTATTTCCTTCACGGCAGCAAATAGAGGACTTCGCGATCACTTGTTCCATTTCAAACTAAGGGATGTTCTAACGGGGCAGGACGATATTGCAAATCTCAAGCTCGAAAGCGCTCCCCACTGCTGACAAAAATAACTGATTACATTTATTTCCTTCACGGCAGCAAATAGAGGACTTCGCGATCGCTTGTTCCATTTCAAACTAAGGGATGTTCTAACGGGGCAGGCAGATATTGCAAATCTCAAGCGTCAAAAGCGCTCTCCACTGCTGACAAATATTACTGTTTACATTTATTTCCATCACGGCAGCAAATAGAGGACTTCGCGATCACTTGTTCCATTCCAAACTAAGGGATGTTCTAACGGGGCAGGCAGATATTGCAAATCTCAAGCTCGAAAGCGCTCCCCACTGCTGACAAAAATTACTGATTACATTTATTTCCTTCACGGCAGCAAATAGAGGACTTCGCGATCACTTGTTCCATTCCAAACTAAGGGATGTTCTAACGGGGCAGGCAGATACTGCAAATCTCAAGTTCAAAAGCGCTCTCCACTGCTGACAAAAATAACTGATTACATTTATTTCCTTCACGGCAGCAAATGGAGGACTTCGCGATCACTTGTTCCATTCCAAACTAAGGGATGTTCTGACGGGGCAGGCAGATATTGCAAATCTCAAGCTCAAAAGCGCTCTCCGCTGCTGACAAAAATTACTGATTACATTTATTTCCTTCACGGCAGCAAATAGAGGACTTCGCGATCACTTGTTCCATTTCAAACTAAGGGATGTTCTAACGGGGCAGGCAGATATTGCAAATCTCAAGCTCAAAAGCGCTCTCCACTAGTGACAAAAATTACTGATTACATTTATTTCCTTCACGGCAGCAAATAGAGGACTTCGCGATCACTTGTTCCGTTCTAAACTAAGGGATGTTCTAACGGGGCAGGCAGATATTGCAAATCTCAAGCTCAAAAGCGCTCTCCACTGCTGACAAAAATTACTGATTACATTTATTTCCTTCACGGCAGCAAATAGAGGACTTCGCGATCACTTGTTCCATTTCAAACTAACGGATGTTCTAACGGGGCAGGCAGATATTGCAAATCTCAAGCTCAAAAGCGCTCTCCACTGCTGACAAAAATTACTGATTACATTTATTTCCTTCACGGCAGCAAATAGAGGACTTCGCGATCACTTGTTCCATTTCAAACTAACGGATGTTCTAACGGGGCAGGCAGATATTGCAAATCTCAAGCTCAAAAGCGCTCTCCACTGCTGACAAAAATTACTGATTACATTTATTTCCTTCACGGCAGCAAATAGAGGACTTCGCGATCACTTGTTCCGTTCTAAACTAAGGGATGTTCTAACGGGGCAGGCAGATATTGCAAATCTCAAGCTCAAAAGCGCTCTCCACTGCTGACAAAAATTACTGATTACATTTATTTCCTTCACGGCAGCAAATAGAGGACTTCGCGATCACTTGTTCCATTTCAAACTAACGGATGTTCTAACGGGGCAGGCAGATATTGCAAATCTCAAGCTCAAAAGCGCTCTCCACTGCTGACAAAAATTACTGATTACATTTATTTCCTTCACGGCAGCAAATAGAGGACTTCGCGATCACTTGTTCCGTTCTAAACTAAGGGATGTTCTAACGGGGCAGGCAGATATTGCAAATCTCAAGCTCAAAAGCGCTCTCCACTGCTGACAAAAATTACTGATTACATTTATTTCCTTCACGGCAGCAAATAGAGGACTTCGCGATCACTTGTTCCGTTCTAAACTAAGGGATGTTCTAACGGGGCAGGCAGATATTGCAAATCTCAAGCTCAAAAGCGCTCTCCACTGCTGACAAAAATTACTGATTACATTTATTTCCTTCACGGCAGCAAATAGAGGACTTCGCGATCACTTGTTCCATTCCAAACTAAGGAATGCTCAAACGGGGCAGGCAGATATTGCAAATCTCAAGCTCAAAAGCGCTCTCCACTGCTGACAAAAATTACTGATTACATTTATTTCCTTCACGGCAGCAAATAGAGGACTTCGCGATCACTTGTTCCATTCCAAACTAAGGGATGTTCTAACGGGGCAGGCAGATATTGCAAATCTCAAGCTCAAAAGCGCTCTCCACTGCTGACAAAAATTACTGATTACATTTATTTCCTTCACGGCAGCAAATAGAGGACTTCGCGATCACTTGTTCCGTTCTAAACTAAGGGATGTTCTAACGGGGCAGGCAGATATTGCAAATCTCAAGCTCAAAAGCGCTCTCCACTGCTGACAAAAATTACTGATTACATTTATTTCCTTCACGGCAGCAAATAGAGGACTTCGCGATCACTTGTTCCATTTCAAACTAACGGATGTTCTAACGGGGCAGGCAGATATTGCAAATCTCAAGCTCAAAAGCGCTCTCCACTGCTGACAAAAATTACTGATTACATTTATTTCCTTCACGGCCGCAAATAGAGGACTTCGCGATCACTTGTTCCATTCCAAACTAAGGAATGCTCAAACGGGGCAGGCAGATATTGCAAATCTCAAGCTCAAAAGCGCTCTCCACTGCTGACAAAAATTACTGATTACATTTATTTCCTTCACGGCAGCAAATAGAGGACTTCGCGATCACTTGTTCCGTTCTAAACTAAGGGATGTTCTAACGGGGCAGGCAGATATTGCAAATCTCAAGCTCAAAAGCGCTCTCCACTGCTGACAAAAATTACTGATTACATTTATTTCCTTCACGGCCGCAAATAGAGGACTTCGCGATCACTTGTTCCATTCCAAACTAAGGAATGCTCAAACGGGGCAGGCAGATATTGCAAATCTCAAGCTCAAAAGCGCTCTCCACTGCTGACAAAAATTACTGATTACATTTATTTCCTTCACGGCAGCAAATAGAGGACTTCGCGATCACTTGTTCCGTTCTAAACTAAGGGATGTTCTAACGGGGCAGGCAGATATTGCAAATCTCAAGCTCAAAAGCGCTCTCCACTGCTGACAAAAATTACTGATTACATTTATTTCCTTCACGGCAGCAAATAGAGGACTTCGCGATCACTTGTTCCATTTCAAACTAACGGATGTTCTAACGGGGCAGGCAGATATTGCAAATCTCAAGCTCAAAAGCGCTCTCCACTGCTGACAAAAATTACTGATTACATTTATTTCCTTCACGGCAGCAAATAGAGGACTTCGCGATCACTTGTTCCGTTCTAAACTAAGGGATGTTCTAACGGGGCAGGCAGATATTGCAAATCTCAAGCTCAAAAGCGCTCTCCACTGCTGACAAAAATTACTGATTACATTTATTTCCTTCACGGCAGCAAATAGAGGACTTCGCGATCACTTGTTCCATTTCAAACTAACGGATGTTCTAACGGGGCAGGCAGATATTGCAAATCTCAAGCTCAAAAGCGCTCTCCACTGCTGACAAAAATTACTGATTACATTTATTTCCTTCACGGCAGCAAATAGAGGACTTCGCGATCACTTGTTCCGTTCTAAACTAAGGGATGTTCTAACGGGGCAGGCAGATATTGCAAATCTCAAGCTCAAAAGCGCTCTCCACTGCTGACAAAAATTACTGATTACATTTATTTCCTTCACGGCAGCAAATAGAGGACTTCGCGATCACTTGTTCCGTTCTAAACTAAGGGATGTTCTAACGGGGCAGGCAGATATTGCAAATCTCAAGCTCAAAAGCGCTCTCCACTGCTGACAAAAATTACTGATTACATTTATTTCCTTCACGGCAGCAAATAGAGGACTTCGCGATCACTTGTTCCGTTCTAAACTAAGGGATGTTCTAACGGGGCAGGCAGATATTGCAAATCTCAAGCTCAAAAGCGCTCTCCACTGCTGACAAAAATTACTGATTACATTTATTTCCTTCACGGCAGCAAATAGAGGACTTCGCGATCACTTGTTCCATTTCAAACTAACGGATGTTCCAACGGGGCAGGCAGATATTGCAAATCTCAAGCTCAAAAGCGCTCTCCACTGCTGACAAAAATTACTGATTACATTTATTTCCTTCACGGCAGCAAATAGAGGACTTCGCGATCACTTGTTCCATTTCAAACTAAGGAATGCTCAAACGGGGCAGGCAGATATTGCAAATCTCAAGCTCAAAAGCGCTCTCCACTGCTGACAAAAATTACTGATTACATTTATTTCCTTCACGGCAGCAAATAGAGGACTTCGCGATCACTTGTTCCATTCCAAACTAAGGAATGCTCAAACGGGGCAGGCAGATATTGCAAATCTCAAGCTCAAAAGCGCTCTCCACTGCTGACAAAAATTACTGATTACATTTATTTCCTTCACGGCAGCAAATAGAGGACTTCGCGATCACTTGTTCCGTTCTAAACTAAGGGATGTTCTAACGGGGCAGGCAGATATTGCAAATCTCAAGCTCAAAAGCGCTCTCCACTGCTGACAAAAATTACTGATTACATTTATTTCCTTCACGGCAGCAAATAGAGGACTTCGCGATCACTTGTTCCATTTCAAACTAACGGATGTTCTAACGGGGCAGGCAGATATTGCAAATCTCAAGCTCAAAAGCGCTCTCCACTGCTGACAAAAATTACTGATTACATTTATTTCCTTCACGGCAGCAAATAGAGGACTTCGCGATCACTTGTTCCGTTCTAAACTAAGGGATGTTCTAACGGGGCAGGCAGATATTGCAAATCTCAAGCTCAAAAGCGCTCTCCACTGCTGACAAAAATTACTGATTACATTTATTTCCTTCACGGCAGCAAATAGAGGACTTCGCGATCACTTGTTCCATTTCAAACTAACGGATGTTCCAACGGGGCAGGCAGATATTGCAAATCTCAAGCTCAAAAGCGCTCTCCACTGCTGACAAAAATTACTGATTACATTTATTTCCTTCACGGCCGCAAATAGAGGACTTCGCGATCACTTGTTCCATTCCAAACTAAGGGATGTTCCAACGGGGCAGGCAGATATGGCAAATCTCAAGCTCAAAAGCGCTCTCCACTGCTGACAAAAATTACTGATTACATTTATATCCATCACGGCAGCAAATAGAGGACTTCGCGATCACTTGTTCCATTCCAAACTAAGGGATGTTCCAACGGGGCAGGCAGATATGGCAAATCTCAAGCTCAAAAGCGCTCTCCACTAGTGACAAAAATTACTGATTACATTTATTTCCTTCACGGCAGCAAATAGAGGACTTCGCGATCACTTGTTCCGTTCTAAACTAAGGGATGTTCTAACGGGGCAGGCAGATATTGCAAATCTCAAGCTCAAAAGCGCTCTCCACTGCTGACAAAAATTACTGATTACATTTATTTCCTTCACGGCAGCAAATAGAGGACTTCGCGATCACTTGTTCCATTTCAAACTAACGGATGTTCTAACGGGGCAGGCAGATATTGCAAATCTCAAGCGTCAAAAGCGCTCTCCACTGCTGACAAAAATTACTGATTACATTTATTTCCTTAACGGCCGCAAATAGAGGACTTCGCGATCACTTGTTCCATTCCAAACTAAGGGATGTTCCAACGGGGCAGGCAGATATGGCAAATCTCAAGCTCAAAAGCGCTCTCCACTGCTGACAAAAATTACTGATTACATTTATTTCCTTCACGGCCGCAAATAGAGGACTTCGCGATCACTTGTTCCATTCCAAACTAAGGGATGTTCCAACGGGGCAGGCAGATATGGCAAATCTCAAGCGTCAAAAGCGCTCTCCACTGCTGACAAAAATTACTGATTACATTTATTTCCTTCACGGCCGCAAATAGAGGACTTCGCGATCACTTGTTCCATTCCAAACTAAGGGATGTTCCAACGGGGCAGGCAGATATGGCAAATCTCAAGCTCAAAAGCGCTCTCCACTGCTGACAAAAATTACTGATTACATTTATTTCCTTCACGGCCGCAAATAGAGGACTTCGCGATCACTTGTTCCATTCCAAACTAAGGGATGTTCCAACGGGGCAGGCAGATATGGCAAATCTCAAGCTCAAAAGCGCTCTCCACTGCTGACAAAAATTACTGATTACATTTATTTCCTTCACGGCCGCAAATAGAGGACTTCGCGATCACTTGTTCCATTCCAAACTAAGGGATGTTCCAACGGGGCAGGCAGATATGGCAAATCTCAAGCTCAAAAGCGCTCTCCACTGCTGACAAAAATTACTGATTACATTTATTTCCTTCACGGCCGCAAATAGAGGACTTCGCGATCACTTGTTCCATTCCAAACTAAGGGATGTTCCAACGGGGCAGGCAGATATGGCAAATCTCAAGCTCAAAAGCGCTCTCCACTGCTGACAAAAATTACTGATTACATTTATTTCCTTCACGGCCGCAAATAGAGGACTTCGCGATCACTTGTTCCATTCCAAACTAAGGGATGTTCCAACGGGGCAGGCAGATATGGCAAATCTCAAGCTCAAAAGCGCTCTCCACTGCTGACAAAAATTACTGATTACATTTATTTCCTTCACGGCCGCAAATAGAGGACTTCGCGATCACTTGTTCCATTCCAAACTAAGGGATGTTCCAACGGGGCAGGCAGATATTGCAAATCTCAAGCGTCAAAAGCGCTCTCCACTGCTGACAAAAATTACTGATTACATTTATTTCCTTCACGGCCGCAAATAGAGGACTTCGCGATCACTTGTTCCATTCCAAACTAAGGGATGTTCCAACGGGGCAGGCAGATATGGCAAATCTCAAGCTCAAAAGCGCTCTCCACTGCTGACAAAAATTACTGATTACATTTATTTCCTTCACGGCCGCAAATAGAGGACTTCGCGATCACTTGTTCCATTCCAAACTAAGGGATGTTCCAACGGGGCAGGCAGATATGGCAAATCTCAAGCTCAAAAGCGCTCTCCACTGCTGACAAAAATTACTGATTACATTTATTTCCTTCACGGCCGCAAATAGAGGACTTCGCGATCACTTGTTCCATTCCAAACTAAGGGATGTTCCAACGGGGCAGGCAGATATGGCAAATCTCAAGCTCAAAAGCGCTCTCCACTGCTGACAAAAATTACTGATTACATTTATTTCCTTCACGGCCGCAAATAGAGGACTTCGCGATCACTTGTTCCATTTCAAACTAAGGGATGTTCTAACGGGGCAGGCAGATATTGCAAATCTCAAGCGTCAAAAGCGCTCTCCACTGCTGACAAAAATTACTGATTACATTTATTTCCTTAACGGCCGCAAATAGAGGACTTCGCGATCACTTGTTCCATTCCAAACTAAGGGATGTTCCAACGGGGCAGGCAGATATTGCAAATCTCAAGCGTCAAAAGCGCTCTCCACTGCTGACAAAAATTACTGATTACATTTATTTCCTTAACGGCCGCAAATAGAGGACTTCGCGATCACTTGTTCCATTCCAAACTAAGGGATGTTCCAACGGGGCAGGCAGATATGGCAAATCTCAAGCGTCAAAAGCGCTCTCCACTGCTGACAAAAATTACTGATTACATTTATTTCCTTCACGGCCGCAAATAGAGGACTTCGCGATCACTTGTTCCATTCCAAACTAAGGGATGTTCTAACGGGGCAGGCAGATATGGCAAATCTCAAGCGTCAAAAGCGCTCTCCACTGCTGACAAAAATTACTGATTACATTTATTTCCTTCACGGCCGCAAATAGAGGACTTCGCGATCACTTGTTCCATTCCAAACTAAGGGATGTTCCAACGGGGCAGGCAGATATGGCAAATCTCAAGCGTCAAAAGCGCTCTCCACTGCTGACAAAAATTACTGATTACATTTATTTCCTTCACGGCCGCAAATAGAGGACTTCGCGATCACTTGTTCCATTCCAAACTAAGGGATGTTCTAACGGGGCAGGCAGATATGGCAAATCTCAAGCGTCAAAAGCGCTCTCCACTGCTGACAAAAATTACTGATTACATTTATTTCCTTCACGGCCGCAAATAGAGGACTTCGCGATCACTTGTTCCATTCCAAACTAAGGGATGTTCCAACGGGGCAGGCAGATATGGCAAATCTCAAGCGTCAAAAGCGCTCTCCACTGCTGACAAAAATTACTGATTACATTTATTTCCTTCACGGCCGCAAATAGAGGACTTCGCGATCACTTGTTCCATTCCAAACTAAGGGATGTTCTAACGGGGCAGGCAGATATGGCAAATCTCAAGCGTCAAAAGCGCTCTCCACTGCTGACAAAAATTACTGATTACATTTATTTCCTTCACGGCCGCAAATAGAGGACTTCGCGATCACTTGTTCCATTCCAAACTAAGGGATGTTCTAACGGGGCAGGCAGATATTGCAAATCTCAAGCGTCAAAAGCGCTCTCCACTGCTGACAAAAATTACTGATTACATTTATTTCCTTCACGGCCGCAAATAGAGGACTTCGCGATCACTTGTTCCATTCCAAACTAAGGGATGTTCCAACGGGGCAGGCAGATATGGCAAATCTCAAGCGTCAAAAGCGCTCTCCACTGCTGACAAAAATTACTGATTACATTTATTTCCTTCACGGCCGCAAATAGAGGACTTCGCGATCACTTGTTCCATTCCAAACTAAGGGATGTTCTAACGGGGCAGGCAGATATTGCAAATCTCAAGCGTCAAAAGCGCTCTCCACTGCTGACAAAAATTACTGATTACATTTATTTCCTTAACGGCCGCAAATAGAGGACTTCGCGATCACTTGTTCCATTCCAAACTAAGGGATGTTCCAACGGGGCAGGCAGATATTGCAAATCTCAAGCGTCAAAAGCGCTCTCCACTGCTGACAAAAATTACTGATTACATTTATTTCCTTAACGGCCGCAAATAGAGGACTTCGCGATCACTTGTTCCATTCCAAACTAAGGGATGTTCTAACGGGGCAGGCAGATATTGCAAATCTCAAGCGTCAAAAGCGCTCTCCACTGCTGACAAAAATTACTGATTACATTTATTTCCTTAACGGCCGCAAATAGAGGACTTCGCGATCACTTGTTCCATTCCAAACTAAGGGATGTTCCAACGGGGCAGGCAGATATTGCAAATCTCAAGCGTCAAAAGCGCTCTCCACTGCTGACAAAAATTACTGATTACATTTATTTCCTTAACGGCCGCAAATAGAGGACTTCGCGATCACTTGTTCCATTCCAAACTAAGGGATGTTCTAACGGGGCAGGCAGATATTGCAAATCTCAAGCGTCAAAAGCGCTCTCCACTGCTGACAAAAATTACTGATTACATTTATTTCCTTAACGGCCGCAAATAGAGGACTTCGCGATCACTTGTTCCATTCCAAACTAAGGGATGTTCCAACGGGGCAGGCAGATATTGCAAATCTCAAGCGTCAAAAGCGCTCTCCACTGCTGACAAAAATTACTGATTACATTTATTTCCTTAACGGCCGCAAATAGAGGACTTCGCGATCACTTGTTCCATTCCAAACTAAGGGATGTTCTAACGGGGCAGGCAGATATTGCAAATCTCAAGCGTCAAAAGCGCTCTCCACTGCTGACAAAAATTACTGATTACATTTATTTCCTTAACGGCCGCAAATAGAGGACTTCGCGATCACTTGTTCCATTCCAAACTAAGGGATGTTCCAACGGGGCAGGCAGATATTGCAAATCTCAAGCGTCAAAAGCGCTCTCCACTGCTGACAAAAATTACTGATTACATTTATTTCCTTAACGGCCGCAAATAGAGGACTTCGCGATCACTTGTTCCATTCCAAACTAAGGGATGTTCTAACGGGGCAGGCAGATATTGCAAATCTCAAGCGTCAAAAGCGCTCTCCACTGCTGACAAAAATTACTGATTACATTTATTTCCTTAACGGCCGCAAATAGAGGACTTCGCGATCACTTGTTCCATTCCAAACTAAGGGATGTTCCAACGGGGCAGGCAGATATTGCAAATCTCAAGCGTCAAAAGCGCTCTCCACTGCTGACAAAAATTACTGATTACATTTATTTCCTTAACGGCCGCAAATAGAGGACTTCGCGATCACTTGTTCCATTCCAAACTAAGGGATGTTCCAACGGGGCAGGCAGATATTGCAAATCTCAAGCGTCAAAAGCGCTCTCCACTGCTGACAAAAATTACTGATTACATTTATTTCCTTAACGGCCGCAAATAGAGGGACTTCGCGATCACTTGTTCCATTCCAAACTAAGGGATGTTCTAACGGGGCAGGCAGATATTGCAAATCTCAAGCGTCAAAAGCGCTCTCCACTGCTGACAAAAATTACTGATTACATTTATTTCCTTAACGGCCGCAAATAGAGGACTTCGCGATCACTTGTTCCATTCCAAACTAAGGGATGTTCCAACGGGGCAGGCAGATATTGCAAATCTCAAGCGTCAAAAGCGCTCTCCACTGCTGACAAAAATTACTGATTACATTTATTTCCTTAACGGCCGCAAATAGAGGACTTCGCGATCACTTGTTCCATTCCAAACTAAGGGATGTTCTAACGGGGCAGGCAGATATTGCAAATCTCAAGCGTCAAAAGCGCTCTCCACTGCTGACAAAAATTACTGATTACATTTATTTCCTTAACGGCCGCAAATAGAGACTTCGCGATCACTTGTTCCATTCCAAACTAAGGGATGTTCTCAACGGGGCAGGCAGATATTGCAAATCTCAAGCGTCAAAAGCGCTCTCCACTGCTGACAAAAATTACTGATTACATTTATTTCCTTAACGGCCGCAAATAGAGGACTTCGCGATCACTTGTTCCATTCCAAACTAAGGGATGTTCTAACGGGGCAGGCAGATATTGCAAATCTCAAGCGTCAAAAGCGCTCTCCACTGCTGACAAAAATTACTGATTACATTTATTTCCTTAACGGCCGCAAATAGAGGACTTCGCGATCACTTGTTTCCATTCCAAACTAAGGGATGTTCCAACGGGGCAGGCAGATATTGCAAATCTCAAGCGTCAAAAGCGCTCTCCACTGCTGACAAAAATTACTGATTACAATTTTATTTCCTTAACGGCCGCAAATAGAGGACTTCGCGATCACTTGTTCCATTCCAAACTAAGGGATGTTCCAACGGGGCAGGCAGATATTGCAAATCTCAAGCGTCAAAAGCGCTCTCCACTGCTGACAAAAATTACTGATTACATTTATTTCCTTCACGGCCGCAAATAGAGGACTTCGCGATCACTTGTTCCATTCCAAACTAAGGGATGTTCCAACGGGGGCAGGGCAGATATTGCAAATCTCAAGCGTCAAAAGCGCTCTCCACTGCTGACAAAAATTACTGATTACATTTATTTCCTTAACGGCCGCAAATAGAGGACTTCGCGATCACTTGTTCCATTCCAAACTAAGGGATGTTCCAACGGGGCAGGCAGATATTGCAAATCTCAAGCGTCAAAAGCGCTCTCCACTGCTGACAAAAATTACTGATTACATTTATTTCCTTAACGGCCGCAAATAGAGGACTTCGCGATCACTTGTTCCATTCCAAACTAAGGGATGTTCCAACGGGGCAGGCAGATATTGCAAATCTCAAGCGTCAAAAGCGCTCTCCACTGCTGACAAAAATTACTGATTACAATTTATTTCCTTCACGGCCGCAAATAGAGGACTTCGCGATCACTTGTTCCATTCCAAACTAAGGGATGTTCCAACGGGGCAGGCAGATATGGCAAATCTCAAGCTCAAAAGCGCTCTCCACTGCTGACAAAAATTACTGATTACATTTATTTCCTTCACGGCCGCAAATAGAGGACTTCGCGATCACTTGTTCCATTCCAAACTAAGGGATGTTCTAACGGGGCAGGCAGATATTGCAAATCTCAAGCGTCAAAAGCGCTCTCCACTGCTGACAAAAATTACTGATTACATTTATTTCCTTCACGGCCGCAAATAGAGGACTTCGCGATCACTTGTTCCATTCCAAACTAAGGGATGTTCTAACGGGGCAGGCAGATATTGCAAATCTCAAGCGTCAAAAGCGCTCTCCACTGCTGACAAAAATTACTGATTACATTTATTTCCTTAACGGCCGCAAATAGAGGACTTCGCGATCACTTGTTCCATTCCAAACTAAGGGATGTTCTAACGGGGCAGGCAGATATTGCAAATCTCAAGCGTCAAAAGCGCTCTCCACTGCTGACAAAAATTACTGATTACATTTATTTCCTTCACGGCCGCAAATAGAGGACTTCGCGATCACTTGTTCCATTCCAAACTAAGGGATGTTCTAACGGGGCAGGCAGATATTGCAAATCTCAAGCGTCAAAAGCGCTCTCCACTGCTGACAAAAATTACTGATTACATTTATTTCCTTCACGGCCGCAAATAGAGGACTTCGCGATCACTTGTTCCATTCCAAACTAAGGGATGTTCTAACGGGGCAGGCAGATATTGCAAATCTCAAGCGTCAAAAGCGCTCTCCACTGCTGACAAAAATTACTGATTACATTTATTTCCTTAACGGCCGCAAATAGAGGACTTCGCGATCACTTGTTCCATTCCAAACTAAGGGATGTTCTAACGGGGCAGGCAGATATTGCAAATCTCAAGCGTCAAAAGCGCTCTCCACTGCTGACAAAAATTACTGATTACATTTATTTCCTTCACGGCCGCAAATAGAGGACTTCGCGATCACTTGTTCCATTCCAAACTAAGGGATGTTTCCAACGGGGCAGGCAGATATTGCAAATCTCAAGCGTCAAAAGCGCTCTCCACTGCTGACAAAAATTACTGATTACATTTATTTCCTTAACGGCCGCAAATAGAGGACTTCGCGATCACTTGTTCCATTCCAAACTAAGGGATGTTCCAACGGGGCAGGCAGATATTGCAAATCTCAAGCGTCAAAAGCGCTCTCCACTGCTGACAAAAATTACTGATTACATTTATTTCCTTAACGGCCGCAAATAGAGGACTTCGCGATCACTTGTTCCATTCCAAACTAAGGGATGTTCCAACGGGGCAGGCAGATATTGCAAATCTCAAGCGTCAAAAGCGCTCTCCACTGCTGACAAAAATTACTGATTACATTTATTTCCTTCACGGCCGCAAATAGAGGACTTCGCGATCACTTGTTCCATTCCAAACTAAGGGATGTTCCAACGGGGCAGGCAGATATGGCAAATCTCAAGCGTCAAAAGCGCTCTCCACTGCTGACAAAAATTACTGATTACATTTATTTTCCTTAACGGCCGCAAATAGAGGACTTCGCGATCACTTGTTCATTCCAAACTAAGGGATGTTCTAACGGGGCAGGCAGATATTGCAAATCTCAAGCGTCAAAAGCGCTCTCCACTGCTGACAAAAATTACTGATTACATTTATTTCCTTAACGGCCGCAAATAGAGGACTTCGCGATCACTTGTTCCATTCCAAACTAAGGGATGTTCCAACGGGGGCAGGCAGATATTGCAAATCTCAAGGCGTCAAAAGCGCTCTCCACTGCTGACAAAAATTACTGATTACATTTATTTCCTTCACGGCCGCAAATAGAGGACTTCGCGATCACTTGTTCCATTCCAAACTAAGGGATGTTCCAACGGGGCAGGCAGATATTGCAAATCCTCAAGCTCAAAAGCGCTCTCCACTGCTGACAAAAATTACTGATTACATTTATTTCCTTCACGGCCGCAAATAGAGGACTTCGCGATCACTTGTTCCATTCCAAACTAAGGGATGTTCCAACGGGGCAGGCAGATATGGCAAATCTCAAGCTCAAAAGCGCTCTCCACTGCTGACAAAAATTACTGATTACATTTATTTCCTTCACGGCCGCAAATAGAGGACTTCGCGATCACTTGTTCCATTCCAAACTAAGGGATGTTCCAACGGGGGCAGGCAGATATTGCAAATCTCAAGCGTCAAAAGCGCTCTCCACTGCTGACAAAAATTACTGATTACATTTATTTCCTTCACGGCCGCAAATAGAGGACTTCGCGATCACTTGTTCCATTCCAAACTAAGGGATGTTCCAACGGGGCAGGCAGATATTGCAAATCTCAAGCGTCAAAAGCGCTCTCCACTGCTGACAAAAATTACTGATTACATTTATTTCCTTCACGGCCGCAAATAGAGGACTTCGCGATCACTTGTTCCATTCCAAACTAAGGGATGTTCCAACGGGGCAGGCAGATATGGCAAATCTCAAGCGTCAAAAAGCGCTCTCCACTGCTGACAAAAATTACTGATTACATTTATTTCCTTACACGGCCGCAAATAGAGGACTTCGCGATCACTTGTTCCATTCCAAACTAAGGGATGTTCCAACGGGGCAGGCAGATATGGCAAATCTCAAGCGTCAAAAGCGCTCTCCACTGCTGACAAAAATTACTGATTACATTTATTTCCTTAACGGCCGCAAATAGAGGACTTCGCGATCACTTGTTCCATTCCAAACTAAGGGATGTTCAACGGGGCAGGCAGATATTGCAAATCTCAAGCGTCAAAAGCGCTCTCCACTGCTGACAAAAATTACTGATTACATTTATTTCCTTCACGGCCGCAAATAGAGGACTGGACTTCGCGATCACTTGTTCCATTCCAAACTAAGGGATGTTCCAACGGGGCAGGCAGATATTGCAAATCTCAAGCGTCAAAAGCGCTCTCCACTGCTGACAAAAATTACTGATTACATTTATTTCCTTCACGGCCGCAAATAGAGGACTTCGCGATCACTTGTTCCATTCCAAACTAAGGGATGTTCCAACGGGGCAGGCAGATATGGCAAATCTCAAGCTCAAAAGCGCTCTCCACTGCTGACAAAAATTACTGATTACATTTATTTCCTTCACGGCCGCAAATAGAGGACTTCGCGATCACTTGTTCCATTCCAAACTAAGGGATGTTCCAACGGGGCAGGCAGATATGGCAAATCTCAAGCTCAAAAGCGCTCTCCACTGCTGACAAAAATTACTGATTACATTTATTTCCTTCACGGCCGCAAATAGAGGACTTCGCGATCACTTGTTCCATTCCAAACTAAGGGATGTTCCAACGGGGCAGGCAGATATTGCAAATCTCAAGCGTCAAAAGCGCTCTCCACTGCTGACAAAAATTACTGATTACATTTATTTCCTTCACGGCCGCAAATAGAGGACTTCGCGATCACTTGTTCCATTCCAAACTAAGGGATGTTCCAACGGGGCAGGCAGATATGGCAAATCTCAAGCGTCAAAAGCGCTCTCCACTGCTGACAAAAATTACTGATTACATTTATTTCCTTAACGGCCGCAAATAGAGGACTTCGCGATCACTTGTTCCATTCCAAACTAAGGGATGTTCTAACGGGGCAGGCAGATATTGCAAATCTCAAGCGTCAAAAGCGCTCTCCACTGCTGACAAAAATTACTGATTACATTTATTTCCTTAACGGCCGCAAATAGAGGACTTCGCGATCACTTGTTCCATTCCAAACTAAGGGATGTTCCAACGGGGCAGGCAGATATTGCAAATCTCAAGCGTCAAAAGCGCTCTCCACTGCTGACAAAAATTACTGATTACATTTATTTCCTTCACGGCCGCAAATAGAGGACTTCGCGATCACTTGTTCCATTCCAAACTAAGGGATGTTCCAACGGGGCAGGCAGATATTGCAAATCTCAAGCGTCAAAAGCGCTCTCCACTGCTGACAAAAATTACTGATTACATTTATTTCCTTCACGGCCGCAAATAGAGGACTTCGCGATCACTTGTTCCATTCCAAACTAAGGGATGTTCCAACGGGGCAGGCAGATATGGCAAATCTCAAGCTCAAAAGCGCTCTCCACTGCTGACAAAAATTACTGATTACATTTATTTCCTTCACGGCCGCAAATAGAGGACTTCGCGATCACTTGTTCCATTCCAAACTAAGGGATGTTCCAACGGGGCAGGCAGATATTGCAAATCTCAAGCGTCAAAAGCGCTCTCCACTGCTGACAAAAATTACTGATTACATTTATTTCCTTAACGGCCGCAAATAGAGGACTTCGCGATCACTTGTTCCATTCCAAACTAAGGGATGTTCTAACGGGGCAGGCAGATATTGCAAATCTCAAGCGTCAAAAGCGCTCTCCACTGCTGACAAAAATTACTGATTACATTTATTTCCTTAACGGCCGCAAATAGAGGACTTCGCGATCACTTGTTCCATTCCAAACTAAGGGATGTTCTAACGGGGCAGGCAGATATTGCAAATCTCAAGCGTCAAAAGCGCTCTCCACTGCTGACAAAAATTACTGATTACATTTATTTCCTTAACGGCCGCAAATAGAGGACTTCGCGATCACTTGTTCCATTCCAAACTAAGGGATGTTCTAACGGGGCAGGCAGATATTGCAAATCTCAAGCGTCAAAAGCGCTCTCCACTGCTGACAAAAATTACTGATTACATTTATTTCCTTAACGGCCGCAAATAGAGGACTTCGCGATCACTTGTTCCATTCCAAACTAAGGGATGTTCTAACGGGGCAGGCAGATATTGCAAATCTCAAGCGTCAAAAGCGCTCTCCACTGCTGACAAAAATTACTGATTACATTTATTTCCTTAACGGCCGCAAATAGAGGACTTCGCGATCACTTGTTCCATTCCAAACTAAGGGATGTTCTAACGGGGCAGGCAGATATTGCAAATCTCAAGCGTCAAAAGCGCTCTCCACTGCTGACAAAAATTACTGATTACATTTATTTCCTTCACGGCCGCAAATAGAGGACTTCGCGATCACTTGTTCCATTCCAAACTAAGGGATGTTCTAACGGGGCAGGCAGATATTGCAAATCTCAAGCGTCAAAAGCGCTCTCCACTGCTGACAAAAATTACTGATTACATTTATTCCTTCACGGCCGCAAATAGAGGACTTCGCGATCACTTGTTCCATTCCAAACTAAGGGATGTTCTAACGGGGCAGGCAGATATTGCAAATCTCAAGCGTCAAAAGCGCTCTCCACTGCTGACAAAAATTACTGATTACATTTATTTCCTTAACGGCCGCAAATAGAGGACTTCGCGATCACTTGTTCCATTCCAAACTAAGGGATGTTCTAACGGGGCAGGCAGATATTGCAAATCTCAAGCGTCAAAAGCGCTCTCCACTGCTGACAAAAATTACTGATTACATTTATTTCCTTAACGGCCGCAAATAGAGGACTTCGCGATCACTTGTTCCATTCCAAACTAAGGGATGTTCCAACGGGGCAGGCAGATATTGCAAATCTCAAGCGTCAAAAGCGCTCTCCACTGCTGACAAAAATTACTGATTACATTTATTTCCTTAACGGCCGCAAATAGAGGACTTCGCGATCACTTGTTCCATTCCAAACTAAGGGATGTTCCAACGGGGCAGGCAGATATTGCAAATCTCAAGCGTCAAAAGCGCTCTCCACTGCTGACAAAAATTACTGATTACATTTATTTCCTTCACGGCCGCAAATAGAGGACTTCGCGATCACTTGTTCCATTCCAAACTAAGGGATGTTCTAACGGGGCAGGCAGATATTGCAAATCTCAAGCGTCAAAAGCGCTCTCCACTGCTGACAAAAATTACTGATTACATTTATTTCCTTAACGGCCGCAAATAGAGGACTTCGCGATCACTTGTTCCATTCCAAACTAAGGGATGTTCCAACGGGGCAGGCAGATATTGCAAATCTCAAGCGTCAAAAGCGCTCTCCACTGCTGACAAAATTACTGATTACATTTATTTCCTTCACGGCCGCAAATAGAGGACTTCGCGATCACTTGTTCCATTCCAAACTAAGGGATGTTCTAACGGGGCAGGCAGATATGGCAAATCTCAAGCGTCAAAAGCGCTCTCCACTGCTGACAAAAATTACTGATTACATTTATTTCCTTAACGGCCGCAAATAGAGGACTTCGCGATCACTTGTTCCATTCCAAACTAAGGGATGTTCTAACGGGGCAGGCAGATATTGCAAATCTCAAGCGTCAAAAGCGCTCTCCACTGCTGACAAAAATTACTGATTACATTTATTTCCTTAACGGCCGCAAATAGAGGACTTCGCGATCACTTGTTCCATTCCAAACTAAGGGATGTTCTAACGGGGCAGGCAGATATTGCAAATCTCAAGCGTCAAAAGCGCTCTCCACTGCTGACAAAAATTACTGATTACATTTATTTCCTTAACGGCCGCAAATAGAGGACTTCGCGATCACTTGTTCCATTCCAAACTAAGGGATGTTCTAACGGGGCAGGCAGATATTGCAAATCTCAAGCGTCAAAAGCGCTCTCCACTGCTGACAAAAATTACTGATTACATTTATTTCCTTCACGGCCGCAAATAGAGGACTTCGCGATCACTTGTTCCATTCCAAACTAAGGGATGTTCTAACGGGGCAGGCAGATATTGCAAATCTCAAGCGTCAAAAGCGCTCTCCACTGCTGACAAAAATTACTGATTACATTTATTTCCTTCACGGCCGCAAATAGAGGACTTCGCGATCACTTGTTCCATTCCAAACTAAGGGATGTTCTAACGGGGCAGGCAGATATTGCAAATCTCAAGCGTCAAAAGCGCTCTCCACTGCTGACAAAAATTACTGATTACATTTATTTCCTTAACGGCCGCAAATAGAGGACTTCGCGATCACTTGTTCCATTCCAAACTAAGGGATGTTCTAACGGGGCAGGCAGATATTGCAAATCTCAAGCGTCAAAAGCGCTCTCCACTGCTGACAAAAATTACTGATTACATTTATTTCCTTAACGGCCGCAAATAGAGGACTTCGCGATCACTTGTTCCATTCCAAACTAAGGGATGTTCCAACGGGGCAGGCAGATATTGCAAATCTCAAGCGTCAAAAGCGCTCTCCACTGCTGACAAAAATTACTGATTACATTTATTTCCTTCACGGCCGCAAATAGAGGACTTCGCGATCACTTGTTCCATTCCAAACTAAGGGATGTTCTAACGGGGCAGGCAGATATGGCAAATCTCAAGCGTCAAAAGCGCTCTCCACTGCTGACAAAAATTACTGATTACATTTATTTCCTTAACGGCCGCAAATAGAGGACTTCGCGATCACTTGTTCCATTCCAAACTAAGGGATGTTCTAACGGGGCAGGCAGATATTGCAAATCTCAAGCGTCAAAAGCGCTCTCCACTGCTGACAAAAATTACTGATTACATTTATTTCCTTAACGGCCGCAAATAGAGGACTTCGCGATCACTTGTTCCATTCCAAACTAAGGGATGTTCTAACGGGGCAGGCAGATATGGCAAATCTCAAGCGTCAAAAGCGCTCTCCACTGCTGACAAAAATTACTGATTACATTTATTTCCTTAACGGCCGCAAATAGAGGACTTCGCGATCACTTGTTCCATTCCAAACTAAGGGATGTTCTAACGGGGCAGGCAGATATGGCAAATCTCAAGCGTCAAAAGCGCTCTCCACTGCTGACAAAAATTACTGATTACATTTATTTCCTTCACGGCCGCAAATAGAGGACTTCGCGATCACTTGTTCCATTCCAAACTAAGGGATGTTCTAACGGGGCAGGCAGATATTGCAAATCTCAAGCGTCAAAAGCGCTCTCCACTGCTGACAAAAATTACTGATTACATTTATTTCCTTAACGGCCGCAAATAGAGGACTTCGCGATCACTTGTTCCATTCCAAACTAAGGGATGTTCTAACGGGGCAGGCAGATATTGCAAATCTCAAGCGTCAAAAGCGCTCTCCACTGCTGACAAAAATTACTGATTACATTTATTTCCTTAACGGCCGCAAATAGAGGACTTCGCGATCACTTGTTCCATTCCAAACTAAGGGATGTTCCAACGGGGCAGGCAGATATTGCAAATCTCAAGCGTCAAAAGCGCTCTCCACTGCTGACAAAAATTACTGATTACATTTATTTCCTTCACGGCCGCAAATAGAGGACTTCGCGATCACTTGTTCCATTCCAAACTAAGGGATGTTCTAACGGGGCAGGCAGATATGGCAAATCTCAAGCGTCAAAAGCGCTCTCCACTGCTGACAAAAATTACTGATTACATTTATTTCCTTAACGGCCGCAAATAGAGGACTTCGCGATCACTTGTTCCATTCCAAACTAAGGGATGTTCTAACGGGGCAGGCAGATATTGCAAATCTCAAGCGTCAAAAGCGCTCTCCACTGCTGACAAAAATTACTGATTACATTTATTTCCTTAACGGCCGCAAATAGAGGACTTCGCGATCACTTGTTCCATTCCAAACTAAGGGATGTTCTAACGGGGCAGGCAGATATTGCAAATCTCAAGCGTCAAAAGCGCTCTCCACTGCTGACAAAAATTACTGATTACATTTATTTCCTTAACGGCCGCAAATAGAGGACTTCGCGATCACTTGTTCCATTCCAAACTAAGGGATGTTCTAACGGGGCAGGCAGATATTGCAAATCTCAAGCGTCAAAAGCGCTCTCCACTGCTGA